>NC_064620.1:487327108-487952108 GCF_023898315.1 Schistocerca nitens
GCTAATACATGGGTTTCTTTTTAAAAACAGAGCTAGCCAATCCTTTGCAGCTAACCTAGATGACTTATCAAAATTGTTTGCAATTTTGTTAGCCTCTGCACACTCAAATGCAATCTTTCGCAGCTGGATGCATGTAATGCCATTGTAATAACATGATCCCTAATCTCATTTTCCTGTTCTGTCGAAAATGTTGGGTTTCTTCCAAGTTTTGTACCCTCGGTATTTTTAACGTTCATTCTCATTCGCAGAGTAGCTTCATCAATCCCGAAAGATCTTGATACTTCTCTTATTTTTCTTCCAGATTTGATGGCATCAAGAACCTTACAAAGTTCCTCTTGTGTCCATTTTGCTTTCTGGGTTTTTCTTTTATAATATCTACCCATCTGAGATTAAAAAAAACTCGTTAGTATTGAAAATATAACCTGCAAGGGGGAATACCACGCACTTGAACAGCTGTGTGGCATTACCCCACTGTAAGTTCGATGACTAACCTAAGCATAACTCGGCACCTAATTCAAATAGCGGGACAAATATACAATTAAATTAAAGGTTTCATCTAGGGTTAGTAGTTGATACGCAAGAATTACATTAAAGCAACTTGTAGTAGCACTTACCTTGCAAAATACAGCTGACCAAAATTACATGAGACACACCGAAAATAAACAATACTTCACTACTCCAACAATGCCACTGGAAAATGGCTGGCATAAGCCGCATAGTAGTTGTTACTCCCGCCGGCAGGGTGTAGCACCAACTGGGAACTGCTTGCACCATTCAAACTGCGTAAATCAGCCTGCGTGGGATTGCCCACATGCGTGTAATTCCCCCACCTTTCCCTATATATGTAGATTTAGATGTAGAAGGAGCTGGCATAAAGTTTACATCAGAAAGCTGTTAATTATTCTGGCAATAATAGCGATACTTGAAGATTATTAAAATGTTGTTCTGGTTAAATATGACCATTCTTGAGCTACCATTTCATCTGTCAACAGTTTTGCCTGTATCCTGATAAATTCACATATGTATTGGTGATGCCAGTCTCTAAAATTGGAAATAAACAAATAATATCCTGAGTAAGTTTAGAGAACCAGTATTTTCAACAGACTGCACAGCTATTCTAGTGTCCCCAACTGTTCTTCTCACATGAGCAGCATAAGGAAAGAATAAGGGAAATGAGAACTGATACAAAGACCTACAGGCAATTGTTTCTCCTGCACCCTGTTTGCAAGTGCAATACTTACTTCAAAATTTTCCAGATGTCATACTGACTGAAAATTAAAGTAGAACTTATTAACTACCTCTGTATTTGGCTTTTGTTCATTTGTTAATTCATTCCTTCATTATATTTCATACTTTTGATTATGAAAAACAAACTTCAGGAATTTAGAAATAATCAAGGTGTGCAAACACAGCCCTGCATACAAAATGTTGTAGCCCTATGCCACATTGTAAATCTGAATGTGACAGAGGCCAACAAAATCTCACACTTAATAAAGGGATCACAGAAGACATGTTTCACACTCTTCTCACGAAGTATCTCTCAACAATGGAGGAATTCATCACATGGTGGCAGTGCATCCAGGAAAGACAACAGAAAAAAAATCTGATGAAAGAAGTATGACTGACTCCCAAATGTGGCCCCTATGGCAGTCTTGGTAGAATCCATGATCTTGCCTCTCTTACACACCATAGAGTGAGAGAAGAAACACATCATTTTAAGGTAACCATAATTTTTGGATCGACTAAGAAAGGGATAACAGAAATCAGTGCCACCCTCACACCTCAGGAGGTAACAGAGAATGTTGAAGAAGAGGTATAGAAATCTCAAGCAGTAATCTCCATCACCAGCCAAATGTGCAATAGAGGCGATTTCTGCCAGTGAAGCGATTTTTGTTGTGGCAGGCTCTAGTTATAAAATTCAAATCACCAGCTTTGTCCTAGTGAAAGAAAATTTTTTTCCACCACTTTATTTGTTTTCGTTCAAAGGGATAGTACGCCATTAGCTGGTCGCTATGATCCACACCAGCTTTTTTACTATTGTAGTCCAAAACACAGTCTGGCTTAATTTTTCCAACATTCCAAATTTAGTTTTTACACTGATATTTGTTGCCGTCATTTTATGCTTTGTTTTCAAAAGAAAAACATCTCAGTTGTCCTTCCATTTTACAAACAGTAAGTGATCTCGTCTGCGAAACGAAAGTTAATTTTTTTTCAATTTCTGGCCACCATGATCCCTTGGTAGTCCTTTTCTAGTTTTCTGCGCAGTACCAACTGCCTTAGTTCTTTTCCTCTGCAAATAATCCAGTAAATCAGGGTTGGTGTACAATCGGTCCATGTATAATGTGTGACCTTTATTATGAAACGAATGACACAATCTGTCTACAATGTGTAAAATGCTGTTATTGGCATTAGACTTTTTCCCAGAATAAATTTCACAGTTCAGGACGTACCCACTTTCACATAGCATAAAAAATTTTGCGCCATATTTATTAGGCTTATTTTTCATATACACTCTAAAACTCAGTCTACCACGAAAAGGGCAAATTCCTTCATCTATAGTAATATTTTTGCCTGGCTTGTAAGCCTTTCCACTTGCGGTTACGCATCTGTCGAATATAGGTCTTATCTTATGAGTAGGATCGTGACTTACCTGGTTTTTAGGATTATATGTTGCGTTATCTATGAGTTGTAACATTCGTAGAACTGACAAAAATCTATCTCTTGGCAGACACTTTGCCGCAAATGAGGACTGCAACATGGGATTTGTTGACCAGTAGTCAGACAGTTCTTGTTTCTTGACTAGGCACATATGCAAAATAATACCAAAAAATGTATACAGTTCACTGAGTTTCACTGTTGTCCACTTACGCCACACTGACTGAGGCTTCAGTTTTCCTGTGTCACTTAGTGTCTCTATTGTCATTCTAGCATAGCGGTTTGTCTCTCGTTTGATCAGTCTCAACAGTTCTTCATCGAAAAAGTACGTGAAACTATCAAACACTGAAGAATGTTGGTCAATCCCATCTTGAATTCCACAGGATTCAGAAAAAAACAGGAAGCTGGAGAGTGATTGTATCGTCATCTGTCCACTGGCCAGAAGAATATGGCAAATTGCAATCACCAGTTGTGTTTGTTGTGACAACGATGTCAACAGCCTCATCTTCAGGTCTTCCTGACAGTTCACCGTCCGAGGGATCGTTTTCATCTATAAGAAAATTCATAAAAATTATCTTTTTTCTGACCAGGAATCAAACCACAGAATTATGGAAAATTCGGACAAAAAATAGCTTACCACCACTAATGTCAAAATCTGCAATTTCTTCATCTAATTCTGAACTACTATTGTTCAATAAAAACTCTATTTCTTCATCTCGCAAGGCCATGACGAAAATAAAGCACAAAGCTATCAGCCGACTGCCGCGCGCCTGTTGTAAGTTGAGCGTGAGAACGGCAAAGCAAATAACTCAAAATATACTCCTGTACCACCTCCAACAGTGACATATGCTGCCATCTATATTTTTTTCTTGGTACTAGGATAACCAGAGAGTAGGCCTACTTTTAAACCTACAGAATATGAAAGAAGCGTCTCGCGGGCCCCGAGGAATCATGACGTCACATCATGACATGACGTCGTCTCTCACGCTAGCCAATATTGCTGGTAGTTTTCGAAACGCGGATATTCTTTGAACATGACATGCTAATGCATTGTGGGTGGGTGTGTATAATGGCGGGTTTTGTGATTTGTGTGCGTTAAAGCTTTTCAATCACGGAAAAAAATTGATAATACTTGCTGCAAAAGCAGATGTTTGCAGAGGAGAAAGGATAGTTTATATTCCAGATAATGGACGGTAAGTAACTTCCGTTAGTAATCTTATAATGCTCAAGAAAAATAAAGTGTATGGTAAATCTACAGAAATTTCATTCTTTGTGCCTATAGTATTCTGATGCATTATGTTACCCAGTAAAGTTTCTTTCAATGCATCTATGTGGATTATTTGTGGTAATGGCGTATTCTCATAACAAATGGCTTCGGTATTTAAGTTGCAATCATCATTACTTTTTCTTGATCAAAAAGTGTGGAGTAACTGTATTCTAACGTCAGTAACCTGCACATTTGAAAATTTTTGAATGTTCAAAATTACATCATTCATCATAGTCAGTATTTTTTTTACAGTAAAATAGGTATGAATTGCAATGACTGAATCCAGATTTGTGAGTGATGTAATCTGTTTTTGTAATGGATGTTTCAGTTTCTGAAGTGAAAATCCAAAGAAGAGAAGACAGCGAGAAGTAGCTTTTTGTCTGTTTCATGGTTTATAGGCCTACTGGGGAAACTCGCCATGTAAAAAAACGAGTAACGCATCAAGCTTGGTACCTCTATGGTGATGTGGAAATCCGAGCGTTGTTAATAAAGAAATTAATTCAGTGTGTGTGTGTTTCTTTTGATTCCTTTATCATGTTGCTTATAGTAGACCAAATTTAATTAAAATACCCAGGTGATAATTTCAACATAAATTGGACTATGTGCATAGCTGTTTCTAATGGCTTTGCTGCTTGTCAGAGGCAAAGTATGAATATTTACCATCCTCTGGCATGTGCGTTCAATAGTCATTTATGGCAAAAGAAATCACTGACTGAAAGCATAATTTGCTTGGTAGACATAATTGGAAATGACCTTTTTAGTTATAATTTTACGTTTTTAGATTATAGTACTCCCTGAGAGATTATCTTCTGCATTTCTTGACCCTGACATGACTAGTAATGGATGTTTCACCACCAGGTTAGGCATACAGCATTAAGTGTCCTGCTCTGCTGTGAGCAGCATGGTAGTCAATGTGTTAAGAAGGCATTTAGGAACTTTGAATGTGAAGTATATGCATCTGTACAGTTGTGGCTAAAAGAACAGCTAGAATGCTAATTACTGTTTCAGGAATTATCCTTTACACAGTTAAATATGTATCTAAAAATGAATTCATGAATAACTTTGTAGTCATTTAATCTTTTGGTTTTGTACGACATTTAAATAAAAATACTGCACACCCAAAAATAGTCTGGAAATGGCAAGGAATATCAAATATAAGTAAATATTTTTCCTCAGTAAGATAAAAGCGTAAAATTGCTGATACCTGGTTGTTACCATATCACTGCTGGTCCCAGCAGAGCAGTCTGCTGTGACCACCGGCACATTCATGCCAGCCAACGGGTAATACACAAAACAGGGCAGTGCAAGACTTGGTCCGGAATTCTCATTGGTTGAAGCAACTAAAATCAAATTTCTGAGGTGTGCTGGAACTGTGTTATTGGTATATTCCCCAGCATTATTTAAAATTTTTGCATTGAAATGGCACTGACAGTGCGTAATATATTTTGCAACTGAGAATAGATACTAAAAAAATTTATGTGGGAATATATTTCAAGAAACCCTTTCATACCAAACCTGACAATTATATTGACACACAAGTAAACCACCTGAATGGCACACTGGGTTATACAAGCATTAGCTGTAGGTGTAGGTGTAGAATAGGTAATTTACACAGAAAACTTTTCATACAAATTTTATTGTAAAGCACACTAAAGTTAAGGGAAAGATGCAATGCCTAGATGAGATAGGAAACTTGGACACACAAGAACTGGTTTTGCTCAGATATATGGAAAATTAACTGTAGTATTATACGACATACAACACATCTGAGGTGCAAATTTGTGGAGAGGAGAGATTGCATTTAACCTGTTGTGTATGGTGCACATTTTGTTACAGTGCTGGGATGATGTCATCCAGATTTCAAAATTAGTGGTCTAGTAATGAAACTCTCATCAGTTTTAATATTTAAAAATAAACATGCCTGAAAAAGGAAGCTGAATTAGGACTTTCAATTAAATTGCAAAAATGTTCTTGTTTTGCACATTCACTGTGGATGACACTTAAAAGCATGGTGTTGGTAGCTCTTATTGACCTTTGTGTCAGCCACAGTGAACATGTTGAAGGTTTTAAAGTGACAAAGTAGTTGTTGACATTGAGATATTAATGGATGACAGCAGGAAACAGCAATGAAATAATGTGAATTACTTAAACCAGGAATTAAACAAGTCTACATAGCTTTGAACACAGCCAAAAAATGGTTGGTTCAAATGGCTCTGAGCACTATGGGATTTAACTTCTGAGGTCATCAGTCCCCTAGAACTTAGAACTACGTAAACCTAACTAACCTAAGGACATCACACACATCCATGCCCAAGGCAGGATTCGAACCTGTGACCGTAGTGGTCGCGCGGTTCCAGACTGTAGCGCCTAGAACCGCTCGGCCACCACAGCCAGCGAACATAGTCATTTCACACTTCTTATTCACTGCATATTTGTGTGCTATAACTAATACAGCAACCTTTTATTTTCTCATCTTTGATCTGGAACACGTGTCACATCTTACTTGTTTTCCTAGAGCAACTCTAGGTTTACAAGATCCACATTTCAGAATTCTGGTAATTGCTAGTCCTACCTCATGCTGAAAGTGTGGTTTGATAGCTGTCTCTTCAGATATGATCTCATCAACTGCCATTTCAGAAACTTGAAGCAAAAATGTGATTATTCAATTTTCTGTCAGTGATGAATATATCACTAATGTATAGGTATATTCATGATGGTATAGAACAGTGCAGGGCCATCTTCTGCTGGGTAGATTAAACTGTGCACTTCACATCCAGTGCATCAATTTCTTCATAGGTAGTATCATAGTACACTACTATCTCAGACTTGATTGTTGCGATGCTCAATGAAACAGCATTATGCCTTGAAGACACTAAACTAACAGCCTTCTTAAGTTTTTGAATGAAGGATATAAGAAGTAATATATCCAAAAACAATTAAGTTTTACATTTTGCTGTCAGGAACTCTTTTGGAATCTTTCCTTTTATTATTATTTTGTACATGTGTGGTCTTTTTGTTTCCTCTTCCCAGTTTGACAAGCACATCTGATTTGCTTAATGGGGATATTTATGGTTACAAAAAATAAATAAATAAATATGTGGATACAATGCAACCTGCAAACCAAGATCATCCTCCAAAACTTTACGAGCCTAGGAAATAAGCACAATTATTTGGACATAGTAGCATGTTTTAATAAACCAGATGTTTCAGTTATTACTGAGCATTGGTATACCAAAAAAGAATCTTATTATGCACCCATTAACAAAGAATTTCTGCTCATCTTTCAGTAGGGATATAAAACCTTATGGTAATGTTGCAAAAAGTGGCAATAATTGGTGCTCGAAGATGTAATTCCTACGTGTTGAAGGTGTTACTCAACTTTCTGTGATAAGCTGTAGATGGGAAAGGAAACATAATTTTAGATGTAGACAGACCTCCATCTGAAATTACAGATTTGTTTTAGCTTATCTCTATCAGTTGCTTGTAGAGAGAGATAGTAAATACTAAGGGAAAACGGCTGGTAATTATGCTGCTAATTGTTCACAGTTTAATAAAACCTTATCTAACACAAATCAGTTTTCACTCATAAGGATGGCGAGTGGCACACACCGATCTAACATTACTGATAGGTAATACAGGGTACCCAGGACTTTGTACTGGGATACTTTCTTTTGTTGATTTGTATAAATGACAAAATACTGCTCCTCAAATTCAAGGATAGTTCTGTATGCTGATGCTACACCCATTGCATGCAAGTGTAAAGATCGTGAGCAACTACAAAAACTATGAAACTGTATTACAAATGAAATAACTCAGTATTTCTATGAAAGTCATCTCATTGTCAGCACAAGATAGCAGCAGTAACGGATTTTCACCCCACAATACAGATTTTTAAATTCAGTTGTGCACTGGAACTGATATTGTCACCAAAGCTTGGTTACAGTTAAACTTTCTATATTTAACATGTTATAACATGGAAATAAACAGTCCTTATCAGAGCCAACTTTAACTATAACATCTATAAATATTGAAGGCATATCATCAGCCAAAGAACATCTGTTATCCAACCTATGCCGTGACAAAAAATGCAACGTCCTGTGTATACAAGAGACGCATAGAGATGAGCGACAGAGACGACCAAAAATACCGGGCATGAAACTAGCTGCAGAAACACCGCACTCTCAGTATGGAAGTGCTATATTTGTAAGACCAGGGCTTCAGATAATCAGTGCTCACTGCACCGTAGAAAATAACATCGAAGTCATTTCAGTGGAGCTGAGTAACTGCGTGGCTACCTCTGTGTATAAGCCCCCTTCGGCTGCATTTTCCTTCACACCACCCAGGAACTTCCATAACAGCAAGACGTCTGTAGTAATCGGTGACTTTAACAGTCATAGTCATTTGTGGGGATACTCTGAAGATGACGAAAATGGGGAGGCAGTCCTCTCCTGGGCTGAATCCTGCCAGTTGTCTCTTATACATGACAGCAAGCTACCCCCCTTCCTTCAACAGTGGCAGGTGGCAACATGGATTTAACCCTGACCTCCTCTTTGTGAGTGAAGACATCACATAGCTTTGCTCCAAATCAGTGTGCTCGCCCATACCAAAGACGCAACACAGGCCACTACTGTGTCAAGTTCTTCCAGCAATAAGGCCACAGGAGGTGAATTTCAAACGGAGATACAATTTCAAGAAAGCTGATTGGAAAAAATTTGCTAAGATGCTGGACAAGGAGATTAAGTCTGTGCGACCTATTCCTGAAGAGTATGACAGCTTTGTTCAAACTGTCAAACATTGCTCCTGGGCATCAATTCCAAGAGGGTGTAGGACAATGTATCTGCAGGGTGTGACACCTGAAACAGCTGCTCTGCTGTATGGATACTATTGACTATATGAAGAAAACCCTTATAGCGAGGAGACTTATCTGGCTGCGCAAAATACTCTCTCCTCAATCTCTGAGGCGAAGAGAGAACAGTGGATTAAACTGATGACAGAATGTGAGATGAGTAGAAGTAGTCAAAAGGCCTGGAGATTGTTACGACACCTTAACAATGATCCCTCCCAACCCAATACACATACAAATGTGAAGGCAGACCAGATCGCATACCAGCTTTTGAAAAATGGTAAACCTGATCATACCAGTAAAATCGGGAGACGAACCCTGGAAAGGGAGCCCGAACAAGAGGGAAACACTCTGTCTCGACCATTCAGTTTGAATGAGCTCGACTCAGCTCTAAATAAGTGCAAAGTCGGAAAAGCAGCAGGGGTAGATGATATAAGAAGTGAACAGATCAAGAACTTTGGTCCAGGCGCAAAGTGCTGGCTACTCGAGCTAATGAATAATTGTATCAAGAGCGGCAAGATACCAAAATCTTGGCGGAAAGCAAAAATTATAGCTATACATAAACCAGGGAAAGACCGGGATGACCCCAAAAGCTATAAGCCAATCTCCCTCCTATGCCACCTGTATAAGGTATTGGAAAGGTTGATCCTCCAAAGAATTACAGATATGATAGAAACATTACTGATCCCTCAACAGGCAGGATTCAGACAAGGGAAGAGCTGTACAGCACAGGTGTTGAATTTGACACAGCATATAGAGGACGGCTTCCAAAGGTGGCAGATAACAGGAGCGGTGTTTATAGATCTTTCAGCCGCCTACAACACTGTCAACCACAGACTCTTGTTGTTGAAGCTATACAACCTCACCAAGGACTATAAACTAACCTGTCTAATTAGAAATCTTCTGCAGAACCGAAGATATTTTGTGGAATATCAAGGACAAAGAAGCAGATGGAGGCAGCAGAAAAATGGGTTGCCACAGGGCAGTGTACTGGCACCCACCCTCTTCAGTATATACACTAATGACCAGCCGTTACCAGAAGGAACACAAAGCTTCATATATGCAGATGACTGAGCAATCACAGCACAAGATCACAGCTTTGAGAGGGTGGAGCGGAAGCTAACTCATGCTCTGAAAGAATTAACTGCCTATTACAGGGACAATCAATTGAAACCAAATTCTTCTAAGACCCAGACCTGTGCTTTCCACCTCCGAAAAAGACAGGCTTTTAGAACATTGCAGATAGATTGGGAAGGAACCTCTCTTGAACACTGCAATATTCCAAAATACCTCGGAGTCACTCTGGACCGTGCTCTTACATATAAGGAACACTGCTTAAAAACAAAGCAAAAAGTAGCTGCCAGGAACAATGTGGTTAGGAAGCTGACTGGAACAACATGGGGAGCACAGCCAGACACAGTGCGCAAATCCGCATTAGCCCTCTGCTACTCTGCAGCTGAGTACGCTTGCCCAGTATGGTGCAGATCTACACATACAAAGAAAGTTGATGTTGCTCTGAATGAGACATGTCGTATCACTACGGGTTGTCTAAGAGCCACACCTGTGGAAAAACTGTACTGCTTATCCAGCATAGCCCCCCCGGACATCCGAAGAGATACAGCAGCATGGAGTGAAATGAAGAAGGCATTAACATCCGAAGCCCACCCACTACATGGCCACCAACTGGCACAGCAAAGACTTGTGTCTAGAAAGAGCTTCCTTCACAGTACAGAACCACTCGCTGACACTCCACATCAACACCGGGAGAAGAGATGGCAGGTCAGATGCCAGCATCTGGAGGAGTGGCTGATCCCGCAAGAAGTAGTTCCCCCAGGCCACACAGAGAAATGGTCCACTTCGAAATCACTCAACCGCCTGCGTTCTTCTGTCACAAGATCCAAGAGTAATCTGGAGAGGTGGGGCTTCCAGGTGGACTCTCTCCAGTGTGACTGCGGAGCTGCCGTGCAGACATCAACACATCTACTACAGTGCACATTACCTCCAACTGTGTGCACCATGGAGGACCTCGTAAACGCTACACAAAGTGCACTGGACGTTGCAAATTTTTGGGCATCCACTGTATAGATTAAAATTACCTTATGTTTGACAACACAATCTGTGTCTAATCATTTATTTCATTCTTGACTAGTTTAATTTATAAACCATAATGTATGTATGTATGTAGCAATGTATCTAATATTTTTTTAGTTTGTTTCTGACACGATAAATAAATAAAATAACATGGAAACTAATTACCGTACAAGAACATAACTTGGTAGCATTAATGTCAAGGACATGGGGAAGAGAGATAATGCAGAATCAATTCAATTGAAACACTTTTAATGTGCTGCTACAGTACACCATACCATTACATACCAGTACCATTACTGGTGACGGTGATGGAGGCTGTTATGAAAAGCTTGCAATATTATTCAAATCTGATATGGCAAGTTAACAGAACTTTTGATCCATGTGAGTAAAAGTATTGTGTAAAATCGATAGTGCAGCTTCTTACAGAAGTCTCTTCAGGGCCTTCGGAGTCTTTCACTTACATGTCAACATATTTACTCCCTAATAGTATTTGTTGTCCATAATAGGGGTAATTTTACTCTGTTCAGTGAAATGAACTTGCAAAATACTGGAAGGAAATGGAATTTCACATTCTGATTGAAAGTCTTTAAGAGGTTGCTGCAAGACATCAGGCAGCAAACTGAAAATCTTAAGATATTAATAAAATACAAAGTAAAAAAATTATTTTATCAGCCTCTCCTTCTATAATTATAATTAAACGTAATGTTCTTACTCAAGGATGCATAAGACAGTTAACACTAAGGTTCAAATTAACAGGGTTTTAATGTTACCATTATATGTAGGGCTGCCAGTACTCATTGTAAAATTCTGAAATGCTTTGTACAAAGTATGAGAGAAACAGCACTTGAATAAAAAAACCATTTCTAGCTTTCAGGGTCATTACTTCCTTCCTCTGGGAAGAAGAATATGTTTTGTGACTGGAAATGAGGGGAAGATCACTTAGACCACCCGTATCAAACACTCATGTAACACATTCATGAGTACTGCTCCAAAGTTTGGGATCCATGTCAGATTTAAGCAACACATTGAAGCAACTCAGAGGCTGGATGCTAGATAGGTTACCAGTAGTTTCAAACTATGTGCAAGTATTATTTTGTATAACACTATTGAGAAAATTTAGAAGGCATGAGAAATCAGGGCTCGGATGATAGACAGCCTTTCTTCCCTCTCTCTATTTGCGAGTGGAACGGTGCCATTTGGTTGCTTGTGTAGTATGTATATAAATAAAAATACGGAAGAAAATTGTGACTGCCTACTACATTAATAAGTAATAGTTGAACTAACCTAAAGCTTCGTGATTTACTTCAAATGTTTTGTCCAACTGACACACACTGACAATCAGTGACTTCCATCTATAGCAGTCTTACAATTTGGAGATGTCAGTATTGCTTCGATCTATTAATATTCCCTCATTGAGCTCTTTTTATTTTAAGATCACATAAACTGGATTTTTGAGAAACTACATACAGGAAGATGTGATTGGCATATAGCTGTTTGTTTACAGAAAAACGATCAAAATTTAAGCATATCGGTAACGCGCACAGGGAAAGAGCACATATCTGGGCGAGCACTATACTGGATTTCGCCCCCTTTTCCCTAGAAACCTTGACTGGAGTAATAACTTTATTTGTAGCATAGTCTGAGGTCTACATTAGGTTGAAAAGCGATAATTTCGTTGACAGTTGTGGAACACAGTGAATGAGAAATAAAGGTTGTGGTAACAGACAGACGTGTCTCTTTGCCTAATATTTGTTTGTGGCATATTTAAATGCACTTTCCCACATTTAACGCATTTCTCACAATAAAAAAAAAAAAAAATAAAACTACTAGGTCATCCCCAAAAAACATATATTAGAAAATGAACAAGCATCCGACGTGTTTTGATGCATATTACGTACAGATACCGTACACAAACTGGAAAAATGCAATGGGCGTTCCACTACGCATCCTTCACCATATTTGATTCGTTTCTCCGCATTTGCTACTGCTGGTATGGTTTCAAAGACAAATTCGTGCTGCAAACGTCTCAGTGGTAGTTAGCCTACATTAATAAGCAGCAGTTAATGCGTTAAAAACATTTAGACACATTGTCCGCAATGCGTAACATGTGTTATGCTATAAATCACTCTGCCTTTCGACCAATAATTTGTAATGAATTGGTTTCAATCAATCACGTACGGCTCTAATATGTAACCTTGACTACGCTGCGGATTTATCATGTAACCATAATACAGATTATTCGTATTTAAACCTTCTTTCTACATTTTATTCTGTTAACGGAAGCTTCATTCAAACAATCTGGATTGATTTGACATTCCAAAACAACAGCTGAAGGCAAGTCTGTATAAACACTGTAGCCAACGTGTGACGTCACTTACGTCAACAGAGTTGTTTACAGGTCTAGTCACCAGGCAGCGCTGTCACGCTTTCAGCCTTGATGATGACGTCATGAAGCGATTCCTCGGGGCCCGCGAGACCCACGTGAATATGAAAGTCATGCGCTGGGAGCCGTTAACATCGCTGATAATCGTCCGACGTAGGAGCTACGTCGATCGTCTTTTTGGGGTTCTGTCGGACCGACATAGGAGCTACGTCGCTCGTCTCGAAAGTGTTAAGCTTTTTATGGCTACTGGCAAGTTATTGAAAATGTGTGTTCCTGAATAATGCACACCTTTTTGTACAAGAGTAAGTGACTAAACCCTTGTGAAGATTATTGTTATTTCTAGTATTGATTCCATGAATTGAGCTGTTGGTTTGAAAAAGTGATATATTTTTAATGACAAATTTCATTAAGGAATAAATATATTGGGAAGCAGTAGTTAGAACCTCTAGTTCCCTAAAGAGGATTCTGCAGGATGTTCTTGAGTTCACACCACATATAACTGTTACTGCACATTTTTGTGCCCAGGACACGTTAGCGCCGGCCGAAGTGGCCGCGCGGTTCTGGCGCTGCAGTCTGGAACCGCGAGACCGCTACGGTCGCAGGTTCGAATCCTGCCTCGGGCATGGATGTGTGTGATGTCCTTAGGTTAGTTAGGTTTAACTAGTTCTAAGTTCTAGGGGACTAATGACCTCAGCAGTTGAGTCCCATAGTGCTCAGAGCCATTTGAACCATTTTGTGACACGTTAGCTTGGCTTGATGAATAACCCCAAAAAATAGTCCCATATGACATTATGGAATGAAAGTAAGCATAGTATGCCAGGTTTTTCATTTTTATATCCCCTATGTCTGAAACAATTCGCATTGCAAACAGAGATTTGTTAAGACACTTCAGCAGTTCTGTGGTGTGCTATTCCCAGTTGAATTTATTATCAAGCTGTAATCCCAAGAATTTAACACTGTCCACTTCTTCTATCTACTTGTATGCTTGTGACCGTATGTTAGGCATACACTCGTGAGACACCCCTTACAATTTCTGAACTGCAAGAAGTGTGTTTTTTCAAAGTTTAGTGACAAAGCATTGGCTAGGAACCAGTGATAAATGTCCACAAATATTTTATTAGCCGATCTTTCTAAGACTACACTTGATTTCCTATTTATAGCAATGTTTGTATCATCGGCAAACAAAAAGAAATTGGCATGTGGTAATGTTACTGATTAAAGGTGATTGATACACACAATAAAAAGTAAGGGCCCTAAAATGGAACCTTGTGGAACCCCACATGTAATTAGTTCCCAGTTGGATGATGCCTGATAGGTTAATACATGTCTCTTTCCTAATAACACAATTTGTTTCCTGCCAGAAATATAAGATTTGAACCATTTTTCAGCATTTCCTGTTACACCACAATATTTACACCATAATATTTTTCTTCATATCTTCTTCTGGCTTCATTGTTCTTTTCCATTACTTTTCTGATGATGCATCATGAAAAACACAAATACTTGTGATATAAACATTGAACACACTGAACACTTTTCCTCATTCTTTTTGTACTTTTGTTCGGACCTAGTATTCTGCCAATCTACAGTCGGCACCATCTTTTCAGGCTCTTATCGGACCGTGATGTGCAACTGATTAACTTACAAAACCTAGCAGGGTGTACTGTTCAGAAACCATTAAGTATAAGTGTAAGATTGCTCAACCCGGTAACTGTGGAGGACTTCAGAGAAAGTTTATGAAATGTTAATTGGAGAGGTGTATATAATGAGCCAGATGCTAATGATAAATACAATGTATTTTTTGATAAATTTATGTTCCTTTGTACCTCTGTAGTAGTACAAGAAAAATTAATCTTGCATCCTACAAAAGTAATAGGTCCTCCAAACAGCTGTTGTTGTGAAGTATTCTTTGGTGTATGATTAAATGTATCAACATTTTTATATACTGGTAGTCTCGTTCTTCTTGTATATCTTCTCCTGCGGTAAGGCATGGCTGTCTGTACTGTGCGGCTGCCTCGAGCTGAATGACGTGCAGCTGCCTCACGAGCACTGACGTAGTTACTGATAAGATGGGCGCGGCAGGAAGTAAGGGCCCTGATAAGCGCAATGGCGGCACCGGAAATTCTTTTTAGCAGCGGATCGCGCTCTGTTAAAACTAGAGCGCGATCTGCCCAGCTCTGGCGGCAGGCAGGCCAAGCTCGTTCAAGGTCACCTGCCTTTCATAGCTGCAGCGGCTAAGTGAAGACAGCCAAGACTGTTGCCCAAAACAAAAATTACTAAATGTAACACCAAATAGTTTTCAAAGAAACCTTGGATTACAACAAGTATTAAAGTATCTTCCGAAAGGAAAAGAAAACTGTATGAGACAGCAAGAATTAGAAAAGCCCCAGAATTAATTTTACATTATAAAAGTTATTGTTACATACTGAGAAAAGTTGTCATAAAATCAAGAAATATGTATATCAGAGATGAAATTAACAACTAGGGCAATTTAATCAATTCAATATATCATTAAATCTTTGAAAAATAAACGTCCTGTTGGATTAGATCACATCTCTGATTAGATATTGAAACAATGTGGAGCAGGTACAGCTGATGTTCTGAGTCACATACGTAGTGCATCACTATCTCAAGGTATTATCCCAGAAAGTTTAAAATATGCAATGGTCAAGACTCTCTTACAAAAAAGAGACATCGCCAATGTCAATTTACCAGCCAGTATCCTTGTTTATGGAATTTTCAAAAATCTCTGAGAAAATAATATACTCGAGTGGTTAGCCAAATTACAGCTCAGATTTCAAGAATGCTGTTCCACTGAGACAGCAATATACATTTTCACTGCCCACATAATAGAGTCTTTAAATAGTAAAATGCTACCAACAGAAATTTTCTGTACTTATCCAAAGCATTTGATCATGTGAAACATGACATTATGTTATGGAAGTTACAACTCTATGGTATGAATGGAACAGCATATGAGTGGTTTAAGTCATATCTGCAGAACAGAAAGCAAAAAGTTTCATATATGGTTTCAGCGATTTAAGGAAGTTTCCCACTTCATCTATCTGGGGTAAAATTACATTAGATGTTCCACAGTGTTCCGTCATGGGCCCCCTTCTGTTTTTGATATATGCGAATGACCTCCTGCCTCATGTGAAACAAGAAGCAAAACTGAGATTGATTGATGATCCAAGCATAATTATTAATCCAGTAAAAGAAACTCTGTTAGAAAATGATACAAATAATGTCTTTGGAAAAGTTATTGACTGTTTTCTGTGAATGGGCTTGCTCCGAAGTTTGAAAAAACACAGTACGTCAGATTTTCTCCTGCAAGGATTACAGTTCCTTCAATAAATATAACACATCAAGCAGAAGTCAGTAGCCAGGGTCGAGCATACTAAGTTTTTGGGTACACATATAGATGAGAATCTTAACTGTAAAAGTCATAATTTGGATCCCCTAAAGTGCCTAAGTTCAGCAGCTTTTGCAATTAGAATAACTGCCAATTTTGAGGATATAGAAATTAGTAAGCTAAAATACAGTGCATACTTTCAGTCTCTGATGTCATATGGAATAATATTTTGGGGTAACTCAACACTTACACAAAAAGCATTCACTGCTCACAAGAAAGTGGTTAGAATAACGTTTGGGGCTGATAGTTGCACATCTTGTAGGCATCTGTTTAAAGGGTTAGGGATTCTTAGAACAGCCTCACAGTACACTAATTCATTAATGACACTTGTTCTCAGTAATATGGACAGTGGCATTAATTATTATAATATCAGAAGAAATAAAGACTTTCACTTTCCTCTACTTAACCTATCTTTTTCACAGAAAGGGGTAAAATGTGCTGCTGTAAAATTTTTCACTAAATTGTCAGATGAAATAAAATGTCTGACAGATAGCAACAATATTTTCAAAATAAATTGAAGTCGTATCTCCTTGACAACTCCTTCTATAATATAGATTTTTTTTGGTCATCAGTCTACTGACTGGTTTGATGCGGCCTGCCACAAATTCCTTTCCTGTGCTAACCTCTTCATCTCAGAGTAGCACTTGCAACCTACATCCTCAATTATTTGCTTGACGTATTCCAGTCTCTGTCTTCCTCTACAGTTTTTGCCCTTTACAGCTCCCTCTAGTACCATGGAAGTCATTCCCTCATGTCTTAGCAGATGTCCTATCATCCTGTCCCTTCTCCTTATCAGTGTTTTCCACTTATTCCTTTCCTCTCTGATTCTGTGTAGAACCTCCTCATTCCTTACCTTATCAGTCCACCTAATTTTCAACATTCGTCTATAGCACCACATCTCAAATGCTTCGATTCTCTTCTGTTCTGGTTTTCCCACAGTCCATGTTTCACTACCATACAATGCTGTACTCCAGACGTACATCCTCAGAAATTTCTTCCTCAAATTAAGGCTGGTATTTGATATTAGTAGACGTATCTTGGCCAGAAATGCCTTTTTTGCCATAGCGAGTCTGCTTTTGATGTCCTCCTTGCTCCGTCCATCATTGGTTATTTTACTGCCTAGGTAGCGGAATTCCTTATCTTCATTGACTTCGTGACCATCAATCCTGATGTTAAGTTTCTGGCTTTTCTCATTTCCACTGATTCTCATTACCTTCGCCTTTCTCCGATTTACTCTCAAACCATACTGTGTACTCATTAGACTGTTCATTCCGTTCAGCAGATCATTTAATTCTTCTTCACTTTCACTCAGGATAGCAATGTCATCAGCGAATCGTATCATTGATATCCTTTCACCTGGTATTTTAATTCCACTCCTGAACCTTTCTTTTATTTCCATCATTGCTTCTTCGATGAACAGATTGAAGAGTGGGGACGAAGGGCTACAGCCCTGTCTTACACCCTTCTTAATACGAGCACTTCGTTCTTGATCGTCCACTCTTATTATTCCCTCTTGGTTGTTGTACATATTGTATATGACCCGTCTCTCCCTATATCTTACCCCTACTTTTTTCAGAATCTCGAACAGCTTGCACCATTTTATATTGTCGAACGCTTTTTCCAGGTCGACAGATCCTATGAAAGTGTCTTGATTTTTCTTTAGCCTTGCTTCCATTATTAGCCGTAACGTCAGAATTGCCTCTCTCGCCCCTTTACTTTTCCTAAAGCCAAACTGATGGTCACTTAGCACATTCTCAATTTTCTTTTCCATTCTTCTGTATATTATTCTTGTAAGCAGCTTCGATGCATGAGCTGTTAAACTGATTGTGCGATAATTCTCACACTTGTCAGCTCTCGCCGTCTTCTGAATTGCGTGGATGATGCTTTTCCGAAAGTCAGATGGTATATCGCCAGACTCATATGTTCTACACACCAACGTGAATAGTCGTTTTGTTGCCACTTCCCCCAATGATTTTAGAAATTCTGATGGAATGTTATCTATCCCTTCTGCCTTATTTGACCGTAAGTCCTCCAAAGCTCTTTTAAATTCCGATTCTAATACTGGATCCCTTATCTCTTCTAAATCGACTCCTGTTTCTTCTTCTATCACATCAGACAAATCTTCACCCTCATAGAGGCTTTCAATGTATTCTTTCCACCTATCTGCTCTCTCCTCTGCATTCAACAGTGGAATTCCCGTTGCACTCTTAATGTTACCACCGTTGCTTTTAATGTCACCAAAGGTTGTTTTGACTTTCCTGTATGCTGAGTCAGAAGCGTCTCGCGGGCCCCGAGGAATCATGACGTCACATCATGACATGACGTCGTCTCTCACGCTAGCCAAATATCGCTGGTAGTTTTCGAAACGCGGATATTCTTTGAACATGACATGCTAATGCATTGTGGGTGTGTGTGTATAATGGCGGGTTTTGTGATTTGGGTGCGTTAAAGCTTTTCAATCACGGAAAAAAATTGATAATACTTGCTGCAAAAGCAGATGTTTGCAGAGGAGAAAGGATAGTTTATATTCCAGATAATGGACGGTAAGTAACTTCCGTTAGTAATCTTATAATGCTCAAGAAAAGCAAAGTGTATGGTAAATCTACAGAAATTTCATTCTTTGTGCCTATAGTATTCTGATGCATTATGTTACCCAGTAAAGTTTCTTTCAATGCATCTATGTGGATTATTTGTGGTAATGGCGTATTCTCATAACAAATGGCTTCGGTATTTAAGTTGCAATCATCGTAACTTTTTCCTGATCAAAAAGTGTGTAGTAACTGTATTCTAGCGTCAGTAACCTGCACATTTGAAAACTTTTGAATGTTCAAAATTACATCATTCATCATAGTCAGTATTTTTTTACAGTAAAATAGGTATGAATTGCAATGACTGAATCCAGATTTGTGAGTGATGTAATCTGTTTTTGTAATGGATGTTTCAGTTTCTGAAGTGAAAATCCAAAGAAGAGAAGACAGCGAGAAGTAGCTTTTTGTCTGTTTCATGGTTTATAGGCCTACTGGGGAAACTCGCCATGTAAAAAAAAGAGTAACGCATCAAGCTTGGTACCTCTATGGTGATGTGGAAATCCGAGCATTGTTAATAAAGAAATTAATTCAGTGTGTGTGTGTTTCTTTTGATTCCTTTATCATGTTGCTTATAGTAGACCAAATTTAATTAAAATACCCAGGTGATAATTTCAACATAAATGGGACTATGTGCATAGCTGTTTCTAATGGCTTTGCTGCTTGTCAGAGGCAAAGTATGAATATTTACCATCCTCTGGCATGTGCGTTCACTAGTCATTTATGGCAAAAGAAATCACTGACTGAAAGCATAATTTGCTTGGTAGACCTAATTGGAAATGACCTTATTAGTTATAATTTTACGTTTTTAGATTATAGTACTCCCTGAGAGATTATCTTCTGCATTTCTTGACCCTGACATGACTAGTAATGGATGTTTCACCACCAGGTTAGGCATACAGCATTAAGTGTCCTGCTCTGCTGTGAGCAGCATGGTAGTCAATGTGTTAAGCAGACATTTAGGAACTTTGAATGTGACGTATATGCATCTGTACAGTTGTGGCTAAAAGAACAGCTAGAATGCTACTTACTTTTTCAGGAATTATCCTTTACACAGTTAAATATGTATCTAAAAATGAATTCATGAATAACTTTGTAGTCATTTAATCGTTTGGTTTTGTAAGACATTTAAATAAAAATACTGCACACCCAAAAATAGTCTGGAAATGGCAAAGAATATCAAATATAAGTAAATATTTTTCCTCAGTAAGATAAAAGTGTAAAATTGCTGATACCTGGTTGTTACCATATCACTGCTGGCCCCAGCAGAGCAGTCTGCTGTGACCACCGGCACATTCATGCCAGCCAACGGGTTAATACACAAAACAGGGTAGTGCAAGACTTGGTCCGTAATTCAAATTGGTTGAATCAACTAAAATCAAATTTCTGAGATGTGCTGGAACCGTTTTATTGGTATATTCCCCAGCATGATTTAAAATTTTTGCATTGAAATGGCACTGACAGTGCGTAATATATTTTGCAACTGAGAATAGATACTAAAAAATTTATGTGGGAATATATTTGAAGAAACCCTTTCATACCAAACCTGACAATTATATTGACACACAAGTAAACCACCTGAATGGCACACTGGGTTATACAAGCATTAGCTGTAGGTGTAGAATAGGTAATTTACACAGAAAACTTTTCATACAAATTTTATTGTAAAGCACACTAAAGTTAAGGGAAAGGTGCAATGCCTAGATGAGATAAACTTGGACACGCAAGAACTGGTTTTGCTCAGATATATGGAAAATTAACTGTAGTATTATATGACATACAACACATCTGAGGTGCAAATTTGTGGAGAGGAGAGATTGCATTTAACCTGTTGTGTATGGTACACATTTTGTTACCGTGCTGGGATGATGTCATCCAGATTTCAAAATTTGTGGTCTAGTAATGAAACTCTCATCAGTTTTAATATTTAAAAATAAACATGCCTGAAAAAGGAAGCTGAATTAGGACTTTCAATTAAATTGCAAAAATGTTCTTGTTTTGCACATTCACTGTGGATGACACTTAAAAGCATGGTGTTAGTAGCTCTTATTGACCTTTGTGTCAGCCACAGTGAACATGTTGAAGGTTTTAAAGTGACAAAGTAGTTGTTGACATTGAGATATTAATGGATGACAGCAGGAAACAGCAATGAAATAATGTGAATTACTTAAACCAGGAATTAAACAAGTCTACATAGCTTTGAACACAGCCAAAAAATTGTTGGTTCAAATGGCTCTGAGCACTATGGGATTTAACTTCTGAGGTCATCAGTCCCCTAGAACTTAGAACTACGTAAACCTAACTAACCTAAGGACATCACACACATCCATGCCCAAGGCAGGATTCGAACCTGCGACCGTAGTGGTCGCGCGGTTCCAGACTGTAGCGTCTAGAACCGCTCGGCCACTGCGGCTGGCGAACACAGTCATTTCACACTTCTTATTCACTGCATATTTGTGTGCTATAACTAATACAGCAACCTTTTATTTTCTCATCTTTGATCTGGAACACGTGTCACATCTTACTTCTTTTCCTAGAGCAACTCTTAGGTTTACAAGATCCACATTTCAGAATTCTGGTAATTGCTAGTCCTACCTCATGCTGAAAGTGTGGGTTGATAGCTGTCTCTTCAGATATGATCTCATCAACTGCCATTTCAGAAACTTGAAGCAAAAATGTGATTATTCAATTTTCTGTCAGTGATGAATATATCACTAATGTATAGGTATATTCATGATGGTATAGAACAGTGCAGGGCCATCTTCTGCTGGGTAGACTAAACTGTGCACTTCACATCCAGTGCATCAATTTCTTCATAGGTAGTATCATAGTACACTACTATCTCAGACTTGATTGTTGCGATGCTCAATGAAACAGCATTATGCCTTGAAGACACTAAACTAACAGCCTTCTTAAGTTTTTGAATGAAGGATATAAGAAGTAATATATCCAAAAACAATTAAGTTTTACATTTTGCTGTCAGAACTCTTTTGGAATCTTTCCTTTTATTATTATTTTGTACATGTATGGTCTTTTTGTTTCCTCTTCCCAGTTTGACAAGCACATCTGATTTGCTTAATGGGGATATTTATGGTTACAAAAAATAAATAAATAAATATGTTGATACAATGCAACCTGCAAACCAAGATCATCCTCCAAAACTTTATGAGCCTAGGAATTACATCTTTGACCACCAATTATTGCCACTTTTTGCAACATGATTTGGACATAGTAGCATGTTTTAATAAACCAGATGTTTCAGTTATTACTGAGCATTGGTATACCAAAAAAGAATCTTATTATGCACCCATTAACAAAGAATTTCTGCTCGTCTTTCAGTAGGGATATCAAACCTTATGGTAATGTTGCAAAAAGTGGCAATAATTGGTGGTCAAAGATGTAATTCCTACATGTTGAAGGTGTTACTCAACTTTCTGCGATAAGCTGTAGATGGGAAAAGAAACATAATTTTAGATATAGACAGACCTCCATCTGAAATTACAGATTTGTTTTAGCTAATCTCTATCAGTTGCTTGTAGAGAGAGATAGTAAATACTAAGGGAAAATGGCTGGTAATTATGCTGATAATTGTTCACAGTTTAATAAAACCTTATCTAACACAAATCAGTTTTCACTCATAAGGATGGCGAGTGGCACACACAGATCTAACATTACTGATAGGTAATACAGGGTACCCAGGACTTTGTACTGGGATACTTTCTTTTGTTGATTTGTATAAATGACAAAATACTGCTCCTCAAATTCAAGGATAGTTCTGTATGCTGATGCTACACCCATTGCATGCAAGTGTAAAGATCGTGAGCAACTACAAAAACTATGAAACTGTATTACAAATGAAATAACTCAGTATTTCTATGAAAGTCATCTCATTGTCAGCACAAGATAGCAGCAGTAACGGATTTTCACCCCACAAGACAGATTTTTAAATTCAGTTGTGCACTGGAACTGATATTGTCACCAAAGAAAACTACTGCTTGGTTACAGTTAAACTTTCTATATTTAACATGTTATAACATGGAAATAAATAGTCCTTATCAGAGCCAACTTTAACTATCATATTTATAAATATTGAAGGCATATCATCAGCCAAAGAACATCTGTTATCCAACCTATGCCGTGACAAAAAATGCAACGTCCTGTGTATACAAGAGATGCATAGAGATGAGCGACAGAGACGACCAAAAATACTGGGCATGAAACTAGCTGCAGAAACACCGCACTCTCAGTATGGAAGTGCTATATTTGTAAGACCAGGGCTTCAGATAATCAGTGCTCACTGCACCGTAGAAAATAACATCGAAGTCATTTCAGTGGAGCTGAGTAACTGTGTGGCTACCTCTGTGTATAAGCCCCCTTCGGCTGCATTTTCCTTCACACCACCCAGGAACTTCCATAACAGCAAGACGTCTGTAGTAATCGGTGACTTTAACAGCCATAGTCATTTGTGGGGATACTCTGAAGATGGGGAGGCAGTCCTCTCCTGGGCTGAATCCTGCCAGTTGTCTCTTATACATGACAGCAAGCTACCCCCCTTCCTTCAACAGTGGCAGGTGGCAACGTGGATTTAACCCTGACCTCCTCTTTGTGAGTGAAGACATCACACAGCTTTGCTCCAAATCAGTGTGCTTGCCCATACCAAAGACGCAACACAGGTCACTACTGTGTCAAGTTCTTCCAGCAATAAGGCCACAGGAGGTGAATTTCAAACGGAGATACAATTTCAAGAAAGCTGATTGGAAAAAACTTGCTAAGATGCTGGACAAGGAGATTAAGTCTGTGCGACCTATTCCTGAAGAGTATGACAGCTTTGTTCAAACTGTCAAACATTGCTCCCGGGCATCAATTCCAAGAGGGTGTAGGACAATGTATCTGCAGGGTGTGACACCTGAAACAGCTGCTCTGCTGTATGGATACTATCGACTATATGAAGAAAACCCTTATAGCGAGGAGACTTACCTGGCTGCGCAAAATACTCCCTCCTCAATCTCTGAGGCGAAGAGAGAACAGTGGATTAAACTGATGACAGAATGTGAGATGAGTAGAAGTAGTCAAAAGGCCTGGAGATTGTTACGACACCTTAACAATGATCCCTCCCAACCCAATACGCATACAAATGTGAAGGCAGACCAGATCGCATACTAGCTTTTGAAAAATGGTAAACCTGATCATACCAGTAAAATCAGGAGACGAACCCTGGAAAGGGAGCCCGAACAAGAGGGAAACACTCTGTCTCGACCATTCAGTTTGAATGAGCTCGACTCAGCTCTAAATAAGTGCAAAGTCGGAAAAGCAGCAGGGGTAGATGACATAAGAAGTGAACAGATCAAGAACTTTGGTCCAGGCGCAAAGTGCTGGCTACTCGAGCTAATGAATAATTGTATCAAGAGCGGCAAGATACCAAAATCTTGGCAGAAAGCAAAAATTATAGCTATACATAAACCAGGGAAAGACCGGGATGACCCCAAAAGCTATAGGCCAATCTCCCTCCTATGCCACCTGTATAAGGTATTGGAAAGGTTGATCCTCCAAACAATTACAGATATGATAGAACCATTACTGATCCCTCAACAGGCAGGATTCAGACAAGGGAAGAGCTGTACAGCACAGGTGTTGAATTTGACACAGCATATAGAGGACGGCTTCCAAAGGTGGCAGATAACAGGAGCGGTGTTTATAGATCTTTCAGCCGCCTACAACACTGTCAACCACAGACTCTTGTTGTTGAAGCTATACAACCTCACCAAGGACTATAAACTAACCTGTCTAATATGAAATCTTCTGCAGAACCGAAGATATTTTGTGGAATATCAAGGACAAAGAAGCAGATGGAGGCAGCAGAAAAATGGGTTGCCACAGGGCAGTGTACCGGCACCCACCCTCTTCAATATATACACTAATGACCAGCCGTTACCAGAAGGAACACAAAGCTTCATATATGCAGATGACCGAGCAATCACAGCACAAGACCACAGCTTTGAGAGGGTGGAGCGGAAGCTAACTGATGCTCTGAAAGAATTAACTGCCTATTACAGGGACAATCAATTGAAACCAAATCCTTCTAAGACCCAGACCTGTGCTTTCCACCTCCGAAACAGACAGGCTAGTAGAACCTTGCAGATAGATTGGGAAGGAACCTCTTTAGAACACTTCAAGACTCCAAAATACCTCGGAGTCACTCTGGACCATGCTCTTACATATAAGGAACACTGCTTAAAAACAAAGCAAAAAGTAGCTGCCAGGAACAATGTGGTTAGGAAGCTGACTGGAACAACATAGGGAGCACAGCCAGACACAGTGCGCACATCCGCATTAGCCCTCTGCTACTCTGCAGCCGAGTACGCTTGCCCAGTATGGTGCAGATCTACACATACAAAGAAAGTTGATGTTGCTCTGAATGAGACATGTCGTATCACTACGGGTTGTCTAAGAGCCACACCTGTGGAAAAACTGTACTGCTTATCCGGCATAGCCCCCCCGGACATCCGAAGAGATACAGCAGCACGGAGTGAAATGAAGAAGGTATTAACATCCGAAGCCCACCCACTACATGGCCACCAACTGGCACAGCAAAGACTTGTGTCTAGAAAGAGCTTCCTTCACAGTACAGAACCACTCGCTGACACTCCACATCAGCACCGGGAGAAGAGATGGCAAGAAGTAGTTCCCCCAGGCCACACAGAGAAATGGTCCACTTGGAAATCACTCAACTGCCTGCGTTCTTCTGTCACAAGATCCAAGAGTAATCTGGAGGGGTGGGGCTTCCAGGTGGACTCTCTCCAGCGTGACTGCGGAGCTGCCGTGCAGACATCAACACATCTACTACAATGCACATTACCTCCAACTGTGTGCACCATGGAGGACCTCGTAAACGCTACACAAAGTGCACTGGACGTTTCAAATTTTTGGGCATCCACTGTATAGATTAAAATTACCTTATGTTTGACAACACAATCTGTGTCTAATCATTTATTTCATTCTTGACTAGTTTAATTTATAAACCATAATGTATGTAGTAATGTATCTAATATTGATTTTTTTTAGTCTGCTTCTGACACGATAAATAAATAAAATAACATGGAAACTAATTACCGTACAAGAACATAACTTGGTAGCATTAATGTCAAGGACATGGGGAAGAGAGATAACGCAGAATCAATTCAATTGAAACACTTTTAATGTGCTGCTACAGTACACCATACCATTACATACCAGTACCATTACTGGTGACGGTGATGGAGGCTGTCATGAAAAGCTTGCAGTGTTATTAAAATCTGATATGGCAAGTTAACAGAACTTTTGATCCATGTGAGTAAAATTATTGTGTAAAATCGATAGTGCAGCTTCTTACAGAAGTCTCTTCAGGGCCTTCGCAGTCTTTCACTTACATGTCAACATATTTACTCCCTAATAGTATTTGTTGTCCATAATAGGGGTAATTTTACTCTGTTCAGTGAAATGAACTTGCAAAATACTGGAAGGAAATGGAATTTCACATTCTGATTGAAAGTCTTTAAGAGGTTGCTGCAAGACATCAGGCAGCAAACTGAAAATCTTAAGATATTAATAAAATACAAAGTAAAAAAAAATTATTTTATTAGCCTCTCCTTCTATAATTATAATTAAACATAATGTTCTTACTCAAGGATGCATATGATAGTTAACACTAAGATTCAAATTAACAGGGTTTTAATGTTACCATTATATGTAGGGCTGCCAATACTCATTGTAAAATTCTGAAATGCTTTGTACAAAGTATGAGAGAAACAGCACTTGAATAAAAAAAACCATTTCTAGCTTTCAGGGTCATTACTGCCTTCCTCTGGGAAGATGAATATGTTTTGTGACTGGAAATGAGGGGAAGATCACTTAGACCACCCGTATCGAACACTTATGTGACACATTCATGAGTACTGCTCCCAAGTTTGAGATCCAGGTCAGATTTAAGCAACACATTGAAGCAACTCAGAGGCTGGATGCTAGATAGGTTACCAGTAGTTTCAAACTATGTGCGAGTATTATTTTGTACAACACTATTGAGAAAATTTAGAAGGCATGAGAAATCAGGGCGCGGATGATAGACAGCCTTTCTTCCCTCTCTCTATTTGCGAGTGGAACGGTACCATTTGGTTGCTTGTGTAGTATGTATATACATAAAAATACGGAAGAAAATTGTGACTGCCTACTACATTAATAAGTAATAGTTGAACTAACCTAAAGCTTCGTGATTTACTTCAAATGTTTTGTCCCACTGACACACTCGGACAATCAGTGACTTCCATCTATAGCAGTCTTACAATTTGGAGATGTAAGTATTGCTTCGATCTATTAATATTCCCTCATTGAGCTCTTTTTATTTTAAGATCACATAAACTGGATTTTTGAGAAACTACATACAGGAAGATGTGATTGGCATATAGCTGTTTGTTTACAGAAAAACAACGATCAAAATTTAAGCATATCGGTAACGCACACAGGGCAAGAGCACATATCTGGGCAAGAGCACTACACTGGATTTCGCCCCCTTTTCCCTAGAAACCTTGACTGGAGTAATAACTTTATTTGTAGCATAGTCTGAGGTCTACATTAGGTTGAAAAGCGATAATTTCGTTGACAGTTGTGGAACACAGCGAATGAGAAATAAAGGTTGTGGTAACAGACAGACGTGTGTCTTTGCCTAATATTTGTTATTATGGGAGGTTCATTTGATGTAGCAAGAAATCAAGCAAATGATGCAATTAGACATATGAAAATGGTACTGGGTAAGTTAAATCACACTAAAACAGTTGTTGTCAACATTCCACAGAGGTATGATCTTATTAAACAGTCTATTGTGAACCGGGAAGTTCATAAAACAAATGACAGGATTAAAGATGTATGTAGTAAATTTCAGAATGTGTCTCTAGTAGATGTCACCTATCTAGAAAGGGAGCTGCACACATCTCATGGTCTGCACATGAACAAAAGAGGCAAAAAGATCATTAGTAGCAAAATTATTGAGGAAGTGAGGCGACATTGTTCACAAAGTGATGAAAAGAAGTCCATTGCCATGGGGTAGTACAACCCATCTCAACAAAATCTGCCACAACACCAGCCACCGCTGGCAAGCCAGGGAAACTTGTGAAGCCTGCTGGCCTCATTGCTAGTCCAAAATTATCCTCTAAGGTCCAGCAGGTAAAACTCAGCCTTAAAATCATACACCAGAATCTTGGTAGTCTTAGAAATAAGCATAATGATCTAGATGTAATTTCACGGATTGACAAACCCGATATATTAGTTGTAACTGAACATTGGTACAATGAAGCTCTGATTAGCATTAGTCAACCACTGTGTATGAAATTCTGCACAGCCTTCAGTAGAAAAGACAAGACTGGGGGAGGTGTAGCAATTTTCACTGTAAATGAAAGTAATTTTAATGTTATTGATGTGAGTTCCTTCTGCTTGGAAGGAGTCTCAGAATTTGTGCAATAAACCTGAAATGGGGTAGAGATAACATAACAGTTATCGGTGTTTACAGGCCACCTGCAGCAAATACAGATACCTTTTTTGTAAATCTTTCTGACTTGCTTGTATATATAGACACAACATTTTCTGGGCCAAATGGTCATGTAAATATTATAGTTACAGGGGATATAAATATAGATTTATTAACAAATGATGTCAGCACCAAAAAGTTACATCGTCTGTGTGATGAATTTAACCTGACCCCACTCATTCGGGAACCCACTAGAGAAATTGGCAATAGTAAAACATGTCTTGACAACATAATAACAAACATGACCCATCTATCCCACAGTGCATCAGTTTTAAAACTAGCCATCTCAGATCACCATGCAGTACAGCTTAAATTGGAACGCCATGAGGCCCCCACTGTCACCACAAAGCAACAGTTTGTAACTAAAAGAATAATGTATAATGACAACATAAATAGACTAAACTGGATGCTAGCACAAATAAAATGGTTTGAAAATAATAGCTTTTCATATGATAACTTTGCTGCTGACTTCTATTACTGCTTTGATACCACATGCCCAGTTGTAATCACAAAAATGAAACAAACAAAAAATATAAACAAAAATATTTGGGTAAATAGTAATGTCACTGAAGCGAGGGAAAAATTAAAACTACTCCACAGTGCAATGCTGAATAATAGAGAGATTCCTGAGCTAAAGGAAGCCTTCAAAATATATCAAGCACACTATAAGGACTTACTTACACAGACCAGGAGCAACTATGTTGCAAATAAGCTTCAAAACTCACACAACATAACTACTGGCATCTGGGCAGTCATAAACAGTTTTAGAACTGGCAATGACAAATCCTGTATGGACTTTACTATTAACCACAATGGCATGCTCATAAAAGACCAACTGGAAATTGCAAATATTTTTAATGAATATTTTTCTTCCGTAGGGGAAGCCATAAATGACTAACATAAAAACATGCACTACAGTTTTAAAGGTAATACATGTGACCATAGTATATATCTAGCCCCCACAAACTGTGCAGAAATAATGGGCATCATTAGCTCTCTAAAACCCTCTAATTCAGCTGGGAATGATGGCCTAAATACTAATGTTTTAAAAGCCTGTAGCCAAAATGTATCTGTACCTCTGTCTGCAGCAGTCAACAATATAATAGAATCAGGCACCTTTCCGGACAGACTCAAAATAGCGCAGGTAACACCCATTTTTAAGAAAGGTGACAACAACAAAATAGAAAACTACAGACCAGTCTCAATCCTTCCTGCCTTTTCCAAAATAGTTGAGAAAGTTATATACAACAGGATTATAAACTTTCTTAACAAACACAACCTGATGTTCGAAAATCAAAATGGATTCGTAAAAGGTAAATCAACTAGCACTGCAGCTGCTCAACTAATTGAAGAGGTGTTACGGGGTATCGAAAGCAAGGAACATGTGGCAGGTGTATACCTAGACCTGGAAAAAGCCTTTGATTGTGTGAACGTTGACATCCTATTAGACAAGCTATGGAACATGGGCATTAGAGGTGCTGCTTATGATCTAATAAAATGTTATATGAGCAATAGAAAGCAGTTTGTTCTACTTAAAACGGAAAGTGGTGTCTACAAAGCAGAGATCTCTTGCATAAAATATGGGGTGCCCCAGGGCTCGGTATTGGGCCCCCTTCTGTTCTTGATCTATGTAAATGATATTAAATACTGTACTATAAATTCCAAAATTGTTCTGTATGCCGATGACACGTCCATTGTATGTAAAAAGGAATCATGTAATGAACTAGAGGCCGAGTGTAATAATGTGACAAAAGAAATTGTTCAGTTTTTTAATGAAAGCCACTTAAATGTAAGCACCAGTAAAACATGTTTGATGGAGTTTAACAAAAGTAGTTTGAATAATGAAATAAAATTATACATGGGCAACGAATTGGTAAAGAAAGAGTCTAGTGTAAAATTCCTTGGCATAACAATCCAAAGCAACCTGAAATGGGACACACATATTGACTCTCTAGCAACTAAGCTGTCAAAAAATATATTTGCAATCAGTACTATTAGCAAGTTCTGTAGAGACACCGTAGTCCTAAAGACTGCATACCATGCTCTTTTCTCCTCTCACTTGAACTATGGTATTGAAATTTGGGGGGCAACAACCAAAGCTAATCTAGATAAGCTACTCATTCTTCAAAAAAGGGGTGTGAGAATAATCTGTGGAGCAAAATATAGGGAATCTTGTCGCAACTTGTTTCCAAAAACAGAGGTGTTAACTGTTATAAACACATACATTCTAAAAGCCATATTGCTTGTGAAAAGACTGCACCCAAACACTTATTCAGATTTCCACCAGTACAATACTAGAAATAAAGAAAGATTTTACATTGGCAGCCACAGAACAGCACTTTACGAAAAGGGGCCTCAGTATGCAGGTATAAAATTAGCTAATGCACTGCCTAGAGCAGTCATGGCTCTTCCTACAATTAAACTGAAACATCAGCTTAAGAAATTTTTAGTAAAACACCCTTTCTACACATTAGAAGAGTACCATACTTATATGAAGAACAACAAATGCTTTGTGAAATTATGTGAAAAGAAATAAGTAAACACCTTATTGTAATTTTGTTGTAAATTAATGACGTATTCAGAAGAATGTGTCTTGTGTATTGTACAAATAACTTTAATCATTACTGTTTCTTTGTACATGTGCAGTGTACCATTCGATGTTGAATAAAGCTATTATTATTATTATTATTGTTTGTGGCATATTTAAATGCACTTTCCCACATTTAACGCATTTCTCATAATAAAAAAAATAAAACTACTAGGTCATCCCCAAAAAACATATATTAGAAAATGAACAAGCATCCGACGTGTTTTGATGCATATTACGTACAGATATCGTACACAAACTGGAAAAATGCAATGGGCGTTCCACTACGCATCCTTTACCATATTTGATTCGTTTTTCCGCATTTGCTACTGGTGGTATGTGTTCAAAGACAAATTCGTGCTGCAAACGTCTCAGTGGTAGTTAGCCTACATTAGTAAGCAGCAGTTAATGCGTTAAAAACATTTAGACACATTGTCCGCAATGCGTAATATGTGTTATGCTATAAATCACTCTGCCTTTCGACCAATAATTTGTAATGAGTTGGTTTCAATCAATCACGTACGGCTCTAATATGTAACCTTGACTACGCTGCGGATTTATCATGTCACCATAATACAGATTATTCGCATTTAAACCTTCTTTCTACATTTTATTCTGTTAACGGAAGCTTCAATCAAACAATCTGGATTGATTTGACATTCCAAAACAACAGCTGAAGGCAAGTATACAAACACTGAAGCCAACGTGTGACGTCACTTGCGTCAACAGAGTTGTTTACAGATCTAGTCACCAGGCAGCGCTGTCACTCTTTCAGCCTTGTTGATGACGTCATGAAGCGATTCCTCGGGGCCCGCGAGACGCACGTTGCTGAGTCTGTCCTTCCGACAATCATATCTTTTTTGATGTCTTCACATTTTTCCTGCAGCCATTTGGTCTTAGATTCCCTGCACTTCCTATTTATTTCATTCCTCAGCGACTTGTATTTCTGTATTCCTGATTTTCCCGGAACATGTTTGTACTTCCTCCTTTCATCAATCAACTGAAGTATATCTTCTGTTACTCATGGTTTCTTCGCAGCTACCTTCTTTGTACCTATGTTTTCCTTCCCAACTTCTGTGATGGCCCTTTTTAGAGATGTCCATTCTTCTTCAACTGTACTGCCTATTGCGCTATTCCTTATTGCTGTATCTATAGCGTTAGAGAACTTCAAACGTATCTCGTTATTCCTTAGTACTTCCGAATCCCACTTTTTTGCGTATTGATTCTTCCTGACTAATGTCTTGAACTTCAGCCTACTCTTCATCACTACTATATTGTGATCTGAGTCTATATCTGCTCCTGGGTACGCCTTACAATCCAGTATCTGATTTCGGAATCTCTGTCTGACCATGATGTAATGTAATTGAAATCTTTCCGTATCTCCCGGCCTTTTCCAAGTATAGCTCCTCCTCTTGTGATTCTTGAACAGGGTATTCACTATTACTAGTTGAAACTTGTTACAGAACTCAATTAGTCTTTCTCCTCTTTCATTCCTTGTCCCAAGCCCATATTCTAATGCAACCTTTTCTTCTACTCCTTCCCCTACAACTGCATTCCAGTTGCCCATGACTATTAGATTTTCGTCCCCCTTTACATACCGCATTACCCTTCAATATCCTCATACACTTTCTCTATCTGTTCATCTTCAGCTTGCGACGTCGGCATGTATACCTGAACTATCGTTGTAGGTGTTGGTCTGCTGTTGATTCTGATTAGAACAACCCGGTCACTGAATTGTTCACAGTAACACACCCTCTGCCCTACCTTCCTATTCATAACGAATCCTATACCTGTTATACCATTTTCTGCTGCTGTTGATATTACCCGATACTCATCTGACCAGAAATCCTTGTCTTCCTTCCACTTCACTTCACTGACCCCTACTATATCTAGATTGAGCCATTGCATTTCCCTTTTCAGATTTTCTAGTTTCCCTACCACGTTCAAGCTTCTGACATTCCACGCCCCGACTCGTAGAACGTTATCCTTTCGTTGATTATTCAATATTTTTCTCATGGTAACCTCCCCCTTGGCAGTCCCCTCTCGGAGATCCGAATGGGGGACTATTCCGGAATCTTTTGCCAATGGAGAGATCATCATGACACTTCTTCAATTACAGGCCATATTTCCTGTGGATACACGTTACGTGTCTTTAATGCAGTGGTTTCCATTGCCTTCTGCATCCTCATGTCGTTGATCATTGCTGATTCTTCCGCCTTTAGGGGCAATTTCCCACCCGTAGGACAAGAGAGTGCCCTGAACCTCTATCCGCTCCTCCGCCCTCTTTGACAAGGCCATTGGCAGAATAAGGCTGACTTCTTATGCCGGAAGTCTTCGGCCGCCGGTGCTGATTATTTATCAAAATTTAGGCAGTGACGGGGATCGAACCCGGGACCGAAGACGTTTTGATTATGAATCAAAGACGCTACCCCTAGATACATAGATGAATTCTTGAAAACTAATAAATATATCTATAGGTATAATATATGCATTTTGTGCCACTTAATGGAAAGGGGTAGGTAATAAAAATTTAAGCTTTTTTTTTAAAAAAAAAGGAAAAAACGAAAGAAAGGAAAGAAAGACTCGATTCTTACACACTTGACATATTCTACACAATAAGGCTCACCATGAGATTTATCAACGGAATACGTAACAAACTAACTAAGTGGCACTGTGCAGTATAACTTCACCAAAAATGTTCAAGACAAGTTTCATTTCTCTGTATGTGTCTTGTTGCCACGGTTACTTGAATGAGACCCCGGCATTCTGTTACAATGGGTATGGAAAGGAAAAAAAAGTAACAAAACTACGCTAGGTATACGATGGAGGGAGATCCTGGTACAGTTAGAGAAGTGATTTCAATAAAAATAAATTGAGAAAGAAAATAAAAAAGCGGAAGTATTTCACTTTCTAGTTCAATTATAATTCTAGACAATATGACAACAACAGAGATTAATTGAAGGATAGGAAGTGAAATCAGTGCTAATATTCCTTGCAGAATGCATTCTAGCTCAGAAATGTTAGTAGGAATATAAAAATCAAAATGTATTTGATATATTAAGACCTATAACAAATTGTGGTTGGTTGGTTTAATGGGAAGGAGGGGGACACCAAACAGCTGGGTAATTGGTCCTAACAGTGTGTGGATTGGAGGACTGAGTGATGACTACAAAGGAAGAAGGCTGACTATTGAGGTGGGAAATGCAGATTTTGAGAAGCATATTTGGTGCAGTGAGAGATGAAAACAGCTGGAGACTAAGGGAAAATGCAGAACTACATTTTTTGGACAGATAAATGTTGTAATGAAAATCCGGCAAGAAAGAATAGGATGTACAGAGAATGCCAAAACTTGGTTTGTTAAGAAAGTGCTTATAGCAAAGCCTGATTGGGGAAGGACATCGGGAAATTCAAGAAAGAGGGGATTTGAAGACATGGAAGAGGCCCTTAGAGAAATGGAAAACAGGAATTGGAGAAGGAAAGCCATGGACAAAGATGAATGGAGGACGGTGACAAAGGACACCAAGGGTCTACAAGAACTGTAGTGCTGACCAGTAAGTAAATACGTATGGAAGGTATAAATTTTATTTTAATTTTTACACTACAAAATCACATTTTTCACACATACAATAAAATCACAGTTAGCTTGTCAGCACATATTTTCAGCCAGAGAACAGTTAAAGTTCTATTATAAAAATTTCTTTCATTTTCATCAACATAGTCCATTCCACTGATTGACATCAGCTGGAAAATCTCACAAGTGGCTTTAATGCCATCAATGTTCCACAAGTTCACATTAATTCAGCAGTCACCAGTTCATATTTGTCAACACACATTTTTGATCAGAGTGCAGGAAGTGAGGAATAACCCCTGTCCTCAATATTATGCAGTTACTAATCTGATGAAAAGTCTTTAATCCACTTCAGTTTCTCAAAACCCTTCATGAAGACACATGATTAAAGTGGAATAATTGAGCATAACCATTCAGTGCTTTCTTCAATGGCACACCATCTGATTCTATGCTGTGCTGGTGCTGATTTTTCAATAACCATTTTGCAGAAGTTATCTCCAGCTTGTAGGCTGTTGTCCACTGTAGAATGAAACTGACAGAAGCAACTTCACTACTTTGAACACCTCCAAACTTCTGAAACAAGTTCCTTAGGAACAAATCAATTATCTCTAGTGCAGTATCCAAGGAGGAAAAGAAACAGAAAAAAACACTAAAATTAGCAATGTCACACTATAAAAAACCAGTTCTATCTTTAATTATAACATGAAATTGACAAGTAAAATACAAATTTTATTAGTATTAGTGCATATTACACTTACATTTTTTTCAGTGCCAACACCAGCAATGACTTACTCCTACTTGTAGGTGTCTTGTACTTATACATTATTTCCTACTGAGACAGTAATTTCTGACAAGATTTGATAAGCAAAAGTGCTTAGTCAGCAGTCTCCAAGTCTGTTATATATTGCTGACTCGACAAAAATGCCAGTGCACTGTTCTCAAACAAGTTGAGGCTTGCAAAATGTGAGTCCAGTCTTGCCAACTACTAATCGGCATGCATGTGTCACATTACTCCAAGCTGAGAATCAAATGCTCTGTTGAAAGAAATGTTTGCCACCTAAAACTTTCCAAAAGAGTTTACAGAGACATCAGAAGGATTATTTCATTAGACATTGGCTATATAACTAATGTACATCTATAGTATGGTCACTGATTGTTATAAATAATGGAGTGTTATTAAAATATCTAACAAATGTTTTGAACATAATGCAAAATTTAGATATATTTGAACACGGCAGCTTACATTACTGCTTACCAGTGGTGCAGCTTGGCAGTTGGTGGCATGTGTATTACATGTAATGAGAGCTTTACCTGCCTCATCAGTTATCTCATTTGAAAGCTGCCAATGGATGTTCAAATGTTGTGTGGTCTTAATTCAGTAGTGGCTCTTCATGCAGTCGTCTCACAAACTGCTTGTTAACACATACTTATTTTTTGGAAACCTTTTTGCATAAGATGAAATCACCATTTACAAATATGGTTATTAACATACACAGAGGAGACAAATGTCATGGGATAGTGTCATTCAATATACAGCCAGTCATAGCATTATGTACACAAGGTACAAAATGGCAGTGCATTAGCAAAGCTATCATTTGTACTGGGTGGTTCATCTGAGAAGATTTCCAATGTGATTATGGTTGCACAACAGGAATCAACAGACTTTGAATGCAAAATGAAGTTGGAACTAGACCTGTGAGAAGTTACACTACAGAAATCATTAGCAAATTCAATATTAGGAGATCCACAGTGTCAAAAGTGTGCCAAGAATACCATATTTCAAGCATTACCTCTCACCATGGAAACACATTAGCTAATAGATTTCATGTAATGATTGAGAGCAGCAACATTCTCATAGAGATGTCAGTGCTAACAGACAAGCAATACTGTGTGAAATAACAGCAGAAATCAATGATGGATGAAGGTGAATGTATCTCTTAGGACAGTGTTGTTAAATTTGTTGTTAATGGGCTATGACAGTAGATGACTAACACAAGTACCTTTGCTAACAGAATGATATCACTTTGCAGTGCCTCTCCTGGGCTCGTGACCAAATCAATTGGACCCTTGATGACTTGAAAACTATGGTCTGGTCAGATGAGTCCCAATTTCAGTTGGTAAGGGCTGATGGCAGGATTCAAATGTGGCACAGATTCCATGAAGCCATGGAGCCAAGTTGTCAACAAGGCACTATCCAAGCTGGTGGTAGCTCCATAGTGGTGTGAGCTGTGTTTACATGGAATGGATTGGGTCCAATTGTCCATCTCAACTGATTATTTACTAGAAATAGCTGCTTGGAGACCATCTGCAGCTATTCATGGACTTTAGTTTCCCATACAACAATGGAATTTTTATGGATGTCAGTGTGCCATGTCAGAACGTTTTGGATAATTCAAGCAAATGATTTGGCCACCCAGATCACCTGACAGGAATCTCATCAAACGTTCAGGGGACATAATCAAGAGCTTAGTTTTTTGCACAAGCTTCTGCACTGCCAACATTTTCATACCTATGGAGGGCTTCAGAGGTAGCATGGCTCAATATCTCTCCTGGCGACTTCCACAGACTTCTTGAGTCCATGCCACATTGAGTTGCTGCACTATGCTGGGCATGTAGATGTCTGACATGATATTAAGAGGTATCCCATGATTTTTATAACCTCAGTTTACAACACTGCAGCATGCAAACTGCCTTCTCTGACTGTGATGTCAAGTCTGAGTTGACGTTTGTTAATGTAGTAGCAGTTGCAGCAGCAGCAGCAGTAGTAGTAGTAGTAGTAGTAGTAGTAGTAGTAGCTTTATTCATCTGTAGATCTCTTTTTACAAGGATATAAGACATGTCAAAGTATTTACAACTTTAGATCAATTTAAAATAAGCTAATTCATATACACATATATTTACAGACTTCTAGTTAGAGATAATCATTAGATTTACTCCTGGTATACAATCCCTTTTTTACAAATAACTTATTAAATAATGTAATGCCACACTGTTCACTCATATCCCACTATCAGTCACTGCACACACTATACATACATTGTTTCATAACACTTCACTCACATTTTCTGTACTGCAACTTCCCATTTGCTATCCTGAAAAACGGAGTCAGCATCCCTCCATCAGTGCGGCTCATCCCGGCGGAGGTTCGAGTCCTCCCTCGGGCATGGGTGTCTGTGTTTGTCCTTAGGATAATTAAGGTTAAGTAGTGTGTAAGCTTAGGGACTGATGACCTTAGCAGTTAAGTCGCATAAGATTTCACATACATTTGAACATTTTTGAACATCCCTCCATAATGAGTGAGATGTTGAGCTCAGAAAGAGGAAGAGGCGTTAGTACTATTCTATGCATACCTTGGCTGTAAGTATTTCTAGAAAGGAAGAAAGAAGGAAAAAACAAAGTGAAGGTGTTATGTGGAATGTTGGATGTTTTATAATCATTATTATTATTTGTTTGTATAAAATTTTTTAACAAACCCCTACTCTATTTTATCCAAGTAATCCTTCGATGTATAAAATGTATTGCATAATAGGTACTTTTTAGCTGCCTTTTTAAATAAGTGTGTTTTTGCAATTTCTTTAATCTCTCTTCGTAATTTATTGTACAGCTTTATTCCTGCTGTTTTGAGGATTATGTTTATTTTTTCTTGGTAAATGTAAGTTGAGTTTATGTCTTGTTACATGGTCATGGACAGAGCTTTTTGTGCAGTAATTACCAATGTTATTTTTGATGTGTACAACTGACTGATAAATGTATTCACATGGAGCAGTTAAAATTCCCGATGTTTTGAACAGATCTTTACAATGAGCTCAACTAGTATTTTTGGTTATTATTCTTATGGCTCTTTTCTGGAGTTTGAAAATGATGTTCATATTTTGTGCATTTGTTTCCCAAAAAAGAATGCCATACCTAAGAATTGAGTGTACATATGAATAATGTGTAACAAAAAGACACTGCATGTTACACACTGATAGGATTCTAAGGGCATAACATGCTGAAGACTTTCTGTTTGCAAGTACCTTTGTGTGCTCACACCACTTCAACTGAGAATCGATATTCATTCCTAGAAATTTTGCATTTGTTACACAGTCTATAGAGGTGCCGTCTACATTTAATTTAACATTGTCATTTTTCCACTTCAATCTGAAATTCATGGCATTAGTTTTCTTTATGTTCAATGTCACTTTATTGTTTATTGACCATTCATAAACTTTCTCGAGAGTTTCATTTGCTTTCTTGGCAAGGAGTTCTCTTATTTTTTCAGTGATTATATTATTGCTGTCATCATCGAAGAGAATTTTTTACTATGAGTAACACTACTGGGAAAGTCATTGATGTATATCACGAACAGTATTGGTCCTAATATGCTACCTTGTGGAACCCCTATATTAATTTATTTGGATTCTGATAAGTGTTTTACTAAATGTTTAGATCTTTTTGAAGTATCTGTTATCTCTACTCTTAGTACCCAAGCTGTTACGTATGATCGAAACCAGTCATTAGCTACCCCTCATATTCCTAATGCTTCTAATTTATTTAATAGAATCTTGTGGTCAGCTGTATCAAATGCCTTAGAAAGATCCAAAAATATACCTGTGACACACTCATCTTTATCAAGAGCATCAAGTACAACTTTTGTAAATTATACTATGGCTGACTCCATATTTTTACCACTTTGGAAACCAAACTGTGGTTTGCTTAAATGATTGTATTTATTCAGGTAATTCATTAATCTGTCTTTCATAATTTCCTCTATTATTTTTGAGAATGCTCACAGCAGGGAAATTGGCCAGTAATTTTCTATGTCTTCTGCATTACCTTTCTTAAGCAAAGCATTACCTTTCTTAAGCAAAGCATTACCTTTCTTAAGCAAAGGTACAACTCTTGCCTGTTTTAACTGCTCTGGAAATGTTATGATGTGAAAGATTCATTTATTATATTTGTTAAGGGGCCTCGTATAATCCCTATGCATTGTTTCAGTACACACATAGGTACTTCATGTAAGCCTACTGACTTTTAATTTTTTAGTTTTTGAACAGTTTTATTGACTTCATTCTCTGTGGTAGGAAGTAACATTGTATTTAGTGCAACATTATTTACAGGTGTTATATTTGTTTTGGGGAATTTTTGCTGTATCTTCTCAGCAGTACATGAAAAATGCTCGTTCACATAGTTTGCTAAGTGTTGTGGATCATTTCTTACCTTACCCCCTCCCTTAGTAGTATGTCATTCTGTGTTTGTTTGTCCTCCCCATTTCCTTTTTTATAACATCCCAGACTGCTTTGCTTTTATTCTCTGCATTATATATTATATTGTCATTAAATGACTTTTTTTGCAGCAATCAGCACCTTCCTGTATAATGCTGTAATTGTGTCTGCAAATCCATGTCATATCATTTCAAAATGTCACTGGATAGGCAATGAGCCTGATCCATTACTGAAACAATATTTTGTACAAAATCTCTTTACAATGTGTACAGCATTAGCTGTGAGAGACATCGATTTCTTGTCTTGTCATCACTTATGAGAGCTACAAATGATGGTCTTAAAGACAGAAAAATACAACACATATGAAAACCAGTAGTGTTACAAATACATAAAAATAGCATAATACATAGGTTCTCTTTGGAAAACTGAGTAGCAGAATCTGTTAAATCTATAGCACTGTGACCACACTGTATCTACTTGCAGTACCAATGGTGACTAATTTTTTCTCGTGGTAATTTGCTGAAGACTGTTCATACACAAGCTGGTTTTTTCAGTAATTTTGCCCTGAATTAACTTTGTTTCCATTTGGGCAATACCTTAAAATGTTCATATTGTGTGATGTGATGCTACATAATAATAATTTCCCTTTTACTGTGTAAGTGAGATACAACAAAACAGAAAGGAAAGACTTGTTATGAGATAGATCAGACAACAGCTCTTATTTACTCAGTAAACAAATTATGTAAGGTGTTTAAGAATGTTCTGTAGTGTCAGGCTGGGATATAAATGTTGTCAAATTCTGTCATCATGTGAACATGGAATAATTTTCATTAGAACATCACAAACTGTTAGATTCTGTGGAGACGTGAGAGAGTGTAAGTGGCACTGGGTTTGGTAAGCTTCATGTCAATGAGTAGTTACTAACCATATGTCATGTTAACTCTTCCCGAACAGGCCATGAAGGCTGCCGTGTCATCCTCAGCCCACAGGTGTCACTGGATGTAGATATGGAGGGGCATGTGACCAGCACACTGCTCTCCCGGCCGTATATCAGTTTCAGAGACCAGAGCCACTACTTCTCAATCAAGTAGCTTCTCACTTTGCCCCACAAGGGCTGAATGCACCCCACTTGCGAACACTGCTCGGCAGACCGGATGCTCAACCATCCAACTGCTATCCCAGCCCAACAGCACTTAACTTCAGTGATCTGAGAGGTACCGGTGTTACCACTGCGGCAAGGCTGTCGGATGTCATATTAAAGTGTAGACAATAAATGTCATTTGTAACATGTGGATAAATATCAATGTATAACTACTACTAGTACAGGTTTTTAAAATGTTCACAGGTAACTCATGTATCATATGCTAATTTCAAGTGAGCAAACTTGTTCTTTGATGTGGGAAAGCTACTGATGTCCTAGATTTTAAATGGTGGAGCAGATACAGATCATCAAGTACATAAATGGAAATTAGCGTTTGGCATCATTGGCCAGGAGGCCCCTTGCGGGCAGGTCCAGCCACCTTGGTGCAGGTCTTATTATATTCGACACCACATTGGGCGACCTGCGTGCCAGATGGGAATGAAATGATGTGAAGACAACACAACACCCAGTCCCTGAGCGGAGAAAATCCCCGACCCAGCCAGGAATCGAACCCAGGCCCGTAGGACAGCAATTGATCACACTGACAACTCAGCTATTGAGGCAGACAGCAAGGACATAGAACCTGCCAGATTAGAGCATAAAACAACAGTACTAGGTTACAAAATGTTAAACTGCAGTGTATGAGTGTTTAATAATTCATAAGATATTTCACAATTCATTTGCTTGGTATTTATTTCTGAAAGTTTCACATAGCAGTAGAGAGTTCCTCAACAAGTCTCCAAATCTCTTAATGCAGATATGTGTTACAGTTTTGTGAGGCATCAGAGTACATGATTCCCACATGTGGTGTTGATAAAGTGACAGTAAAAATTTTCTATCAGACTAATCTACTATTTATGTACAATATCCCAAAATGAAAACTGGAGCAGTTACAGTCAACTGACTTTGGGCAACAAATGTGAAATGTAAGGTAATGATGGTCACCATGTTTGGGGCAAACTGAGCCTCATTACACCCCATTTGTACCCACAATGAGTTTATGGTAATGGTGATCACCATGATTGGGTTAATATTATGATAATTACCATGACTGGGGCAGTGGCAGTGGCAGTCACCATGTCAACTGGCCATCATTACCACACCAACAGTGTTCAGTATAGCAGTCACCATGATTGGGGTGATGGTGATCACCCTATAAACTGAGCATCATTGCCTCCTACCAAATAATATACAGAGTAATGGAGGTCATGCTGTAAACTGAACATCATTTGCAATGGTGAATCTTGTAAATTCAAGAGACATAGTGCAGGCCTTCTAGATAATTTTTTTTGGGTGTCGAGTGAGATAGATTGTTTTCCTGTTGCAAGTGAAGCCATACTGCAGGTGACAATTAATTGCCACTTCTGCTGGCATACCAACGATTAAATGGCATTGTGTAAGGCCTACTTTTGTATAATGTAGTTGTTTTTAAGGATTTTAGGCGTATTATCTTTTGTTCAAAATGTTGATTAAAACCACAGACAATCACCCTGTAAATTGACAATCATTGCCATCATCCACTTATATTTTCTATGTCTGAAATAAGTAGAAAATATATAAGGAAGACAGAGAGAATAAAATGGAATACAGAAGATTTAAAAAATTAAAAACCAGTTTTATTTATTAGAAGGACTGCTAAAATTTTAAAATACCTTTTAGTAAACTGAAAACCAGAGTAGATAGTTGAAATGAATTGAATCTGAACTTATAAAAGTAGTGCACACACCATATTAAAGCATCTGAAGCTACAACAACATAGGCTTGAGGTGCTGGAGTTGGTGGTCATTTGTGCTTGAGGTGTGCTTGCTTGTGAGAATGAACGGTGTGTATCTCTCTTTTACTGATGGAGGCTGTGGCCAAAAACTTTATGTAACTGTCTTTTAATTGTGCCTGCCTGCAACTTAATGTGTCTTCTGTATGGTGAGTAGCAATCTTTCTTTTCCTACATTGTTGATATTCCTGCCTGGAGTTTCTATTGTTTCATCTGAAGCTGCAGTGTGTTTGGATAAGCAAATCAGATCCATTTCATAAGGCTGTTAGTTATTACACAGAAGAACAATATTTATGTGCTCTCTTACCATTAATTAATAGAGATATTAATCACATATTATATTATATGCAATTTCAGGCCCTAATCCAGCTGCGTCTGATATTGGAAACAACAAATCTCACTAAGTTTTGTTGAAATCTCAATAACAATTATCAAGGAACTGTCATTGCCACAAAGAAGCAAGTGGAAGTGGACTCTGTGATGGAAAATGTGTTTAAACCTATTTCCCAGCTGTTACAGAGATTGGGATAGCTGTTCTGAAAGAAGACAGACCAATACAGAGGAGACGATGCCAAAGAAAACGATGCGGGAGGTGGAGATATAGGAGGAGAAGGGGATGGATGAAGAGGATGATGATGAAGAGGATGATTACAATGATGATGATAAAGAAGAAAAGAAGAAGATGAAGGAAAGAAGAAGAATATTATTCTGATTATCATCGTTGGAAGATGACATCTAATAAATTGGCGGCAGATATCAATCATAATGAACTAGTAAAATGATTAATTTTATAAATAGCTTTGAAAGCAATAATTCACATGATAATAGATAGATATCTGTCAAACAGGAACTTTAAGAAGCATTGATTATCACTTGAAGTTTACAATGTCTGTCACAAATAATAAAGTGAAAGACTCCACTGCAGAATGGAAAGCTGCATATGAAAACATTCCATCAGTTGAAAGAAATCTACAACAGGTGCATCTTGTAAATATCAAAAGATTTGGAAAAATGTCTTACAATTACAATGTACCAAACAATATGCATCTGATCTTGGGAACAGATGGCGAGGGATCATATTCAATTTCAGTGGAAAACTGAATATGTGGTTGGAAATATTAAAACCCGGATATCACAGAAGATGAGAGCTTAGCACATGCATGTGTCTTCATGTAACAGCCTCCTGTTTGCCACAGATGATATTCTAAAAAGTGCTGAAGAAAAATAAGAATATGACAGCATAAGATGCCAAACGATTTGTGCTGCAAGACAGAATTAACTGTGATTGCACTGTATGTGTTAAAATGAAAACAAACCCTGAAGGTGATTCATTGTATGTCACGCAGAAGCAATGGAAACCAGTTTGACATAATATACCACACATGCAGAATAGGCATCAGCAAGCATGAACTCACTGATTATGTATTTTGCAAGCCTCAAGTTATTCTGACTTGGTGAAATCTGACATGTTTGGTGATTGCAAAAATACTGGCTTGCTTGTCAGAACTTGTTGGCAATCGCTGGCTCTGCAGGAAATTAGAATATGGGACAACTAGTAGCAGAAATAAGTCTCTGGTACTGTGGCTGCTGGCACTACTGCTGCTACTGCTGCTGCTGTCCTCTGTGTGTACTTCATTGAATTATATAAAAAAAAATGTGTCTGATATGAAGTAATCATAATTAAAAAACAGAGATTCTTCTGTTTCTATTTTACAGAACTTGAAGCATCTGGGTGATGGTGATAGTGCAATATGCATCAAAATACTTTTTTCATTGGAGTAGCCCACAATCTTAACATCAAGATGTGTCAAGACTAGATCTGGAGCAGCACTTCTGGTCTATCTGAATGACTACAAAATATATCTACCATCAAGGTTCTTGGCTATTAGCGAAGATGAACTTGCATTCTCAACAGCATGATATATCACAGACATAGTTGATAGAAAAATAGTGATACATACTAACGTATTATTTAATATGGGCTTAGTGGAAAAGTGTATGTATCTAAAAATGTCATTTTCCTTTCATAAGATATCACACAGTGGAACTGCAGAGATATTATAGTAGATGATTTGAAAGAAGGTTATTGTGGCTCTGTGTTTAGTTTGTAACTGTGTTTAGTTCTTGCTTATAAAGTCACTGGATATGGTTTTGATCCAAACACTTTTTCAGAAGTGAATGTGAAAATAACATGCTCAAGAAGGATTGTTTTACAGATTCTGAGCACTTTGTTACTTTCGAAATGTATGATAAGTATGAATGTATTTATTACACTGAAGCGATTGTGTTTCAATATATTAAATTGGTTGATAATTACATTAAGGACATTTTATTCATACTGTACACGTTCTGCCCATAAAATGCGGTTAGGTGTCATTTCAGTTTTACTAAGGCAGATAAAGCTGTAAGATCTTGGTAAGCTAATGGAAGTATCTCAATTATTTACTCATATTGTGATAATCTATTGCTTACAGTAATAGGAATTGTTGAAGATGAAATATAATGTATATTAAATCTGATCTGTATAGTTCCACTGAGTCTGACAGCATAAAAACTGATTATTTTAGAGTATAAGAAAGTGATTGTTACATTAAGTGCAACTGTGAGGAGAATACCTGAACATCATGGACCACCTCATATGTTAAGAACTGAGGGTATTCAGTGTGGAAAACAGAGTCACAGTTGTGATGTAGAAGTCACACGAGTGCCCTTCATCAAGACACTCCATGGATGAAATAGCTAATATTTGACCTCAGATTAAGCTTGTAAATGAATCACGTAAGCCCCTGAGTTTCATGAACATTTAAAGACAAAAAATGTGGTTTTAAGCAAGTGATACACTGTTGAGCCAAAACTGCTTGCCACAGAACTGAATGCCACCTTGTGATGTTGTGGACATGTGATCCAGTAAACAAAGTATACGAGAGAAGCAGAGATGCATGGGGAATCATTCTAGTGATAATATGAGCAGCAAAGATGGAAATCCTGTGACCTAACCTCTTTGACAAAGGACAGCCTGTTTATGGCCTGACTCCTGGAAATGATAACATCAAAACAGTAAAGCTGATTCTAAAATGTAGACTTTCACGGCCGGAAATATCATGTCCATTATAATTATCCGGGCTGTTATGCCGTGGTCGCTTGATGAATTCTGTGGTGATTCCCAACGTTTCGTCTCCGACTGAGGGAGACATCTTCAAGGGGTTCCGTAGCTCGTTGGAAGGTCCAACACACCCACTGGCTAGCTACTGACTGCCGCAAAATTCCGTGTCCGCGCGCTCCAGCGCCGCGGCGAGACGTCACGTGTTTTGAAAACGTCAGTGTAATTGGCCGCTGTCCGTCGCCGTCGATTGCCGTTGCCATCACCCAGTAGTGGACGGGTGGTACACATCTTCTTTAGCACCGGCATCCATATACCGTTTAATTTTAGGCCCTCCTCCGTTCGGTTGAAATTATTTGGGTGTTTAGCGATTTCGATTGCCTCCCTGTAGAGCCTTTCGTAATATCCGCTTGTGGCCGCTAGTACTTGCGTCTCCTCGAAACGAATATTGTGGTTCCCTGGCTGGAAAGCATGCTCCGCAACAGCTGATCGATCCGTTTCTCCTCTTCTACAATTTTCCTTGTGATCTTCCAAACGTTTAGAAACAGTTATTTTGGTGGTACCCACTTAAACATCACCACAGCTGCATGGGATCCTATACACTCCAGCTTTTTCCAATGGTTTGCGAGCGTCCTTGGCAGGCTTAAGGTATTCCTGTATCTTCGTGGTGGGCTTGTAAATTACCGTAATATTCCACTTCGTCAAGATCCTCCCTATTCTTTCCGTTACATTTTTAATAAAACGGCAGGAAAACCTTAGATTTTGCTGTAGCCTGTACGTCAGTATGATTTCTGCGTGGTTGCCTCAACGCACGTTTTATTTCGGCGGACGAATATCCGTTCTTCATTAGTGCATTGTGGAGATGTTCCATCTCAGCGTCGAGCAACTCAGGTTCACAAATATTTCTTGCTCTGTCCACTAACGTCTTGATAACACCCCGCTTCTGTTGTGGGTGGTGGTTCGAATCCCGGTGCAAATAACGGTCCGTGTGTGTGGGTTTCCGGTTCACTGAGTGGCCCAAACTACCATTTTCGTTTCTAAAAACAAGCACATCGAGGAAATGTAATTTGCCGTCTACCACCTCGTCCATTGTAAATGAATTCTCGAGTTTATACTGTTCAGATGTTCGTGAAACCGGCTTAGTTCCTCCCTACCATGTCTCCACAGCACAAACGTGTCATCCACGTATAGACCATACATCTGCCTTTTGCTGGCAGTACCTAAGGCCTGTTCTTCGAATTTCTCCATAAAGAGGTTTGCAATTACGGGTCTTAGGGGGCTTCCCATAGCCACGCCATCCGTTTGCTCATACAACCGTACATTCCACTTGAAGTATGTGGTCGTCAAACAACACTTAAACAGTTCTAAAATATCGGCAGGAAAAATTCGATCCAGCTGTTCCAATACATCATTAAGTGGAACCATGGTAAACAGCGATACCACATCGAAGCTGACCAATATGTCCTCCGGCTGGACCACTATGCCATTCAATCTGCTGATGAAATGTGTCGAATTCTTTATATAAGAGTCCGAACGGCCCACATATGGTTTTAACAGCGTAGTCAAAACTTGGCTAACGAGTAGGTGGGCGAACCAATGGCACTTAGTATCGGTCTTAACGGCACATTTTCGTTATGAATTTTGGGCAATCGATAAAGCCTTTCTGTACTCTCTTTTCAATGGAGGACATTTTTATTAACCGTGACGCAGTTCTGATAACGTTGTTAGTGGGGTCCTTATTCAGCTTCCTATATGCTTGCGGATCCAGTAGATCAGTAATTTTACTCTGATAGTCGGCCACATCCATAACCACCGTTGCGTTTCCTTTGTCAGCTGGGAGAACCAAAATACTATCGTCGTCATTAAGGAGTTATAAAGCTCTTCTCCCACCCACAGGCACTAATGAAGAACGGATATTCGTCCGCCGAAATAAAACGTGCGTTGAGGCAGCCACGCAGAAATCATACTGACGTACAGGATACTGCAAAATCTAAGGTTTTCCTGCCGTTTATTAAAAGTGTAACGGAAATAATAGGGAGGATCTTGACGAATCGGAATATTACCGTAATTTACAAGCCCACCACGAAGATACAGGAATACCTTAAGCCTGCCAAGGACGCTCGCAAACCATTGGAAAAAGCTGGAGTGTATAGGATCCCATGCAGCTGTGGTAATGTTTATGTGGGTACCACCAAAAGAACTGTTTCTAAACGTTTGGAAGAGCACAAGGGAAATTGTAGAAAAGGAGAAACGGAACGATCAGCTGTTGCGGAGCACGCTTTCCAGCCAGGGAACCACAATATTCGTTTCGAGGAGACACAAGGACTAGCGGCCACAAGCGGATATTACGAAAGGCTCGGCAGGGAGGCAATCGAAATCGCTAAACACCCAAATAATTTCAACCGAAAGGAGAAGGGCCTAAAATTAAACGACATATGGATGCCGGTGTTCAAGAAGATGTGTACCACCCGTCCACTACTGGGTGATGGCAACGGCGATCGACAGCAACGGACAGAGGCCAATTGCACTGACGTTTTCAAAACACGTGACGTCACGCCACGGCGCTGGAGTGCGCGGACACGGAATTTAGCGGCAGTCAGTAGCGAGCCAGTGGGTGTGTTGGACCTTCCAACGAGCTACGGACCCCCTTGAAGATGTCTCCCTCAGTCCGAGACGAAACGTTGGGAATCACCACAGAATTCATCAACCGACCACGGCATAACAGCCCCGATAATTATAATGGACATGATATTTCCGGCCGTGAAAGTCTACATTTTAGTATCAGACGCCTCTACGGGGAGGAGATGTCAAGAGAGGTGCGAAGCCTGGAAGGACTCCAAAAGAAGAGAGTGCAGCTTTTGTGTTCCCTCAACAGCTGGATCGAATTTTTCCTGCCGATATTTTAGGACTGTTTAAGTGTTGTTTGACGACCACATACTTCAAGTGAAATGAACAGTTTTATGATGGCGTGGCTATGGTAAGCCCCCTAAGTCCCGTAATTGCAAACTTCTTTATGGAGAAATTCGAAGAACAGGCCTTAGGTGCTGCCAGCAAAAAACCAAATGTATGGTTCCGATACGTGGATGACACGTTTGTGCTGTGGAGACATGGTAGGGAGGAACTAAGCCGGTTCCACGAACATCTGAACAGTATAAACTCGAGAATTCAGTTTACAATGGAGGAGGAGGTAGACGGCAAATTACATTTCCTCGATGTGCTTATTTTTAGAAACGAAAATGGTAGTTTGAGCCACTCAGTGTACCGCAAACCCACGCACACGGACCGTTATTTGCACCGGGATTCGAACCACCACCCACAACAGAAGCGGGGTGTTATCAAGACGTTAGCGGACAGAGCAAGAAATATTTGTGAACCTGAGTTGCTCGACGCTGAGATGGAACATCTCCACAATGCACTAATGAAGAACGGATATTCGTCCGCCGAAATAAAACGTGCGTTGAGGCAGCCAAGCAGAAATCATACTGACGTACAGGCTACAGCAAAATCTAAGGTTTTCCTGCCGTTTATTAAAAGTGTAACGGAAAGAATAGGGAGGATCTTGACGAAGCGGAATATTACCGTAATTTACAAGCCCACCACGAAGATACAGGAATACCTTAAGCCTGCCAAGGACGCTCGCAAACCATTGGAAAAAGCTGGAGTGTATAGGATCCCATGCAGCTGTGGTGATGTTTATGTGGGTACCACCAAAAGAACTGTTTCTAAACGTTTGGAAGAGCACAAGGAAAATTGTAGAAGAGGAGAAACGGATCGATCAGCTGTTGCGGAGCATGCTTTCCAGCCAGGGAACCACAATATTCGTTTCGAGGAGACGAAAGTGCTAGCGGCCACATGCGGATATTACGAAAGGCTCTACAGGGAGGCATTCGAAATCGCTAAACACCCAAATAATTTCAACCGAAAGGAGGAGGGCGTGAAATTAAACGGTATATGGATGCCGGTGTTAAAGAAGAGGTGTACCACCAGTCCACTACTGGGTGATGGCAACGGCGATCGACGGCGACGGACAGCGGCCAATTACACTGACGTTTTCAAAACATGTGACGTCACGCCGCAGCGCTGGAGCGCGCGGACACGGAATTCAGCGGCAGTCAGTAGCGAGCCAGTGGGTGTGTTGGACCTTCCACCGAGCTACGGACCCCATTGAAGATGTCTCCCACAGTCGGAGACGAAACGTTGGAAGTACCACAGAATTCATCAAGCGACCACGGCATAACAGCCCGGATAATTATAATGGACATGAGTAAAGCTGATTGGCTATTAGTGTGCCAATGTTTTGATTATCTATGGAAAGAGGTAGAAGGGCAGCTAGAATAAAGTAGGTGACAATGTTGTTCAATATCCTTGGCTCATCACAGAATGTCGAGATTGGAGACCTTCTTGTTCTGTAAAACAGGATGTGATGGCAGAATACAATGCTAGAGGAGGCTTAAGTTTTTTCGGAGCACACTACATTTTACCATGTTGAAGAAGTAACATTGGTTGTTATGATCGGAGTGAGCACTAGAACATAAAGACTGGACAGTAAATCAGTGGAAATGTATGGGCTGGTCAGATGAATCATGTCTATGTCAGGTTAGTGGCTGTGTCAGAATAAACCATCAGCCACGTGAACAATTACTCGAAATATGCACCACTCCATGGACATAGACTGGTGGTGGCATTATTGTGCTACGGGGGACATTTGTCATAGCTTTCGTGCTGTCTATGATAGTAATCCTTGAGACATGTCTCTCACAAATGGAGTCCATTTTTATAGTTTTATTTTGTTGTGTATATACATGCATTGAATTACACTCATTAGGTGCTGGGGTATTCCATTCTTTTCTTTAATTTCCTGTATTTTAACTCTGTCAACTTTACCAACAAGTTTTGCATAGTCTATAAAGGCTATGTATAAGGAATGATTGTATTCTCTTGAGTTTTTCAAGAATTTGGTAGATTAGAAAAACACTATCTCATCAAGATCTTCCCATCCAAAATCCTCTCTGTTCTTTGGTAAGAAACGTTTCTAAAAGGATCTTTACTGTATTTCTTATTAGATTCACATATATCTTGTATCCAGATTTCAAAAGACTAATGTCCAAAAATTACCACTTATTCTGTGATCCACCAAAAGGCACTTCCCAAAGTCATTTATAGTAGACATACATTTAATCAGTAAATTCCAGTAACAGGTATCAGCATCTTGGATAGGACATTATTGTTAACAGTATGGCAGATGCTACTATGATTCAAAACAGCCATTCAGACATGTGCTACACTGGCTCAGTATTCTCACATGCATTTCATAAGTTACTGAGATTACCAACTCTTGTCAACTTTGGGAACAATGTATCATGAAGCATACATGCAACTGTTATCAGAGGTTTATGTACTGATCCTACCTTTAAACAAAGTACACTGTCCAGCCACATTAATGTGAGCACCTATCAAAGGTGTAAATAACCACTTTATGCAGTGTGGATTACTGTGAGACATGCAGGAAGAGAGTCGATGAGGTTCTTGAAGGTACAAACAGGGATGTGGAGCTATGCCAACTCCATTTCCATGAACAGCAGAGCTATAATTCTCAATAGAGGATTCATGGCATGAATAGTCTGATTGAGGTGGTCCCATAGTTTCTTGACCTCTGTGATATAAAGAGCACCAGGATGAGTTTGCTGTATTCCCCTGGTGACCACAGAGGTACAGAGCAAGCTGTGTGACACATTGCAGGGTAAATGCTGTCATGCCAAGGAAAAACAAACTACATGTAGGCCTGGACAGGGTCCCCAAGGATAAACGCATATTTATGTTGATCCACTATGCCACAAGAATGACATGGTTACATAGGGAATGCTATAAGAACATTCCCCCGATAATGCTTCCTCCTTTGGTCTAGACCCTTCCTACGATTGTTGCACGGTGTTTGCTTTCTGTCTGATGCAGCATAAAATGCCATTCATCTGAAACAGCCACTTGTTGTCATTCAGTGTACATCCAGTTGTGGTACTGGCATTCAAATTCCAGTCTTTATTGCTGATGATCAGCAGTCAGTGTGTGTGTATAGACCATGAGCCTCTTACAGACCCCATTTGTAGCAACATTGTCTGAATGGTTGTTGAGGAGACACTTTTGGTAGGCCTTGGGTTTATCTGAGTGCTCAGTTGCTCAAAAGTGGCGTGAATATTTGCCTTTAAACACCTCCATGACTGGCATTCGACTCTATTATCTATGGCCTATTGTGCACCTCAGTTGCCTTGCTGCTGATTTTCAATAGGGCCATTTTACCATGCATGGTATATTTTAGCTACAGTGACAAGTGAACAGTATACAAACTTTGCCATTTCAGAAATGCTTCCATCTTTGGCCAGAAAGCCAATGATCCTGTTGTTATGGTCTTCAGTCTGCAGCTCTCCACATTAGCCTGTCCTGAGGAAGATTGTTCATCCCGTATAACTACTGCCATTGATTTCTTCTTGAGTTTGCTTATTGTAGTCAAACCTTGCCCTTCTGCTACAGTTTACCATCCAACACTTTCCTGCATAACTAAACAGATGATGATGTTATTGGCTTTATTATCTTTAGTGGTTTGGTTATCAGTGCTCTTGTGGAATATATATAAAATGCTTGGAAGAACTATTTTTTTACTCATAAAGAATCTTCTCAGGACAATGGCTCATGGACACACATTACAGACTTGAAAGAATGTCTGGCAGGGATGACACAGACATTAGTTACTCATTAGTAAATTAAAATAGACAGTGGAAATCACTCATGGAAGTATGCATGTCTACATACATATGTTAATGCATACATATACACTCCTGGAAATGGAAAAAAGAACACATTGACACCGGTGTGTCAGACCCACCATACTTGCTCCGGACACTGCGAGAGGGCTGTACAAGCAATGATCACACGCACGGCACAGCGGACACACCAGGAACCGCGGTGTTGGCCGTCGAATGGCGCTAGCTGCACAGCATTTGTGCACCGCCGCCGTCAGTGTCAGCCAGTTTGCCGTGGCATACGGAGCTCCATCGCAGTCTTTAACACTGGTAGCATGCCGCGACAGCGTGGACGTGAACCGTATGTGCAGTTGACGGACTTTGAGCGAGGGCGTATAGTGGGCATGCGGGAGGCCGGGTGGACGTACCGCCGAATTGCTCAACACGTGGGGCGTGAGGTCTCCACAGTACATCGATGTTGTCGCCAGTGGTCGGCGGAAGGTGCACGTGCCCGTCGACCTGGGACCGGACTGCAGCGACGCACGGATGCACGCCAAGACCGTAGGATCCTACGCAGTGCCGTAGGGGACCGCACCGCCACTTCCCAGCAAATTAGGGACACTGTTGCTCCTGGGGTATCGGCGAGGACCATTCGCAACCGTCTCCATGAAGCTGGGCTACGGTCCCGCACACTGTTAGGCCGTCTTCCGCTCACGCCCCAACATCGTGCAGCCCGCCTCCAGTGGTGTCGCGACAGGCGTGAATGGAGGGACGAATGGAGACGTGTCGTCTTCAGCGATGAGAATCGCTTCTGCCTTGGTGCCAATGATGGTCGTATGCGTGTTTGGCGCCGTGCAGGTGAGTGCCACAATCAGGACTGCATACGACCGAGGCACACAGGGCCAACACCCGGCATCATGGTGTGGGGAGCGATCTCCTACACTGGCCGTACACCACTGGTGATCGTCGAGGGGACACTGAATAGTGCACGGTACATCCAAACCGTCATCGAACCCATCGTTCTACCATTCCTAGACCGGCAAGGGAACTTGCTGTTCCAACAGGACAATGCACGTCCGCATGTATCCCGTGCCACCCAACGTGCTCCAGAAGGTGTAAGTCAACTACCCTGGCCAGCAAGATTTCCGGATCTGTCCCCCATTGAGCATGTTTGGGACTGGATGAAGCGTCGTCTCACGCGGTCTGTACGTCCGGCACGAACGCTGGTCCAACTGAGGCGCCAGGTGGAAATGGCATGGCAAGCCGTTCCACAGGACTACATCAAGCATCTCTACGATCGTCTCCATGGGAGAATAGCAGCCTGCATTGCTGCGAAAGGTGGATATACACTGTACTAGTGCCGACATTGTGCATGCTCTGTTGCCTGTGTCTATGTGCCTGTGGTTCTGTCAGTGTGATCATGTGATGTATCTGACCCCAGGAATGTGTCAATAAAGTTTCCCCTTCCTGGGACAATGAATTCACGGTGTTCTTATTTCAATTTCCAGGAGTGTACATTCATATGTACATGTTACATAATATGCCACAATACAATTTTTTAACAAGTTAATCATTTTACTAATCATACATTTAAACTGCTATTGACATTTGAGTTCACTGGCAAATTTAGTAGTTTTGGAGAAAGTTCAGTAAACTCATTCACTTTCTCTTCACAGTCAAAAAATTCCTGGGTGAAGTAGAGTGGACATAGTATTAAGTCTCTTTAAATTTTGTTCTTGACCCTTTCCAGTGGCAGGGCCTGCTCTTCCAAGGGCAGTGATAAGAACATCCTCAGGGCAATACAAGAATGTTGAAAGTTCTTAAACAAAAACCCGAATCTTGTTTTAAAATATGTACTGTATTAAAACAGAAGTAGACATGTAGTTAAAACTGAAAACTTATCCACAAAAACATGGTTGAAAGATCAATGAATGGAAGAAGAAAGAATGGACTGGCTTCTCTAAGGTAAATTGAAATAATTTACCCAATAACTTACTTAGGAGGAAGGTAGGTAGAGTAAAAGTTTTACATTCCATGGACAATGAGGTAATTAGAGATGGAGCCCAAGTTTGTGTTAGATGAAGAGGGGGAGGGAAATCAGCTTTGCCCTTTTACAGGTATAAGCCTATCATTTGTCTTTAGTCATTTAGGGAAATCTAGATGCAGTGGATGGAGATTTGAATCATTGTCTCTGCCCCCTTTCCCAAACGAAAATACAGTGAGATAAGCACTGTGCCACCTCACTTAGCATTACTTTGATTAGGAGATCCAACAACACACAAAAACTGAAAATTTTTTCCACAATGAGTTTCATTCCTTTAGAACAGAGGATAAACTGTTGTCAGAAAAATGCTTTCTTGTTGGAATACAAAATGCAATCGAGTAAAATCTGGCACACTTATGCTGCTGTACAACAAGCACCGAATGCTGGCAAGCCCTCCAGCTGGAACCACTTCTTTCTATCTGTGTCACTGGAATGAAGTTTGCTCTGTTCTAACTGTAGGCATCACCTGACGTAATTTGTTATTTTGTACTGCCAACCACACATTCTCCCTTTGATGCATAACTTCTCTTGTCAGCAACAAGGTAATAGCTCTTGAAGGAACGGTACAGGGAAGTAAATTACTTTGCTTGCATGTGACCCTTGTTGTCATTATCAGGTTGCTCATATCCCAGTATTTCCATAGGACTTGTTAACTAATAGAATGATACTTTGTTCTCTTGACATTGTAGTATGTAAAGTGTGTCTTGTATGTTTTAGAGCTCTTTATTTACAGGGTACATCAGCTGAATGGTCTGTATGGAACATTGCAAATCAGGGTACAGGATAAAATTATTCCATGGATTGTACCTGAAATTCTCCATTTCATCTCGAGTTCTACAGCAATCAATGTGAAAAACTGTAAATATGTGTGGAAGTAAATTCTCACTTAGCACTGCTGTGGTAAGGAGTTCCAACAACACACAAAAACTGGAAATCTACTTATCAAATGACAGTATGGCCCTGCTTAGACACATCAGTGTAAATCACTGTTAAATTTCAATGTTCGTCAAAAAACTCATAAAAAGGCTGTGTATTGGTTTTGGTCATACCTAAAGTCTCATCAGTAGAGCCAGGATTTTTGAATGTTTGCATGACAGTGCATATAAATGCATATTTAAGTGGTTATTGCATACATAAATAACTTTTGCATATTTATGCATATATTTTACTTTTGCAGCAATGATTCTGGAAATACAAGTATTTCACCACAATAGTTTAAGAAGAAGAGTAAGACCTGAGCAAATTTTTATTTTATTGCCCTGTTTGTGTAGAATTACTTCTCTGTCATATTTACAAATCCATAAACGGGCGCCTAAAAATGAGGCGAACATAGCAATCAGCAATGAGCGGTTCCTGTACTATAAAAATATGTCTCAATATGTCTCTTGACAGCTTAACAAAAACTAAATAGCAATCAACAATCATGTGGCAAACCTTTAAATTTTGGTCAGCCATCGAACCATAAAAGTCAGTATGGTTTGTATTGTGTAACAAATGAAGCCACCAGTGGCAACAATGACATTTCCAAGAATGAGGAAGTTCCATTGTCAGCTACCTATAAATCAGCAACTAGTGTTCTGTTCTTCATGATTTCTGAAGTGTGCACAGGAGGAAACCATATTACCACAGTGCTGAAGGAGAAGAACAGTAAAGCTTATTTACTTCGACAGTGGATTGATGGATATCCGTGGAAATGTAGTTTTGTGCCAAGTGTGTGAGAAGCACGTAAATTCTACTTCTGCTTTCTCGAAGTTAAAAATCAATGTGATTTTCAAGTTTGTTTTTAACTTAATGGAAATAAACTCACTTTATTTTTATACCATTGTTATAGGTGCCCTGTGATAAAAAATTCCAGATTACACAACATTTACAAACAGCTGCTCATAGAAATTCTGTTAATAAAAATATCTCCAACATCCAGACAACATTACCAGCAGCATTTTCTGCAAGCAGAAGTGTAAATGAAGGCAATGATAATTTTTCGAAAGATCTCTGCAAAGCTTTAGTTTCAGCCAACATCCCTTTCAATACATTAAATAATGTAGAATTTTGAGGGTTCCTCGAGAAATGTACCAAACGAAAAGTGCATGATGAATCAACAATAAGGAAAAACTATCTTAGCAAAGTTTACGAAGAGATAAGTTTAAAAATTTATTTAATGAAATTAGTTTGCATGCCCCATATCCCTCACCCTCCATTTAAGTTTCATTAAAACTTTAAAAATTTTTTAAGAATTTTAAATCTATTACACAAAAATATTTTAAAATCGAAATTTTGTATGGCCTGTAGTGTCAACGAGATTACGATCAAAAAACATTTTTAATATTATTTGTTATACTTATCCCCCTCCCCCCCCATTTTACACTTATTCTCCCCCCCCCCCCCAAAAAAAGTGAGACCCAAATTGCCATAGCTGTTCTTTACAAATTTTGAATAAAATAATTCTTTTCAGGTAATACAAGAGATCAGAGATGATATTGGGGATTCAAATGTGTGGTTATCTGTAGATGAAACGACTGTCTCATGTGGGAAATATGTTGCCAACATTGTCCTCGGAAAAATGACGGAATCTGAACCAGGAACACCTCATCTCATTGTCTCCAGAGTATTGGAAAAAACAAACCATTCTACCATTGCTAGGGTTGTTCCTGATGCATTACGCGTTTTGTGGCCCGCTAAAGAAAACGAGGAAAAACTCCTGCTGATAGTTACAGACGCAGCAGCATATATGATTAAGGCTGCAAAAGCTTTGCAGATATTTTATCCCAAGGCAGTTCACATAACTTGTTTAGCATATGCTCTTCACTGACTGGCTGAAGAAATTCGAGCATATTTTCCAGAAGTAAATGCCTTATTTTCCTCTGCGAAAAAAGTGTTTGTGAAGGCGCCATCAAGAGTAAAATTATTTACTGAAATGATGCCAGGTATTCGTTTACCCCCACAGCCAATCTTCACGAGTTGGGGGACATGGATGGAAGCAGCTCTGCATTACAGTGAGCATTTAGAAGACGTGAAAAGGGTTCTGGACGTGATGGACAGAAACAAAGCAGCAAGTATCCCAGCTACAATTAGTGCTTGCAATGAGGAGAGTCTCCAGAGAAAATTAGTGTTTATTAGGACCTATTTCAGTAAACTCCCAGCCACAGTCACACATTTGGAAGGAAAAGCAACACCTCTGTTTTCTTCCCTTGAGGTTTACGAAACATATGTAATCTGAGACGTACCAGGAGAAATAGGAAAGTGTCTTTGCAACAGAACTGAGAAAACTGAAGCAAGGAATCCAGATTTAATGTTTCTTTGGGATGTGAATAAGGTGTTACAAGGAGAATCTGAAAAACAGCTTAATGATTATACTGTAAGTGACATAGCTTCTTTTTGGTTCAGTCCTGTGACTTCGTGTGATTTAGAGAGATCTTTCTCTTCATATAAAAACATTTTAAGTAACAGAAGGAAATAATTTCTTCCGAAAAACTGTGAAAAATATTTAATTGTTTATTGCAATAAAATCAACTGATGCTAAAACAGACTAAGAGAAAGAGACAAACAGACAGTAATAAATATTAAATTTGTTAATTAATGTTTTAAGAATAATTGTACAATTAGATTACTTTAGGAGGATTAAAAGATGTGAGAAAGTTGAAATAATGAACTTTATTTATTATGCATATTTTAAAGTTTTTAGAGCATATTTACCTGATTTTTAATGCATAGATGCATGCATATATTCATACTTTTCAGTGCATATAAATCCATGCACTATTCATCAGTCCATCATCTCTGGCACCATAAAGTCACAGTAGAGGCAGGTAGTATCATGTGTCCACCAGGGTTCAGTATTAGGTCCAATGCTCTTTTAATTGTATGTCAATGATGTGTCATCAGTTTTGTCCTACTGCAATACCAATGCTGATGACCTCTAGTTACGTCTACCATATTTACTCGAATCTAAGCCGCACTTTTTTCCGGTTTATCTAATCCAAAAAACCGCCTGCGACTTAGAATCGAGTGCAAGGCAAGCGGAAGTTCTGAAAAATGTTGGTAGGTCTCACCACAATTACCTTCTGCCGTCAAACATATGTAGCGCTACACAGGCATGCTTTGTAGGCACAAAGATAAATACTGGCGCCAAAACCTCTGCGTCAGTAAATAAATTTAAAAGAAAAGGTGGAAGACGTGCTTTTTTTTCTCCGCCCCGAGTTTCGACCACTGCATTTTCATACATTATCCAAAGAAGTAAATACAAATTCCGTATTGTTCATCTTAGAATGTAGCAAAATTTCAATGTACTACGAAAATCCGACTGGCAAGATTGTTTGGGATGTTTGTCAATATGGCCAACTCTACGTTCTAATTTTTTTCCTACCAGTGAGAAGAGATGGTTGCTAATAGGAACCTGATGAAATGTGAATCACATGCAGTAACTCTTCACCATAAGAACAATACGAATATAAACATTTTGCCATGTATTCTTGAGTGTTTGCTGCTATCTCATTTAAATCCTGTCTGCCTAATAAACTACGAAACTAGAGTGAGACAACAGCAAACGCGGAAGAATATACGTATCGCGTTATGTTTATATTCGTATTACTCTTATGCCTAATAGTGATACAGTCAGAAATGAAGCACAGCAACGGACTAGATTTTTAAATCTAAGATGACTCTAATTTCTATGTAGAATTTGATGTACTAAAGAAGCGGCCGCAAAGATTTTCAAACGGTGAAAAATTTTCGCCTAACTCTCGTTCAGAACATGTTCTATCATACGCAGTCTATTATTTGATTCTTGTTGATCATTATCAAAGAAAGCAGCAGTGTAAGTAACAACAAGTAGCAGTCTCTTGCCATTGTTTCGCTAATGAGACGATTCCTCTCTCTTTTTTAAAAAAAAATTGTAAGCGGCGGTAGCGCGCACAAAAGCAAGCCATGCCGCGAGCGACGACAGGCCGTAAACACGCACTATCAGAATGTGACAAACAATGCATGACACAGTATAGTAATGCATTTTCAGCTTCGAGTGACGTAAACACCTGTAACAAAGAAGACGGCAGTTATCAGATCAAAGGAAAAAGGAAGGGTACCCGTATAAATATGGACGGAGCGCCTGACGCATAGCAATGGCTACCTGGTAAATCTTAACTGCTAAGCTTACGACTCGAACCAAACTACTGTAGCTGTATCGTCATTCATTCGACCTAAATTATGTCTCATATTACAATGGACCAACTTTGTTTCGATTTGGAGGTGCAGCCTAAAACTTTTCTCTCCCTTTGAATTTCGAGTCTCAAATTTCAGGTGCGGCTTAGATTCGGGAATTTTTTTTTTCTTTTATTTCGAGTCTCATTTTTCAGGTGCTGCTTAGATTCGAGTGCGGCTTAGATTCGAGTAAATACGAGTAAGTGTAATACTAATAAATCTAAAGACAGCTACTGAGAATCACAGTAACAACATGTGTGCAATATCAAACTGGGCACAGGCCTGGAACTAGCTCTGAGATTCCTATGTTCGTCACATCTGTGATGTTCAACTATCTGATCCTACTTCACCACCATACACACAACTACCTTGGTTGCACGCAGGCAAGTGCAGAAACTTCCATACCCTCTGACTTCTCTACTGTCTTATCAAAGTACACTGTACCTCATATCTCTCCTTGGTATTACTGCATGGTCTGCTACAAATTCCTCTCCTGTGCCAACCTCTTCATCTCAGAGTAGCACTTGCAATCTATGACCTCAATTACACTCCTGGAAATGGAAAAAAGAACACATTGACACTGGTGTGTCAGACCCACCATACTTGCTCCGGACACTGCGAGAGGGCTGTACAAGCAATGATCACACGCACGGCACAGCGGACACACCAGGAACCGCGGTGTTGGCCGTCGAATGGCGCTAGCTGCGCAGCATTTGTGCACCGCCGCCGCCGTCAGTGTCAGCCAGTTTGCCGTGGCATACGGAGCTCCATCGCAGTCTTTAACACTGGTAGCATGCCGCGACAGCGTGGACGTGAACCGTATGTGCAGTTGACGGACTTTGAGCGCGGGCGTATAGTGGGCATGCGGGAGGCCGGGTGGACGTACCGCCGAATTGCTCAACACGTGGGGCGTGAGGTCTCCACAGTACATCGATGTTGTCGCCAGTGGTCGGCGGAAGGTGCACGTGCCCGTCGACCTGGGACCGGACCGCAGCGACGCACGGATGCACGCCAAGACCGTAGGATCCTACGCAGTGCCGTAGGGGACCGCACCGCCACTTCCCAGCAAATTAGGGACACTGTTGCTCCTGGGGTATCGGTGAGGACCATTCGCAACCGTCTCCATGAAGCTGGGCTACGGTCCCGCACACCGTTAGGCCGTCTTTCGCTCACGCCCCAACATCGTGCAGCCCGCCTCCAGTGGTGTCGCGACAGGCGTGAATGGAGGGACGAATGGAGACGTGTCGTCTTCAGCGATGAGAGTCGCTTCTGCCTTGGTGCCAATGATGGTCGTATGCGTGTTTGGCGCCGTGCAGGTGAGCGCCACAATCAGGACTGCATACGACCGAGGCACACAGGGCCAACACCCGGCATCATGGTGTGGGGAGCGATCTCCTACACTGGCCGTACACCACTGGTGATCGTCGAGGGGACACTGAATAGTGCACGGTACATCCAAACTGTCATCGAACCCATCGTTCTACCATTCCTAGACCGGCAAGGGAACTTGCTGTTCCAACAGGACAATGCACGTCCGCATGTATCCCGTACCACCCAACGTGCTCTAGAAGGTGTAAGTCAACTACCCTGGCCAGCAAGATTTCCGGATCTGTCCCCCATTGAGCATGTTTGGGACTAGATGAAGCGTCGTCTCACGCGGTCTGTACGTCCGGCACGAACGCTGGTCCAACTGAGGCGCCAGGTGGAAATGGCATGGCAAGCCGTTCCACAGGACTACATCCAGCATCTCTACGATCGTCTCCATGGGAGAATAGCAGCCTGCATTGCTGCGAAAGGTGGATATACACTGTACTAGTGCCGACATTGTGCATGCTCTGTTGCCTGTGTCTATGTGCCTGTGGTTCTGTCAGTGTGATCATGTGATGTATCTGACCGCAGGAATGTGTCAATAAAGTTTCCCCTTCCTGGGACAATGAATTCACGGTGTTCTTATTTCAATTTCCAGGAGTGTATTTCCTGGATGTATTCTGGTCTCTGTCTTCCTCTCCATGTTCTGCTCTCTACAGCTCCATTTGGTACCATGGAAATCTTTCTCTCATCCCTTAACAGATGCCCTATCATCCTGTCCCTTCTCCATGACAGTGTTTTCCACATATTTCTTTCCTCTCCAATTCTGCACAGATCTTACTCATTCCTTACCCTACCATATCTTAATTTTCATCATTCGTTATTGGCACCACATCTCAAATGTTTCACTACCATACAATGCTGCGCTCCAAACATACATTATCAGAAGTTTCTTCCTAAAATTAAGGCCTATGTTTGATACTAGTAGATTCCTCTTGACCAGGAATGCCCTTTTTGCCAGTGCTAGTCTGCTCCTTGCTCTGTCCATCATTGGTTATTTTGCTGCCTTGGTAGCTGCATTCCTTCACTTTATCTACATTGTAAGCATCAATCCCTAAGTTAAGTTTCTTGCTGTTCTCACTTCTGATACTTTTCATTACTTTCCTCTTTCTTCAACTTACCTCAGTTCGTATTCTCTACTCATTACATTGTTCATTCCATTCAGTAGAATATATAATTCTTCTTCACTTTCACTCAGGATAGCAATTTCATCAGTGAATTATATCATTGATATCCTTTCACCTTGAATATTAATCCCTCTCCTGAACCTTCCTTTTATTCCCATCATTGCTTTTTTGATGTACAGACTGAACAGTAGGGATGAAAGACTACATCCCTGTCATATGACCTTTTTAATCCAAGCACTTCATTCGTGGTTATCCACTCTTATTATTCTCTCATGGGTCTTGTACATATTGTATATTGCCTGTATCTCCCTATAGTTTAGCCTTATTTCTCAGAATTTCGAACACCTTGCACCATTTTACGTTATCAAACACTTTTCCCAGGTCAATAAATCCTATGAATATGTCTTGATTTTTCTTTAGCCTTGCCTCCATCATCAACTGCAATGTCAGAGTTGCCTTCCTGGTTCCTTTACCTTCCCTGAAGCCAAAGTAATCATCATTTAGCACATCCTCAATTTTCTTTTCCATTATTCTGTACATTATTCTTGTCAGCAACTTGGATACATAAGGTGTTAAGCTAATTGTCCAACAATGGTTGCACTTGTCAGCTGTTGCAGTCTTTTGAACTGTGTGGATGATATTTCTTTTAAAAGTCAGATAGTATGTCACCAGGCTCATACATTCTACATACCACATGAATAGTAGTTTCGTTCCCTCTTCCCCCAATGATTTTAGAAATTCTTATGGAATGTTATCTATGCCTTCTGCCTTATTTCATCTTAAGTCCTCCAAAGTTCTCTTAAATTCTGATTGTAATACTGGATCTCCCATCTCTTCTAAATCGAATCCTGTTTCTTCTTCTATCTCATCAGACAAATCTTACCCCCCTATAGAGGCCTTCAATGTACTCTTTCCACCTGTCTGCTCTCTCCTCTGCATTTAAGAGAGGAATTCCACTGCACTCTTAATGTTACCACGCATGCTTTTAATTTCTGGAAGGTTATTTTGGCTTTAATATATGCTGAGTAAGTCCTTTCGATTTATTCACATTTTTCATGCAGCCATTTTGTCATAGTTTCCCTGTACTTCTTATTTTTTTCATTCCTCAGCGACTTGCATTCCTGTATCCCTCCATCTCCTTGTACTTACTTCTTTCATCGATGAACTGAAGTATTTCTTCTGTTACCCATAGTTTCTTTGCAGTTACCTTCTTTGTAGCTATGTTTTTCCTTCCAACTTCTGTGATTGCCCTTTTTAGAGATGTCCATTCCTCTTCACGTGTACTGCCTACTGAGCTATTCCTTGTTGCTGTATTTATATCCTTAGAGAACTTCAAGCTTATCTTGTCATTAGTTGGTACTTTCGTATCCCACTTCTTGTGTATTTATACTTCCCGACTGATCTCTTAAATTTCGGTCTAGTCCTCATCACTGCTACATAGTGATCTGAGTCTATATCTGCTGCTGGGTATGCCTTACAAACCAGCATCTTATTTCGGAATCTCTGTCTGACCATGATGTAATCTAATCATAGAAATCTTTCTGTATTGCCCATCCTTTTCCAAGTATACCTCCTCCTCTTGTAATTCTAGAACAGAGGATTCGCTATTGGTAGCTGAAACTTGTTACAGAACTCAATTAGTCTTTCTCCTCTCTCATGCCTTGTCCCAAGCCCATATTTGCCTGTAACCTTTTCTTCTACTCCTTCCCCTACAACTGCATTCCAGCCCCCCATGGATATTAGATTTTCATCTCTGTTTATGGATTGTATTACCTTTTCTATGTCCTCCTTCACCTTCAGCTTGCTATGGTGGCTTGTATACCTGAACTATCATAGTCGGTGCTTGTTTGCTGTTGATTCTGATGAGAATAGGGTGGTCAGACGTCCGGATTAATCTGGACATGTCCTCCTTTTTAGCTCCTCGTCTGGGGTCCGGGCGGATTTTTACAGTGTCCGGCTTTTTCGGAAAGTTGAGCGTAATACAGTTAGCTTAAATTTACAATTCGTCCCGTACTATTGCTGTTTTCTTAAATACTTTAACTATTGGCACAGCCTTCATGATAAACACGCACGAAGGCGATGTTAGTAGGTGGCACCAGGATCGTTGATGTTATCGTTGATCGCCCTATAAGCGAATGCAAATATCGATTATTTGAAATTTTCGTTTCGTATCTTCGCTTGGCTTCCTGTAGTGCACGTGTGATTTGTGAGTGTAATTTCTAACCGAGTGAGTTACGTAAAATATTTCGCTATGCCTAAATGAAGGTGTACATTTTCTGATGTCCTTTCCTGCAAATATCCATCCTTCAAGAAAGGGAGAAATGGATTTGAAGCAGAATGTAAGATATGTGGAGCTGGAACGTACGTCTCAGTGGCCAATAAAGGTAAGAAATAACTCCACAGATTAACTGTCATGGTTTTATTTCATTGTTTCACACTCATTCAGTTTATTTGTATTCGGAAGGTTAAAGTGAAGTTTACATGTCGTCAGCTGCTGCTTGAATTGTAGATGTTGGTAGCGGTGAGTCGAATGAAGGGAAGTGAATGGTCGTACGTTTTTCGGTTTGTAAACGATTCCGTGTTGTTGACATAATAAAACAATTGGCGCCACACTGTCACCACAATCAATGTTTTTAATCTTTTTATATTGCTCAGTTAACCACCACCTGCCCATTAGTAACAATTAACTACTAGTTTTACCGGTAATTCCCAGCAGTCACGTGACTTGTCCAAAACTGACGAGTGGTATCCTCATCTGCAGTTGACCCGTTTGATGTATCTTCTTTTTTCTTCCTTTGTCCTCCTTTTTGAAGCTGTTTGTCCTCCTTTTTAAACAATTGCATCTGGTCACCCTAGATGAGAACAACACTGTCACTGAACTCTTCACAGTGATATACTGGGTATTAATTAAAATACTGGTGGAAAGAATAAATCTTCAAGGTGTTTGACATTTAATGACATATCTACTAAAGCAACAATAATTATTCTCACTGTGCCTGTCCCACTCGTTACCACTGTTCACACTATTTTCCAGCCAGATCTTCCTCAGTGTGCAGTATTCTTAGCTGGGGCAGTCTCCTTAAATTTCCTTTTTATATCTGACACCATCAATATTGTTATTATTGTCATTATTATTGTTGGTATTATTATTATTACTATTATCATTATTATTATTACTGTTATCACTATTTGTGGCAGCTGTAGCAGCAGTACAAGTAACATTATTAGTTCATCGTCAGTACAATTTACTCACACCACCATTTCAGATACTCAAAACATTGTAATACTGTTTTTCATTTTAAAATTGTTATTTCGTAGGTAAATATGAAGTAAAAAAGGTCTGGTGTAAGAGAGGCCATGTTGGCCCTAATCAAATCAGGCTAAATGAATAAATAAAAGAGCAGTTGAGGCCTCAGGGTCTGTCCAATCAACTGATCCTTCCCTTAGCCAAGTTGTGCCATCAATTTTTCATGTAATTAAAAATAAACAGACTTAAGTTTATATGTAAACTGTTAATGACTTCCGTGACTTACAGCAAACAGAATAAGGTGTTTACCTGTGCAGTCAGCGTCAGTTAATCAGAACAAGAGGCCCTGAGAGCCTGACTGTTAGCCAGAATCTCCCCTAAAGTTCATTAACATTTCAGCAAAAGATTGGCCAAAGGCGTCCTTATTATAGTTTGCTGGTAGGGGGGAGGGGGCGGGGCTGCTCCTGTGGTATGGAGCATTTTTAGTATTTTGAAAGACAAATGACGACTTTTAAGCAGCCACAAAAAGCTTTCAGTTCCCTGTTAAAAACCTGTAACACTCACTTTTAAATCATTTTATTGAAAGAAAAACACATGACCACATCATATTTTTTCCTTTCCCTGAGAGGAAGGAAGGCGGACGGGGGGTGGGCATGCCCCACCTTGTCCCCAGATATGAGTGCCCTTGTGGTCGGCTATCTCCGTGGTTGGCTGCGTGCTCCAAATGCAAAGCTAAGAAGTGCAGTTGCTAAACACCTGAGGCATCATAACGGAATTTCTTAAAGTCATAGATATTTTGTCCAGTTAGGCACTGTCCTCCAACTGTTTCTAATCTGTGCCAAAATCTTCATCTCTAACAAGTATTATACATTGCTTCCCTTATAATATGATTTGCTTATTTTAGTCTTGGTCTGCCTACACTACTATTCCTCAGTTCTGTTCCTTCCAGCACTTGATCCTGAATACTGCAAAAGGTGTTCCACCAACCTTCTTCTGTCATGAATTTTCTATGAACTTCTATTCACACCTATGTTTTTCAGTACTTCTTCATTTCATACTTTATTTGCACATCTAATTTTAACATTCTTTAGATGGCACCCATGCTTCCTTACCCTGATATCTGGTGGTGTACATTTCACTTCCATATGGTGTGGTGTCACCGCTAGACACCACACTTGCTAGGTGGTAACTTAAATCGGCCGCGGTCCTGTAGTACATGTCGGACCCGCGTGTCGCCACTGTGTAATCGCAATCCTAGCGCCACCACATGGCAGGTCACAATACACGGACTAGACCTCGCCCCAGTTGTACGGACGACATAGCTTGCGACCAGACCTACCAAGTCTTCCTCTCATTTGCCGAGAGACTGATAGAATAGCCTTCAGCTTATTCCATAGCTACTACCTAGCAAGGCGCCATGTGTATCAGTGCTTATAGCTTACTACTATTCAAGAGATGTATTCCAACAAGAGAATAAAGTTAAGTATATTATTCCAGCTACGTACTGTTCTTCTTATTCATTAATAAGTCTCATGTTCCAGTACTTCACGCCCGTCTGCGTTAGTTTAGCGTGCACTTTCAGCCACTTCGATCTACAAGGTGTTGGCCCAGCTGCCGACACATCACATGGCGACGAGAGAAAGTGTTTTTTCTGCTTTGGACTGATTTGTTCTTTTTCCCTTTTTGTGCTCTGATTTGCTTGTGTCATGGCTTCGCCACAATCTCCAGATGTACTGTCCGAATTTTTTCGCTTGCAGAATCAGCAGACGCAGGCGTTATTGGAAGCCCTTGGACAGCTCGTCCAGGGTCAACGTGCGCTGCAAACCGATGCGGCAGCCGCCGCTTCATCGTTACCGCAGCCACACAACGCTGTCGCACCGCCATTTAGGCCCTTTGAGGCCACGTGCGAAACCTGGACTGAGTGGGCCAGCCAGTTCCAGTTTCATCTCGCAGCATACAGAATTCAAGGTAAAGAGCGGCAGCCGTTTTTGCTTTCTTGTGTCGGTGTGTCTACCTACCGTGTGATAGTGAAATTGTTTCCCCGACGCGACGTAGCAACTCTGTCCTACGAGGAAATTTTGTCGGCTTTAGATGCCTATTTCAAAGAAACAGTAAATGTAGTTGCAAAACGGTATACGTTCTTTCGTACAAAACGTACGGCCGGTCAGACTAATCGGGAGTGGGTTGCAACTTTGCAAGGACTTACTAGAGACTGTGCGTTTGCCTGTGAATGTGGCCTCCCTTATTCAGATACTATGGTGCGTGATGCAATAGCACAGAACGTTTCTGATGTTCGCATAAGGGAACAGATTTTGAAACTAGTTAATCCCTCCCTTCAACAAGTGATAGACATATTGGATAGGCAAGACACACTTGACTTTGCTCAGGACTCATTTGAAACTTCGCCAGCAGTGTGTCACATTAATCGGCCCGCCGGGCCCGCTGCACGGGACGCTAAGCGGCCCTCGCGCCCGTCGCAGCCGCGCTCGCAAACACGTGCGCCGCGTAAGCAAGCAACTGCAGTGAAATCATGCCCGCGGTGTGCAACTAGACATTCGCGTGAAAATTGCCCGTCACGCCAAGCTATTTGCTTTTACTGTCAAAAGAAAGGACATGTACAAAGTGTTTGCCAGAAAAAGCTTAGATCAGAAAATCGCAATAATTCCAGGCCTTTTGCTTCGCGCCGGAATCGAACCCAGGACAATCAGGCTCGTGGACCTTCGCCCATGGACATTAATGTAGTTCATTCCCACCCGTCCAGTGACACTTTAGCTAACAGTGACTGTGTTCGTCCCACCCAAAGTGTGTGTCGACGTCGCAGGAAATCCCGTAAAGTCGCAAGTGCTTCTGTACCTGTATCAGTTCCATTTGCACGTGACAGTCGCTCTTGTCGTCAGCAGGACAATAAACTTTTTGTGGACTTAGACTTTGAAGGCAAAGTGATCCCATTCCAGCTCGATACCGGAGCTGCAGTTTCATTGCTCAATCACGACACGTACCAACAACTGGGCCAACCGCCATTGCGTGCCGCAAATGTTAAGTTAACTAGTTACTCAGGACAGCCGATCCCTGTGTTAGGACAGTGCAGCCTTCTTGCAACATACAAGGGACAAACAAAACTTGTATCATTTTACGTTCTTCGTTCTTCTAGTGCAGTGAACTTGTTTGGCTTAGATTTGTTTCAATTGTTTAATTTGTCTATAGTAAATCAGGTCCTATCAGTGAATCAGACTGTGCCTTCCGCCAGTGTTTCTAGTCTTTGTGAAGAATTTGCAGACATTTTTGCACCGGGCCTTGGTTGCGCTAAGAACTATGCTGCACATTTGGAATTGAAAGACAACGCGCAACCGAAATTTTTCAGAGCGCGCAATGTTCCCCACGCATTGCGTGATGAGGTCGCAAGAACATTGGCCGATTTAGAATCTCAAGGTGTAATTGAACGAGTGCAGGCTTCTCTCTGGGCCTCGCCCTTAGTAATTTTGCCAAAACCTTCCGGAAAACTGAGACTTTGTGTGGACTTCAAGGCAACTGTGAATCCCCAACTTGTGACTGCTACTTTTCCTTTGCCCCGCCCGGAAGATCTTTTTGACAAACTGTGCCCGGGAAAATATTTTTCAAAATTGGACCTAGCAGATGCGTACTTGCAGATACCTGTGGACGAAGACTCCCAGCGCGTCTTGGTGGTAAACACGCATCTTGGCTTGTATCGCTTCAAAAGACTGCCATTCGGGTGTGCCTCCGCCCCTGCATTGTTTCAGCAATATTTACAAACTATTTGTGCGTCGGTCCCTACTGCTGCGAACTATCTGGACGATATTGTAATCTCAGGGAAGACAGAAGCAGAACATTTGCAAAATCTCCGAACATTATTTCAGGTCTTGCGTCAGAATGGTCTTCGCTTGAGGAAGGACAAATGTGTTTTTTTTGCTCGGGACTTACCCTACCTGGGGCATGTCATAAATGCCCAAGGTATACATCCGAGTCCAGAGCACCTCCGTGCCATACAGGACTTACCTGCTCCGCAGAACTTAAAACAGCTACAGAGTGTGCTGGGTAAAATTACTTATTATTCAAAGTTTGTGCGCAATGCTTCTTCCATTTCAGCTCCGCTTCATCGCTTACGCCGTAAAGGTGTTCCGTTCGTCTGGAAGACGGAATGCGAACGCGCCTTTCGCCAGTTGAAATCGGCGTTCCTTTCAAATACTTGCCTTACGCCATTCGATCCCCGAAAACCTCTTTTGTTGATGGTTGATGCATCGGATTTCGGGATCGGTGCTGTGCTTGCGCACAAAGATGGCTCGCATGATCGCCCTATTGCCTTTGCGTCCAAATTGCTCTCATCTGCGCAAAGAAATTATTCACAAATAGAGAAAGAAGCTTTAGCTCTCGTGTTTGGTGTTACCAAGTTCCATGACTTCTTGTATGGTCGTCACTTTACAATCATCACGGACCACAAACCTTTGACATCGCTTTTTCATCCGAGCAAGCCTGTCCCTCCACGTACAGCGCAGAAATTCATTCGCTGGTCACTTTTTCTCTCGCAGTACCGCTACGATATCTTGTATCGGTCCACTGCTAAACACGGCAACGCTGATGCGTTGTCCCGTTTGCCTGTTGCTGAGGATAAAGCATTCGATTCTTCCGAACTTGCTTGCATGTTCATTGATTCGGAAACCGATGACGTGGTCGAATCGTTTCCGATTGATTTTCGTCGTGTAGCTACAGCCACAGCTGCTGACCCTGTCCTTGCTACTGTTTTGCGTTTTGTTGCTACGCAATGGCCCTTGTCAAAGTCACGGATCGAGGATCCTTTGGTTCGCCGTTTTTTTGCTCACAAGGAGAGACTTTTTGTCCGACGTGGTGTTTTGTTGTTGCGTTCCGATAATGATCAATCCCGAGTCGTAGTCCCACGTTCGTTACAGTCCTCTGTCTTAAAGCTTCTTCACCAAGGACATTGGGGTATAGTGCGTACGAAACAACTTGCTCGTCAGCACTGTACTTGGTTCGGAATCGATGCTGCGATTACGAATATGTGCTCCTCTTGTGTGGCGTGTGCCGAACAACAATCCGCACCGCCGCGGAAATTCTTTGCATGGCCGAAAGCCACTTCCCCTTGGCAACGCTTGCACATCGATTTTGCTGGTCCATTCTGGAATGCTCGATGGTTGGTTGTGGTCGATGCTTTCAGTAATTTTCCTTTTGTTGTCCGGATGTCTTCCACGACGTCTTCTGCCACAATCCAAGCCTTGTCTGCTATCTTTTGCATTGAAGGTCTCCCGCAGACTATTGTTTCCGACAATGGCCCACAATTCATGTCCGCAGAATTTCAGTCATTCTGCAAGGCCAATGGTATTCAACATCTGACGTCCGCGCCGTTTTCGCCTCAGTCAAACGGTGCCGCTGAACGATTGGTCCGGACTTTCAAGTCCCAGATGTTGAAATTGAAAGAGTCGCATTCTCGGGAGGACGCTTTGTTGCTCTTTTTGTCTTCGTATCGCTCTCAGCCCCGCGATGGTCGCTCGCCGGCTGAATTGCTCCATGGTCGATATCATCGCACCCTGATGTCTTTGCTACATCCGCCGCATCAGGTTCCTGTGCAGCGGCAGGCTCCTGCTTTTGCTCTTGGCGACGTTGTCTATTATCGCAATTATCGCGGTTCACGGCGTTGGCTCGCAGGGCGCATTCTTCGCTGCCTCGGCCGCGCGATGTATTTGGTTTTGGGGGCCTCTGGTGAGGTGCGTCGGCATCTCAATCAGCTGCGCCTCTGTCGTCGCCTGGGTTCTGCCGCTCCCCGTCTGCTTTCAGCGACGGAGCCGTCAGGTCAGCGCCTTGGGGACCCATCTACTGGCTCGCCTCATCCCCAGGTGTTACCGACGCTGCCTTCCATTTTGCCCCATGGCGTCGCGCCGCCGCCGCAGCCGCCGCCGGCGCCGCCCACAGTGGACGCGTCGCTGCAACCGCCTGGCGCCTCCCTGGGTCACGCGCCGCCGCTCGCTTCCCGTGACCAGCCGTCCTCCGCCATGGACCTCTTGCCCGCTCCGGACCAGATGTCGTCTTCGCCCGTCGGGTGCTCCGACCACATGGAGGTCGACCCTTCTGTCTCATTACGTGCGCATACACCTCATGTTGACGTGCACCCTGGACTAGGTTTGCAGGCGTTTCCTAGCTCCCCTCGGACCGAATGGCCGGGTGCGGGTGGCACAGCCTCGCCTGTTGTTAGGCTCCCCACCTCATCGCATACGTCAACATGGGGTCCTCCCCACGGCGGGCGGAAGCCTTATCTCACGACCGTTCGCCGATTTGCGGGGGAGGAATGTGGTGTCACCGCTAGACACCACACTTGCTAGGTGGTAACTTAAATCGGCCGCGGTCCTGTAGTACATGTCGGACCCGCGTGTCGCCACTGTGTAATCGCAATCCTAGCGCCACCACATGGCAGGTCACAATACACGGACTAGACCTCGCCCCAGTTGTACGGACGACATAGCTTGCGACCAGACCTACCAAGTCTTCCTCTCATTTGCCGAGAGACTGATAGAATAGCCTTCAGCTTATTCCATAGCTACTACCTAGCAAGGCGCCATGTGTATCAGTGCTTATAGCTTACTACTATTCAAGAGATGTATTCCAACAAGAGAATAAAGTTAAGTATATTATTCCAGCTACGTACTGTTCTTCTTATTCATTAATAAGTCTCATGTTCCAGTACTTCACGCCCGTCTGCGTTAGTTTAGCGTGCACTTTCAGCCACTTCGATCTACAAGGTGTTGGCCCAGCTGCCGACACATCATATGGTGCTATGGTCCAAGTGTTTTCTTTCAGGAACTTCTCTCTCCATGTTGTACCAATATCTGACACTGTGAGAGTTCTTTGCCAATCAGCATGTGATTTCCTCTTTACTTTTTTCCTCGTGGACTGTAGTCTACTTTTACATTTTTCGCTATTATTTTGATCCCAATTTTGATGGTAAGCAACTCATTACTCTCCATTCTGTTAGTCTTCATCACCTTCATCTTTGTTATGTTTATACATAATCTATATGGAGGTGACAAAAGTCACAGGATAGTGATATGTACATATGTAGATTACGGTAGTATTGCACACACTAGGTATAAGAGAGTGGTGCATTTTCAGAGCTGTCATTTCTACTCAGGTGATTCATGTGAAAGAGGTTGCCAATGTGATTATGGCTGTGCAATGGGAATTAACAGACTTCCAACATGAAATGGTAGTTGGAGCTAGACCTATGGGACAGTGCATTACAGAAATCATTAGGGAATTGAATATTCTGACAGCCTGAGATCCACAGTGTCAAATGTGATGAGAATACCAAATTAAAGGCATTACCTGTCACCACAGACATTGGAGAGGCTGACAGCCCTCGTTTAACAACCGAAAGCAGCGTCGTGTATGTAGAGTTGTCAGTGCTAAAAGAAAAGCAAGACTGCGTGAAATAAGAGTAGAAATCAATGTGGGATGCATGCAAAATGTATCCACTAGAACAGTGTGCCAAAATTGGCGTTAATGGACTATGGCAGTAGATGAACAATGCTATAACCTTTGCTAAAAGTACAACTTCACCTGCAGTGCCTCTCTTGGGCTCATGACCACATTGGTTGGACCTTGGACAACAGGAAAAATGTGGCCTGGTCAGATGAGTCCCAATTTCAGTTGGTGAAAGCTGATAGCAGTGTTTGGGTGTGGCACAAATCCCTGAAGCCATGGGTGCAAGTTGTCAGTCAGGCACTGTGAAAGCATGTGGTCATTCCATAATGGTGTGGGCTGTGTTTACATGAAATGGACTAGGTCCTCTGGTCCAACTGAACCAATCATTGTCAGAAAATGGTTATGTTCAGCTACTTGGAGACCATTCACAGCCATTCACGGACTTCATGTTCCCAAACATGTCACTGGGCCTCAGTTGTTTGTGACTGATTGGCAGAACATGCTGAACAAATTGTGTGAATTATCTGGCTGCCCAGATTGCCTGACATTAACCCCATTGAACATTTATGGCACTTAATCATGGAGTCAGCTTGTGCACAAGCACTTGTGCAACACTTTTGTAATTGGGGATGGTTATAGAGACAGCATGGTACAACATTTCTGCAGGGACTATGAACGACTTGTTGAGTCCATGCCACATCAAGTTGCTGCACTACACAGGGAAAAAGGAAGTCAGACATAATATCAGGAGGTATCCCACGACTTTTATCACTTCACTGTATTTTCAGTACTAAATGTGTCATTGACTCCATTCAAGAGAGCTTAGAGTTTCCCTGAATCTTTCTAGATGTGTAAAGTCATCTGCAAACCTAATCACTGGTATGCCTTAGAACCTTCCTAACAGTAATTTATCTAGGTTCCCTTCTCATGTTTATAACTACCACAAGGGTTTTGTACACAATGTGGGTATTTTCCTCTCTCTGTACTTTAACTACAATCTCCTAACCATTGCGAATAAGTTACTCCACATTACATTGTCAAAGGCTTTCTCTAGGTCCACAAATGTTAAGAAGATTTCATCATTTTTTCTTCAGTCTGCCATACATTACCAAGCAGGATGTAGGAATACATTGTATGGTACCTTTCACTTCTTGATGCCAAACTGATCATCCTCTACTACATCTTTAGTTTCCCTTTCTGTTCTTCAGTATATTACTTTGTTCAGCAGCTGGCAAGCATCAGACCCATTGTTCTGTAATTGTTTCTTACTAATAGGTACACGAATTTCCATAGATTTTACAACAGTTTTACCTTCTTTTGGAAGAGTACTTTTTTCTGTTTCAATTCCGGCATTACTGCAATCAGACCATCTAAGAAAAGCATCTTCACCACTGGAACTCCAAATAAAAATTACAGGAAGATCATCTTTGCACAAAATTTATTTATAATCTTTGGAAAATCCAACTAGCATATCTAGTGGAAAAAGCATCTAACTTTTCTTACTCTTGACTTCACCATTATTAAGTATATGTCCTTCCATACTTATTTTATCATTAAGAGATGAAGTCAATTACAACAAAACTGAAGATGAAACAAAAGGATGCTCTTTTCTAGACATAATTTACTTCCTTTGTTTATGGTTATAAAATCAAATAGCTTTGCCACATAATTATCAATTAATTCTTATCTAATTTTTCGTGATATGTTGGATAATCTGATAGCAATCCTAAAGATCATGTTCAGTTGAGTGTGATTGGGATGAAGCTATCCATCTCCTATATTTACGTTAATTTCAGTGGCCTTATTATGAACATGTAGGTTATATTTACTTTCCTCATTCAAAGAGAATGAGTAAAACTGATAGCTCTCGACTTTGTTCATTGTTTAATAAGGACAAAATTTACTGAACCATTTCTAAAGTAACTGTTACAGTAGCACCATTGAAGTTAATTAAATTATTATTTTCATCAGTTATACTTATTTCTGAATCTGGTATAGCATCAAAAACTGGAGTATATACAGGACAATATGGCTCATGAGTTAGCGATCCACTAAATTCAGCATTATGCTTGAATGAAGCAATAATACTAGTTTCTTGAGGAAAATGACCAGTATGCTTCACAAACATGCCATCAGCCAAATTACAATTTATATTTCTTAATCTGAATGGAATAATTTTAGGACCATCATTGGCAACAGCTTTTTATTTGCTTCAACAATTTGGTTACTAAATCCTAATACACGTCGAATATTACGTTTTTTATCCATATATGATGTGACATCACTCGCAGTAATAATTCTATTTAAAGTTTTATTGTCATACTTTTTTGATTGAATGAATTTTTCCAATCTATATTGAACAATAAGAATTTCAGTCGTTTCTCCATCAGAATACTGTTTATTATTTTTTGATGTAATATTTGGAGCTAGAATGTTTTATAAAAGTCATCTAGCACAACATTGCTATAACTTTTTCGTATAGGTACAGTCAATCTTTTTTTTAGAACAGATGACTTACCACTCAATTGCAAAAGATGACTCATTTGATACTAATAACAATTATATAATTAAATGACAGATGGGAACCAAAACTAAGAGTTCCAGAGAAGACATCGAAAAAGAAACATGGAAAGCCTTTACTGACTTGTATTTGATGTTCAATAATAGGACCAATGAGCGTGGAAAAGCGATATTAATGATTGATAATTGCAATTTAGCTCCAAGATGGTTGAATTATAATAAAATAAGTCATTTGTAAATTTGTTCTGAAAGTTTAGATCAACCAAAACATCAAGAGTTTATAAAAAAAATTGAAGATAAAGATAATGAGAAGATTACTTCATTTATTGAAAATGATAGTGAAATTATATCACTAGAGCAATGCAAAGTATCTAATGACTTTATTTCTGAAAATCAGGATGCAGTTACAAAATATTTTACTAGAGGCAGACATAATGAATTTTTTTAGTGCAGACGTATTATAAATTACCTAAACAAGTAGTCAAGGATAATCTAATATTTTTAAAAAATTTTGGTAACATGACTCAAATTTATATCATATTTACCATGAGTTTGTTGGTGGTGATTTACATTTTCATAATTTTAAGGAATATTGTAGTAAATGTTGGAATGAGGATGATGTTATATTTTTTACAGAAGACATGACTAGGAAACCTAATGACAGCAAGTGCAGCAAAAAGAATCAAACATTTTCTATTAGCTTAAGAAGCATGTTAAACAAAAACATAATATGCTATAAATATTTTAGTAATGATCTTCATCTTTAGTAAACGTTTGTAAAATATGACCCACAAGGTGTTAAAAAAGCTAAAAGGAACAGAAATAACCGAAGAATTGAAAGAAAGATTCAAGTTGGGAAAAAAAAAAAACAAACAAGAACAGAATATGACAAATATAAGAAAGCAGATTGACATGTACTTGATGCAGTTGAGCAGGTCAATCAAAGAACTGAAGGACTAGATGAAAATGTTCTGAAAGCAAGAAAATAGAGAGGTTGAAAAACAAATGGATCCATATGATCATAAACATCTGGAAGAATTTGGAGATGTACCAGGGTATGTAAGTCCAAAGTATGAATAGTCTGATGATCATCCTAATAAGTACTACTACACAATAATTGAACCAAAATTCAAGAAGCGTTGCAGAAGTATGTACAAGTGTTTAAAGACAGAAAGAGATGGCTCAAGCTCAGTGTGATGTTAGAAAAGTAAAGGTGGATGATGTTGTAAAAATAAATATTAGAAAAATAATGTTACAGTATATCAGCCATAGTGAAGACACAGCTTTAGGATTGAGACCTGTCCAAACATTTAAATTTGTTGGTAAATTACCAGTAATAGTTGATGGAATGGGATGGATGGGATGGAATATGAAGGTACAGATGGACTGATGAATCTTTCAACTGAAAAACAGATTACCATGGATGACATGGGCTCAAAATTCGGTTCAGTTGATTTATCAAATTATGCAGATACATTATTTTATTCATTATCATTATATTCTGATGATATACAACATAAAATAAAATCGAGTAGAGGCTAATAACACAATATAATGATAAAAGAACAATCACAATTAAATACATATGATTTATCACATTATTCTGTAAATGAAATTCTTAATATTGCTAACCCAAAATTAACATATTTAGATTCTTCAGATGAAAAAGTGGGTGAAGGTTTAATAATGAAACATAGAGAGAAAGCAACTGAATATGTTTGGACAAATGATGTGAGAGAATTAATCTATCGATTAACGGTAATCCACAGAGAAAAATTAGCATGAAATAAAAATTATCGTAATGAAACACTTGGCACAAGACAGATATTGACAAATTTAGTATTTCATGGTTAATAATCCAACAGGAATACCATACTTGATTATATTTTTGAATAAATTGCTGCACACATTTTGCAAATCTGATAAGCATGTAAAAGGGATTAGTAAATTGCGCTTTAAATAATTTGCCAATGTGTGTTGCTGCAAACCATTCAATAAACTAGGTGAAACACTAGCACAGAGTGATAATCTTATAAGTCTGTGGCATCGATAGTTCATATTGATCACAAAACGTAGTATCTGTGAACTCTAAGTGATCTGTTGAACCTCCATCTTAACTTTAGTTAGTTCTTTGTTATACTTCATTCTATACGGACACGAGCTACGACATACATGGGAATTAAGTTTTCTATATCCCGATTACCGATCCTGTTCCCATAAGTCCTTCACATGAAGCTTACAAAAAAAACATGTTATTGTGTACAGAGATAATAAATCTTTAGAAGAAAGACGTAAAGCTGATAAAGAACTTCAGTTAGCTGCAAAAGAAAGAATGCATGCTTATGACACTCAATTATTCGAAAAATTGACAGCTGATGAAAATGGTTGGAGTTTATGAAAATTTGAGTACCACCTCTTCAGTGTTATCTAAATATATTCATCTTTTTAATTTTTTATCTATATGGATGAATAACTTAAGCACTGATTATGCTTTGCTACCTAGTGGCAAAACTAAAGTTAAAGCCATTAAAATTAAGCTCAATAATGGTCAATTACACAGCATCTATAATTGTTTAACTAATGCACAAAAAACAAAGAGAGACGAGAAAGGTGGAAATTTACTTATGACATTATGTTTACCTGTTGTGAAAAAATTGTTATTCAATATCTGGCACAAAAGAAAAATAGTAAAGGGCTAACAACATGCGATAGGGGAGGAGGTCAGGGAGGGGGGATTTCTTTCATTTCTGTTAGCAGCATTTGGTGCAGTTGGTTCACTAGCTAGTGGAGCAGCGGCTATTGCAAAATCAGTTCATGACAAACAAAAAGATGATCGAGAATTAGCACAACAAAAAAGACAGTCTAGCAAAGGAGAGGAAAGGTTCACAATCAAAAAACATTTCCAAAAAAATAAAAAGTTAGTATATTGATGATTGGGCTTGCAGTGAAATATGTGTCTTGAAAGGACATTGTAAGGGTACAGTATCACTGCTTAAAACGTTTACTGCAGCTGCTTTGGAAGATTTGCATTTTCGAGTACATCTGCATTGTCCTGATGTATATATAACATCTGGTGTGACTGTAACTGGTGACTGTTTTTGTTATATTTCACATGAAATTCTAAAACAGAGATTTATTGTCGATTTTTTGCTGTTTTATAAAGTGTGTCATAATATTTTGATATAATATTGTAGATATTTCTCACATTTTTTCCTTTTTCTTTTACAGTTCACACTGTACATGTTCTATATTTACATAGAAAACATCTATGTTGCAAACTGTCAAAAAAATTATCAGAAATGTTTGAAAATTTTACAAAAATTTCATGAAAGCAAATGATCTGGATTCGTGCTGGTAATGTACAGCTCCAGGTTTGTCTGGAATGCAATGCTAAGAATGACTGATAAACAACTAGAGTTATTACATGATTATGATATGGTTCTTCTGGTTGAAAAATGAATAATGGGTGATATATCCCAGTATTGTAAAACAGCAAATGATTAATTTATTAAGATTGTGATGTAAAAAGTATATCAAATTATTTAGCATATTTAGATGCAAACAGTCTGTATGATTATGCTGTGAGTCAGTATTTACCACATAGTAGTTTTGAATTCTACAAGTGAGATTACAGAAGATATAATTCTGTATTTGGCAAGATGACGGAGGATGTCAGGAACAGAACAGATGTAAGATTAGTTGAAGATGGAGAAAAGTATTATGTATTTGTAGCAGTACCAACCTTTAAAGAAAAACCTGTATTTAATAATGAATATAATTATGAATAAAACAAAAATTACATTTAATAAACCCAGCTATTTGGGTATGAGTATACTTGATGTATCTAAAGAAATGATGTATGATTTTCACTACACAGTTATGAAACCAAAATATGGTGAAAATAGATAAATTGGTAGCAAAATACCGACAGATATATTTTGGACATGCACACTAAAGATTTTTATGTAGATATGAAATCAGTGATTAATCACTTTGACACAAGTGACTATCCATCAGATAATATAAACAATATTCCAGAAGTATAAAAGAAACTTTTAGGAAAAATGATAGAAAATGTAACGCAAAAATTATGGAAGAATTTTGTGGTTTTAGAGCAAAATGTATTCTTATAAATTTGTTGAAAAGGAGGAGAAACAAATCTTAAAGAGTGAAGAAACGTTTTGTTAAAAACAAAACAAGTGGAGAAGCCTATATAGATTCTTTTGTTCAAGAATATAGAGCAGTACAGAGTGATAAATATGATTTGAAATGGAAATCACGAAATCTACACATTTTTAGTCCTTATGATGATAAAAAATATGTTCTGGAAAATAGGATAAATACATTACGATATGGGCATTTTTCATTATTATCATCAGCAGTATACTCTCCACATTCATAATCTTCTCTTAAAAAGAAAGGCTTTAATTCAGGTGTATTATATATATCATTACTACTATCTCTTTTCCATTAATATGGAATGAAAAATAAGATCCTATAAAAATGAATTCTATATTAATGGAGGCTCTACTCAAGAAGCTCAATCTAGCAATTCGAGTTTGTTCAAAAAAATTAGTCAGCTAGAAGTAAATGAAACATATTACATAACAGGATGTGAATATTTGAAAACTAGCTATGGAGAGAAAATTTGTATAGAGCTCAGTGACAAATCCAAAATTATTTTGTCAAATAGATATAAATTAAATACTGGTTCGATTTTCAATATTTTGAAGATGTAAGTATAAACCTGAAATATAAAGGAATGAAAAAAACTTAAAAATAACAATAATGAAATTCATGATCTGAAATTTTTAGTTTAATTAAAAGAATTATCTTCAATTTTTACTATTACTTGCTATTTTTACTATTACTCCCCAATGTGCTAGTGTCCTCAAAAGTAGGGACATTATTTTCTACTGATTGTGCTCAATATACCCACTTACTAATTGTACGAAATATGATCTGGAATTTTTGGTTTAGTATTTTATTTTATTCCACTAACATTTACATCATTTAAATTAACAACGACTTTCAGCTAGAGAAGTGTACTCAGTGATGGATAAAAAATATTCAAGAATTTCATATAGGTATGAATCAAAAAGATGGGTATCATAATACATGTAAAGAATGTGTATCGAGCTGCCATAAAATTAAAGTTACATGTGAATGTCGAAGAAATGCAGTTAAGCATTCACTCAAACAACATGAAAATTCATTAATTCATAATAAACTCATGTCTACTAAAGAAGAAAATAGGAAAATTTTAGGTAAACAAAAGTAATGTTTATAATAAAATGATTCGTTTCCCTTTTTAAGTGAACTCTATTTTCTAAATAATGGGGTAATGTAAGAAAAAAATAGAATGAAAAAATATGTCAATTTAGTTAATTTTAGATAAGTCTAGTAGGCCATTTGAGTAGGTTCTGGTAAACGTTTCTTGAGAGGAAATTTATATGACTTTTTTTTCTTGAGAAGGAATCCAAAATCTACAGAAACATCCATGCCACGACATGTTCCAAATTTTAGGTGCTGTGTCAGAAAACACACTTTCTTACAACATTTTGCATCACAAGGAATTGTTAGATTTATGTTGGTCCACATATGCCCAACTTACAAACGATCGCTACATGGTCCACTTAGGCATTGGGGCCAATCTAGATAGGAAGTGAAGGTGAATATTAGCACAATTCTAGTGTCCCGTTACAGTGCTGGTGCGAATGCCTCCGCTATTGCGCAATTTCCCAGACCATCAACAGTGAGAATGGTGCGTATGCAGATAATGACAAAGCATTACCAATGCACGCATCTTCGAAGGCCATTGTCAGAGAAATGTCTTCATCTGTGAACCCTGCCTTTTATCTTTTCAGCGTTCATTTTGTCCTGTAGTGCTATTCTTGCAGAAACATGTATGAGCTAGAAGTATGAAGTTGTAACACCAATACCGATTGTAAGTAGGTTATAGTATGTAACTATGTGTATGTGACTATGGAGTTGTTGTTCATTACTAATTAAGGTCATTGATGTGTGAGAGGAAATATACTATGTAACTATGTGTATGTGACTGTGGAGTTGTTGTTATTTACTAATGAAGGTCATTGATGTGTGAGAGGAAATTTAAAGTTTGTTATGTATGTATTGTAAAAGCTAAAGGATGTTTAAAGTTAATTAAATTTTATAATGTATGTCTGTTCACAAAGTTAAAGCAATATATTGGAAGTTGGTTCATGCTCAGGCAATTTGTATTGTAAAGTATAAAAGCTGTAGGTGTTCGAAATGGTCACCATTAAAATTCCACACACAAATGTTGCCACCGAACTGCAGCACGAACTGCTGACTGCAACGTGTTCAGTTGGATATTTGCACATGAATGTACCATGGATTCTCGAAGTTCATCCAATGTGCATTGCTTTTGTCGATGAACGACGTCCTTTAGTGTTCCCCTCAGGTAAAAGTCCAGAGGAGTTAGGTCTGGGGAACGTAGACGGTACTCCACAGCACCTCTACGGCCTATCCATCTTCCTGGTAGATGTTCGTCGAGATACGCCCTAACACGATTTTGGTAGTGGGCTGGGGCATCATCTTGTTGAAAGTAAACTCTGCCGTCTCCATACAAGTCTCGAATGGCAGGTAAAATGGATGTCTGAAGCTTCTGAAGGTACACCTCACTGACAACTGTGCTGTCAAAGAAGAATGGCTCAATCATGTCCCGGTAAGACAACCCACACCACACATTTACTCCTGGTAAATTCACGGCTTTGTCTGCGTGGATGTTCGGATATTCGGTGGCCCAGTAGATGGAATTGTGGCGATTTACTGTACCATTGAGTTTGAACTGTGCCTCATCAGACCACACAATCATCTCAGCAAACTCTTCATTGTTGCGCACCATGTTAGTAAACCACTCACAGTACTCCATTCTACGACCTGGAGCGTCCTCATTCATTGCATGTAATAATCATGGGATGTAGCACTTTCACTTTGCTGTCTTCAAAATTCGCCGAACACATGAGCGACTCACTCCAGTTTCACGGGCGCACTGTCTCACAGACTTCTGTGGAGAGTGAGTGAATTGTTGTAACACACAATGGGAGTTAGCTGGACTTGTTACTGTTACAGATCATACAGATCGTACAGATCATTGTTTGTGTACACCTTTAACACAGCCTTCGGCTTCAAATTTGTCTCGAATGCGACGAATCGTTAAACGTGTCGGTGGCTCCGTTTGATACTCATTTCGCCATTGCCGTTGAACCTCATTAATGTTTTCGTACTTAAAATACCACTTGAAAAAACTGACTTCCTTTCATCGAATCTGAGCCTAGCGCCAGCCATGTTTACTCGAGTAACTAGATGCAACTAAGAACAAAACACTATCTGGCGACTGTCATCTGACAAAACAAAACAACGCAATACAACGTTTGTGTGGCGATTGCCGGAACTACAAACTATTACACTACCAAAGATAAAGACAACTCCGTCAATTAGTTTGCCAGTTATGGACTGTGTCTTTGTGTGAGTGTTTTTCAATAATAATTCAAGTGTGAAAAATCCTGTGTCTGAACCTTAAAGTTATCCTAATCATGAACCGATGCAGGATTCCATCCTAAATGTGCAAAAACCGAGTATCCCATTTCTAACTAAATAGTAACTTGTTCCCATATCAAATGTGCTAAAGTTCAGTGCCAGCGTGTGTAAATGTTGCTTTCTAAACTATCTGCGTCACAGGTGGTGAAAAAGCACATAAATTGAACTATTATGAAAGTAATTTAGCATTGATTGTTACCATGAACTATTTGTTGAGGTTAATTGAGCTCTGTGTTTGAGTAATTTGATTTAAAGAATGAAAATATAAACTATTTTAAGTGGGGTTAGGAATCAATAGTAGGGAATTGCACTTTGGTTTTGAAATAATCACAGAGATGCCTGGATAGACAGTATCGGTTTATGGGCTCGTTGTAGTTTTTCTCATATTAGACTGATAATTGGGATATTTGTTGTTACTAAAAAAATCTGATACATTACCAAAAATGAGGGCATAAAAAGTGTCTAATTAGTATTATTTAATCTCAGTTGTGGTATTTATATGTTAGTTAAGTCAGAACTATGTTCCTCTCAAATTTCAGTCCAGTGTTTCGTACAGTAACATCGCAGTGCTGTGTTGATTAATGATTGGAATAGTAACTATTATTTTTAAGAGGGAAGTTTCATTCATCTTCCTATGATAGCTGATTTGTGCAACTGGTAACTCTGATTGCCCTGTAGTCGCGTGTATCGAGTGCACTATTCAAAGGGAGTGTTAATGAATGTCACTTTGGCTACTCATAGCTTATTAATTTCCATGAACATAATGTTTCAATGGTTTCATTACCCCCAAAATAAAGCCTGTTAAGTTGTTCTTTTAATTGCCATCTATACGAAATTGCTGTTCGATACCCTCTATCCATTATGTAAACGCATGGTCAAAACGTCAAAAATGCTCCCAGAGGGTAACGCTAGTTTGTGTTAGTTGTTAGTGTTATATTTGATGCAAACATGCAATTGAGCGTTATATTTGGCGCTGCGTGCCAGGATGTTCGTGAGTTTTACACACAAAATTATAGTTCAGAACATAAATATTTGACACAAAACAATTATAAGACGAGTACCGACTGTCGAGCGGCACGAATTTGCAATACATCAGGCAAAATTGTTAATAGAAAGGTTCACAAGTATTTGAATCATAACATATAAAGTACTGACAAAGTTAAGATGGATACGAAAACGACATTAGGTCAGAACAAGCGGGACGAGAAAGTACGGAGTGTACTAGGTGGCGGTAGTTCGCTAGACGAAAACACAGATGATGCCACGACACTGCAACTAGCTTACATGGAATACCATACACACGTAAACGATCAAATTCAAATGATGAACTCGTCGCAAATGAAACAAGGCAGGAAAGATGGCACAACCGAAGACAGTGGTTATGTTAACCACACGATGGAAATGTTCAATTCATCGAAAGTCGAAAGTGAAACGCGATGAGTAGGATCTGAATGTGAGGACACCATAGAACAAGAAATCGAAAAACCGCTGAATATGACCGATTTATTAAAAACATTGTCGGCTCCAATTGCAGAACAAAGTACCAATAATGACAAACAAATAGCAGTATAGGGTCATCAGATTAAAGCTCAAAGCAGAAATATTAACAACCAAATTAAAGCACAAATTGCAACTTGGAGCAATGACATTAACAACCAAATTAAAGCACAAATTGCAGTTCAGAGTAGGGACATTAACAACCAAATTGAAATGCAAGGTGCTAAAATAAGAAGACAAATCGAGCAAGTTGACGCTAAAGTAGGCATTGTGAACAATGCAATCAGCTACTTAAACATTGAGACAGACACTATCAGTGACAATGTCAACACTACGCAAGGACAGATAAATGATATTAACGATAGATTTGACACAGAAATAATGAAAATTCAAGACAATGTAGAACCTTTGGAAGTAACAAAAGTTGGCGAAAAAGTTTTTGGCCTCAAAACCACATTAATTAACAAATTTAACTCCAGAATTTCTCAGTTCAAACGAAAGGTGAATGACTCTGAAAAAGAACTGAGTAAAGAAGTAGCCACTTGCGAAAAGAAGTGTGAACAGAACACTTCACATATTCAAGGTAAAATGAAAGATCTTGAACGGAAGATGAGGGAAAAACCAATTACTCTACTGACGGAATAATTTGTAGTAAATTGCTAGAGGGCAAAGAGCGATTCGATCCAGCTGAAAACCATGATGGACGGCATCCCTTAGATTTTTTGAAAAATTGTGAAAGGAATTTTCCTGATTATGTAATGGATCAGGGAAAGATCAATGTGTTCATTAGCATCTTATCAGGTGATGCTAAACGATGGGTGTTAAATTTAGACACAGATCAAATGTCATTTGATGTGTTTAAACAAAAATTTATGGAGGAATATTCGTCAGAACAAAAGCACGACTACCTATGGCGAGAGTTTATTATGGCAAGGTTGCACAAAAGTTGAGGTAGAAACTCAATGAAGGTATTTTGCGAAATGTGGTACCAAAATTGACACAGTTAAGGAATAGATGAACGGAATCCAAAATAGATTGGGAACTATGGAAAAAGCTCCAAGAGGATTGGAAACGTTATGTTGGAAGTAACCACAAAAGCTTCACGTCATTTTTGGAAAGAGTAGAAGACGAGGATCACTGGAGACGAAACTGTGATTATCATAAAAACAGTAACAACTAGACAACGGAAAATCACGAGCAGAATGAACAATCTGAGAACGAATATTACCTAGTAAATATTATGCAAAGAGGTAGAGGCAGAGGTAGCGGTAGCATGTCATTTCACGGCAGGGCATTTGTACCGCAAAACCTTCAAAAGTGGAATGATGCGGAAAACTAAGGACCGAATGTTTTACATGCCAGATTCGTGCATACAAGTACTATGGTCCCAAATTAAGAAACAGTACAGAACTAAGCAAGATGAATTTAAGGCACACGCTAATGGCAGAAATGCGTCACTAGCCGGTGTATACAGAACGACAGGTCCTGACTTGTATGAGTCACACGTGGGAGAAAATGCAGTTGGCGGGACATTCGAATTAAGCTACCACGTGCACTGAACTTCGCAGAGCGATCAGCTGGCCACCGTGAGATGGCAGGAGCGGCAGTAGGAAAAGATGACGTCGTAAAAGAATTCAGTGAACCTGTTTTTGTGGAGAATATCACCAAAACAAAAAGAGAATCAGACATGTTATTAAATAAAAGTGAAAAGGAAGACAATCTGTGCGAATGGGAGTCGTCAGGGAAGAAAAAGGGTGAGATGATTTAATTCGCAGTATAAAGCAATATAAGTGGGAAAATTTTGGAGAAGGTTATAAGGCAAGAAATGTGATAAAGGGAAGAAATGAAAGTGGAAACATTGGAGTAAGGATGTTGTCCGAGAACAGAAATGGGGTGGAGGGTGTTAGCGCCGCGTAAGGTGTGTGTGCAGCAAATTTAGAGGAACATGTTAGTAAGAGGAAGGAAGGCACCGCAAGAAGCACTCGAGCTGCTGATATCAGGGAAATTGGCGAAGAAAATAGAAAAATGGCCATTATAAACGGGAATCAGGGGGAGGACGAAATCCTCAATAGTGTGGATGCGATCCTGGCTGACGAAAACATTGTATAAGAAATTGTTAGCAATGGTTGTGAAAAGTTAGATTCAGACGATTATAAGTGAACCACTGAAATTCATGATGATCATACTAAATATGATGTGAAAATTGACGTCATCTAAAGTGATATCGAGGAATCGCATGTAATCGAGAATAAAGTGGAAATTTTCGGAAATGATCAGAAAATCGGAAATAATGAAAATAACGAGAGATCGGAAGATGAGCTGGCTCGTTGCCTTGGAAGAGCAATCATGCTAGAATCAGACAGTGAATGTGAACTGAGAGATAGTTCAGACGAAGAGAACATAAAAGAATTCGAATTCACGAAACCGAAAGAGCCACCTGATGATATGATATGATGGCAAGAGTTGAATAGGATTGTGAAAGATGTAGAAAGTAGGAGACCAAAGAAGCCACCAGGTATAGGAAATTGGTCAGTAAATAACAACTAACTGCCACCACAGTTATAAAGTATTGTTATGGATTTTGAAAATATAATGAATACCCTCCATCATGAAACTACAGGATTTACTCCTAAGGAAATCCTACTTAATTGTAAGAGCAAAAGTGTAATTGAAGAAGCGTTACAATTTCCACCCTATGTAGAACTTGACCTGAAAAAGAAAAAAGACTTAGTTAGAAAACGAATGAAAGAAAAAGCGGAAGCCAGATCTAAAAGGCATGATAAGGGCCTTAAATTGACAAAAATCAAAATTGGTGATTTTGTTCTAGTAAAACGCCACGAAAAATCCAGTGAAATTAACCAAGAAATTCTAAACTCAAATATATTTATAATGGTCCCCTTTGAAGTGCAAGGAACTCCGCACCCTAATGCATATTATCTTGTTCGTCCTAAGGCAAACAAGCCATTGGGTGTTCATAATATTGTAGATTTAAAACTGTATACCTACAGAAATGAGTAATAAGGGGGAAAAGTGAAAAAGTACCTATGTAGTTTAATATATTTGCTCTTGTTTTTGATGTTGTTTTACTAAATGTTGTTATTTTGAAGAAAAAAACTTTTCTGTTATAAGACTACTGATGCATGCCTGTAAGTTTCAAATTCGATGTAAAACAATGAGACGTACATTATGTTTAAACTCCTGGCTATGACTAATATAAGTGCAAAAAGTGTTATTGGGCAGATAAGTTTTGATGATGAAAATAACAAAGGACTACCTTGAATACAGAGTGGGCAGCCTAATGGACTTGCCTAACTGGGGCAAGAAAGTATGTGTGAATATGGTAAAATGTTCATCATGGACTGTCATATCTCAGTGATAGGCAATATTTGAAATTGAAACCATTATGAGTGTTTTATGTGTTTAAATTTGTGTCAGAACTGAACTGCCATAAAATCCAAAGTTGGTAGTCAAATGTCTAATGTACATATAATGAATACACAGTGTTGAAAATTTTGCAGACATGTACTGCCAAATGCTATTGCAGGCAGTAAAATTATTTGTTTATTGTCTTAATTAATGTGTGTACGTGTTTGCTATGGTTTTAAAAATTTGGACTGTCTGTTTCAAGTAAGGGCAGTGAGAAAATAATATTAGGTTCAATTTAAATATATTTATATGTCTGTGTAAATATCCAGGAATGGACTGACATTATTAGAAGCAGTATCGAAAATTCTTGCTTAATAATTTCAAAACTATACTATTTGATGTATAACATGTACAGTGTAAAATTCATTGTGATATTGTTGTTTATATACTTATTGTTCCATAAAATGACAGTGAATTACCACAGGTCTACAGGATTGAATATTGATATTTATGGCTTGTTTTGACAATGATGTATATAAAGTTTATTGTGTTTTACTGTATTTTGTGACATGTTTTTTCATGCCCAATGCTAGTTGGATTGATTATTTTTTGACTACATGACACTACATAGGTGTTATTGATATTTCATTGATGTATCCCTGTCAGGAAACCTCAATGAAACGTGGGGCATGTGTAACACAAATATCGATTGTAAGTAGGTTATACTATGTTACTATGTGTATGTGACTATGAAGTGGTTGTTCTTTACTAACTAAAGCCATTGAGTTATGAGAGGAAATTTAAAGTTTGTTATGTATGTACTGTAAACGCTAAAGAATGTTTAAAATGAATGAAATTTTATAATGTATGTCTGTTCACAACGGAAAATCTATATATTGGAAGCTGGTTCATGCTTAGGGAATTTGTATTGTAAAGTATAAAGGCTGTAATAAACCCCCTCCGCTACGGAAGTGGCTGGCGCGCGGTAAAAGGTGGTTTTGGCGGTCGATCTGAGCGGGTATTAGGTAGGAATGCTACGCAGTCAGGGGCTAGCCATTGTATGGTAAACATCGAGGGTGACAAGTCAGGCATTTGGAAGCCGTTTATGTGGAAATTTGCCTCGGGTGTGGCTTTGGCTGTTGCAAGGTGCTCTTGGTATTAAGGAATAGCTCAAAAAGAGAAAAATCCGTCGAAAAGAAGAAACTGTAAAGAGCATTCAACATCAAGCGTGTGAGACCAGTTAGCCGCCATGTTGCTAGCCACCACTATTGTGCCACTGCTCGACCAACTTCCGAGACACAGGTATGTATTATAGCATGGACCAGTATATTTGTTTGAGTGTTTTTCAATAGTAATTCAAGTGCTGTAAACCTGTTTTTGAAACTTAAAGTTATCCTAATCATGAACTGATGCAGGGTCCCATCATAAACGTGCAGAAACCGAACATACTGTTTCTAACTAAATAGTGACTTGTTCCCATATTAAAACTGCTAAAATTCAGTGCCAGAGTGTGTAAATGTTGCTATCTAAAATACCTGCTTCACAGGTAGTGAAAAAGTACATAAACTGAACTATTATGAAACGTAATTTAGCATTGATTGTTACCATGAACTATTTGTTGAGGTTAATTGAACTCTGTGTTTGAGTGATTTGATGTAAGGATGAAAATATAAACTATTTTAAGTGGGGTTAGGAATCAATATTAGTGAAATGCAGTTTGGTTTTAAAATAATCACAGAGATGCCTGGAGAGACAGTACCAGTTTATGGGCACATGGTAGTTTTTCTCATATTAGACAGATAATTTGGATATTTTTGTTACTAAAGAAATCAGATACATTCCTATAAATGAGGGTATAAAAAGTGTCTATGTAGTATTATTTAATTTCAGCTGTTGTAGTTATATGTTAATTAAGTTAGAACTCTTTTCATGCCCAACTTTAGTCCAGTGTTTCATATAGTAACACCGCAGTGCTGTGTTGATTAATGACTGCAATAATAACTATTATTATTAAGAGGAAAGTACCATTTATCTTTTTATGATTGCTGATTTGTTCAGATGGTAACTACTGCTACCTACAACTTTGTTCGCTCCATAGTCGTGTGTATCCAGTGCACTATTCAAAGATATTGTTAATGAATGTCACTTTAGGTACTCATATTCAATTTCCTTGAACACAATGTTTCAAATTATTATGCCTAATTAGGGTGGCGACCGTTTGTTATTTCATTTGCATGCACTTCTCTACTTCCATTACCCACAAAATAAAGCCTGTTAAGTTTTTCCAATTACTTTCCATATGTACGAAATTACTGTTCGATACCCTCTGGGCCGGCCGGTGTGGCCTTGCGGTTATAGGCGCTTCAGTCTGGAACCGCGTGATCGCTATGGTCGCAGGTTCGAATCCTGCCTCGGGCACGGATGTGTGTGACGTCCTTAGGTTAGTTAGGTTTAAGTAGTTCTAAGTTCTAGGGGACTGATGACCTCAGATGTTAAGTCTCATAGTGCTGAGAGCCATGTGAACAATTTGAACCATACCCTCTGTCCATTAGGTAAACACACGGTCAAAACATCAGAAATACTCTCAGAGGGTTACGCTAGTTTGTGTTAGTATTATATTTGACGCAAACCCGCTATAAAGTGTTATAAGGTGACCAATACCTACGAAGCAAACTCATGTACGCTAAAACCAAACAATACCCTCTAAAGGAAAAAATTAAAAACGTATTGACACCTCTGTTTGGATGGCATTTTTTCGCGCTTTTATGACGGCAACATACTTGTCAGCAATTTCTACTGCGCATAGTTACTTGCTATGACACATTTGTACTTAAGATATTACATCAACACAACCAGTGATGGCATAATGTGTTCAAAAGAGAAGTAATCTCGTTTTTCTGCGTTATAGTCACTGATGGCAAGAGGCGATATAAATAAGTTTTTGATGAGCAATCGGAAGGTAGAAGACCGTAAGATGTCTATTTAAAAACCATACATTCGAGGAGCTTTACAAAGTCGCAAAACCATGGTGATCTTGAGATGAGTCCTAACTGCTCATAAAAGAAAATCACGCATTAATAAGCTGAAGACGATTTTTTTTTGTGTTTTTACACCAAGACATCAAAGTGTATTGAAGATAAATTGACTAAAAGAGGACATGTACATCACATATTCAATAATCTGAAGAGTCGTATTGTATGTAATGATTTTGCACAAAATTCCTTAACATTCTCAGAGTTCGTTAACTGAGACACTATTTGATTGCACTGTAACTCGATTTATGTGATGTGATCTGGAATAAAAGAACATAATTTGCAAGACGGTGAATGGTCAGATGGAAGATTCAGCCGACTCCTGCATCAGAAGCGTAAGTGCAGCAGTAAAGAATATAAGGGGAATGGAGTAACATTAACAAATTTCTGAAGTTCGAATCTGTATAGAGGTAGGCGTGCGGTGTTGCTTTATAATGTCCCGCGCTCCTATATCCGAGCGTTCCATATTGTTGACAAGCTTTTAGTTTAAAAAAAAAAAAAATCAGAAAGCTTTCTCTTTTGCAACTTAATGAGACGATGCTCACGCGTTACACCACCACTACAATTTTTTACTGCAGTCTGTCAACCGACACACTAACTTCTCATTTTTCTGTTGTCTAATAAGCGAAAAATCTGTTCGTGAATATGAGTGACTGCTACTGTTACCGAGTAAGTGAGCCCTGGATAGACCCTGTACTAGTACTGCAAATGAATCCTCCTTGTTATTCAAAATTGTGTTGGATCACAAGAATTCTGGAAAATGTTGTTAGGATTCTATCATGAGTTCACAAATTTGCAGATGTCAGCATCTACTTTACATACTGCTGAGGTATGTGTGGCGGAAGCAGATATTGCCAGAATTACTACCCCATGGATGCTTTCGCATGGGAACTAATCTTTCACGTGGTATCCATGTACTCATTGAATTACATGTAGGAAGCAGCAATATGTGCATATTATCCTTCACAAATGCACGAACTCGGATTTATAATCGTTGCCATACATCTAGACAAGCGCCAAGTAACTACACCACTGGCCATTAAAATTGCTATACCACGAAGATGACGTGCTACAGACGCGAAATTTAACCGACAGGAAGAAGATGCTGTGATATGCAAATGATTACCTTTTCAGAGCATTCACACAAGGTTGGCGCCGGTGGCGACACCTACAACGTGCTGACACGAGGAAAGTTTCCAACCGATTTCTCATACACAAACAGCAGTTGACCGGTGTTGCCTGGTGAAACGTTGTTGTGATGCCTCGTGTAAGGAGGAGAAATGCGTACCATCACGTTTCCGACATTGATAAAGGTCAGACTGCAGCCTATCGAGATGGCGGTGTATCGTATCGCGACATTGCTGCTCGCGTTGGTGCAGATCCAATGACTGTTAGCAGAATATGGAATAGGTGGGTTCAGGAGGGTAATACGGAACGCCGTGCTGGATCCCAACGGCCTCGTATCACTGGCAGTCGAGATGACAGGCATCTTATCCGCATGGCTGTAACGGATCGGGCAGCTCGATCCCCGAGTCAACAGATGGGGACGTTTGCAAGACAACAACCATCTGCACGAACAGTTTGACGGTTTTTGCAGCAGCATCGACTATCAGCTCGGAGACCATGAATGCGGTTACCCTTGACGCTGCATCACATACAGCAGCGCCTGTGATGGTGTACTCAACGACGAACCTGGGTGCACGAATGGCAAAACGTCGTTTTTTCGGACGAATCCAGGTTCTGTTTACAGCATCATGATGGTCGCATCCGTTTTTGGCGACATCGCGGAGAACGCACATTGGAAGCGTGTATTCGTCATCGCCATACTGGCGTATCATCCGGCGTGATGGTATGGGGTGCCATTGGTTACACGTCTCGGTCACCTCTTGTTCGCATTGACGGCACTTTGAACAGTGGACGTTGCATTTCAGATGTGTTACGCCCCGTGGCTCTAACCTTCTTTCGATCACTGCGAAACACTACATTTCAGTAGGATAATGCACGACCGCATGTAACAGGTCCTGTACGGGCCTTTGTGGATACAGAAAATGTTCGATTGCTGCCTGGCCAGCACATTCTCCAGATCTCTCACCAAATGAAAACGTCTGGTCAATGGTGGCGGAGCAACTGGCTCGTCAGTATACGCCAGTCACTACTCTTGATGAACTGTGGTATCGTGTTGAAGCTTCATGGGGAGCTGTACCTGTACACGCCATCCAAGCTCTGACTCAATGACCAGGCGTATCAAGGCCGTTATCATAACCAGAGGTGATTGTTCTGGGTACTGATTTCTCAGGATCTATGCACCGAAATTGCGTGAAAATGTAATCACATGTCAGTTCTAGTATAATATATCTATCCAATGAATCCCCGTTTATCACCTGCATTTCTTCTTGGTGTAGCAATTTTAATGGCCAGTAGTGTAATACTTATATAAACCACACTGTTTTCCTTCAAACTTTATTTACCTCTTCCACCTTCTCATTTTATAAAAATAGACGACGTCGTCCACCATAATAAATGCAGCCCAAGATTTTTTTTTAAGCCACTGAGATGATGTAAAGCGATCTTTGGTGGCTGTGAACGGTCGCGTTGCTGTCGTTGATATGTTTGTACAATGTCCAGCTCCAGACATCCATTGCTCAGGCAGTTGTCACAACATGCGCAACGCACCGCGTTGTGGTGGCCTCAATCCAAGGGAAGTCTGTTCAGTTCACGTAGAGCAGCAAATGTTGATTATCAACACATGGAATTATTACTGATCGTGCACATTACGTAGTCGTCTGTTGTCAATAGTTATCTACGAGGCTTCTGGTACCTTAGAAACTTATAAAAGGCCCATCCGCAACACAAACGTGCCATTATCTATTTATTTGCATAACGCTTATGTGGAGACATTTGATGATGAAGTTAGTTTTAGTGTGATCAAACAAAACAGACCTACAATAAATTTAATGGTCAATCTGGAAACAAATCGCATTTTAGGCGATTGTTACTTGGTTTATCTGGTTTGATTACGTTGAACTGCGTGAATCGAAACTGCAAAAAATTCTCAAGACCGTAACGGAGACACACCTGAGCTTTTCTCCGTTACGGTCTTGAGAATTTCTTGCAGTTCACCTTTCTTGATTGGAGGACTGTTGCAAAGAATGAGAGGAACGTTATTTACCTAAGGCATATTGCAGATTAATCCTTTCTAAAGTTACCAACTGAATTCAAGCAATTCACACAGTCCAACGTAATAAAACCAGATAAACCACGAAACAATCGCCTTAAATACAATTTGTTTCCAGATTGATCATTAAATTTATTGTAGATCTGTTTTATTTGATCCCATTGAAGTCGCTCCGTAGTCATTTTCGGCTTCATTAAGACATTTGGACCCACGATAAACATGGAATGGTTGTAAATGAAGTAGTAAGATCAACGTCCTTACCTTTCGATGTGCAAGAGAGCGAAAACCCAAGCTTTTGATACCTTCTGAGAGAGTGCTAACAAAATCATGATCTTGATCACCAGAAGAGGCGAGCAGAGTGGCCATGGTTTCAACCAGACATTGTTACCAGTGATCCAAATCCTTGAAGAAGTAGCGGTATAGGGAAAGCTGCAGCATGGACACAATGCTCTTTTTAAGATGACAAATGGCAAAAACAAATGACAAAGGGAGCTGTCTACATGTGTGACATTTTTTATGAACGTTCCACTTCTCATGATGAGGAATGATGCAGTAGGGTGAATGAAACTTGGTATTGTGAACTTACCTTACCACTACAGCAGACTTAAATTACCTATTGGAAACTTATTTCCTGTGTATGCTTCAAGTTTATCTAAAATTACGAACAGTGCCAATAATAAGAATAGTGTAATACGTTTAGAAAATTGGCTCGCATATGTGGTTACTCAATAAAATTCCTTAAAGCAATTTTTATTATTTTACTCTAATACAACAATACGTGTTGTTCACAGCACTGCCATTCCAATCAAAATGTAAGCTAAACATCGCTGAAATGTATAATTACTGTTTCCTCTTTTTTAGTAATGACACAGAAAAATATATTTGTACAGTATGTGACGAATTAAACAGTTGAAGAACGTTTCTTAAATCTCCATTCACATTAGCCTAATCTAAAGTATTAGGTGGCTAGTGTGTACTAAATGAGCTTCGTATTTGCAAGTGAATACTGCATTCAGTTTCTCTGACAAAGGACGTATCCCACCTCGAATGGGTAAAATTTACAAAAATTATTTTAAAATACGGAGGTACGCCTTTTCTACAACCCACTAATGTCATTTAACTTCGAGTATCCTCATTTGTGTATAACTGATGTTTATAGGTTAACAAGGTTCGCAAGAGTCATGATATTATTTGGCAAATGTCTAATGTGAAAGCCATAGTGATCAAATTACTCAGATTTCTACCACGAACTGTTCCATTCGCTGTGTTACAATCATTTAAATGAGACTCTATACCCGAACTTCGATAATAGATAGGGGAAGAACAAACAAAGCAGTAACTTTTATTTTGATATATGTGACTCTTTAACTACTGTATTTGCTAGCTTGCATTGTTTCAAACAAATGTTTAGCCTTTTGCCAAATAATACCACATTTATAACTCTTGTGAAAGTGGTGATTATAATCACCTGAGCGGATTGTGATGCTGTATTCTGTAGATTCATTATTTTCAAACATCCACAGCGGACAAATGCACAATTTTACTGGTAATAACAGACACATTTCCCTATTTTAAAGTAACTGAGAGCAAATAGAAGACAAGAGTAACGAGGAATAGCAAAAATGAGAATGGTGAGAAACTTAACATCTTAATTGGTGATCAAAAAGTAGATGAAGTTAAGGAATTCTGTTACCTAGGCAGCAAAATAACCAATGAGCAAGGAAGACATGAAAATCAGACTAACACTGGCAAAAAGATCGTTTCTGGCCAAGGGAAGTCTGCTTGTATCAAACATAGGTCTTAACTGCAGAATGAATTTTCTGGGAATGTACGCCTGCAGACACCACTGTAAGATAGTGAAACACTGGCCTTGCGATAATCGGAGCAGAAGAGAATCTAAGCAGATGTGGTGTGGTGCTACAGACGAATGTTGAAAATTAGTGCGCCAACATACTCTAAAGCGCCAAAGAAACTGGTATAGGCGTGCATATTCAAATACAGAGAGATGTAAACAGGCAGAAAAAGGCCTGCGGTCGTTAACGCCTATAAAGACAAGTGTCTGGCGCAGTTGTTAGATCGATTACTGCTGCTGCAACGGCAGGTTATCAAGATCTAACTGAGTTTGAACGTGCTGTTACAGTCAGCGCATGAGCGATGGGACACAGCATCTCCGAGGTAGGGATGAATTGGGGATCTTCCCGTACGACCATTTCACAAGTGTACCGAGAATATCAGTAATCCGGTAAAACATTAAATCTCCGACATGGTTGCGGCAGGATAAGACCATGCAAGAACGGAACTAACGACGACTGAAGAGAATCGTTCAGCGTGACAGAAGTGCAGCCATTCCGCAAGTTCCTGCAATTTTCAATGCTGGGTCATCAACAAGCGTCAGCGTGCGAACCACTCAACGAAACATCGTCGATATGGGCTTTCGGAGCCGAAGGCCCACTCGTGTACCCTTGATGATTGGTCGACACAGAGCTGTACACCTCGCCTGGGCCCGTCAACACCGACATTGGACTGTGATGACTGGTAACATGTTGCCTGATCGGACGAGTCTCATTTCAGATTGTATCGAGCGGATGGACGTGTACGGTTGTGGAGACAACCTCATGAATCCATGGGCTCCGCATGTTAAAAGGGGATTGTTCAAGCTGGTGGAGGTCTGTAATGGTATGGGGCGTGTGCAGCTGGAGGGATATGGGACACCTGATACGTCTAAACATGACGCTAATAGGTGACACATACGTAAGCATCCTGTCTGATCAACTGCATCCATTCCTGTCCATTGTGAATTCCGACGAACTTGGGCAATTCCAGCAGTTACGACGCCTTCCATGGCCACCAGCGGTGTAGGTCGCCTCCACATAACGCCACCCCAAAACATCAGGGAACCTCCACCTTGCTGCACTCGCTGGACAGTGTGTCTAAGGTGTTCAACCAGACCAGGTTGCCTCCAAACACGTCTTCGACGATTGTCTGGTTGAAGGCATATGCGACACTCATCGGCGAAGAGAACGCGATGCCAATCCTGAGCGGTGTTTTCGGCATGTTGTTGGACCCATCTGTACTGCGCTGCGTGGTGTCGTGGTTGGAAATATTGACCTTGCCATGGACGTCTGGAGTGAAGTTGCGCATCATGCAGCCTATTGCGCACAGTTTGAGTCATAACACGACGTCCTGTGGCTGCACGAAAAGCATTATTCAACATGGTGGGGTTGCTGTCAGGGTTCCTCCGAGCCATAATCCGTAGGTAGCGGTCATCCACTGGGCGGCCTGAGCGAGGCATGTCATCGACAGTTCCTGTCTCTCTCTGTATCTTCTCAATGTCAGAACAACATCGCTTTCGTTGACCCAGAGACGCCTGGACACATGCCTTGTTGAGAGACCTTCCTGGCACGAAGTAACAATGCGGAAGCTACCGAACCGTGGTATTGACCGTCTAGGCATGGTTGAACTAAGACAACATGAGCCGTGTACCTCCTTCCTGGTGGAATGACTGGAACTGATCGGCTTCGGACCCCCTGCGTCTAATAGGCGCTGCTCGTGCATGGTTGTTTATACTTATGGGCGGGATTAGTGACATCTCTGAACAGTCAAAGAGACTGTGTCTGTGATACAATATCCACAGTCAGTGTCTATCTTCAGGAGTTCTAGGAACTGGGGCCATGCATATTTTTTTTATATGTGTATTAACTTGCTCTGTGATGTTAATTTCAATCTTAACTCGCATTGGCCGGTGTCCCAAAAACGCCATTGATTTTGTCTTAGTAATGGAGGCCTTTAGAATGCAATTTCTGTCTATTTTCCTTAAAGTAAAAGAACTTATTGTAGGTTATTTTGGTTCTGGCTAACAGCTGCTTCGTCGTCAGAAAAAAACAGTGAGCTAGCATCTACTTAGTAATATAGAAATATTATTGTCTTCACCCAAGTTTTCGTTATGTAATCGATGTATATATTGGACGGAATGAGTGAAGGGGATGCCGTTGTCTAACTCATTAGTTTGTTTGAGGTATGTTATATCTGCTGTCCGGTATTTTTAATGTTTTTTCTTATTCTTATATAAAACTTGTACAGGCCGTATAAGATGAGAAGAGATCCTTCTATTTCTTAAAATTTTCCATATTTTGCTTCTGTTTCCTTCGAAGAAAAGTTGGTAAATTGAATACAAGGTTTTTGTATTCTACTTGTTAAGTCGTAGTGAAGGTGTAGTCTGAGCATGACCTTCCTTTGCACAAAGCATGATGGGCATCTGATAACATAGTTCTAGCAGTTGGCGACAGTTGTTTTTTTACATTTCTAGAATGCAGCTTATGACAAGTATTCAGACATTCACATCTATTTTCTTTCTTATAAACTGAGGTTATTTGGGCTACGTTCCATTTTTCAAGTAAATAGCTGCTTTGAAAGCACACATTCGTAAAAGGAAGTATTGTTATTGCAATGCACATTTTATCTTTTATATTTATTGATTTTATGTTCTGCAGTTATTTCATAGAAATATGCTTGCTTTGTTGAAATTTGCAAATCTATTCCAGCTCAAACTTCTCAAGAATAAGCTGCGATACAACGATATTTTCCAAATCAATATTTAACTGTATAGTCTTAATCGCATTCACATAGCTAGATACTTTGTTCTGCAGAAGCCGGAATTTCATTTGGGAAATTTTTGAAGGTGATTCTAAGTAAAAAGGTTTTGAAACGTCCCGAAGTGGGGATTATTGCATCTGCTGCAGACCGTATTACAAGCTGCTTCAGAGCTAGTGTTGGTGATTGGAAGATGGACAATACTAGTGCGCATTTCACCAGTCAAAATTGCAAATGCGGCTAGTAGCAATTTCATCTAGTAAATGATTGTTCACAGCAAGAGCCACAGTACCTGAAGAGTGTCAATAGGCCTCTAAGGAAATGTAGCTCTATGATTCTCAGTATTGTTTAATTTTTGTTGCACATGAAGTAGATCTAGTCCTTTTAACTGTGTTGCCCATGTTTCTACATCCCTCAACTATAAGCAAGGGCACATGACATGGAAAGAAGAGCTAAAAGAAAAATTGTAGCACAGAGGCAGCTTGCCCTATAATAAACAATCTATACTCTCCAGAAAGTCGTTGTTCACATAATGGACGTGAGCCAGATGGTAGCTAATAGCTATCTTAAGGGGAGCCGGAGGTGCCTATGCTGCCCATGTTAAAATCACAAAGTCTGAGGAACATTTATGAATAAACTACCAAATAGAAAAATTTGAATTTTTTTTTTACATATAGAGTGGTTTAGTATTGCAGTTATGACAGAGGGATTTTGGAGTATCTTTTCTAGTTTCCTTCCAATTATTTTTTTATTAATGACCCAAATGGTTTTACAAATAATTGCTTTATAATTAAACTGAAACGAAACTACTGAACATATTGCCAAATGGCTGTGTTACAGTGTAAGTTTGACCACTAGGAGTGCTGTATAAGAATTTCATCTCTCTAGCTTGAGTGGATTTTGAGAAAATGTTCCTTATATTCGAAAAAATTCTAATTTACGGGAAATGGCTACCAAAGTTTCTCAATACATTCCTGCACTATAGGATGGATTTTCAGGGTCTTCTTCTTCACCCTCCAAAATCTTCCTCTTCTGTCTTCTTTTCTGGCCTGTTGTTCCATCATACTTCATATGCCTTTCTCTTCTTTCTGCTCCTCTTATCCCTTCTCTGTCAATACTTCTTAGTGCTCGTACAGTGTTCACCCCAGCTGTAAATCCTAATGCCTTCAGAACTTCACACTGTTCCCTTGGTTGTAGGTTTCTATTGAATCAGAAACGCCAAAGTGCAGTGTTTTTGTGCTTACAAACACCCTTTTAAGAATCACTTTCCAAATCAAATTGTTTACGCTTTCATTAGGATTCTGCGTCTTTCCGTGTAGACATTTGTGTAACAATTCTGGCTGTGCTAAGTCATGAAAAATTGGTTTTATTTTTCCTCTTGATTCTTGTACATACCGCTTTACACAAGAAGTATAATACTACCAACAACAGGCGCAACACTGAACTAATTCGAAACGGTAAACAGCAAAGAGACGATGTTCCGCGCTCTTATTCATTGTAGTATCGCAACTTGGTATTAGTGTTAGGGCATGGATGTGTGTGATGTTCTTAGGTTAGTTAGGTTTAAGTAGTTCTAAGTTCTAGGGGACTGATGACCTCAGATGTTAAGTCCCATAGTGCTCAGAGCCATTTATTAGCGTTAATTTTCTTTTCCCTACGTTCTTCCTCTTCTCATATACACGGTTACTAAAACGTGGCATCGTAACCAGAACAAAAGTGTACGACAATATTAAATGGAGCAAGATGTTCGAAATTCTGAGGAAAATAGGAGTAAGCTGTAAGGAAATACGGGTAATATTTGTGACAGAAAACAATGTAGCCAACCCTTGCACACTCGCTGTATGCGTAACATAAGGCGCTGTATGCCTAACAGGCCGAGAAAATCCCAAGCAGTTCGCCAGGAAGTCACGAGAGGGTGTTAGATGCATTCAGCGGCCGCCCATTTCTCTGCAGGCGTGGGGGAAAATGGTAATAACTCCACTTCTAGGGCGAGTAGAACAATAATTCAAAGTTTACATTAAAGAGGAATGTTCCAATTAATTTTCGGTAGCAAAAAAAAAAATCCTAATTTTTTGGATTTGACCACCTCCGGCTCCCCTTAAGAGATGGAACTTTATACAGTTCCCTTGTCACCTCCACAGGAAATGCGTCATACAGTAGAGACTTCCCAACTTGACCCAACGAATTAATTTCAAGACATTGCTTAAGTTACCCTTCGTTTTCATGAGAGTAGTATACTCACTCACTTTGTGCAAGCGATTAAGCAAACTGACCCACCCGTTTCTAACAAGTACCGCCAGCAGTTACAATAATTTACAGAGTCATCATGGAATCCTTAACATATTATAACCAAACTGGATGTCTATCCCTACAGAAAGCTGCTGTACCATCACATGAGCTGCCTGTTAGACGGTTGTGCCAACCTACGTTTTTAATAGTATATATAAAGACCAATCTTGTAGGCATATGATAATGTAAAAACTTGATTACAGAATTTTTTTACCATGAATAATCCAAAAAAATAGCATTTGTTACTAGTCGTCACGTATTAGTATGATCCTTTACAGGCTACCATGTGCTTTGTATGCCGTTACCCATTTTTTTTCTAATCGACACTTGTACAACCCATATTATTAGGTGTTGGTTGTATATAAACTAATCTCCGACAGATTAGAAAGAAAAAGGTTACGTATTTTTTTGTAATGTTTCTCTATGTTACGGTTTAGCTTCAAAGTTTCCAGAACGTTGCCTCGTAATTCTCAGTTTTTGGATCATTCTGTGTTCAGTTCATTGTTCATCGTACCCAACAGATACGGTAATTCTAACTAACTTTCAAATAGGACAGCAACGTCATCAGAAAATGTTCTCATCGACATCATTTCGCTCTGAACCTAGGCTGACTTGTGTACTTTTATCTCCTTCGTTGCTTCTTCGACATTGGGATTGAATGGAAGAGGAGAATGGTTACATCCTTGTATCATGCCCTTTTTAATCTCTCTTGATCTACCATTCTAATTGCCCTCCTGTTATTGTACACACTGCGTATTCTATTTGTTAGTCTTACAACAAGCCAATTGAACATGACGTCCTATAAACGTTTCCGACCACACAGCCGAGATGTGTCACTGTCAAAGCCGAAGCTCAATAAGAGCGAAACTAGATACCCTGGCCCAACACAAACATCCACAATGTTTAACAATAACCGAGATACGTGGAAAGCTTCCTCGGGCGAGGAATACATCAGTGCTACAGGAACAACGGCAACTTATTGGTTAACTGCCGGCTTAATATACTCGCATGACACATATTATCGTGACTATTACAGATCGCATTGCAATAAATACGAGATAAACAGAAACAAAGCAGCTACTGTTTCCCCTCTGTAACGACTCCTGTGGGTGCGATATATTTGCCCGTATGATGCTTGTTTATGCAGTTATAATGAATCGAAATTCCGCATGTGCTGTGCTGTTATTGCTCATATTAAACCTCGATACGGTCATCCCGAATGATTTCCCTAGAGAAGAATTACGAAAGGGATACATTTTAATACGTCATTAACAGCCAATAGCGGACGAAATAGCTGCGTATTTGGCTTCATACCGAGTAATAAAATCTTGGGTTCTTACGACAAATAGTTTACAGTAATGACACTGGGACTCAGTGGATGAGGAGAAAGGTTGCACCCTTGTCTCATGCCCTTTTTAATCTCTCCTGATCTACCACTCTAACTGTACCCTCTCTGTTACCTTCTCCTTTTAGTTTCGGATATAGCAAGGGAAAAAGTATTGCATAATCAGTTTGACAGTTATGTTTTCCAGTTACTGACCGGAATAATATTCGGAAGAATAGGCTATGAAATTGAGAATATGTTACGTGACGATCAGTTTGATTTCATAAAAGATAAAGGCACCAGAGAGGCAGTTCTGACGTTGCGCTTGATAATGAATAACGAAAAATTAAAACACTTCCGTAGTTGTTGACCAACATAAAGCGTTCGTCAGTGAAAAGTGACGTAAGACGTTTGGAACCCTTAAGAAATTAGTATACACTGTTGAGAAAGGCAGGTAATGTACAATAAGAGGGAACAATAAAGGCGGAAGACGAATTAAAAAGGGCAAAGCATGGCTTCTACTGTAGGACCCCTCTATTAGAGTATCAATGAAGAAGATAAAAGGAAGTTTCAAAAGTGAGGTTGAAACTCAGAGAGAAAGTATTTCAATGATAAGATGCGCTGTTGACATTGTTATCCTCTGTCAAAGTGAGGAAGACCTATCTTGGAAGCAAAATAAAAAACTAAAAGAAATACGGACGAGGGAACAAACACAGAAGAATCCGCACAGTAGACTAGGTAATAAGAGAATTCGTGTATAAAAGAAGTCTAGTAGTATGAAACATAGGCCTCAATTTAAGGAAGTAATTTCTAGGACTGTACCTCCGCAGAGCAGCACGGTGGGAAAGCGAACGTAACTAGCGCCAGGGACACGACACTTAATTGGCACCTCCTATCCCCCCCCCCCCCCTTTCCATGGCACCCGGGGTACGACACTACATTTTATTGGCGTCCCCCCTCCAGGGACACATATAGTAACATATATTTTCCGGAAAATCTTGTTTGTCGGAGCTTAGCAAGTGACGTCCAGGCCATGGTAGACCCCCTTGTCCCTCCCCCCGTCGTTAAGCCATTGTAACAGATTTGTGTGTAAGTGTATCATGTACAGTGGGTGGTACAGAAGGGAGCTGAACGCTACGGGTACCAATAAGACAGAAATGAGTACATGTGATAGGACCTGGAATAACAGAAGAAGGGATAGGAATAACTTCCACTGACGAGAGGGACCCGTGGAGAATGAAAATTTTACGGAAAGACAGGTATTAGAATATGTGGAACAAATAATTAATGATAGCAATAATGGCTGCTCACATTCTCGGTTTCACTAAAGATACCAATAACGAGCCACATCTTCAAGTGGGTATATAAATTAAGGCATCTGAGACCCTGAAACATTCCCGTCTCCTCTATATCTCTTTTGTTACGCAACCTTCCCTTCTACAATAACCTATGGAACCTTCCCTTTGAAATTAATTCTCTTTCTCAATAATAATAAGTGCAATCTTCGTATACAAATTTAAATGCTGCTTATTAAAAGTGATTTGTTGATTATTTCGACGAAACATAAAATGTGTCGTCGTCGTGACCCTCAGTCGTTACCTGCAATAACCCAAAACTGCTCCTTACCTTTTTTACTGTTATTGGATCGCCATCTGACTGCTATATCGAACTGCGATATGAATATACTTACTCTCTTTTACTATACTCTGTTACCTGCTGGTGGGCTGTCATAATAAGTGGCTGTATTTATTACCAAAGCTGACGTTATTCTTTAATGGAAAAGCTGACGTTATTCTTCAATTAAGTTGACTGAAGTTACGTAATTCACAGTTAAACTTTTTCTCGACAACAATAAAATTTTGCAAAGTTTTACGTTGATGGTTTTTTTGGGATGGATTATAATCAGTAATTTCTGGAAAAAATTAATTATATTCTGAAAACGATTCTTCAGATATTTACTGTTGGTAATGAAATGATTTTACAAACGTTCAAATGGGACTTACTTTTTACAATAATCTTACAACTAGCGTTATCTTGAGTTTCTAAAAAAAATAATTCAATGATAATAGTTCCTCTTATGATAATAGTTAGCTGATGTCTCTGTACATCCGTTTATAATCTCTTGTAAATCATAGTTGGTGGCTGGCAGGCACACCGCTCCTCTCAACCTCTCGCTTCAGACATGCTACCGACTCGCTTCATATCTCGCTTACTAGTTACTACTGACTTCCTACGAACACTAACGTGCGGTCTCTCCCGCCAACAATGCTTTCTGGTGCAGACAATCCCTGCTACCACTACAAAATGTATCAATGCGCGGTCTTTCCCGCTCTTTTCTTAAAATGTGTCCATACGCGGTCTCTCCCGCCCTTTTTAAAATAATATCAATGTGCGGTCTCTCCCGCCAACAATACTTTGGTGCATACATTCCCTGCTGCCACAATTATTTCCAAAATGACAAATAGTAATTATTCCTACTTAATCCTATTAATAAAATATAAACATCTTTCATAAATTGTGGTTTGACAACAGACAATATACACGTCTTGCAACCCAAATGTGGCGATGGACAGGAGAGTCAGCATTCACTGTTCAACATTACTGGAGCTCATTTGGTACAATGAGATCTTGTTCTTGAATTCTGTTTCCCACTCGATGTTGGTCAGACGATTCAGCCTGTTAACAATGCGCTCACTTGGCACATTACTATCACTTGGACAGTGAATGTTGGGTCTTCTATCCATCCCCACAGTTTGGAAGTCCTGTCGTAATAACACACTCTAAGACAAAAAGAAAGAAACAAGAAAAAAGATGCACCACGATGGTATTATCCGCATAGGACGGAAAATGGTAGATGTGATTTACATGTACAGACAAACAAATGATTAGAATTTCAGAAAAACTGGATGATTTATTCAAGAGAAAGAGCTTCACAGATTGTACAAATCAATAACGCGTTTGATCCACCTCTGATTCTTATGCAAGCAATTATTCGACTTGACACTGATTGATACAGTTGTTGGACGTCCTCCTTAGGGATATCGTACCAAATTCTGTCCAACTGACGCGTTAGATCATCAAACTTCCGAGCTGGTTGGAGGGCACTGCCCATAATACCCTAAACGTTGTCAATTCGGGAGATATCCCGAGACGTTACTGGCCAAGGCAGCGTTTGTCAAGCATGAAGGCAAGCAGTAGAAACTCTCGACGTGTGCGGGCGGGCGTTATCTTGTTGAAATGTTGCCCAGTGTGGTTTGGCTTGAAGAGTGACGTACCAGTGTGCTGTAAGAATGCCGCAGATGACAACCGAAAGGTCACTGCTATGAAATGAAATAGCGTGCCAGACCATTACTCCTGGTTGTCGAACTGTATGGTGGGCGACAGTCAGATTGATATCCCACCGCCGTCTGGGGTGTCTCCTGACATATCTTTCCTCGCGATTGGGGCTTACGTTGAAGCGTACTAACCGCTCAAGACAAGTCTACTTCAGTCGATGCGATTCCAGGCCAGAAACATGGTTTGAGACATCCCGGACAGCGGTGGGATATCAACCTCGCTGTCACCCGCTTTACGGCCCGATAACCGGAGTGATGGTCTGGGTGCTATTTATATGACCGCGGGATGGCTTTGGTTGTAATCCGTGGAACCTTTACAACACGGCGGTACGTCGACGATATTCTACGCCTGGTTTTGTTGCCCTTCACGACATGCCATCCTGAGCTTAGGATTCAGCAAGATAACGCCCGTCCGCATACTGTGAGAGTTGCTACTGCTTGTCTTAGTTTTTGCGAAACTTCCCCTTCACCAGCAAGCCCGCTGGGTCTCTCTGCAGATGAGAACGTTTGGAACATGATGGGCATGGCCCTCCAACCATCTCAGGATTTTGACGATCTAACGCACCCTTTGAATAGTTTTTGGCACGATAACACTCAGGAGGACATGCAACAACTCTATCAATCAATGCCAAGCCTAACAACTGCTTACATAGGAATCAGAGGTTGATCAAAGGGTTACTGACTTGCTCAGTTTGTGAAGGTCATCTAATTTTTCTGAAATATTATACATGTACATCACATCTACCGATTTCCGTCCCATTCGGATAATTTCTTCTTCTTCTCCTTTTCTTAGAGTGTATTTGATTCTTAAACTTTTCTTAAAAATTTCGTTTCAGGTGACTGTATTCCTCTTTTGTCTTTCTTAGTCAATGTTAAAGACTCATTCTCATATATTAGAACACCACCTTTTTAAGGTTCCGTACCTCATTCGGTTCCCTCAGGGACTCACACCTAGTGAGTACGTGGCTGGCGACCACGGGCCCCGAGCTGAGTCCTGGCATCGCATCCACTTACTTATGCCAGGCTCCTCACTTTAATCTTTCCTATGTCGCCACCCTTGGCCAGCTCTTGTTATTTTCCGACCCTGACGCTATTAGGTTTCGAGGGCTAGGGGTCTTTCATTTTCCAACCTATACTTCTCAGGCACCGTCTGCCCCGGAGAGGGCGGCTGCGAAAGGCGTCTGTATCCCATGTTAGGGGCGGCCTCCAGAACTGCGGAAGGCAACGGAATACCACCGCAGATTATCTTTCCTGCACAATGCAGTCTCCATTTTATGCACAAAAATGGCTTCCTCTCATATTAAATCAGTGTCAAGAGGTAAAATAGTCCCCATTCGGATCTCCCGCGGGGGGGGGGGGGGGGGGGGGGGACTAGAAATGAGGCAAACTATCAAAACGAGAATTGGTACCTGGAATGTTAGAACTCCAGGAAAACTAGAAAACCTTAACAGAGAGATGCAAAAGAATCATATGGACCTCGTAGGAGTGGCTGAGGTAAGATGGAATGGACGTGGAGAGCTACAGTCAGATGAATATGTATTGTACTACTCAGGAGGAGAAGTAAAAGGAATGAATGGAATAGGAATGATTATGACAAAGAAATTGGCTAAATGTGTGGAATATGTGGACTATGCAAACGACCGGGTTATTGGTGTAAGCCTGAAAGAAGCACAAAAAGATTGTCCAGGTGTATATGCCAACTTCAGAACATGATGACCAAATTGTAGAGGAAACGTACAATGTAGTAGAGAGAATAATGGACGAAAAAAAAAATGTTGCAAAACAGTAATGAGAGACTGGAACGCCATTGTGGGAAAAGGGAAAGAGGGAAACATAGTAGGCAGTCATGGTCTTGGAAAGAGAAATGATAGAGGTGAATGGCTAATTGACTTGTGCAGGGAAAGGCAGCTGACAGCGGCAAACACATGGTTCAAGAACCACGAGAGGAGCCTCTACACATGGAAATCACCAGGCGATAAAACAGAAACCAAATCGATTTTATACTGGTAGAATAAAGATACAGGAATGGAATCAAGAAGGTGCACAAATTACCAGGTGCATATATTAATAGCGACCACAACTTACTTATGACATAAATGGAAATAAGAATGAAAAAACTGCAAAAAGCGACCATAGTGAAGAAGTGGAATCTAGAGAAGATAAGATCCTACAAAGAAAAAATTACAGAAATGCTGTCACGTGAGTTTCTAAATACATTAAGAGACAAAGAACCACCTGATAATGTCAACGAGTATTGGAATATGCTGAAAGAAGGAAACATTAAAGCAGGACAGCAAAATATAGGATATGTAAAAGGGAAAAGGGGAAAAAAAACATGGGTCACACAAGAAATGATTTCCAAGATGGAGGAGACAAGAAAATTTAAAAACAAGAACGCTGAAGATGCAAGAAAGCTATATCGAAGGTTAATTAATGAACTGCGAAGAGAAACAGAGCAGGCTAGGAAAAAGTGGCTAAAAGAGGAATGTGATGCAATTGAAGAACTGGACAGGAAGGGAAGTTACGACTTACTATACAACAGAGTAAAGACTATGACATGGGAACAACACAGAGCAGGAATTGCTACTATGGAAATTTTGTATAAAGACGAAGAGGTAGTGTACAATGATCGTGACGATGTCCGCCAGAGATGGGAAGAATATCTAAACGAGCTATATGACACAAATCGCAAACCAGAAACTCTGAAACTTGAGTCACACAACAGTGTAAGTGATGACGAGAAAGGACCAACCATCATAATAGAAGAAGTAAAGTCTGCCATAGCTGCAATGAAAAATGGCAATGCCATAGGTACAGATACGATACCGGGAGAAATATTAAAATGCTTGAACCAAGATGGAATAAGAGAAATATTGAGGTTATGTAATAAAATATATGACAGTGGCGAATGGCCTGAGGACTTTCTGACAACAGCAATGATTCCATTACCGAAAAAACAAGGAACCAAGAAATGCAGTGAGCACAGGACAATCGGCCTCATTTCACATGCAGCCAAAGTGATGTTAAGAATAATTAATAAAAGACTTGAAAAAGTAATGGAGGAGAATCTTGGCGAGGAACAATTTGGTTTTAAACGGAATACAGGCCCCATAGATGCAATAGGGCTCCTACGAATCTTGGGAGAAAGGTTTATTGATAAAGGAAGAGACCCATATATTTGCTTCATCGATCTAGAAAAGGCATTTGACAATGTGGTTTGGGAGAAGCTGGCGACTATAATGAGGGAAAAGAGAGTGGACTGGAAAACCAGAAGACTTGTAAACTCATTACATCTTAATCAAAAAGCCACAGTTAAAGTGAGAGGAGAAAGTACAAACTTGAGGTTTGCTGATGACATGGTCCTTCTAGCCACAGGGGAAAAAGAATTATAGGATTTGGTGGACACCATTGAAGCTAACGGAAAAAAATATGGAATGAAAATTAACACAAAGAAAACAAAAGTATTGGCACTAGGAGGAAATAAAGAAATAAAAATTATGCTGAATGGAGAAATACTACAACAGGTGCAAAATTTTAAGTATCTTGGAAGCAGGATGGACACCAACAGGAAGTGCACCACAGAAATTAAAACAAGGATAGCAATGGCGAAAGAGACATTTTATAAGAAAAGGAGAATTTTCTGCAGCGGTTTGGACAGAGAACTCAGGAAGAGACTCATAAAATGTCTTGTATGGAGTGTTCTTCTACATGGCGCTGAAACATGGACTTTGAGGAAGAAAGACAGAGAAAGGCTGGAGGCTTTTGAGATGTGGACATGGCGGAGGATGGAAAGAATAAATTGGATGGACAGAGTAAAAAATGAAGAGGTACTGAGAAGAGTGGGAGAGGAAAGACAGTTAATAGATGTAATAAAAAGAAGAAAAAGAAATTGGATTGGGCATATATTAAGAAAGAATGACGGACTGATAGAAACAGTTTTAGAACGTTTGTAGAAGGAAAAAGGAAGCGAGGAAGGAGGAGATTTCAGATACTGGATGACGTGATGGACGGTACAGCATACAGAAGCCTTACGAAGGAAGCAATGGATCGTAGAAAATGGAGAGGTAAAGGACCTGCTAATATAGCAGAAAACTGACGATGATGATGACCTCATTTCGGTAAAAACTGAACCCTTGTTGTTGTTGTTGTGGTCTTCAGTCCTGAGACTGGTTTGATGCAGCTCTCCATGCTACTCTATCCTGCGCAAGCTTCTTCATCTCCCAGTACCTACTGCAACCTACATCCTTCTGAATCTGCTTGGTGTATTAATCTCTTGGTCTCCCTCTACGATTTTTACCCTCCACGCTGCCCTCCATTACTAAATTGGTGATCACTTGATGCCTCCGAACATGTGCTACCAAACGATCCCTCCTTCTAGTCAAGTTGTGCACCAACTTCTCTTCTCTCCAATACTATTCAATACCTCCTCATTAGTTATGTGATCTACCCATCTAATCTTCAGCATTCTTCTGTAGCACCATATTTCGAAAGCTTCTATTCTCTTCTTGTCTAAACTATTTATCGTCCATGTTTCACTTCCATACATGGCTACACTCCATACAAATACTTTCAGAAACGACTTCCTGACACTTAAATGTATACTCGATGTTAACAAATTTCTCTTCTTCAAAAACATTTTTCTTCCCATTTCCAGTCTACATTTTATATCCTCTCTACTTCGACCATCATCAGTTATTTTGCTCCCCAATTAGCAAAACACCTTTACTACTTTAAGTGTCTCATTTCCTAATCTAATACCCTCAGCATCACCCTAATTAATTCGACTACATTCCATTATCCTCGTTTTGCTTTTGTTGATGTTCATCTTATATCCTCCTTTCAATACACTATCCATTCCGTTCAACCGTTCTTCCAAGTCCTATGCTGTCGCTGACAGAATTACAATGTCATCGGCGAACCTCAAAGTTTTTATTTCTTCTCCATGAATTTTAATACCTACTCCGAATTTTTCTTTTGTTTCCTTTATTGCTTGCTCAATATGCAGATTGAATAACATCGGGGAGAGGCTACAAGCCTGTCTCACTCCCTTCCCAACCACTGCTTCCCTTTCATGCTCAACTCTTATAACTGCCATTTGGTTTCTATACAAATTGTAAATAGCCTTTCGCTCCCTATATTTTACCCCTGCCACCTTCAGAATTTGAAAGAGGGTATTCCAGTCAACATTGTCAAAAGCTTTCTCTAAGTCTACAATTGCTAGAAACGTAGGTTTGCCTTTCCTTAATCTTTCTTCTAAGATAAGTCGTAGGGTCAGTATTGCCTCATGTGTTCGAACATTTCTACGGAATCCAAACTGATCTTCCCCGAGGTCGGCTTCTACCAGTTTTTCCATTCGTCTGTAAAGAATACGCGTTAATATTTTGCAGCCGTGACTTATTAAACTGATAGTTCGGTAATTTTCACATCTGTCAACACCTGCTTTCTTTGGGATTGGGATTATTATATTCTTCTTGAAGTCTGAGGGTATTTCGCCTGTCTCATACATCTTGCTCACCAGATGGTAGAGTTTTGTCAGGACTGGCTCTCCCAAGGCCGTCAGTAGTTCTAATGGAATGTTGTCTACTCCCGGGGCCTTGTTTCTACTCAGGTCTTTCAGTGCTCTTTCAAACTCTTCACGTAGTATCATACCTCCCATTTCATCTTCATCTACATTCTCTTCCATTTCCGTAATATTGTCCTCAAGTAAATCGCCCTTGTATAGATCCTCTATATACTCCTTCCATCTTTCTGCTTTCCCTTCTTTGCTTAGAATTGGGTTTCCATCTGAGCTCTTGATATTCATATAAGTGGTTCTCCTTTCTCCACAGGTCTCTTTAATTTTCCTATAGGCAGTATCTATCTTACCCCTAGTGAGATAAGCCTCTACATCCTTACATTCATCCTCTAGCCATCCCTGCGTAGCCATTTTGCACTTCCTGTCGATCTCATTTTTGAAACGTTGGTATTGCTTTTTGCCTGCTTCATTTACTGCATTTTTATATTTTCTCCTTTCATCAGTTAAGTTCAATATATCTTCTGTTACCCAAGGATTTCTATTAGCCCTCGTCTTATTACCTACTTGATCCTCTGCTGCCTTCACTACTTCATCCCTCAAAGCTACCCATTCTACTTCTACTGTATTTCTTTCCCCCCTTCCTGCCATTTGTTCCCTCACGCTCTCACTGAAACTCTGTACAACCTCTGGTTTAGTCAGTTTATCCAGGTCCCATCTCCTTAAATTCCCACCTTTTTGCAGTTTCTTCAGTTATAATCTACAGTTCATAACCAATAGATTGTGGTCAGAGTCCACATCTGCCCCTGAAAATGTCTTACAATTTAAAACTTGGTTCCAAAATCTCTGTCTTACCATTATATAATCTATCTGAAATCTGTCAGTATCTCCAGGCTTCTTCCACGTATACAACCTTCTTTTATGATTCTTGAACCAAATGTTAGCTATGATTAAGTTGTGCTCTGTACAAAATTCTACCAGGCAGCTTCCTCTTTCATTTCTTAGCCCCAATCCATATTCACCTACTACGTTTCCTTCTCTCCCTTTTCCTATTACCGAATTCCAGTCACCCATGAGTATTAAATTTTCGTCTCCCTTGACTATCTGAATAATTTCTTTTATTTCATTATACATTTTTTCAATTTCTTCGTCATCTGCAGAGCTATTTGGCATATAAACTTATACTACTGTAGTAGGCGTGGGCTTCGTGTCTATATTGGCCACAATAATGCGTTCACTATGCTGTTTGTAGTAGCTTACCCGCACTCCTATTTTTTAATTCAACATTAAGCCTACTCCTGCATTACCCCTATTTGACTTTGTATTTATAACCCTGTATTCGCCTGACCAAAGTCTTGTTCCTCCTGCCACCGAACTTCACTAATTCCCACTACATCTAACTTTAACCTATCCATTTCCCTTTTTAAATTTTCTAACCTACATGCCCGATTAAGGGATCTGATATTCCACGCTCCGATCCGTAGAACGCCAGTTTTCTTTCTCCTGATAACGACGTCCTCTTGGGCAGTCCCCGCCCGGAGATCCGAATGGGGGACTATTTTACCTCCGGAATATTTTACCCAAGAGGAAGCCATCATCATTAACCATACAGTAAAGCTGAATGCCCCCGGGAAAAATTACGGCTGTAATTTCCCCTTGCTTTCAACCGTTTGCAGTACCAGCACAGCAAGGCCGTTTTGGTTAGTGTCACGAGGCCAGATCAGTCAATCATCCAGACTGTTGCCCCTGCAACTACTGAAAAGGCTGCTGCCCCTCTTCAGGAACCACGCGTTTTTCTGGTCTCTCAACAGATGCCCCTCCGTTGTGGTTGCACCTACGGTATGGCTATCTGTATCGCTGAGGCACGCAAGCCTCCCCACCAACGGCAAGGTCCATGGTTCATGGGGGGGGGGGGGGGGGGGGGGACTGAACTCTTATATGATAAATTTGTCGTCAGTCTGTCTGTCCGTCAGATCCCTTTTCTTCAGGAATGGGTAGAGGTATGAAGTTGAAATTATGTCACACATTAAGGTCTACGGTCCCTTGGCAATGTAAAATATTATTGCTTCTAAGTCACTGCCCTAATAGCAATACAAACATACCGTCGTCGTTTAATAACCTTTTGTCAGGAATGGGTAGAGGTATCAAGTTGAAATTTATCTCAAATACTAAGGTCTACGGTCCTTTGGCGGTGTAAAAAATTTAAGCATGTGGGTCAAAAAATAAACCCATTTTTGTCACATATTTTGATACTCGTTGTAAGTAAGCTGTTTCGGTTTTTATGTTGGTAAAGCCACGTAGCGCTCTGTACGAAAATCACTGACTATGCTGTGTGCAATCTGTGGCTGGTTGGCATTGTTGGAATATCCCCTATTGTAGTGTTGGGCAGTTGGATGTGAACAGCGCGTAGCGTTGTGCAGTTGGAGGTGAGCCGCCAGCAGTGGTGGGTGTGGAGAGAGAGATGCCAGAGTTTTGAGAGGTTGCTATAAGCGGGCAGAACACACCAGAAAAAAGGAAATTTGTAAAGATGGAGGTCATGATATATACAGGGTGAGTCACCTAACGTTACCGCTGGATATATTTCGTAAACCACATCAAATACTGACGAACCGATTCCACAGACCGAACGTGAGGAGAGGGGCTAGTGTAATTGTTTAACACAAACCATACAAAAATGCACGGAAGTATGTTTTTTAACACAAACCTACGTTTTTTTAAATGGAACCACGTTAGTTTTGTTAGCACATCTTAACATATAAACAAATACGTAATCAGTGCCGTTTGTTGCATTGTAAAATGTTAGTGACATCCGGAGATATTGTAACCTAAAGTTGATGCTTGAGTACCACTCCTCCGCTGTTCGATCGTGTGTATCGGAGAGCACTGCAACATACATCGCGTTTCTACAGAATGATCTGCCAACGTTGCTCGAAAATGTCCCACTGGAAACGCGTCGACGTATGTGGTATCAGCATGATGGTGCACCTGCACATTCCGCAATAAACACTAGGCTGACCCTTGACAGGATGTTCGACGGGCGTTTTATAGGACGTGGAGGACGCATAAATTGGCCAGCCCGTTCTCCTGATCTTACACCTCTGGACTTCTTTCTGTGGGGTACGTTAAAGGAGAATGTGTACCGTGATGTGCCTACAACCCCAGAGGATATGAAACAACGTATTGTGGCAGCCTGCGGCGACATTACACCAGATGCGGCGTGTACGACATTCATTACGCCAGAGATTGCAATTGTGTGCAGCAAATGATGGCCACCACATTGAACATCTATTGGCCTGACATGTCGGGACAAACTCTATTCCACTCCGTAATTGAAAACGGAAACCACGTGTGTACGTGTACCTCACCCCTCATGGTAAAGTACATGTGCGTCAGTGAAAAAGACCAATGAAAAGGTGTTAGCATGTGGACGTAATGTGCTGTTCCAGTCTCTTCTGTACCTAAGGTCCATCACCGTTCCCTTTGGATCCCTACGTAATTCGGTGCTCTCCGATACACACGATCGAACAGCGGAGGAGTGGTACTCAAGCGTCAACTTTAGGTTACAATATCTCCGGATGTAATTAACGTTTTACAATGCAACAAACGGCACTGATTACGTATTTGTTTATATGTTAAGATGTGCTAACAAAACTAACGGGGTTCTATTTAAAAAAAACGTAGGTTTGTGTTAAAAAACATACTTCCTTGCATTTTTGTATGGTTTGTATTAAACAATTACACTAGCCCCTCTCCTCACGTTCGGTCTGTGGAATCGGTTCGTCAGTATTTGATGTGGTTTACGAAATATATCCAGCGATATATATCCTCTATCAAAATCTTTCATTTGCTAACTATGCCTATCAGTTGTCAGTGCCTTCAGTAGTTAGAATCTTTTATTTAGCTGGCAGTACTGGCGCTCGCTGTATTGCAGTAGTTCGAGTAACGAAGATTTTTGTGAGGTAAGTGATTCATGAAAGGTGTAGGTTATTGTTAGTCAGGGCCATTATTTTATAGGGAGTTTTGAAAGTCAGATTGCTTTGCGCAAAAAAATATTGTGTGTCAGTTTAGTGATGATCAGAAAAAGTAAAGAACGAACTGTCTGAGTACGTTCAGTTTTACTCAGCTGTCTTTGTATAAAATAACGTAGTTTACTAGCACAGTCATTCATAATTTTTCTAATGGGACGTTACAGCGTATGCCCACTCATCAGAACGAAATATTTTCGTAGTTAGTTTGGTATGGAACGTTCAGAAAGCGATTCCTACTCGCAGTCGTTTTTACTAAGTGCGTACTACAGTTTAATTTTTAGATACACCTTTCTTATTCTGTTGTACACTAGCCAAAATTAGTTAAAATTTTATTGGAACTGATTAGGTTCCTTTTGACTTTATCGTCAGCTAAACCTTTTAACGGCGCCATCTTGCCCCATTTTATTCTAACTTTCACGAATAACCACTGAATACACCATTAGTATGCTGACTTGTATCGACTGAAAACGGAAATTCCCACGATGTTTCCTTGTACGGTATCTCTCCGCACAATAAATTAACCGATGCGTAACGAGTTGGTGGATCTGTTCCGCTCAGCGGTGCAGAGCGCCCGAAGCGCATTTCAGCGAGGGCGCAGAGTCAACGTTGTCGCTGTACACGGGATGCGCTGTATTTGAAGTATTTTCCTGCAGAAATAATAAAATTCCTTCAGGCATGTTTACTCGCATTAACAATGCGAGCACGGCAAACACAAACAGAGAATTTAGTGCTGTGTAAATCGGCAGGCTGGTGCGCGTGCACACACGCGCACACACACACAGCGTGTCGCGGCCGTTTATCTCGTGGCGTGGCCTGGTCTCTGGTCCGTTCTGGTCTGGCGTGGCACGTGCTATGCAGATTAGCTGCGCACGCGAAGAAAGCCCGACCAGCATTAGCTCTGTGTCCCAACTGCATAGGCAGAGAGTGACGAGGCCCGTACAACCTTCACACCGTCATCCATCGCTGACCAAGTAACGAGCAATAATTGGCGGCAGTTACTTACTTCAGTCTCTCAGATGTCAGCGGGACGTGGGATCACGGTAAGTTGCAGAACATTGTAATACGAACGTGCATTATGTTTCCGTTCTATAATTTATGATGCTTTATCATACGAAGGCCATCACATACAAAGGATGAAACAAAATATGGAAACACCACAAACACAACACATTACTATAATTATAAGTGTGGGGACCTTCCCATTCGCCTAAAGAATGCTGCCTTCTCGGATAGCTGTACAGCAATTCAAGTAAATCACATTTATGGTTTGTGTTATAATAACGTAAACTGACTATATTTAACTTTGATTTACGATGGTGTCGCAAACGATGGGCGACAACCAGCTAATGAAAGGCCTTCGCTATTACGATGTCATTGCAAGTTATTCACACTCGCTCCTAAGTCACTACTATCGTTAATACACAAATCAAAAAATGTTTTGCATCACCCCGGTTCCCAGGACTCCTAAAGATAGATGTTGACTGTGGATATTGTATCAAAGACACAGTCCCTTAGACTGTTCAGAGATGTCACTAAACCCACCCAAAGACGTAACCAACCTTGCATGAGCAGCGCCTATTCGACGGAGGGGGTCCGACAGCCGATCATTTCCAGTCATTCCACCAGGAAGGAGGTACACGGCTCGTGTTGTCTGTAGTTCAACCATGCCCAGACGGTCGATCCCACGGTTCGATCGCGTCCGCATCGTTACTTTGCGCCAGGAAGGACTCTCAACAACGGAAGTGTCCAGGCGTCTAGGAGTGAAGCAAAGTCATGTTGTCGGACATGGAGGAGATACAGAGAGACAAGAGCTGTCGATGACATGCCTCGCTCAGGCCGCCCAAGGGCTACTACTGCAGTGAATGACCGCTGCCTACGGATTATGGCTCAGAGTATCAAAAAAATGTTCAAATGTGTGTGAAATCTTATGGGACTTAACTGCTAAGGTCTTCAGTCCCTAAGCTTACACACTACTTAAACTAAATTATCCTAATGACAAACACACCCATCCATACCCGAGGGAGGACTCGAACCTCCGCCGGGACCAGCCGCACAGCCCATGACTGCAGCGTCTGAGACCGCTCGGCTAATCCCGCGCGGCGGCTCAGAGTAACCCTGACAGCAACGCCACCATGTTGAATAATGCTTTTCGTGCAGCCACAGGACGTCGTGTTACGACTCAAACTGTGCGCAATAGGCTGCATGATGCGCGACTTCACTCCCGACGTCCATGGCGGGGTCCATCTTTGCAACCACGACACCATGAAGTTCGGTACAGATGGGTCCAGCAACATGCCGAATGGACCACGCAGGATTGGCATCTCATTCTCTTCACCAATGAGTGTCGCATACGCCTTCAACCAGACAATCGTCGGAGACGTGTTTAGAAGCAACCCGGTCAGCCTGAATGTCTTACACGCATTCTCCAGCAAGTGCAGCAAGGTGGAGGTTCCCTGCTGTTTTGGGGTGGCATGATGCGGGGTCGATGTACGCCGCTGGTGCTCGTGGAAAGCGCCGTAACGGCTGTTCGATATGTGAATGCCATTTTCCGACAGATAGTGCAACCACATAAGCAGCATATTGTCGAGGCATTCGTCTACATGGACGACAATTCGCGCCATCATCGTGCACATGTTGTGCATGACTTCCTTCAGGATAACGGCATCACCCGACTAGAGAGGCCAGCATGTTCTCGACATGAACCCTATCGAACATGCCTGGGATAGACTGAAACGTGCTATTTATGGACGACGTGACCCACCAACCACTCTGAGGGATCTACACCGAATCGCTGTTGAGGACAGGGACAATCTGGACCAACAGTGCCTTCATGAACTTGTGGATAGTATGCCACGACGAATACAGGCATGCATCAGTGCAAGAGGACAAGATACTGGGTATTAGAGGTACCTGTGCATACAGCTGACAGATGATACTCTGAGCACTATGCGACTTAACTTCTGAGGTCATCAGTCGCCTACAACTTAGAACTACTTCAACCTAACTAACCTAAGGACATCACACACATCTATGCCCGACGCAGGATTCGAACCTGCGACCGTAGCGGTCGCTCGGCTCCAGACTGTAGCGCCTAGAAACGCACGGCCACTCCGGCCAGCGTGCATACAGCAATCTGGACCACCACCTCTGAAGGTCTCGCTGTACAGTGGTACAACATGCAATGTGTGGTCTTCATGAGCAATAAAAAGGGCGGAAATGATGTGTATGTTGATCTGTATTCCAATTTTCTGTACAGGTTCCGCAACCGAGGTGATGCAAAACTTTTTTTGATGTTTGTATCACTGCTCTTCTAGGCCTCTCTGGTAGTGCCTCTGCTAATGTCCGTCTTTTAATGTTCGGCCGAGGCTGACATTAGCGGCGGTTATATTCCCTTCTTGTAGAGGCCGCTCCTGTCGTGATGACGTCCTAGTCAGCGTGCTATTTGCTGACGTCCCCTCACAGCTTTCTCTGCTCTTGCATTATTCATCTTCGTGCCGGCGCTTGTGGTTACTCCGGAACAAAAACGGTGTAGGAAACCATTGGCACTAAAAACAGCTTCCAGTCATCTTGGAACGGATAAAGACAGGTGTGCAAAACAGTGTCAGTTTCAGGTAACTCTATAGAGGTGGACAGTGATCACGCTCTCTCCTCTCCAAAGTAGGCGACAAAGGCTCAATAATATTGTGGTGATCAAGGTAGATGCGGCAGTTCATTGTCGGTTCACGATGCGAGCTGTGTCAACAGAGTCATCTCGCCTTGAGCCAAGACGACACTCAGCATCACAATTGCGGAACAGACGTTGGGCCATAGGATGGACCTGGTGAGCCAAAATGGTCAAATAATCTTTGGCAGTGATGCGTCCTTGCGGAATAAATGAGGGGCCCATGGAATACCACGATAAGGCTGCCCAAATCATTACCGAACCTCCGCCATGTTTCACTCTAAGGACGTAAACAGGCCAGAAGTTGTAAACGGTGTGCAATAAGACTCGTTCTCGTAAATGACATTCTTCCATTGCTCCACAGTCCAGGTTTTACGATTTCAGCGCCATTTGCATAATTGATGTGTTGTTTTGCTGTTCCAGCTCGTTCTGCAATTCCCAGCTTACGGTGCTCCCTTCGTGTGTTTTTGATGCTGACAGGGTTCACGAGTGCAACATTCGGTTCTGCAGTGACTTTTGCAGCTGTCTTCCGCTTAGTTTTCGTCACAATCTTCTTCAATCATCGTTTGTCATGGTTACTTAACATACACTTTTATGGGCGGCCTGACTTATGGGGATGATGTTTCTCCGCTTTCCATGTAAGCGGTAGATATCTTTGATACGGTATCTCTCGAAACATCGAACACTTCGGCTGCCTAGGTTACGGGAGCACCAACAATTTTCCGTCGTCCGAATTCGCTAACTCGGACGTAATGCACTTACAAATACACAGAACACTTTTCTGATCACAAATGACACTTGCAAAGTATTGAGGGCATCGGACAGCTGCCATTCGTGCCGAAATACAAAACCACAACATGCAGGCTTAGCTAACATCTGCATTTATGTTCAGGCAAGCATTTCTCACGGTTTTTCGATATTTCTTCCCAAAACCCTGTGTCTTGTAATTGCAGGTAAGATACGCATTGGTATTTTCTGAATTGGAAAATACATTGCTCCCCATTGAAACTGCGACTCCGCGAAGGCGGCATGCGGCAAATGTAAAACTGTCAAGAAGTACACTGCATGCTCGTAATTGGTCGAATTGTGGGAAAAATCTATATGCAACAATTTGCACAGATATGAAATTGAATGATTAATCATATGTTAGGTAGGTCGCAACGTCGGTTCACTGGCAGAATACCGGGAAAATACCCACAGTCTACAAATGAGACTGCATACGAATCACTTGTGTGTCTGATCATGCAAGAGAAGTACGTATCCTCGAATGCTCAAAACCGCACCGAAAGGTGGTTAGAATATAAATCGCTAATACCAAAAACAGTCATATGAGCCATTGTCGTGGAAAACTACGCGTCTTACCGCAAGAGATATTTGAATGATGATCTATTCAAGGTATGAAGGAGGAACTTTGGCAACACGAAGAAACAAAATATCTATACAGGATGTTTCAAAAGGTCTTTACAAGTTTAAAAAATCGTATAAATTTATTGAAAGAAGATATAGAGCTGGGTTTAGGGCTGTTTTGTAGGGAAACACATCAAGTTTTTTTTTAATTTTTTTATTTTTACCTTAAACTAAAGATGTTGTATGTGGCTTCCATTGGTTATCCTGCAAACATCCCATTTGATATCAATTCTTCCCAAACTCTCTGTAGCATTGCAGATGTAATTTGCTCAGAGGTGGCGTAAATTCTTGCTCTAAGTTCAAGTCGCGAGTGGTGTCAGGTCTGGAGAAAGTGGGGCCGTGGAATTGGCTCATCAAGACCAATCCATTGACCTGAAAGCGGTCACTGAGAAAATCCTGGACTTGAGCCAGGCAGTGGGGTGGTGTACCATCTTCCATGAAGTAAACATTCCGTTCTTTGTCATCGTCTTTGATCTGTTCAAAATGGTTCAAATGGCTCTCAGCACTATGGGACTTAACTTCTAAGGTCATCAGTCCCCTAGAACTTAGAAATACTTAAACCTAACGAACCTAAGGACATCACACACATCCATGCCCGCGGCAGGATTCGAACCTGCGACCGTAGCGGTCGCGCGGTTCCAGACTGTGGCGCCTAGAACCGCTCGTCCACACCGGCCGGCCTTTGATCTGTGGTATCAAAAATTGTTGTAACATATCCATGTACACTATCCCATTGATGGTTCTCTCAAGGAAAAAAAAGGGGCACACACTTTTTTCTTGCTCAATGCACAAAAAAAAAAAATCCAGTTTAGGGCTATCACGAACATGTTTCACTGTTTGATGTGGATTTTCATTGCCCCAATTCCTACAGTTATGTGTGTTAACCCTGCTATTTAAGTGAAAAGTCCACTTGTGAGAAAAGATGATTTTGTCCAAGAAATGTTCATCCTCATGTAATAGATTTAACATACCGACACAGAAGTTCCTGCAAGCAATTTTATCAGTGCCTTTTACTGCTTTTCCTATCGTCAATCTGTACAGTTTCAAATGCAAACGGTTTCTCAGCACACGCCAAACAGTCGTATGTGGGATTTGCAGTTCACGAGATGCACGCCGGGTCCATTTCGTAGGGCTGTTGACAAAACGTCTCTCTCTCTCAACGACGTCGTCAGATCTGCTTGGGTGACCTGAACATTTTCCATGTCTTACCGAGCATCTTGTATCTACAAAACATTTATGCCACTCATAAATTGTAGGCCTACCAGGAGTATCTTTAGCGTACTTGGTATAGAAATTACGCTGATCTGTTGTCGCCGACTTCGATTCTTCAAACCAAAACACACAGCTGACACGCTCGGATCCAATGAAGGCAGCTGTCTTAAACGCAACTGCTGCCAGCGCTCCTTACGGTGCGATTCAGCACTAGCGATCTACGCGAGACAAACTTGATGTATTTCCCTACAAATTGGCACTACAATCACCTCTGTAGATACTACGAATTAATTTATATGAATTTTCAAAGTTGTAAAGTCCTTTTCGAAACACCCTGTAAAACAGGACCAGGAAAGAGCAGACATACTTCAACAGTATTTCTCTTTGTTTACAATAATTACGCTATCCTAACAACTAAATGTTTCTGCTGAGCTGATAGTATTGCACAGCTCTTCAGGCTTCGAAGTGCAGGTGTGGGATTTCAGTTAATTAGTCAAAGCAAAGTGAAACAGAACAGTATGCACATCTACTGGGTCACATTCAGTATCAATTTCGCATTCAGGAAATCCAACTACATCTTCAGAGGCGGCCAGATCTATGTCATTACTATCTGGTGCCATCAGTGAATTTTTTAGGGAAACCTGCATTGGATGTTTAGTTAAGCGGCAGTAGGCTATTTTCGTATCGTAAAAATATGGTTCAGACTGTTGTTATTCTGAGTTTTTATAATATTCAACACGCATTTACAGTCAATATTGTCACAAAAATCTGAAATTTTTATGTAGTTAAAGCTTAAAAACCATTTAATACCAAGGTTTGGTCACTTGATCGGAAAAGCTGTGATATTCACTGAAGCTCTGATGACGTCACAGACTAGGGATAAGACGAGGCTATACCTGTGTTACAGGAGTGTTAGCCCAAGTTAACAGCTTAATACATACATTTTCTGCAAATAGTTTAGCTATTTAGTGATGGGAAACGCATTTACGTCTTTTTGGTACCAACAGAAAGGAATTTCGTGAACGTTGGTGGTGGAAACATTACGAAAATTAATGCTTTCATGCTCCACTCATTTAGAGCGGCGATATATGCAAGGACGGACATTATTTTCCGTGTAGTATCATTAAACTCTCTCAAAACCTGATGAATTGCAGAACTGCAGCAAATGGGTCCGTATCTTATATCTAGGCTGTCGACTATCAGTCGTGAAATACCACCCAAAGCACAATAAAACTATTTATTTGATGCGCGGTGTCTGTTCCCTGTAAAGAACAGGCACCACGCAGATCCAGAAGCCGTGAAACGCTGTATGTAAATTGAAGTAACCTACAGATTCAGAAGCCGTGAAACACTGTACGTAAATTAAATTTACACGGCTGCTGGATCTGCGTGGTGTCTGTTCTTTAGAGGGAACAGACACTACGCATTTAAATAATTGATAAGGTTTGTTGGGCAGTGGATCCACTTTCTTCACTGCGAATGCACAAATACGTCTGAGCTCCTGTGGGAATCTCTAAGCAGCGAACAGGAGTATAACGGACAGGAACTATGGATAAGTGGCGCTCGACTGGAGTCTGGACCGGCCGTGAGGCGTAGCGAGATAGTCCGTGCAGTTGTTGGCAATACGGTGTCCCGGCTGGCGCAGTGGTTACCGCACCTGCCAAGTAAGCAGGAAATCCTGGGTTCGAAACCTGACCCAGTACACATTTTCGCTCGTCGCTCCTGATTCTGCTTAATATACCGCTGCTGCTGATAGCAGAGTTCCCTTTCAATTAACATACAATAAAACTGTTCTTGGCAAATCTTAGCGCTGTTTTCCGCTATACAAGACACTCGACAGATCTGCCCCCAGTAGTACGTGGTATGTGGCCCAACGCATAGCGCACGAGACTGCGAAAAGAAACGACAGTGGTTCGCATCCTGCAAGAGTCGTACATTTCTAACAGTTTTACACCAGGAACGAAAACAGCGTTAGCAAGAATTCATTGTAGCAGTTGTTGCGATGTTGGGATGCATTAAATCTAGCTTCACATTAACGTTAGTCTGAGAAATGGTCACCTGAGAATAAATAAATTTACTTTTCTCTCAAATAATTACCTGATTAGCAAAGCATTGATAGTTGTTGTTGTTGTTGTGGTCTTCAGTCCTGAGACTGGTTTGATGCAGCTCTCCATGCTACTCTATCCTGTGCAAGCTTCTTCATCTCCCACTACCTACTGCAACCTACATCCTTCTGAATCTGCTTAGTGTATTCATCTCTTGGTCTCCCTCTACGATTTTTACCCTCCACGATGCCCTTCAATACTAAATTGGTGATCCCTTGATGCCGCAGAATACGTCCTACCAACCGATCCCTCCTTCTGGTCAAATTGTGCCACAAATTTCTCTTCTCCCCAGTTCTATTCAATACTTCCTCATTTGTTACGTGATCTACCCATCTAATCTTCAGCATTCTTCTGTAGCATCATATTTCGAAAGCTTCTATTCTCTTCTTGTCTAAACTATTTATCGTCCACGTTTCACTTCCATACATGGCTACACTCCATACAAATACTTTCAGAAACGACTTCCTGACATTTAAATCTATACTCGATGTTAACAAATTTTTCTTCTTCAGAAACGCTTTCCTTGCCATTGCCAGTCTACATTTTATATCCTCTCTACTTCGACCATCATCAGTTATTTTGCTCCCCAAATAGCAAAACTCCTTTACTACTTTAAGTGTCTCATTTCCTAATCTAATACCCTCAGCATCACCCCAATTAATTCGACTACATTCCAATATCCTCGTTTTGCTTTTGTTGATGTTCATCTTATACCCTCTTTTCAAGACACTGTCCATTCCGTTCAACTGCTCTTCCAAGTCCTTTGCTGTCTCTGACAAAATTACAATGTCATCGGCGAACCTAAAGTTTTTATTTCTTCTCCGTCGATTTTAATACCTACTGCGAACTTTTCTTTGTTTCCTTTGTTGCTTGCTCAATATACAGATTGAATAACATCGGGGATAGGCTACAACCCTGTCTCACTCCATTCCCAACCACTGCATTGATAGTAGTAGTGAAGAAATCACCGTACTCCCAAAGTACAAAGAGGTGTAGGACGAGCAGGTTTTGTGTGCGGTGAGATATACAGCATGTACAACATGTAGCTAACGCAATCGTTAGGGCTGTGCTCTTTGTGAGTGTAAGCTAACGTCAGTGTTTGAAGCAAACTTAACTTCATATTATGTAAGATGATGGACCTTCAAAAGCTCAAACTTTAAGGCTGGACAGTACGAAGATAAAAAAAAATTCTAATAAAAGTAAAAAGCGTATGTTCAATTACCCACGAAATATCTTTTTTAACGGTACGTGTGTGGACAGTTATTGCAAATGTAAGAACATCTGAATGAATAATAATATTCTGTTTCTACTCGCTGTGATGAAGTTTTGTACTTGCGATTTGGTTTTCGAATAACAGGACTGTCGATTTTCTTTACAAACAATTAAAAATATTTTGCTGGATGGATTCGAAACAGCTAGCTATGGATATTATCGTCTATTTTTCGATCCGGAAGTTATTCCTTACAAAAACGAACATCCAGAGAGTAGCCTTCGCTGTGTCTGTATGACTGGAGGTGGAATGCACGGGAGGGATGAACCCGAAATCAATTAACTTTGAGAGTTTGTTGAGGGACGTTTTCTGAGTATTTTCGTGAGGTACCTGTGATATCGCGTGGCTCCTTGCAGAGTAATTGCATCTCAATTGAGTCCTCCTAGCCATTTATCTTTGTACCTGTGTTGCACTTACAATAACAGTGCATATTTCCCCAGAATGAGATTTTCACTCAGCAGCGGAGCGTCTGCTATGTGAAACTTCCTGGCAGATTAAAACTCTGTACCGGACCGAGACCCAAACTCGGGACCTTTGCCTTTCGCGGGCAAGCGCTCTACTTACAGAGCTGCCAAAGCACTAGTCACAGCTTCAATTCTGCCAATACCTCGTCTCCTACCTTGCAGATTTCACAGAAGCGCTTATGCGAACCTTGCAGAACTAGCACTCCTGAAAAAAAGGGTATTGCGAAGACATGGCTTAGCCACAGCCAGGGGGTGTTTCCAGAAAGAGATTTTCACTCTTCAGCGCGCGCGCGTGTGTGTGTGTGTGTGTGTGAACCATGGATCTTGCCGTTGGTGGGGAGGCTTGCGTGCCTCAGCGATACAGATGGCCGTACGGTAGGTGCAACGAAAACGGAGGGTATCTGTTGAGAGGCTATACAAACATGTGGTTCCTGAAGAGGGGCAGCAGCCTTTTCAGTTGTTGCAGGGATGATTAACAAATCTGGCCTTGTAACGCTAACCAAAACGGCCTTGTTGTGTTGGTATTGCGAACGGCTGATAGCAAGGGGAAACTACAGCCGTAATTTTTTCCGAGGGTATGCAGCTTTACTGTATGGTTAAACGATGATGGCGTCCTCTTGGGTAAAATATTCCGGAGGTAAAATAGTCCCCCATTCGAATCTCTGGGCGGGGACTACTCAGGAGGACGCTGTTATCAGGAGAACGAAAATTGGCGTCCTACGGGTCGGAGCTTGGAATGTCAGATCCCTTAACCGGGAGGTAGGTTAGAAAATTTAAAAAGGAAATGGCTAGGTTAAAGTTAGATATAGTAGGAATTAGTGAAGTTCGTTGGCAGGAGGAACAAGACTTCTGGTCAGGTGAACACAGGGTTATAAATACAAAATCAAATAGGGGTAATGCAGGAGTAGGTTTAATAATGAATAAAAAAAGTAGGAGCGCGGGTAAGCTACTACGAACAGTATAGTGAACGCATTATTGTGGCCAAGTTAGACACGAAGCCCACGCCTACTACAGTAGTACAAGTTTATATGCCAACTAGCTCTGCAGATGATGAAGAAATTTATGAAATGTATGATGAAATAAAAGAAATTATTCAGGTAGTGAAGGGAGACGAAAATTTAATAGTCATGGGTGAATGGAATTGGAGAGTAGGAAAAGGAAGAGAAGGATACGTAGTAGGTGATTATGGAACGGGAGTAAGGAATGAAGCCGCCTGGTAGAATTTTGCACAGAGCATAACTTAATCATAGCTAACACTTGTTTCAAGAACCATGCAAGAAGGTTGTATACATGCAAGAAGCCTGGAGATACTGGAAGGTCTCAGACAGATTATATAATGGTAAGACAGAGATTCAGGAACCAGGTTTTAAATTGTAAGATATTTCCAGGGGCAGAAGTGGACTCTGACCACAATCTGTTGGTTATGAACTGTAGATTAAAACTGAAGAACCTGCAAAAAGGTGGGAATTTGAGGAGATGGAACCTGGATAAACTGAAAGAACCAGAGGTTATAGAGAGCTTCAGGGAGAGCATTAGGGAACGACTGGCAAGAATGGGGAAAGAAATACAGTAGAAGAAGAATGGGTAGCTCTGAGAGATGAAATAGTGACGGTAGCAGAGGATCAAGTAGGTAAAAAGACGAGGTCTAATAGAAATCCTTGGGTGACAGAAGAGATATTGAATTTAATTGATGAAAGGGGAAAATACAAATACGCAGTAAATGAAGCAGGCAAAAAGGAGTACAAACGTCTCAAAAATGAGATCGACAGGAAGTGCAAAATGGCTAAGCAGGGATGGCTAGAGGACAAATGTACGGATGTAGAGGTGTACATCACTAGGGGTAAGATAGATGGTGCCTACAAGAAAATTAAACATACCTTTGGAGAAAAAAGAACCACTTGCATGAATATCAAGAGCTCAGATGGAAACCCAGTTCTAAGCAAAGAAGGGAAAGCAGAAAGGTGGAAGGAGTATATAGAGGATCTATACAAGGGCGATGTTCTTGAGGACAATATTGTGGAAATGGGAGAGGATGTAGTTGAAGATGAAATGGGAGATATGATACTGCGTGAAGAGTTTGACAGAGCACTGAAAGACCTAAGTCGAAACAAGGCTCCGGGAGTAGACAACATTCCATTAGAACTACTGATTGCCTTGGGAGAGCCAGCCCTGACAAAACTCTACCATCTGGTGAGCAAGATGTATGAGACAGGCGAAATACCCTCAGACTTCAAGAAGACTATAATAATTCCAATCCCAAAGATAGCCGGTGTTGACATATGTGAAAATTACCGAACTATCAGTTTAATAAGTCACGGCTCCAAAATACTGACGCGAATTCTTTACAGACGAATGGAAAAACTGGTGGAAGCCGACCACGGAGAAGACCAGTTTGGATTCCTTAGAAATGTTGGAAGACTGGAGGTAATACTGACCCTACGACTTATCTTAGAACATAGATTAAGGAAAGGCAAACCTACGTTTCTAGCATTTGTAGACTTAGAGAAAGCCTTTGACAATATTGACTGGAATACTTTCTTTCATACAAAAAAAGGTGGCAGGGGTAAAATACAGGGAGCGAAAGGCTATTTACAATTTGTACAGAAACCAGATGACAATTATAAGAGTCGCTGGGCATGAAAGGGAAGCAGTGGTTGGGAAGGGAGTGAGACAGGGTTGCAGCCTATCCTCGATATTATTCAATCTGTATACTGAGCAAGCAGTGATGGAAACAAAAGAAAAATTCCGAGTGGGAATGAAAATCCATGGAGAAGAAATAAAAGCTTTGAGGTTCGCCGATGACATTGTAATTCTGTCAGAGACAGCAAAAGGACCTGGAAGAGCAGCTGAACGGAATGGATAGTGTCTTGAAAGGAGGATATAACAAAAGCAAAACGAGGATCATGGAATGTAGCCGAATTAAATCGGCTGATGCTGAGGGAGTTAGATTAGCAAAAGAGACGCTTAAAGTAGTAAAGGAGTTTTGATATTTGGGGAGCACTAATGATGGTCGAAGTAGAGAGAATATAAATTGTGGACTGGCAATGGCAAGGAAAGTGTTTCTGAAAAAGAGAAATTTGTTAACGTCCTAAGTGACAGGAAGTCGTTTCTGAAAGTATTTGTTTGGAGTGTAACCATGTATGGATGTGAAACGTGGACGATAAATAGTTTAGACAAGAAGAGCGTAGAAGCTTTCAAAATGTAGTGCTACAGATGAATGCTGAAGATTAGATGGGTAGATCACATAACAAATGAGGAAGTATTGAATAGAATTAGGGAGAAGAGAAATTTGTGGCACAACTTGACCAGAAGGAGGGATCGGTTGGTAGGACGTATTCTGCGGCATCAAGGGATCACCAATTTAGTATTGGAGGGCAATGAGGAGGGTAATAGTCGTAGAGGGAGACCAAGAGATGAATACACTAAACAGATTCTGAAGGATGTAGGTTGCAGTAGGTAGTGGGAGATGAAGAACCTTGCTTAGGATAGAGTAGCATGGAGAACTGCATCAAACCAGTCTCTGGACTTAAGACCACAACAACAACAATAAATCGTGTTGCATGAGTGATAAACTCATAGTGAAACACGATTTATAATCAGAACATATATGAAGACCAGAAGATGACAGTTTGAACTGTTGAAACCGGTCGTCAATAACAAATATCATTTAAAACGATTTTGGCTGCAAAATTTTTGTTCAAGTTTATGTGACTGCATCATATTTACGGAGTCATGTACAAAACGGTCTTCAACATTGTCACCCACAGTCCCTACAAAATATGCCGCCGAGAATATGTCGCTTTATGTGGTATCAATATGGTGGTGCGATTGTACACTATGCATTTTTATATTAGAAACCATACTGAAGTACAGCTGAAGGTTGAATAACATTTAGGCGGTTTTGTGTTCTACTGATTTTTGTTTCTATGAACTAGTTTTCGGTTTATCAGGCCATCTTCAGACAACTACTGGCTATTGTTGACAAGGAGCTTGTGTTCTTATGAACCAAACACTCTGGACTAAAATACAACGCAGTTACATACGATCTCTAGTTGTGGTATTGTCTTTGGAATTGTCAAACGGGTCTTTTGACTTTTTGTTCTGTAAAACTGTTCTTTAACATAATAAATCACATTTTATGGTTTGTCAGTACCATGTATGACGACAATCAGAATTATTTAGAATACACATTATTACAGAAATACAATTTTTTTGCATTTATTGTGAACTGTTGCACTAGACACCAATTGTTGGTTGTACAACAGCGACGTTTTCTTTGGGGGTTACAATCTGTTATTAGAAAAATTGTGCATTAATATATACCAAATATTACATTGTTACAGTTGAGTTACAGTTAGGAATGTAGACACATAATAGATATTACATTATATTGGGGTGTGAATTTGTTTACTATTGGGACACTTTGTGGTTAGTAGCAGGTTTACTTTATTGTGTGCGGTGTTACCTGCTGTTAAACAGTAATTTAAAATAAATTCTAATGTCGAAAATCACTAACGAAGCCTCTGCGCCGTAACATACGTTGTCTCTTGGAAACTCTTGTGGCAAGAGCGACGTGCGACCCAGCAAAAGAAAAGAAAAGAAAAGAACCACCAAATTTTGAAGTTGACAAAACTCATGTTAACGGAAAGCGAACGAGTAGCGAATTACAAAATGTGCCAGAAATGGGAATAAATAGTATCACGACTGACTTGTTTAGCACAGGAAGGATCATAATTTTCTTGGTGTATGTCAAGAGTCGGGAATCTCTTGCAATATCTCTCCGTAAACAACGTTCCGAGACATGTTGTTCTCTGCATGTATGCAGAGGTAGCTGAGTAAATGGCGTTGCCAACGTATGTATTTAACCCACTCTTCTTCTAGTCCATCTTCTCCTCCCCCCCTCTCTCTTTCCATCTCCTCCACCCCACTCTCTGTCGATCTCCCCACCTCTCTTTGTCCATCTCTTCCTTTGTTCGACATCTCTTTCTCCTCTCAGTCCATCTCCTCCTCTCTCCTCTCCTCCACCTCTTCCTCTTTCCTTTCTCCACCTGTTTCGCCTTCCCCTTCTTCTCTTTCCTTTCTCTGTCTACCTTCTCCTCTGCCCTCTCACTGTCCACCTCCTCCTCTTCCTTTTCTCTGTCAATTTTCTCCTGCCCCTCTCACTGTTTACTTCCTCCTTCACCCTCTGTCCATCTCCCACTCCCCATTAACTGTGTGCGTCTGCTCCTTCTCCCTCTTCCTGTCCATCTCTTCCTAATCTCTGTAGCTGCCACCTCCTCCGCCCCTCATTTACTCTCTGTCTATCACCTCCTCTTTTCTTTCTCTGTCCATCTTTTCCTCTCCCTCCTCCCAGACCATCTTCTCCTGTTCGCTTCTTCTGTCAATTTTGTCCTGCTCCTCTCTCTGTTCAATTACTCCCCCAACCTCCCTCTGTCCGTCTGCTACGTTCTCTACCTGTGACCATTTGAACCTTCTCCCTCTTTGTCATCCTCTCCTCCCCTTTCCTCTGTCCACCTCAATAGAAGGCTCTTGGCTGTTACCTTCACAGTATTTCTTTTCAGAACCTAACCATAAGGAGCGATCAGAAAGTTTCTGGTCGAAGGCCTACACTCCGGAATCGGTATGCCAATGAGGTAAAATCGCCATGACCACTGATGCAATCGTCCCACCAATGCACCGCTTTGAAGACTCCACCTTTTTAAAACACCGTATCTTGCTGCATGAAGAAGTCCGGAACGCCCTGCTGCACATCATCGTCTGACAGGAATCGTCTACCTATCAAGGCCTTCTTTAAGGGACCAGAGGAGTGATAATTGTATGGGGAGAAACCACGACGAGAGTTGCTCGAGTGTCTCCCACTTCAGTTGGCGTAACTTCTGTGTTACGACATTTGCGTTGTGGGGGCATACATTTCACGAAGCAGCACGGTACTTGACACACTATTCCAAAATGGTCGCTTTAGGCACATGTGCTGCCCCACACGCATTGTTCATCCTTCGATGGAAGTCGACCAACGTTTGTCTTGCGGCAGCCAAGAAAAGAATAACAGCACGTTGGTCCTGTTTGGGTGCATTTGGTAATACATGATCATAGTCCACGTTTCCACATTTACCGCAACCACTTCGAAAGACAGGGCCGCCACACTAATCCCTTGCCTACATGTCGATGCTTATACACCCGCATCGGAGTCGCTCAACACACTCAGATGGAAACTTTTTGACCTCCCCTTGTGGTATGTGTACCAAATATGGTTGAAATCGTTCCAGGGGTTTGAGATGAGGTTTTTACCCTTGGCCTTGCCCATTTACGCACATGTCAGACCTATTTCACAGATATCTAACATATTTCACACGTATTTTTACACATATTTCACTTATATCCCACGCAAATTTCGCCCTGCAGTTTAATTTTCACGCAGCTCAGTATTCATGAGGTCTATCTCAACTGTGCCGTACAATGATATAAATTTGCAAGTACATCCAGTGATATACCAGGTGATCAAAAAGTCTGTATAAATTTGAAAACTGAATAAATCACGGAATAATGTAGATAGAGAGGTACAAATTGACACACTTGCGTGGAATGACATGGGGTTTTATTAGAACCAAAAAAATACAAACGTTCAAAAAATGTCCGACAGATGGCGCTTCATCTGATCAGAATAGCAATAATTAGCATAACAAAGTAAGACAAAGCAAAGAAGATGTTCCTTACAGGAAATGCTCAATATGTCCACCATCATGCCTCAACAATAGCTGTAGTCGAGGAATAATGTTGTGAACAGCACTGTAAAGCATGTCCAGAGTTATGGTGAGGCATTGGCGTCGGATGTTGTCTTTCAGCATCTCTGGAGATGTCGGTCGATCACGATACACTTGCGACTTTAGGCAACCTCAAAGCCAATAATCACACGGACTGAGGTCTGGGGACCTGGGAAACCAAGCATGACGAAAGTGGCGGCTGAGCACACAATCATGACAAAACGACGCGCGCAATAGATCTTTCACGCGTCTAGCAATATGGGGTGGTTTTTTGGTTCTAATAAAACCCCATGTCATTCCAAGCATGTGTGTCAATTTTTATCTCTCTATCTACATTATTCCATGGTTGATTAAGTTTTCAAATTTATACTGACTTTTTGATCACCCGGTATACAGTCGCTGTTCGTGAAATGTGTAGTGAGGAAGTAACACATCAGAACGTCATGTATGATGGGGCAATTTTCACTCAACTCAATGTTTATAATGTTACATCTGCTGAATTATGTGTCGTTCCAGGCAAATGGCGGGCTGCTTCGTTTGAAATGGACATTATCGATTTCCTTCCTTATTCTTCTTCTTCTTCTTCTTCTTCTTCTTGCGTTACGGCCTCTGTAGGACGATGGGTAGCCCCTTCGTGGGCTTCATTTTTCTCTTCTTCTCCCAGAACCTCTTCATTCTTTCTCTTCTTCTCTCCTGCTCTTCTTCCAAGATCATCATTGTCCTTTTCACCTGTCAGCTCCACTGGTGACACTCTAATCGTTTTCTGTATTCTTTTCTGTCGTTGATCTCTGACAAATTAGTCAGTGTATGTTTGTTCCTCTAATTTTCTTTTCCTTCGACCTTGATCCCCAAATCCAACCAGTCCTTCCGAAGTTCAACAACACACTTGGTTTCTGTCTTTCCCTTTGTCCTCCCTGTTGGTTCCCACACTCTCTTCGTCATTCTGTCCATACTCGTCCTAACTACAAGTCCAGCAAACCTTGCCCTTTTGAGTCTGATTTCCCCGGATATTGTTCTCACGTTCCGGTACAGTTCTTCCCTAGTTCTTCGCATCCATGTCTCTCCACCTCTTTTGGGACCTAGTATTTTTCTCAATATTTTTCGCTCTTCTTTCTCTAGTTGTTCTGCCCCATTTCTTCTTAGTGTCATCGTCTCAGCGGCATATAATTCTGCATTCCTCATCGTTGCCTTGTAGTGGCTTATCTTTGCCTCTGTGGGTATATTCTTTTTATTGTATATCTCTCTCGTCATGAGGGAGGCTGACCTCATCTTCTTTATCCTATCTGTTATTCCCTCCTTGCTCCTGTTCCTTCGCGTTATAAATTCTCCCAGGTATTTAAATTTTTCCACAATTTGCACAGCGCATTCCGGTGTTTCCCAGACTGCAGTGGTATTTAATGTCTTTGTCTTGTTATAGGTAATGCTCTGTTCCACCTTTCTGGCTACCTTACTTAAGTGGTTGTGTCTTTGCGTCTTCTTCCGCCTCAATTACTATTGCTATGTCGTCTGCAAAGGCTAGACAGTCCACTTCAGCCCTGTTGTCCATTTTGTCCTCCACATGGGTCTTTGGTATTCCCATTTCCTCGTTTATTGCTCTCCACTGACTGATCACTTCGTCCAGTGCTATACTAAACAACAATGGTGACAATCCATCTCCCTGTTTAACTCAAGTCGTGATCTCAAATACTTCTGACAGTGCTCCTCTGAATCTCACCCTTGATTTTATGTCTGTCAGAATTTCTTTTTTGAGTTCTTGTGTAGTTCCATCTAGTCCTCTGTTCTTCAGGACCCTAACAAGAGTCTGTCTATCGATGGAGTCATGTGCTTTTGTGAAGTCCACGATGGTTAATACTGTCTTTCTGTTTTTTAAGGCCCTATATTCTATAACTTGCTTCAGGATAAATATCTGTTCTATACATCCTCTTCCCTTCCTGAATCACGCTTGGTAGTCGCCAACTGTACTTTCTACCTGTTCTTCTACTCTCTTGAGCAAGAGTTTTGACAGCACCTTGTATCCGACATGTAGTAGCGATATCCCTCTGTAGTTGTTTGCATCTCTCTTGTCCCCCTTCTTATGTATTGGTACTACAACTGCATTCTTCCATCCTTCTGGCAACATCTTTGTTCTACAAATCTGGTGGATTATGTTGGTCATGTTGTCTATTGCTTTGTTTTGCTTTTTTGCCTCCCCACTTTATCATATCGGTTGCTATACCATCTTCTCCAGTTGTCTTATTATTCTTTAGATCGCTTATGGCATGTGCGACTTCACCCCTGGTTGGAGGGTGTGGCTCTCTCCCATCTGTGTCCATCCCCAATTCCAGCTCGTCTTCAGGTGGCTCACAGTTCAGCAGGTCACGAAAGTACTCTGCAAAAGTGCTACAATTCTCCCTCGCACTAACAGCCAGCTCCCCTTTCTTATCTCTTATAAACAGTTCTCTACCCTTGTATCCGATCATACTCTTTTTGAATTTCCCGAAAAAGCGTCTGCTGTTGTTTTTCCTGAAGTTGGTCTCAATCTCGTCCAGTTCCTGCTTCATCTTCTGACTTCTGGTCCATCTTATTGTTCGGGCCGCTTCCTTTCTTGCTCCTAAGAAAACTTCCCCTTTCCCAGGTCCTTCTTGCTGCTCCAGTCTCTCCAGGCTTTCCTGCGAGTCTCTACAGCTTCCTCACATTCCTTGTTCCACCACCAGTGCTTCTGTTTCTTTTATTCCTTTCCCCATAGTTCAGCCTGTTTCGCCATATGTCGCTTCATGTCATCACATTCATTGGATGATTCAATTCCTTCCTCATATCAGGATCGATTGTGTCTTAATTTGTCTCTGTCTGTCTTCATGTTTCCAATTCTTCTATTTGACAGTGGCAGTCTGTCCCTGTTTGGGATCCATAGGCACTTAACTTCTGTAAGATAATGATCTGATTCTATTCTTATGTTCTTCCTGACCTTTGTGCTCATGATCTCTTTAGTGTTTGTCCAGCTGATTGCTATGTGGCCAATTTGGAATTCCACATGGCGGGTGCATGGGTTTTCCCTTGCCTTTTTCTTACTCAGTTTGGTCCTGAAGTGTGTTGTCATCAATCTAATTTTGTGTTCTCAACACAGTTCAGTTAGCCTTTCTCCATTTTTGTTTGTCTGCCGGTGTGCAGGGCACTCGCCCACCACTCCTTTATGTTGCTTCTCTCTTCCAATCTGTGCATTATAATCTCCTATGAGTATCTTTACGCCGCGCGACTGCTACGGTCGCAGGTTCGAATCCTCCCTCGGGCATGGATGTGTGTGATGTCCTTAGGTTAGTTAGGTTTAAGTAGTTCTAAGTTCTAGGGGACTGATGACCTGAGATGTTAAGTCCCATAGTGCTCAGAGCCATTTGAACCATTTGAACCAGTATCTTTACATGTCTATATCGTATGTTTTTCAGTGTATCATCTAGCTCCTCCCAGAAACTGTCTGCAACTTCCTTGTCTTCCCTGTTCTTGTCATTTGTAGGTGCACGTCCATTTACTATTGTATGCTTTTTGTTCCCAGCTTGAAATGTCGTGTTGACATCCTTTCTGACCTGCTCTTTATTTCAGTTACGCCATCCTCGTATCTCTGGTCTACTATGAACCCCATACCAAAGTCTCTAGGTGCACGTCTTCCCTTTCCCACTCTAACTCCTGGTTTCCCTTTCAGTATTATGAAGCCTTCTGACTCCACTGTCTCTTCGTCAGTGTATCTTGTTTCTTGCATCGCTAGTATTCCAATGCTTCTCTCTCTCATCTCATCTACTACCTGTTTAAGTTCACCAGTCTTAATCATTGTCTGTACATTTATGGTTCCAATTCTGAAAGTATTTTTAGTTTCAATCTTCTCTGAGGTTCTTGGGTGTTGCGACTCTTCCCTTTTACACTTTTTGGCAGATCGCCCCGAATCTGAATGCCTGCTTGCGTCGACATTGCTCAACGAAGGATTGTCCCCCTGGGGTAATCTCGATCCAATAGTGCGATCCATTCCATGAGCTAAAAAAAAAAAAAATAAAAAAATAAAATAACAGAAAATAAAAAAAAAGTTCTCTAAACATTCTGAGCTTCTACTCAATCTCTGACGCCCTCAATGTCGACTGTACATTACATTATGTTCTTCCTTCTACTTTTTTTGACTTCATAAGTGGGCACCAAGATGACGGTATCAGCCCATAATAAACTAGACAAACGAGTACACGGAACCACACTGAATAATTACTACAAGTAATCACCTCTGAAAGATTTACATTCTATTACAATCAGCCATCATCTTCTGACAAACTAATCAACAAACTATTCACACAGGACAGGATACTACACAGAGCTAAGTACAACGTAGACAAAGAAAATGCAATACAATACACAACATCTTATGACTAGTATACAATGATGAAATAATGTCTGCTCATGTACAAGTTGTATTAGCTGCCACAGTGACGTAGTGGTCAAAGCGTCTGAGCTCTGATCATTCATCCGAGATGGGTCCGGGTTTGGCAGCATGGAAGTTGTGTTTGTCTAAAGGCACTGGCTCTTTCCCTTCCCTGGACTCAGTGGTCCTAAATTAGGGACTGGCGACTGCTTATAGGCGATTGAGTTGCCCACAGTGGACTATAAACCCAAAGTTTAAAAACTTTCTTAAGCACAAATTTTCATTAATCTGTTTCTTCAAGCAAAGCTGCTGGACTTGGAATATTCCTTCTTCTGTAACATAAATTTTTGACTTAAGATTTTTTTCTTGCACAGAATCACAATGAAATTACGGTACAAAATCAAAATGTAGCTCTTTTCTCTTTGCTGCCCCCTTATGAATAACATTTAAAATTTGACAGAAGTAATACTCTGAATGATAGGAATTTACTCTTATTTTATACTGATTTCACACGAAAAGTATCACTCACATTCATCGTACGTTTATTGGACAAGAATGAAACAATTCATAAATTCATTGCTAAGCTTCGGCAAGCCAGCGCATGTGCCCCACTCTAGCGCTCGACAGATATGAATCAAGGTCATGTTCGTTTCAGCTTCTTGCTCAGTAGCGGCTGCTTTGGTTAGGTAGGTAGACAGAGGCAGTGTATTTCCTTTCGCGAAGTAAGTAAAGGCTTGTCGAATGTTGAATGTGTGTGAATTCCTAAGGGACCAAACTGCTGAGGTCATCGTTCCGTAGATTTACTCACTACTTAAACTAACTTACGCTAAGAACAACACATACACAAAAAGCTTATTAAGAAACTGTTCCGTATGCTTTCGAAAACAATTTGGAGATTTAATTTTTCCTCTTTCATTTCTTTCTCGTTTGCTCAAGCTTTTCACTGGTTGATTTAAAGTCAATTTTTTCCTCCCTTTGCCGCCCCTAAAATTCTGCCGTCGTAGGCAGCCACCTAGTCTTGCCTACACCCGTATCAGAATAACGAAGTGGTTGACAGCGAAGCACAGCTGAGCGTGGGAGGGGGCGCTGTTGCCGGCTTTCCGATGCATGCTCGCGCATTATGGCTGTAGCAGCAACAGCTGTGCGGTTCCTTCTCACGCCGCCTTTTAATGTGCGGCATTGAGTTCGCTTTGCAGGATCGTTATATCCTTGTGGTTTAACAAACACATTCCAGTTTATAAAATTATACTCTGTTCCTATTATTTGTATATCTGAACAAAAGCAAGAGGAAGAGCACTGCCCATACAATAAGCAGGGGTGTGAAAATGGATCTGAATCGTTCATGTAATCACAGTCACTGTAGGGTGCATGTAGAGTGTCACATTTGTGCAGATGAGTATTCCTTAATAATGAGATGAGACTTATTGTGCAACTGCAGTACACACCATTCCGTCAAAAATACGAAATACAAACACAAAGATAATGACAAATTAAGGTAAAGGGTAAGTGTCACTTAGTTCACAATCACTTTCTTCCTCGACACTGTCGTTATCTGAGCTCCGGTCCGTGGACGAGCCACTGCAATCGCCCAAGGATATAATTATGTATTCCGTATTATATTTTCTATATTATCTCGACATTCATTTCACTTTTTTACGCTTCTTTAATAACCATTTCTGTGTGGCGTACAACATTTCTTCACTTCTCTGGCATTATTTGAGCCACTGTTTTCTCTAACAGTCTTTGAGTTTCTGCCACAGTGAAGCTTTCGTCATTTGTTGCAACGTAATTTTTAATTTGTGGTCCCTGCCGCCGCTGGATAAGCAGCTGCCAGCAGCAAGTCGTACACTCTTAGCTCACTTATTTGTTACATAGTTTAATTCTTAATTTCTTTGCGTGTTTTTGGGTACTTGCATTGTTTAATTCATAAATTTCTGGCGTATTATAGTACTTGAGAGTTGCAGCATCGCGTTTTAGTACCTGAATAGTGTAAAATCACGTAATATCCGTCTGCCGCCGAGCAGTGTGTCGGCAGTGCGCAAGTAGCAGCATTACTGCATTTACTAGGAAATCTTGTATTTTAATACTCGTTTAAATTTTGTGTCGAATTGTTTGTGCTCTCTGTAGATTAGTTCAGACGTTCTTTGCACAACAGTATTTATCATGGATAGTGACTGCGACTGCTGTGTTCGGATGCGGGCTGAGTTGGCATCCCTTCGCTCCCAGCTTCATACAGTGTTGGCTTCGGTCACACAGCTTGAGGCTGTTGCCAATGGGCATCACTGTGGGGGTCCAGATGGAGGTTTGTCGGGGACGGCCAGCTCGTCCCACGCATCCCCCGATCGGACTACGGCTGTGGCGGCCCGAGATACTGCCCAGATTGAGGCTGACCCCTCACCTGTCGTAGAGTGGGAGGTCGTCTCGAGGTGTGGCAGGGGGCGGAAGACATTCCGGAGGGCTGAACGGAAGGCCTCTCCAGTTTGTCTGACGAACCGGTTTCAGACTCTGTCTCAGGCTGATACTGATTTTCGGCCAGACATGGCTGCTTGTCCTGTTCCAGAGGTTGCCCCTCAGTCTGCAAGATGGGCGGTCGCAGAGGATGGGCTCACTGGTAGTTGGGAGCTCCAACGTCAGGCGCGTAATGGGGCCTCTTAGGAATATGGCAGCAAGAGAGGGGAAGAAAACCAATGTGAACTCCGTGAGCATACCGGGGGGAGTCATTCCAGATGTGGAAAGGGTCCTTCCGGATGCCATGAAGGGTACAGAGTGCACCCATCTGCAGGTGGTCGCTCATGTCGGCATCAATGATGTGTGTCGCTATGGATCGGAGCAAATCCTCTCTGGCTTCCCGCGGCTATCTGATTTGGTGAAGACTGCCAGTCTCGCTAGCGGGATAAAAGCAGAGCTCACCATCTGCAGATCCGTTGACAGGACTATCTGTTTTGGTGAAGACTGCTACTCTTGCTAGCAGGATAAAAGCAGAGCTCACCATCTGCAGCATCATCGATAGGACTGACTGCAGACCTATGGTACAGAGCCGAGTGGAGGGTCTGAATCAGAGGCTGAGACGGTTCTGCGACCGTGTGGGCTGCAGATTCCTCGACTTGCGCCATAGGGTGGTGGGGTTTCAGGTTCCGCTGGATAGGTCAGGAGTCCACTACCACAGCAGGCGGTTACACGGTAGCAGGGGTTGTGTGGCGTGGACTGGGCGGTTTTTTAGGTTAGATGGCCTTGGGCACGTACAGAAAGAGCAACAGCCTCAAAGGGTCCGGGGCAAAGTCAGGACATGCGGGGACCAAGCAGCAATCTGTATTTTAATTGTAAACTGTCGAAGCTGCGTTGGTAAAGTACCGGAACTTCAAGCGCTGATAGGAAGCACCGAAGCTGAAATCATTATAGGTATGGAAAGCTGGCTGAAGCCAGAGATAAATTCTGCCGAAATCCTGTAGTGAAGTGGAAGTGTATAGTTCCTGTGAATTATTATGTGTGGAGGTAAACTCAACAACCGGGCTAGGTTAATAATTGGCTCCTTTTACCGACCTCCCGACTCAGCAGCATTAGTGGCAGAGCAGCTGATAGAAAATCTGGAATACATTTCACATAAATTTTCTCAGTATGTTATAGTCTTAGGTGGAGATTTCAATTTACCAGATATAGACTGGGACACTCAGATGTTTAGGACGGGTGGTAGGGACAGAGCATCGAGTGACATTATACTGAGTGCACTATCCGAAAATTACCTCGAGCAATTAAACAGAGAACCGACTCGTGGAGATAACATATTGGACCTACTGATAAAAACAGACCCGAACTTTTCGACTCTGTAAGTGCAGAACAGGGAATCAGTGATCATAAGGCCATTGCAGCATCTCTGAATATGGAAGTTAATAGGAATATAAAAAGGGGAGGAAGGTTTATCTGTTTAGCAAGAGTAATAGAAGGCAGATTTCAGACTACCTAACAGATCAAAACGAAAATGTCTGTTCCGACACTGACAATGTTGAGTGTTTATGGAAAAAGTTCAAGGCAATCGTAAAATGCGTTTTAGACCGGTACATGCCGAGTAAAACTGTGAGGGACGGGAAAACCCACCGTGGTTCAACAACAAAGTTAGGAAACTACTGCGAAAGCAAAGAGAGCTTCACTGCAAGTTTAAAGGCAGCCAAAGCCTCTCAGACAAACAGAAGCTAAACGATGTCAAAGTTAGCGTAAGGAGGGCTATGCATGAAGCGTTCAGTGAATTCGAAAGTAAAATTTTACGTACTGACTTGACAGAAAACCTAGGAAGTTCTGGTCTTTCGTTAAATCAGTAAGTGGCTCGAAACAGCATATCCAGACACTCTGGGATGATGATGGCATTGAAACAGAGGATGACACGCGTAAAGCTGAAATACTAAACACCTTTTTTCAAAGCTGTTTCACAGAGGAAGACCGCACTGCAGTTCCTTCTCTAAATCCTCGCACAAACGAAAAAATGGCTGACATCGAAATAAGTGTCCAAGGAATAGAAAAGCAACTGAAATCACTCAACAGAGGAAAGTCCACTGGACCTGACGGGATACCAATTCGATTCTACAAAGAGTACGCGAAAGAACTTGCCCCCCTTCTTCTCTAGAGGAACGGAAGGTTCCAAATGATTGGAAAAGAGCACAGATAGTCCCAGTCTTCAAGAAGGGTCAGGGAGCAGATGCGCAAAACTGTAGACCTATATCTCTGACATCGATCTGTTGTAGAATTTTAGACCAAGTTTTTTGCTCGCGTATCAAGTCATTTCTGGAAACCTGGAATCTACTCTGTAGGAATCAACATAGATTCCGGAAACAGCGATCGTGTGAGACCCAACTCGCTTTATTTGTTCATTAGACCCAGAAAATATTAGATACAGGCTCCCAGGTAGATGCCATTTTCCTTGACTTCCGGAAGGCGTTCGATACAATTCCGCACTGTCGCCTGATAAACAAAGTAAGAGCCTACGGAATATCAGACCAGCTGTGGGGCTGGATTGAAGAGTTTTTAGCAAACAGAGCACAGCTTGTTGTTCTCAATGGAGAGACGTCTACAGACGTTAAAGTAACCTCTGGCGTGCCACAGGGGAGTGTTATAGGACCATTGCTTTTCACAATATATATAAATGACCTGGTAGATAGTGTCGGAAGATCCATGCGGCTTTTCGCGGATGATGCTGTAGTATACAGAGAAGTTGCAGCATTAGAAAACTGCAGCGAAATGCAGGAAGATCTGCAACGGATAGGCACTTGGTGCAGGGAGTGGCAACTGACCCTTAACTTAGACAAATGTAATGTATTGCGAATACATAGAAAGAAGGATCCTTTATTGTATGATTACATGATAGCGGAACAAACACTGGTAGCAGTTACTTCTGTAAAATATCTGGGAGTAGGCGTGTGGAACGATTTGAAGTGGAATGATCATATAAAATTAATTGTTGGTAAGGCGGGTGCCAGGTTGAGATTCATTGGGAGAGTCCTTAGAAAATGTAGTCCATCAAAAAAGGAGGTGGCTTACAAAACACTCGTTCGACCTATACTTGAGTATTGCTCATCAGTGTTGGATTCGTACCAGGTCGGGTTGACGGAGGAGATAGAGAAGATCCAAAGAAGAGCGGCGCGTTTCGTCACAGGGTTATTTGGTAAGCGTGATAGCGTTACGGAGATGGTTAGAAAAATCAAGTGGCAGACTCTGCAAGAGAGGCGCTCTGCATCGCGGTGTAGCTTGCTGTCCACGTTTCGAGAGGGTGCGTTTCTGGATGAGGTATCGAATATATTGCTTCCCCCTACTTATACATCCCGAGGAGATCGCGAATGTAAAATTAGAGAGATTCGAGCGCGAACGGATTCTTTCCGGCAGTCGTTCTTCCCGCGAACCATACAGGAAAGGGAGGTAATGACAGTGGCATGTAAAGTGCCCTCCGCCACACACCGTTGTTTGGCTTGCGGTGTATAAATGTAGATGTAGATGAAATCGTTTCAATAGCGTTAAAGGGGTATTGGTATGGTGGAAGCCTAAGAACGCTGTAGCCATGTTCTTCAGCTACCTCGTCCACAATATATTGCTGAAACTGTGAATTATTTTTATTTACTATTTCAATGAGCTCAGCCTTACATAAATCGTCCTGAATTTTCACTTTGTGGTGTTTCAATCATTCAAAAATGTCGGCTTTTTTCGTTGCCATCGTTGGAGCCTTATCTTTAATAACTAAGTGGTATGGGGCTTTATCTATTACAACGATGGACGGCCGATTTAAATTTTCCAGCAGGTGCCCCTTGAACCACTTCAAAAAACTATTGTGGTTCATTTTCTCGTGGTCGTCGATTGTTTTCCTCGATCTGTAAACGAGGAGGTAGTTAGGAACAAGCCAGATGCAGTTACAGCACGCAAGACAATCATTCTTGCGCTCTTTCCCATCGGAATACCAGAACTTCCGCATTTCTGACAGAGAGACTGGCGTTTATCCAGGTTTCGTCGGACCAAACAATATCTTCAAAAGGCATTTTCACGACAGTTCTCAAAAACTAATTTTTTATACCGAAAACGAAGGGGTCTGACAGCCGTCAACAAAGACGTTTTGGTGCCATTGAATAACTGCCTTGCGAAGAGTAATGCACATTTTAAAAATTCTTGGATGTTCTTTTCTCTCGTAATATGCATATATGTGGCGACGAACATCATCTTGTTGAAAAGACTGCAAGTTTGTTACACGTGGTTCTGTCCTTCTCTTGTTTCCAGGTGTTCGCAGTTTGGATGAACCGAGCTCTTGCCCTTCCGCGCAGTATTACTCCTTACATATTCTGACGACTTTATTTTTGTGTATCTTCAAGGCGTCTTCAGTTCTTTCGACTACCTTGCCCTTCGTTAGAGGCAATAGTGCTGCACCATTGTCTCTCTCTTTCTCGAAATATTCTCGCACCCAGCACACACCAAACCAAGTGCCTGACCACGCAAAACATGACCAGATCTCTGAGCTTCCCGTTTAGCAGCCACACTTTTTTGCACACTTCCGCTACAAGCTTTAGACATTCTGTAGCGCGAAATAAATTCGCCGCACAGAGAAACAAAACATTGAACGACAACTGTTTACGTTACCGGGCGCGAGCGTCGTCTACAACTGGCTACAGTAGCCGTTACCTGCAGTAGCGCAGAGGTCTGATAACGGTGAACGGAACAGGAGGTGCGGCCAAGTGCGTTCCCTGATTGGTTGTTGCTATGGTAGCAGTTCTGATCCGGGTATAATGGTACAAACGGCGCTATTGGTGACGTAATAACATCGCGCCAACAGCGCGCTATCGAACGTACATTTACGAGGTGTGGCTAGAAAATAACCGGACTAGTACTCGTGAAACAATAAAACGAATGCAATAAGGCTGAAAGTCGCGTGGCCTGTCACGTGACTCTCGCTCCGCCTACTGCTCGAGTTTCATCTGCCTCCTGCACGCAGTCTGCCCGTGGCGTCTGTTTTAAGTAGTTGACGTTTTGTCTGTGCGTCGGAAAATGTTGAGTGTACAGAAAGAACAGCGTGTTAACATCAAATTTTGTTTCAAACTAGGAAAATCTGCAAGTGAAACGTTTGTAATGTTAGAACAAGTGTACGGCGATGATTGTTTATCGCGAACACAAGTGTTTGAGTGGTTTAAACGATTTAAAGATGGCCGCGAAGACACCAGTGATGACACTAGCACTGGCAGACCATTGTATGCCAAAACTGATGCAAACATTGAAAAAATCGGTAAACTTGTTCGACAAGATCGACGTTTAACAATCTGAGCAGTGTCTGAGTCAACAGGAGTTGACAAGGAAAGTGTTAGGCAGATTCTTCATGAAAGTTTCAACATGAACAAAGTGTGTTCAAAAATGGTTCCAAAGTGTCTCACAATTGAACAGAAGGAACGCCGAAGAATGATTTGTTCTGACATCCTGGAAAACATTGAAAGTGATCCCACCTTCTTACACAATGTTATTACTTGTGATGAATCGTGGTTTTTTACTTACGATCCCGAAACTAATCGCCAATCGATGCATTGGAAAACTCCTGGTTCTCCACGACAAAAAAAGCACGAATGTCAAAATCGAAATTCATGGCAATGATGATTGTTTTTTTTTTTTTTTTTTTTTTTTTGTCATCAAAGGGATTGTGCACATTGATTGGGTACCAGAGGGACAAACAGTGAATCAGCATTACTACATTAGCGTCCTGGCTACCCTACGTGAGCGAGTACGGAGAAAACGGAACGATTTGTGGAGAAGAAAGTCATGGATCCTTCACCAAGACAATGCCCCAGCTCACAGTGCGTTGTCAGTGAAGACGTTTTTGGCAAAACACAACATTCCCATCTTAGATCATCCACCCTACTCACCTGATTTGGCCCCCTGTGACTTTTTTCTTTTCCCTAAAGTCAAGTCAGCTTTGAAAGGAACTAGATTTGAGACTGTTGAAGCAGTAAAAGAAAAAGCGACGGAAGTAATGTATGGACTTACCGAAAATGATCTGCAGCATTGCTATGAACAGTGGAAAATTCGTATGGAGCGGTGTAGAGACCAAGGAGGAGAGTACATTGAAGGAGATAACATGAAATTGTAAATAATTGTAAATAAATGTTTTTTACAGCATCAGTCCGGTTTTTTTCTAGCCGCACCTCGTACATATTCGCAAGTTGAGCCTGCAGTCTAATTTTCTGCAGTCTCTCCAACGACGACTCCTGCACCTGACTTTCACCAGAACACGAAAACTCAGGTAACAGCTTTTATTCACTATGTAGGAAGTTCATTTTAATCATTAATCTAGAAAGTCAGCATCTCTATGTTACTCCTGCTGGAAGATGACGTCGCCGTCGGGGATGACATCACGCGTGAAGGGATGCAGGTGGTTCGCAGCTGTCAATATGTCTTCGATTAGTATCACTGCTCCCACCAGCCTGCGTCCGTGGCGCGCTGCACGTTTCAAGCTGCCGTTCACCTCGAAGACGGCGTTTGTGGAGACGACGAGCGACTTAGGGTAGCAAAAATGTGATTCACTCGAAGAGTCGACACGTTTCCATTAATCGACGGTCGAATCCCGATGGTCCCGTGCCCACTGCAGTAGCAGCTAACGATGTCCTTGGGTCAACATGTGAACATGCAGGGGTGATCCGCTGCAGAGATCCATGTTCAGCACTATATGATGAGCTGTGTGCTGAGAAACACTTGCACGTGAACCAGCATTGTGCTCTTTCGGCAGAGATCCCACGGATGACCGTCATCCTACTTTACAGAACCCCATGTTCTGTGAAGAGTAGTTGACGTCCAAGCATTTAGGGCCTCGTGGTAGTTTTACTGTCCTCTGCCTCCTTCCGTAGATGCTCAAGACAGTGTCAAATGAACATTCGACCAGTTTCACCGTTTTCGAGACTGCCCTTTGTCAAAGTCTCTTATCTCAATGCATTTCCCTATCTGCAGCCCGTATATTCGCTAGGATGAGCTCCCGTCTGTTTGTGCTCCACTCGGATACTTTTGTTACCGCTTCACGTGTCCGCAACGCTACCAGAGGACATCCAGTGTCGCGTTGGGTAGTTATCATTATATTCTGGCTTATCATTGTATATCTGTTGGTTATTAAAATCATTCTGACCTTGTCGTCCGTTGGTCCCACATTTCAGCAACGCATTTGTAGGTCCAGAATCCAGAGCGACACTGATTTTATAGGGGAAGTTAACAGGAAGTGAAAGGGTATTTAGAACTTGAACAGAAACCAGATGGTAGTTACAAGAGTCCAACGGAATGAAAGGGAAGCAGTAGTTGAGATGGGAGGCAGACAATATTGTAGCCTATCCCCGAAGTTATTCAGTCTATACACTGAGCAAGCAGTAAAGAAAATTTGTAGGAATTAAAGTCCAGGGAGCCGGCCGCGGTGGTCTCGCGGTTCTAGGCGCGAAGTCCGGAACCGCGCGACTGCTACGGTCGCAGGTTCGAATCCTGCCTCGGGCATGGATGTTTGTGATGTCCTTAGGTTAGTTAGGTTTAACTAGTTCTAAGATGTTAACTAGTTCTAAGATGTTAAGTCCCATAGTGCTCAGAGCCATTTGAACCATTTTTTAAAGTCCAGGGATAAGAAATTAAACACTTTGGATTTTGCGAGCATACCGTAATTCTGTCAGAGGCAGTAAAAGACCTAGAAGAGCAGTTGAATGGAATGGATAGCGTCTTGAAGGGCGGATATAAGATGAACATCAACCAAATCAAGACAAGGATATTGGAATGTAGTCGAGTTAAATCAAATGGTACTGAGGAAATTAGCTTAGGAAACGAGACATTTAAAGTAGTAGATGAGTTTTGCTATTTTCACAACAAAATAAGCGATGACGGCCAAAGTAAAGGGGATATAAAAGCGTTCTTAAGATGAGACATCTGTTAACACAGAATATGGATTTAAACGGTGGGAAGTCTCAGATATTTGTCTGAAGTGTAGGCATGTATGGAAGTGTAATATGGACGAAAAGAGTTTAGACAAGAAGAGGATAGAGGTTTTTCATATGTGGTGCTAAAGAGAAGATGGATACATCGCTTAATTAAGGAGGAGGTTTTTCGTTTTGGTCACCAGTCTTCTGTCTGGTTTGATGCGGCCCGCTACGAATTCCTCTCCTGAGCCAACCTCTTCACCTCAGAGCTCAGAGTAGCACTTGCAATCTACGTCCTCAATTACTTGCTGAATGTATTCCAGTCTCTCTCTCTTTCTCTACAGTTTTTGCCCTCTATTGCTCCCTCTAGTACCATGTAGGTCATTCCCTCATGTCTTAACAGATGTCCTATCATCCTGTCCATTCTCCTTATCAGTGTTTTCCACATATTCCTTTCCTCTCCGATTCTGCGCAGAACCTCCTCATTCCTTACCTTATCAGTCCAGCCTAATTTTCAACATTCGTCTGTAGCACCACATCGCAAATGTTTCGGTTCTCTTCTGTTCCGATTTTTCCACAGTCCATGTTTCACTACCATACACTGCTGTACTCAAGAAGTAAATTCTCAGAAATTTATTTCTCAAATTATAGCCGATATTTCATATTAGTAGACTTCTCTTGGCCTGGAACGCCCTTTTTGCCATTGTTAGTCCACTTTTTATGACCTCCTTGCTCTGTCCGTCATTGGTTATTTTACTGCCTAAGTAGCAGTAACTTCATCTACTTCGCGACCATCAATCCTGGTGTTAAGTTTATCGCTGTTCTCATTCCTGCTACTTCTCATTATCTTTGTCCTACTTCGATTTACTCTCAAACCATACTGTGTACTCATTAGACTGTTCATTCCGTTCAGCAGATCATTTAATTCTTCTTCACTTTCACTCAGGATAGCAATGTCATCAGCGAATCGTATCATTGATATCCTTTCACCCTGTATTTTAATTCCACTCCTGAACCTCTCTTTCATTTCCATCATTGCTTCCTCGATGTACAGATTGAATAGTAGGGGCGAAAGGCTACAGCCTTGTCTTACACCCTTCTTAATACGAGCACTTCGTTCTTGATCGTCCACTCTTATTATTCCCTCTTGGTTGTTGCACATATTGTATATGACCCGTCTCTCCCTATAGCTTACCCCTACTTTTTTCAGAATCTCGAACAGCTTGCAGCATTTTATATTGTCGAATGCTTTTTCCAGGTCGACAAATCCTATGAACGCGTTTTGATTTTTCTTTAGTTTTGCTTCCATTATTAACCTCTCTTGTGCCTTTACCTTTCCTAAAGCCAAACTGATCGTCATCTAGCGCAACCTCAATATTCTTTTCAATTCTTCTGTATATTATTCTTGTAAGCAACTTGGATGCATGAGCTGTTAAGCTGATTGTGCGATAATACTCGCACAAGTCGGCTCTTACCGTCTTAGGAATTGTGTGGGTGATGCTTTTCCGAAAGTCATGTGCTATGTCGCCAGACTCATAAATTCTACACACAAATGTGAATAGTTTTGTTGCCACTTCACCCAAAAATTTTAGAAATTCTGATGGAATGTTATCGAACCCTTGTGCCTTATTTGAACTTAAGTCCTCCAAAGCTCTTTTAAATTCTGATTCTAATACTGGGTCCCATATCTCTTCTATATCGACTACTGTTTCTTCTTCTATCACATGAGCAAATTTTTCCCCTCATAAAGGCTTTCAATGTATTCTTTCCACCTATCCGGTCTCTCCTCTGTGTTTAACAGTGGAATTCCCGTTGCACTCTTAATGTTATCACCCTTGCTTTTAATGGTATCGAAGTTTGTCCTTCCGATAATCATTTTATTTTCGATATCTTCACATTTTTTCCTGTAGCCATTTTGTCTTAGCCTCCCTGCGCTTCCTATGTATTTCATTCCTCAGCGACTTGTATTTCTGTATTCCTGAGTTTCCCGGAGCATTTTTGTACTTCTTCCTTTCATCGATCAGTTGAAGTATTTGTTCTGTTGCCCATGGTTTCTTCGCAGCTACCTTCTTTCTACCTATGTTTTCCTTCCCTAATTCTGTGATGGCCCTTTTTAGAGACGTCCATCCAATTGTACTGCCTACTGAGCTATTCCTTATTGCTGTATCTATAGCCTTAGAGAACTTCAACCGTATCTCGTCATTCCTTAGTACTTCGGCATCCCACTTCTTTGGGTATTGATCTTCCCTGACTAATGTCTTAAACTTCAGTGTACTCTTCATCACTACTATATTGTGATCTGAGTTGTAATTGCTCCTGGGTACGCCTTACAATCCAGTATCTGATTTCGGTATCTCTGTCTGACCATGATGCAATATAACTGAAATCTTCCCGTATCACCAGCCTTTTCCAAATATAACTCCTCCTCTTGTGATTTTCGAACAGAGGATTCGCTGTTGATAGCTGAAACTAGTTACAGAACTCAGTTAGTCTTTCTCCTCTCTCATTCCTTGTCCCAAGCCCATATTCTAATGCAACCTTTTCTTCTAATCCTTCCCCTGCAACTGCAGTCCAGTCCACCATGACTATCAGATTTTTATCCCCCTTTACAAACTGTATTACCCTTCCAATATCCTCATACACTTCGTATATTTCTTCATCTTCAGCTTGCGACATCGGAAAGTATCCGAAATATCGTTGTCGGTGTCGGTCTGCTGTCACTGAACTGTTCACAGTAGCACACCCTCTGCCCTACCTTCCTATTCATAATGAATCCTACTCCCGTTATACCATTTTCTGCTGCTGTTGAGATTAACCTATACTCATCTGACCAGAAATCCTTGTCTTCTTTCCACTTCACTTCACTGACCCCTACTATATATATAGATTGAGCATTTGCATTTCCCTTTTCAGATTTTCTAGTATCCTTACCACGTTCAAGATTCTGACATTCCGCGCCCCGACTCGTAGAAAGTTATCCTTTCGTTGGTTATTCAGTCTTTTTCTCATGGTAACCGCCCCATTGGTAGTCCCGTCCAGGAGATCCGAATGGGGGACTATTCTGGAATCTTTTTCGAATGGTGAGATCATCTTGACACTTCTTCAATTACAGGCCACATGTCCTGTGGATACACGTTACGTGTCTTTAATTCAGTGGTTTCCATTGCCTGCTGCATTCTCATGCCGTTGATCACTGCTGATTCTTCCGCCTTTAGGGGCAATTTTCCACCCCGAGGACAAGAGAGTGCCCTGAACCTCTGCCCGCTCCTCCGCCCTCTTTTATAAGGCCGTTGGCAGAATGAGAGTGACTTCTTATGCCGGAAGTCTTCAGCCGCTAGTGCTGATTATTAATAAAAATTTAAGCAGTGCAGGATTCGAACCAGGGACCGAAGACGTTTTGATTATGAATGAAAGACGCTACCCCCTTTTTTTTTACGATATACACTACTGACCATTAAAATTGCTACACCACGAAGATGACGTGCTACAGATGCGAAATTTGACCGACAGGAAGAGGATGCTGTGATATGCAAATGATTAGCTTTTCAGAGCATTCACACAAGATTGGCAAGGGTGGCGACACCTACAACGTGCTGACATAAGGAAAGTTTCCAACCGATTTCTCATACACAAAAACAACAGTTGACCGGTGTTGCCTGGTGAAACGTTGTTGTGATGCCTCGTGTAAGGAGGAGAAATGCGTTCCATCACGTTTTTGACTTTGATAAAGGTCGGATTGTAGCCTACCGCGATTGCGGTTTATCGTATCGCGACGTTGCTGCTCGCGTTGGTCGAGATCCAATGACTGTTAGCAGAATATGGAATCGGTGGGTTCATGAGGGTAATACGGAACACCGTGCTGGATCCCAACGGCCTCGTATCACTAGCAGTCGAGATGACAGGCATCTTATCCACATGTCTGTTATTAACGGATCGTGCTGCCACGTCTCGCCCCTGAGTTAACACATGTGGACGTTTGCAAGACAATAACCATCTGCACGAACAGTTCGACGACGTTTGCAGCAGCATGGACTATCAGGTCGGAGACCATGGCTGCGGTTACCCTTGACGCCTGCGATGGTGTACTCAACGACGAACCTGAGTGCACGAATGGCAAAACGTCATTTTTTCGGATGAATCCATGTTCTGTTTATAGCTTCATGATGGTTGCATCCCTGTTTGGCGACATCGCGGTGAACGCACATTTGAAGGGTGTATTCGTCATCACCATACTGCCGTATCACCCGGCGTGAGAAGGGGGACTAAGTATGTGCCAGGCCACGCTGCATTGTTGCCAAATTTATTCAAGATGGCGGCAATGACGTAATCTAAGATGGCGGCATGTAGACTTGGCTGGCTCTGAGCACTATGGGACTCAACTGCTGAGGTCATTAGTCCCCTAGAACTTAGAACTAGTTAAACCTAACTAACCTAAGGACATCACAAACAGCCATGCCCGAGGCAGGATTCGAACCTGCGACCGTAGCGGTCTTGCGGTTCCGGACTGCAGCGCCTTTAACCGCACGGCCACTTCGGCCGGCATGTAGACTTGGCAACATCGCATGACGTCATCCCAGATGGCGGATTTTGGCGGGAGAATAGTCCAATTGTGCTACGTCCACTAATCTAACCTCAAGAAAAAATGGCGGGAAGTTGGAATTTTGGCGGGAAAATAGTCCAATTGTGCTACGTCCACTAACCTAAGCCTCCAGAAGGAAAAATGGAGGGAAGTCTGATTTCCAACAGGATAATGCATGCAAAGACCATACTTGTCTTTATATTATTATTGATTATCATTCATTAACATTCAGTATTATTTATTTCCATTTATTATTATTTATTATCATTTATTATTATTGACCTGCCTCCACTATAAAATTCCCTACCAATTCAAATTCCAACACGATAATGGCAGCAAAACCTTACTTTAGTTTATTATTATTCATTATTATTTATTAACATTCATTATCATTCATTGTCATTTATTATCATTCATTATCATTTATTATTATTATTTCTTTCTTTTCTCAGACGTTATGTCTGGTCAAAAATGGAAAGTGACGCGGATCTTGATCAAGTGTGACTTCCTTTTAACTGTACGGTATACGTTATATTGCATTTAGGAACTTTCGGGTAATTGAACGTGTATCTCCTCCTCCTAGGCACCAGCCCAAGTTTGAAATCTGCCAATAAACAAAGCTCACTTTCGCTTCCACCACCAACCTAACAAAATTGTTTCAAACTAAGCCACCAGCACTCAACCTCTTCCTACACGTTTCTGGTGAATGGACTCACCCTGCACTAGGTCCATGGATGGAGGAACGAATTTACTTTATTTAGGAATGGAGTATATCTATCACACCGGCATGTCCCACATCACACAGACCTGCAAAACACTCCTACATAACTCATTTATAATGTTCTAGACACACGCTTGCTAATTGTAAACAGTTAAAAATGACTCATAGCACAGCTTAAAGACATGCAAACCGCTAGTAACATTTACCTCCAAATAGCCAAACAACTGCTAATTTTCGGAAATAATTTCAGTGCATAGGCTGATGGAAGGAGGATCGAGTGTACTTTATTTATTTGCGACATATGTTTTTGAAACTTTTACTTCTCATAGGTTTCGATATGTAACCCTCACATAAGGCAGTTTCTGAACTCCAGTAGTGCACTACACTTGGCTACACAACCACACCCATCAAGATATTCATTCCAATCCAGACCTGTAGCTCCTCTACAGATAAATTTGTCCAGTAATTTGTCTACTCACTCACATTCTGACCAGATTGCCGTTATTGCGTAAAAACAGCTCAGACTGTGCTGTGTTGCTCGGGGAAGTAAGGAAGGGCTGCACTCTATTTATTTGGAGCCCTTTTATTTAGTCGTGGAGTATATTTGTCACAAAACACCTGCACTGATCCCACTGTGGTCATCTCACACAGGCCACAAACACGTAAACAACTCCTGGGAGCCTTCCGCTAGGTGTGCATGTACATAGAGATACAGAAAACAGAGCAAGTGCTCTCCGAATGTGGAGGTGACTGGATATGCCTTGGTTACATTTAGAGACCATTTTAGAATACAGAACGATAACTTATGTCACAGTCGCATGGATGTATCTGACATAAAATCGAAACAAATGCGAAAACTGATTAGCGCATAGATATAAACTAACCTAATATACACCGAAATGCGGTGAAAATGAGAACGTACTTGCTTATCTTCTGGTTCGCAGGGGGGAATTTGTACATGAAGTCAAGTATGTGATAACACGAGGAATGCAGGAAAATGATGATGTCGAAGCGAGCCGAATAAGGAAGGCAGTCAATTTTTTCTCGTTGAGTTCATATTATAGTGTATGTCTACTGAGGTAGCAGTGATACAAGCCAGTTGAATACTGTATTTGATGCTTTTCAGGAGGACAGAGGATCATTCACGTCTAAACTTACTCAAATCTGTGTTAAATCATAGCAGAGGGTGTACAGGATGATCGATTGAGACAGAGCTGCAACTAGGTACGATTAAAACGTTGACTCATTTATTCTAGAGAAGGACAAGTTGCTGAAGGTAGATTTTTTTTTCGAGTATTCTATTTGGATGCTTTAGTCACGTGACATAGCCAGCGTTATAGTCTTATGCGGGTACGTGTTCGGTATATAGTTTAAAGCGCTGTCTACTTGTGATCGTTAACGGTGAACACGTCGGTCATCAGAGGAATTCCATCTCATGTGTGATGAAAGTTGACACAATCCTCTAAACGCACTTTGATTTACGCGATCCCCACCCTGTCGCATTCTTGGTGTAAAATCGAGACTTCAGCGTCATAACTAAGTTAGCTGTGGCTATTTGTGAGGGCTGTAATCATTGTGTACACACTTACCTGACAGACGGGTGTTTACAGAGTTGGTGACGGGATGACTTGTAATTTTCACATGTTGGACGCTGCTGTTATATATATCTTTTTGCATGTAGGATGTACCAGTTGCTAATAACTATCGTTTTTTATATAGAGCTGATGGAGTAATACACTCCTGGAAATTGAAATAAGAACACCGTGAATTCATTGTCCCAGGAAGGGGAAACTTTATTGACACATTCCTGGGGTCAGATACATCACATGATCACACTGACAGAACCACAGGCACATAGACACAGGCAACAGAGCATGCACAATGTCGGCACTAGTACAGTGTATATCCACCTTTCGCAGCAATGCAGGCTGCTATTCTCCCATGGAGACGATCGTAGAGATGCTGGATGTAGTCCTGTGGAACGGCTTGCCATGCCATTTCCACCTGGCGCCTCAGTTGGACCAGCGTTCGTGCTGGACGTGCAGACCGCGTGAGACGACGCTTCATCCAGTGCCAAACATGCTCAATGGGGGACAGATCCGGAGATCTTGCTGGCCAGGGTAGTTGACTTACACCTTCTAGAGCACGTTGGGTGGCACGGGATACATGCGGACGTGCATTGTCCTGTTGGAACAGCAAGTTCCCTTGCCGGTCTAGGAATGGTCGAACGATGGGTTCGATGACGGTTTGGATGTACCGTGCACTATTCAGTGTCCCCTCGACGATCACCAGTGGTGTACGGCCAGTGTAGGAGATCGCTCCCCACACCATGATGCCGGGTGTTGGCCCTGTGTGCCTCGGTCGTATGCAGTCCTGATTGTGGCGCTCACCTGCACGGCGCCAAACACGCATACGACCATCATTGGCACCAAGGCAGAAGCGACTCTCATCGCTGAAGACGACACGTCTCCATTCGTCCCTCCATTCACGCCTGTCGCGACACCACTGGAGGCGGGCTGCACGATGTTGGGGCGTGAGCGGAAGACGGCCTAACGGTGTGCGAGACCGTAGCCCAGCTTCATGGAGACGGTTGCGAATGGTCCTCGCCGATACCCCAGGAGCAACAGTGTCCCTAATTTGCTGGGAAGTGGCGGTGCGGTCCCCTACGGCACTGCGTAGGATCCTACGGTCTTGGCGTGCATCCGTGCGTCGCTGCGGTCCGGTCCCAGGTCGACGGGCACGTGCACCTTCCGCCGACCACTGGCGACAACAGCGATGTACTGTGGAGACCTCACGCCCCACGTGTTGAGCAATTCGGCAGTACGTCCACCCGGCCTCCCGCATGCCCACTATACGCCCTCGCTCAAAGTCCGTCAACTGCACATACGGTTCACGTCCACGCTGTCGCGGCATGCTACCAGTGTTAAAGACTGCGATGGAGCTCCGTATGCCACGGCAAACTGGCTGACACTGACGGCGGCGGTGCACAAATGCTGCGCAGCTAGCGCCATTCAACGGCCAACACCGCGGTTCCTGGTGTGTCCGCTGTGCCGTGCGTGTGATCATTGCTTGTACAGCCCTCTCGCAGTGTCCGGAGCAAGTATGGTGGGTCTGACACACCGGTGTCAATGTGTTCTTTTTTCCATTTCCAGGAGTGTAGTTTAAAGCGCTGTGTACTTGTGATCGTTAACGGTGAACATGTCGGTCATCAGAGGAATTCCATCTCATGTGTGATGAAAGGTGACACAATCCTTTAAACGCACTTTGATTTACGCGATCCCCACCCTGTCGCATTCTACAGAGTTGGTGACGGGATGACTTGTAATTTTCACATGTTGGACGCTGCTGTTATACATATCTTTTTGCTTGTAGGATGTACCAGCTGCTAATAACTATCGTTTTTTATATAGAGCTGATGGAGTAATAGTATTATTTCTGACTCGTGATCTGGTGTTATCAATGGGCACTAGACGTGTTGCACAGCTATATTGGGCTTGTATCATAGAAAGGAAAAGTTTTACGATTGGGATAGAGCTAGCTCAGTGTAGGGTGACCGGGGAAAAGGATGTATGTCTGACAGGACGGAAAAGTAAGCGATCTAAGGTTATTGCCCGTTTTTAAGTACTGAACGTTCTAGTCTTAGTAGTGTGTGTTTGTGTTCTCTCTCTCTCTCTTTCTCTCTCCTACTGGAACCTTCGATGCACCGATCATGGACTCTAGAACAATACTTTACACATGATAGATTGGATAATTTGCTTAAAAATCTATCAAACTACGTTGTGTATAAATATCGCTCCGTTCTTGTTCTTCTTAACTGTATGTTAATAAATTAAGGCGCTTTGAGATCTGTTACTATAGATCGATACGGTGTGCTAAGCTCCAAGACTTGGTTACATTTCGAGAAATGTGGTGCACTTGGATGGGTTAGGACTAGGAAAGCTCTATTCAGTCAAGAGAGGTGGAGTGTAGCTGTATTCGTCTGCTCGGTTGAGGAATAGTTGGGTAGCCATGTTGTGGGGTAGGTAGGTCAATGCCGAGGTGAGGATGGTCTTTCAACGTAAGAGGGCTAGATAGCTCTGTGACCGCCATACGCAGAGAAATTGATCGAGTACTACGCGCGAGGTCTTAGAAATATGTATAGCGTTTCCTGGTATAATTTGATCGTCTTTATGTGTTCGAGAATTAAGTGTGAATGGACATGCTGAGCAGTCATCTGTGATCATCTGGTCGCAATGATACTTGCAAAGTAGATGATGTATGGTTTAGCTCTGATACTGAAATTAAGAAAACAAGCTGTCACATGATTGGCCGGTGTTGGACTTACTGTAAAATTTTTCGCGATATCAGCTGTGATGGATAATATTACAGTAGATCGGTGGTGTCTCATCCATTGCATCTGTGCTTTGTGTACGACATAGTGATTCACTGACAATGCTTGCTTGAGTCGGGGGAGAAGTTTTGGTTGATGGACCGCAACTTCCAGGGTTGCTAGCACCGAAAACGGTGATCCTGTACTTGTGTGCAAAAATGACCAATCACTAGAAATGGAATGCAGAGTAATAAACTATTCGGTCACTGCGACATATGAGTTTAAATGTAGAGGTGGTCAATCACTTTCGAGGGAAGTCACTACAACGCCAGCAGGCTCTTCTATTTTCCTTGTGTTGTGGCTGTCCCTTATTTAAAATCATTCAATGTTATGCTATCGACTGTAAGAATATGATTTATGAGGTGCAAGGTATAGTTTCCAGGCCGTGCATCAGTCCGTGTTAATGTCTGTTTAGAATCAGACAATGACTTCGAAGTCGCGGCAGAAAGACGAAATGCTCGGCAGTGTGCAAAAGAGTGTTAGAAAACACTGTTTGAACAAGGGCCAGAGGCAGCTTCTCATTCGCTTAGAGTATGGGTGATCAAACTTTAAAGGGGTCTCTGCAGCATGTGTGTATATTTAATATGATCTTGTTCATATAGGCATCTGTAGTTTGAGGTGTTGGATTTGGTGAGCTGTTAGGAATTCTTGGATGGTTGCACTCGAGTTATTCGGGTATTCGGGCGGGCGGGGAGTATTGTGAATTCCGTTTGTCTGCGCTGGAGGTGGATCGCATTGGTGTCTTCGTGACTTTTTCACTGTTTGATGGTAGAGGATAAAGATGATAGGGTGTTGAGGATCTGTTGTACTTGTACCTAGTTTGAGGCATACAACATTGCGCGCATTTCCGGCGAACGGTCAAAACAAGGTCCTGTTATAGTAACTGAGATCGTTCTTTTTATCGACAGGTTGCAGAAGGTAATAGATATGTCTTTCTCCGACTTAAATTACAGACATCAGATGGGTGAAGATAAATGCATACTCATCTATGCTTAGAAAGGGAGAATGCTTTTTTATTATTAAGTGAGTTTTGACAGGAGTGAATATGGTTTTATATATGCGAGTGGAAATTGTGAGCGAAGGGTGAATGACGTCGGGTTCGCTGGCTGCGGGAGACACTGTTTACAAGTCCTGTTGGAGATGCAAGGGGGAGATAGAGATATGCGCTATTCAGGAATCCATTTGTGCACTGTATGTCGTTATACAATAGCTGGAGAGCAGGTATAGGGAGAGCCCACTTCAGCATTCTGGTCCTGGGGCTGAGTGGATGGCTGTTTAGATGGACAGCTATGTGGCTTTGACATACCGCCGGCGGCGCTCGGACATTCGCTTTGTAAGGTGCTATGGGATTAGTTTGAGTATTTAGTACTTGTTTCGGTGGTTATTAGATTAAGAACTGTAATATTGACGCGACTGCTGCGGTCGCAGGTTCGAATCCTGCCTCGGGCATGGATGTGTGTGATGTCCTTAGGTTAGTTAGGTTTAAGTAGTTCTAAGTTCTAGGGGACTGATGACCACAGATGTTAAGTCCCATAGTGCTCAGAACCATTTGCATTTTTTTTGTAATATTGAAGGTCATGTCCTCAGCGGAACCGCTGTGTAATTGAGTAAGTATGTTTACGTATTTGGAGATATGTTTCGCGAATGGTGATGTTAAGTTGATGGTGCAGTTTAGCTACCACTGTAAAAAAAAAAAAAAAAAAAAAAAAAAGCTGTCTGCTGCTGAAAGAAAAAAAGAAAGGGATGACCTTGCCCCCAGACCTGATGGATGAGTTATTAGATAAGAGCAAGTGATAGCTGAATGATGCTATGTGTTCGGATATAGGAGTCTCAAAACGGCGGGGCGAGATTTTTTTATGTGGAAATTAATGCAATCTATAGATAGTGATATTCGACCGCTAGTGACAACAGTTAAGAGCGGAAAAATAGGTACAAATCGAACGCTGGCAGAATGTTGCGGCAATGGTAATAATATTTAATTGAAGGTGGAGGTGGTAAATATGGACCAGGCTTTGAATATTGTCGTATGTGCTTGATGCTCTGTATAGAAGTTTGATTCTTTAATTGCGTTTGGTATTTCTGGGTGTGTGTAAAATTGATTTTAATGTTGAAAGTGCGAGAAAGATGAGTTGATTGGTGTTTAGATAGAGGCTACGTTTGTAATTCGAAAAGAGGGGATGAGAATGGTAAATTAATTGATGGGCATGGTTTGTGGGGTGATATATGAGTGTCAAGATAGGGTTGAGGACGCTTGCGTATGTTGATGGTGGGTCGGGTGTGAGGTTAGGTGCGGTGCGAGGTGTAAATTATAAGTTTTTTTTTTTTTTAAGTTGTAAAGTAAGAATAATATTGAGAAGATTTTTAGATGGTTGGTCACGCGACGAGGCGAGAGCAGGGATGTGTAGTTATGTTTAGTTAAAGGGCTGTGTAATGTCGTGTGAGGAGCAATGTCCAGTGTGCTACAGTGTCATAGGAGGTAAAGACATGTGCTGCTGTGATGTGTCTAACGTATGGAGACTGCGCTTTGGAATTATGCTACGTTGATATAAAGTTGACATTCACCCGCGTTCGGTGGTCGCGGCTCGGGATCGCGGTCCTGGACGGACGTATGTGTGTGCTTTGACCGCTAACTAGCGAGTTTACGCCAACTCACACTTGCGGAAGCCGAGCACGGACTGTGCGAGGTCTGAAATCAGACGGATGGGTGACTTCACGATCCTGTGGCAGGGTGCAGAGTGGGGGTACCTGCGCACGTCTGCTATGCGTTATTAGGATAGTTTACGAGTACTGAGCGTATCTACACATCTGTGTGATGTATTATTTAGTAGCAGTTTGCTATAGTGTGTACTGAAATTATGATTGGATGCGTGTCTGTGGGCTGTGCAACATGGCCCAGGGCACATCTGGGATTGGTGTTTTGTGATAGCATGACAGATACACTGTATGGTTAAATAAGTTGTTCGAAATAAATAAATAGAGTGTTCTCAATGATTACATGCACCTGCAGCGCAGATCAGAGTGATTGGTTTTCCGTCACCATCTCGGTTGCATGCAAGTAGTACATGTTTTCCCGGCTGCGTTAATCGAGTGTGTCAACGAGCTATGAGCTATTCTGAGAATAGACGTGAAAGGTCCAGACCTCAGACGCCGGCGGTATACATGAGAAGAACAATGCAGCTTTCACATGTGTCGGCTGTCACGAGCGCTCGGAAGCTGAACTTGGCTGGAGACTCTGGAATCCCCTTCCCCGCCGACCGCATGCGCACGCTGCCTGCCTTGGAGAGTGATCTAAGGGGCATAGGCGATATCAATTTCTCCGGTGATAGGTGCGAATGCGACTGTGTTGAGGTCATGTTTGCGGGAGGCCGAGCAGAGACTTTTGGTCGGTTTGGCAGCTGGTGGTGTTTGGGTGCGTCTGTTGCACTATTTTGCGAGCATGTCTGTACACTGTGCGGTGCTTTATTTGGTGAGTTTAAAAGTACAGAGCTCGTCTGCTGATATTGTGTACTGCATTATTTAAGAGCTGTTTGCTATTGTGTGGTGAAATTAGGAATTGTTTACGTGTTTGTGGCCTGTCTCAGATGACCACAGTAGGATCAGTGCGGATGTTTTGTGACAAATATACTCCACGACTAAATAAAAGGGCTCCAAATAAATAGAGTGCAGCCCTTCCTTATTTCCCCGAGCAGCACAGCGCAGTCTGAGCGGTTTTGCGCAATAACGGCAATCTGGTTAGAATGTGAGTGAGTAGGCAAATTACTGGACAAATTTATCTGTAGAGGAGTTACAGGTCTGGATTGGAATGAATATCTTGATGGGTGTGGTTGTGTTGCCAAGTGTAGTGCACTACTGGAGTTCAGAAACTGCCTTATGTGAGCGTTACATATCGAAACCTACGAGAAGTAAAAGTTTCGAAAACATATGTCGCAAATAAATAAAGTACACTCGTTCCTCCTTCCATCAGCCTATGCACTGAAATTATTTCCGAAAATTATCAGTTGTTTGGCTATTTGGAGGTAAATGTTACTAGCTGTTTGCATGTCTTTAGGCTGTGCTATGAGTTATTTTTAACTGTTTACAATTAGCAAGCGTGTGTCTAGAACATTATAAATCAGCTATGTAGGAGTGTTTTGCAGGTCTGTATGATGTGGGACATGTCGGTGTGATAGATATACTCCATTCCTAAATAAAGTAAATTCGTTCCTCCATCCATGGACCTAGTGCAGGGTGAGTCCGTTTACCAGAAACGTGTAGGAAGAGGTTGAGTCCTGGTGGCTTAGTTTGAAACAATTTTGCTAGGTTGGTGGCGGAAGCGAAAGTGAGCTTTGTTTGTTGGCAGATTTCAAACTTGGTGCTGGTTCCTTGGAGGAGGAGGTGGCGGTCTGGTCCTCGAAAAGTAGTTGAAATTAGGGAGTTGAACACTTTGCATACGTATATGAAATTGTAAATTCAATTATTTAATATAGCGGGGTGGTGAGAGTGAATTAGCGAGTGTTCTCGCGAAGAGCAAATGCGCCGTTATACGGTCATGGTGTATTCCACTGGCGCCAAATGTATCCTTTGTCCGGCAGGTGGTCGACAGGTTCTATCGTGACCGGCGTTCAGTGCTCGCGGTCGCGGAAAGATGTTTTCGTAGTCAGACTCTGAGACGAGCGTGGCTGACCGTTTGCGGCGGGACCCTGACTCGCCGCTCGCCGCCTACCTGGCACGCTGGCCATGGGGGTGTGCAGGCACCGCTGCTCGCTTGACGTCACCCAGCCAGGGAGCTGCCGATGGAGCGGGCTCAGCCGGCCACGCGTACGTCAGCTGCGCTCTGGAGTTTCGCTGTGTGAGCATGGAGAAGTCAGTTGGAACACACCTGCATGACCATAATGTCTGAAATAAAGAGTCATTTTCCAGGTATTTACAGAAGGCTATGTCTGTCGCTTGTATGGAGGGTGTGTGACGTAAGCGGGGCGGCAGCGCAGCGATAGTACGTTATTACGCACGCGCGAGAGTGACTCAATTAGTGGGTGTTCTAGTGCGGTCCAAACATGCTGTTGTATAGTCATGGCGGATTCCACTGTCGAGCAGACTTTGCCGCCAAAAGTGTAGCACTGCGTTCTCGCTCGCACAGGTACACGTGGACGGTGAGCGGTCGGCATCGACAGGTTTGAACGTGGCGCCAAAAGTGTGGCAGCGAATGGTCCACCGTTTCGTGATTCAGCTCCGAGGCAGACAATTTTGGCGGGAAATGTGAGGAGGCGACAAATACACGCGGTGAGCGAACAAGGGGCCGCTGTGACATCAAACTGGACAAGTTCCAGTGTGTCCAGCGAAACCATGTATACGACGTGGGAGCAATCGCTGGGCTCGCCCCCCCCCCCCATCTTGAATAAATAATAAATGATAATAATACATAGAAGTACAGTTTTCGAGATATTATCGTGTTGGAATTTGAATTTGGCGCAATTTTCTAGTGTATGTAGGCCTATAATAATAAATAATAATAATAATAATAATAAATGATAATGAATGATAATAAACGACAATGAATGATAATAAATAATAATGAATAATAATAAACTAAAGTAAGGTTTTGCAGCCCTTATCGTGTTGGAATTTGAATTTGTCGGAGGCAGGTCAATAATAATAAATGATAATAAATAATAATAAATGATAACAAATAATAATGAATGTTAATGAATGATAATAATAATAAAAAAAGACATGTACAGTCTTTGAATGCATTATCCTGTTGGAATTCAAACTTCCCTCCATTTTTCCTTCTGGAGGCTTAGGTTAGTGGACGTAGCACAATTGGACTATTTTCCCGCCAAAATTCAAACTTTCCGCCATTTTTTCTTGAGGTTAGGTTAGTGGACATAGCACAATTGGACTATTCTCCCGCCAAAATCCGCCATCTTGGATGACGTCATGCGATGTTGCCAAGTCTACATGCCGCCATCTTGAATGACGTCATCGCCGCCATCTTGAATAAATTTGGCAACAATGCAGCGTGGCCTGGCACATACTTAGTCCCCCTACTGGCGTGATGGTATGGTGTGCCATTGGTTACACGTCTCGGTCACCTTGCATTGACGGCACTTTGAAGACTGGACGTAACATTTCAGATGTGTTACGACCAGTGCCTCTACCCTTCATTCGATCCCTGCGAAACCCTACATTTCAGTGGGATAATGCACGTTTGCATGTTGCAGGTTCTGTACAGGCCTCTCTGGATACAGAAAATGTTCGACTGCTGCCCTGGCTAGCACATTCTCCAGAACTCTCACCAACTGAGAACGTCTGGTCAATGGTGGCCGAGCAGCTGGCTCGTCACAATACGCCAGTCACTACTCTTGGTAAACTGTGGTATCGTGTTGAAGCTGCATGGGCAGCTGTACCTGTACACGCCATCCAAGCTCTGTTTGGCTCAATTCCCAGGCATATCAAGGCCGTTATTACGGCCAGAGATGGTTGTTCCGGGTACTGATTTCTCAGGATCTATGGACCCAAATTGCGTGAAAATGTAGTCACATGTTAGTTCTAGTATAATATATTTGTCCAATGAATACCCGTTTACCATCTGCATTTCTTCTTGGTGTAGCAATTTTAATGACCAGTAGTGTAGTTCGTTGCGTTTGGTCTGGGCGGACGCCGCAAGACATCCGTTCAAGCTTCTCGTTGATTCCTTGACTCAGTTTTTTTATTACAAAGAGCACGCGGCCTTTTGACCGAACACGCTGAGCTACCGTGCCAGTCCCCTAGACCACGACGAGGCATTGGGTGGAATTGGGGAGACAAGAAATTTGTGGGACATCTTGATTAAAGGAAGGGATCTGTTGATAGGACACATTATGACATCAGGAGATCACCAATTTAGTAATGGAGGCAAGAGTGGGAGATAAAAATTGTAGAAGGAGATCAAGAGACGAATACAGTAATCAGATTCAGTAGGATGTAGGTTTCAGTAATTATTCGGAGATGAAGGGTCTTGCACAGGGTGTAGTTGCACGGAGAGCTGCATCATCGCACTGAAGGCCACAACAAGAACAGGAGAAATTTGCATATTAAGTTTTCAAGATCACTTAACATGCGTGCGATCAAACCGTGGTTGCGGTCACTGTATTTATGATTTCTCCTAGTGTATGAATCTGAGCTTGGATTTTATATCAACTGAATACTTCTGAACTCTTTATTTGTAAGGGCTTGACGATACATCTACATCTACATTCATACTCCGCGAAGGGCACTTTGAGTACCTCTAACGGTTCTCCCTTCTGTTGCAGTCTCGTATTGTTCGTGGAAAGAAAGATTGTCGGTATGCCTCTGTGTGGGCTCTAATCTCTCTGATTTTATCCTCATGGTCTGTTCGCGAGATATCCGTAGGAATGAGCAATATACTGCTTGACTCCTCGGTGAACGTATGTTCTCGAAACTTCAACAAAAGCCCGTACCGAGATAATGAGCGTCCCTCCTGCAGAGTATTCCACTGGAGTTTATATATAATCACCGTAACGCTTTCGCGATTAATAAATGATCCCGTAACGAAGCGCGCTGCTCTCCGTTGGATCTTCTCTCTCTCTTCTATCAACCCTATCTGGTACGGATCCCACACTGATAAGCAATATTCAAGCAGTGGGCGAACAAGTGTACTGTTACTTACTTCCTTTGTTTTCGGATTGCATTTCCTTAGGATTCTTCCAATGAATCTCAGTCTGGCATCGGCTTTACCGATGATCAACTTTATATGATCATTCCGTTTTAAATAACTCCTAATGCCTACTCCCAGATAATTTATGGAATTAACTGCTTCCAGTTGCTGTCCTGCAATATTGTAGCTAAATGATAAAGGATCTTTCTTTCTATGTATTCGCAGCACATTACACTTGTCTACAATGAGATTCAATTGCCATTTCCTGCACCATGCATCACTTCGTTGCAGATCCTCCTGCATTTCAGTACAATCTTCCATTGTTACAACGTCTCGATATACTACAGAATCATCCGCAAAAAGCCTCAGTGAACTTCCGATGTTATCAACACGGTCATTTATGTATATTGTGAATAGCAACGGTCCTACGACACTCCCATGCGGCACACCTGAAATCACTCTTACGTCGGAAGACTTCTCTCCTTTGAGAATGACATGCTGCGTTCTGTTATCTAGGAACTCTTCAATCCAATCACACAATTGGTCTGATAGTCCATATGCTCTTACTTTGTTCGTTAAACGACTGTGGGGAACTGTATCGAACGCCTTGCGGAAGTCAAGAAACACGGCATCTACCTGGGAACTCGTGTCTATGGCCCTCTGAGTCTCGTGGACGAATAGTGCGAGCTGGGTTTCTACGTCAGAGACATTCAGAACGGACATGGCGTTCCTGGCCTCAACCTGAACCACAACCTGAACAAGTGCGCGTCTGGCAATAGTAAATGACGACAACTCTGCAGCTGGCAATAGCCAAGTAGGAAGGCACGTGCTTCGGAAGTTCAGTTTCTATCTGACACGGACACCATTGAGGACCCTGTTGGCTTCGAAGTTCTTCCACGGCTGAGCAACAACTCTGACGACACTGCTGTAAGGTTTAAAGACGATCGTCTTTTTCGAAATCCATGCTGATTCCTACAGAGTAGATTTCTAGTCTCCAGAAAAGTCATTATACTCGAACGGAATACGTATTCCAAAATTCTACAACTGATCGACGTTAGAGATATAGGTCTATAGTTCTGCACATCTGTTCGACGTCCCTTCTTGAAAACGAGGATGCTCTGTGCCCTTTTCCAATCTTTTGGAACGCTACGCTCTTCTAGAGACCTACGGTACACCGCTGCAAGAAGGGGGACAAGTTCCTTCACGTATAATTGCTGTTGCCTCGCCACATGTGTGTTAAAAGTCTAATTGAAGTCTCGGGTGTATAACAACGAAAGGAAAACATACACTGTCTATTGTGTCTCAAGTCATTACTTTCTCCCTTTTTTACAGTTTTAGGCTGCAACTGACTGCGTACAAACAACCAGACTGTGTCAACCGGCTATGGCAAGTACAGTGCCGAAAATGAAGACCGTCGGTTGGCAACGCGTGGTGGCGTGGTGCGCCGCAGTAGCCTGCTGCCTGTGGCTGGTGAGTATCTTCTTCTCCCCCGGCCGGCCCGCGGACACCACGGCCTCCGCGCGGGAACTCGGTGACGCCTCCAGTGGTGCATCGGCCCAGCCGCTCCTGCAGGCCACCTCCGCCGCTGCCGCCGACGGCGACGCCGCCCACGCGGCAATCCTGCAGCGCTTCCTACAGCTGTACGGCTCGGCGCCGCCGCGCGTGTCGGAAATTGCGGTGGCCACCGGCCCTCAGCAGTCTCAGCTGGGCGACGACGACGGTGCGGCAGACGAACGGTCAGAAAACTCAGACGACACTCAGCAAACTGCACAATTCGGAAGGTCAGATGTACCAGTAGCTACTCCATTCCGTCAAACCGATCCAGAGGGAGCTGCGGAGGGAGGTCCAGCTGATGACCAAGCACCAGAAGCAAACGAACTCCGTTCTGGTATACTCGACAGCAACGCAGCTGCTGCCGTACTTGGAGAGGAGCAGACGCGCGAGAGGACAGCTCCTTCCAGAGTTTCACTGGAACTGGCGAACCAGGGCCAAAATAATTACACTGCTATTGATTCCCAAGTGGGACAGGACTCCACTGGGGGAACGAAATCAGTGATACAAGCGGTGAATAGTGGCGTATCAGGGGTAAAGTATGACTACCCAGCTCAGTGGTGGCCTTTACAGCCAAATAATAGAGGGCCGCAGCTGCCAGGTAACACAGAGCCAGTCCAAGGTGCACCCACGGGCTACAAACAACAGCCGAACGATGTCAGTGCGAATGTAGACGCTAGATGGCGAGATAGTGGAACTTTGGAAGCCTACGGTCATTCTCCTACACAACGGCAAAGACTGCAGCACAGGACAATACAGGTCCAGTCACCGCTGAGACCTGTTTATATCCCTGAAGGTATGATGTGGAGGTATCCTCAAGAATATGCACCAGTCACCACAAGTAAAAATCCAGAGGTTTCGTTTCAAACGAGGGAAGAAATGCAACAACCAGTTTTATACTATTCAAGATCTCCAGAGCAGTTTAACCAAAATGGAGGCTACCGAAATTCACCTGCTATGGCTAGCAATAATATTAATTATCCAAGCAAATTTGCGGCATGGGACCCAGACTCCTACGAGGGCACAGGCAGACACTCACAACGCTACAACGCTCGAGAAACGCCTGAGGTCGGAGGTCAGAAACTGTTTGGCCGCAGGTACTTAAGCGTCAGTGAGACAATGTCGCACGAGACTACAGATACGTATGACGAAAATACTGGAACAATACAAAAGGGAACTGATGCTACAGAGAACAAATCCTCATCACAAAATGTAGCACAGTCAAATGAGGACGACAACGTTCTGCGTGTCACTTCTAGGAGTTTGACTAACGAGGGTTCTCGTAATGGCAACAATTATGAAGTGAAAAAAGACAAGCAAGTCGTTATTCAGGATTTGGAAGTAACGTCAGCTGACAGCCTCGATAAGTTAGGTAAGACGGAAGGGAAATCTGCAGGGGAAAGTGTGAAATTACAAGAACATTCAACTCAGTATAAAGAAGCAAAAAATGTCACGAAGGTGAAGAGCGAGAGTGTCATTCAGAAGAAAGCTGTGGTAGTTAGGGAGAAGAATGTGAGACCGAAAGGGAAGCTGAAGTGCCCTGACGGCGACCTGGTGAGCGTACAGGACGGAGGCCGGCTCGGCAACAAGCTGTGGGAGTACGCGGCAGTCTGGGCCCTTCCCAGAGTCCTGCCGGAGCTCAACAAGACGGCGGTGGTGCCGAGGTCGCTGCTGCGGGCGCTCTCCAAAGTGTTCCACAACCTGTCGCTGCCCGCGCTCGAGGACCTACCGGAGGACTGCCCCGCCAGGTACGTCCCACCAGTGAAGGGGAGGAGGGGCTGGGCTTGATAGCTCAGTGAAGCCGAACTACTTCCAATCGCTGGTCATTTTCACAAGAATGGTGTTGTCAGAAGACCTTTCTGCAAAGATCTTAGTATACAGGGTGTCCATTGATAGTGACCGGGCCAAATATCTCACGAAATAAGAATAAAAAAAATGTTCAAATGTATGTGATATCTTACGGGACATAACTGCTAAGGTCATGAGTCCCTAAGCTTACGCACTACTTAGCCTAAATTATCCTAACGACAAACACACACACCCATACCATAAGCAGGACTCGAACCTCCGCCAGGACCAGCCGCACAGTCCATGACTGCAGCGCCTGAGACCACTCGGCTAATCCCGCGCGGCAAAGTAAGAATCAAACGAATAAAGTGCAAAGAATGAAACTCGTCTAGCTTGAATGGGGAAACCAGATGGCGCTATGGTTGGCCCGCTAGACGGCGCTGCCATAGGTCAAACGGATATCAGCTGCGTTTTTTAAAAATAGGAACCCCCATTTTTATTACATATTCCTGTATTACGTAAAGAAATATGAATGTCTTAGTTGGACCACTTTTTTCGCTTTGTGATACATGGCGCTTTAATAATCACAATCGTATAAGTACGTGGTATCATGTAACATTCTGCCAGTGCGCACGGTATTTGCTTCGTGATACATTACCCGTGTTAAATGGACCGTTTACCAATTGCGGAAAAGGTCGATATAGTGTTGATGTATGGCTATTGTGATCAAAATGCCCAACGGGCGTGTGCTACGTATGCTGCTCGGTATCGCGGACGACATCATCCAAGTGTCCGGACCGTTCGCCGGATAGTTACGTTATTTAAGGAAACAGGAAGTTGTCAGGCACATGTGAAACGTCAACCACGACCTGCAACAAATGATGATGCCCAAGTAGGTGTTTTAGCTGCTGTCGCGGCTAATCCGCACATCAGTAGCTGACAAATTGCACGAGAATCGGGAAACTCGAAAACGTCGGTGTTGAGAATGCTACATCAACATCGATTGCATCCGTACCATATTTCTATGCACCAGGAATTGCATGGCGACGACTGTGAACGTCGTGTACAGTTCTGCCACTGGGCACAAGAGAAATAACGGGACGATGACAGATTTTTTTCACGCGTTCTGTTTAGCGACGAAACGTCATTCACCAACAGCGGTAACGTAAACCGGAATAACATGCACTATTGGGCAACGAAAATCCACGATGGCTGCGACAAGTAGAACATCAGCGAGCTTTGCGCATTAATGTATGTTGCGGCATTATGGGAGGAGCCCCCATTTTATCGATGGCAATCTAAATGGTGCAATGTATGCTGATTCCATACGTAATGTTCTACCGATTTTACTACAAGATATTTCACTGCATGACAGAATGGTGATGTACTTCCAACATGATGGATGTCCGGAACATAGCTAGCGTGCGGTTGAAGCGGCATTGAATAGCATTCTTCATGACAGGTGGATTGGTCATCGAAGCACCATACCATGACCCGGCCGTCACCGGTTCTGACGTCCCCGGATTTCTTTCTGTGGGGAAAGTTGAAGGATATTTGCCATCGTGAGCCACCGACAACGCCTGACAACATGCGTCAGCGCATTGTCAATGCGTGTGCGAACATTACGGAAGGCGAACTACTCGCTGTTGAGAGGAATGTCGTTACAAGTATTGCCAAATGCATTGAGGTTGATGGACATCATTTTGAGCATTTGTTGCATTAATGCTGTATTTACAGGTAATCACGCTGTGACAGCATGCGTTCTCAGAAATGATAAGTTCACAAAGGTACATGTATCACATTGGAACAACGGAAATAAAATGTTCAAACGTACCTACGTTCTGTATTGTAATTTGAAAAAACCTATCTGTTACCTACTGTTAGTCTAAAATTGTGAGCGATATGTTTGTGACTATTACAGCGCCATCTATCACAAAGCGAAAAAAGTGGTCCAACTAAAACATTCATATTTCTTTACGTGCTACACGAATATGTAATAAAAATTTGGGGTTCCAATTTAAAAAAACGCAGTTGATATCCGTTTGACCTATGGCAGCGCCATCTAGCGTGCCAACCATAGCGCCATCTGGTTTCCCCCTTCAAGCTAGACAATTTTCGTTCTTTGTAGTTTTTTCGTTTAACGCTTATTTCGTGAGATATTTGGCCCGCTCACGATCAATGGACCACCCTGTATTCAACTTTTCATTTTTTTTTAAAATTTATAATGTGGTACATGGGAGCAACACATATAGCAATATAAATACAATAATATACAAAGATGCCAACGGTCTTGCCGCAGTGGTAACACCGGTTCCTGTCAGACCACCGAAGTTAAGCGCTGTCCGGTTTGGCTAACGCTTGGGTGAGTGAACGTCCGGTCTACCGAGCGCTGTTGGCAAGCGGGGTGCACTCAGCCCTTGTGAAGCAAACTGAGGAGCTACTTGACTGAATAGTAGCGGCTCCGGTAACGAATACTGACAACGGCCGGGAGAGCTGAGTGCTGACCACATGTTCCTCCGTGTCCGCATCCAGTGTCGCCTTTCAGAATGAGGGTGACACGGCCGATCGGTCAGTACCGGTGGGTCTTCAGACACCTGTTCGGTCGGAGAAAGAGAATAAATCAGGAGACAAATGTGTGACACTTGTAAGTGAACATCTATGTCGTAATAAGCCTCTCATAACAAACACACAGAATTACGGTATGCAGCATGCGAGACTAATTGTTGACCACTCATCGATGTCCAGATCTCGCATTCACTTCATAGCATGAGGTGTGGCTTCTATAAAGTCGTACGCTGATCCTCTACGTTATCTTACATTGCAGATGTTTATGATACAGTCCTGAGTCTGCTCAGGTGCTCCACAGTCACAACCTGAGCTTTCCATGTCTCCCCATTTACGAAGTAGGGCCTTGCATCTTGTGTGGCCTCTTGGGATACGGTTGAGTATAGTCCAAACTTTTGTTGTCAAGTTGAACTCTTGCAGTATTCTCGCAGGATCAATTGTTAAGATGTTGATTACTGAGTTGTCCCACTCCTTTTTCCACGCGTCTATCAGGTTGAAGGTGTTCTCTCCATTTACATAGGTTGTTCCATATTGGTTTTCCCTGATTTCAAGTGTGTGTTTGGTAAATTCATTAATACGGCAGGAAAAAATTCCGTCTCGAAACGTTTTAGACAGACGGTTTATACATGTCGGCATCACGTTGCAGCCGACCGGTGTGGCCGAGCGGTTCTAGGCGCTTCAGTCTGGAACCGAGCAACCGCTACGGTCGCAGTTTCGAATCCTGCCTCGGGCATGGATCTGTGTGATGTCCTTAGGTTAGTTATGTTTAAGTAGTGACTGGGGTAGGGGACTGATGACCTCAGATGTTAAGTCCCATAGTGCTAATAGACATTTCAACCATCACGTTAAAGTGCTGATTCTTTCAGTTAAATGCTCAGCGTATGGGTTGTGGTGACACATGCGAAATGTTTTCAAAAAGAAAAGTCTATTTTGTAATTTCTTCTTTTGTGTTAGTCTTATTTGCGATATTTTTTCATTCTTGTAGTTAACATGTGTGGAAAGTGTAGTAGTGTTAGCCACATCGGATATTTAGTACTGTCAGCTGTCAAAACGGTTACAAGTGTTTTGGTAGCACTGGCCATTATTTATGTCACTTAATATCTATCAGAGAATTGATATTAAATTTTTCTGTGCGACAATCATAAAGTGCGGAAAAAATTTAGAAATGTTAAACATTGCTTGTTCTGAGTCTGCTATGAGTGTAACAACGGTGTATATGGGGGATAAGCGTTTCAAGGAAGGCTGTACGGTCGGGATTAGCCGAGCGGTCTCAAGGCGCTGCAGTCATGGACTGTGCGGCTGGTCCCGGCGGAAGTTCGAGTCCTCCCTCGGGCAGGGTGTGTGTGTTTGTCCTTAGGATAATTTAGGTTAAGTAGTGTGTTAAGCTTAAGGACTGATGACCTCAGCAGTTAACTCCCATAAGATTTCACACACGTTGGAACATTTTAAAGGCTGTAAGACATTGGAGATGACGAGCCTTTTGGACGTCCCCGCATATCACAACCGATAAACGCTTAGAAAATGTTACGCAAGTGATCATGAACGATCACCGGATCACGACCAGCTACGAAGTTCCATATCACGACATACTCCTCTGCAGAGCGAATATTTCGTTCTGGAAACGTCCCCTTGGCTGTGCCTAAGCCATATTTCCGAAATATCCTTTCTTCCACGAGTGCTAATCCCACACATTTTGCAGGAGAAATTTTGTGAAGTTTAGTAGGTAGGAGACGATGTACTGCCGGAGCTGTGAGAATGGGTAATGATTCAGGCATGGGTACCTTTACAGGTGGAGCATTTGCTCATGAAAGACAAAGGTCCCAAGTTCGAAATGGTCCGGCACGCAGTTTTAATCTGACAGAAAGTTTCACGGTCAGAAAAGTTATTGTCGATGTTGACATTTCAGTTGGCTCATAACCATGAAATTTCCAGGGTGTTTCGGACACGATTCAAGTAACACCAAAATCTGTTTCAAATTTTTTGAATGTCGAAAAAAAAACCATAGGTGACAGTAAACGCCTCAGAAGTCATTAGACAAAGTCATCAACTACGCAGATCATAAAAACGCGTCATAACAGGCGATAAAATATCGGTTTACGGGTGTGACGTTGATCTCTCCTGTGGAACCCATGTGGATCACCAAGACGAGAAAAGCTTGAAAAGAGCGGTGATATGTGAAGGTTGTGCTTATTGAGTTCTTCGATTTCAGTGGTGAAGTTGACATGATATTTACCACAGAGTGGAATGATCAATAATGAGTAGTACTTACAAGTTTAATGCCGTTTGCATGAAGCGATCCGAAAAAAAAGATGCCCGAATTTGTGGCGAAACAGTTGATGGAGTTAAATCCACGATAATGACCTGCTAACAGACCGTTGCTTGTTCGTGATTTTTTGGAAAAAACAAAGCCGCAATAATCACCCAGCCTCCATACTAACCAGACACGGACCTATGTAGCTACTATCTACTTCCAAAAGGAAAGAAAGCTTTGTAGGCCTGTCGTCTTAGAAGTATAGAAGAGAGTAAAAACGGATCTCTCTAAAAGCTACCCCAAAAATCGAGTTAGAGAATGGTTTCAGGATTGGAAAACGTGCGAACCATAAGTGTGAAGGTGATTATAAATCCCATGTAACATTTCAAAAAATGGGTACGGATAAATGTGTAAGATCAACGTAACAATGATGCAATATGCGAAAGACAATCTCCCAAAGTCGCTTCAAAGTGATCATAAATATCCTATGAGTGCACCCCTAGTCACACGGGGCATTTCTAATCAGGACTCCAGTTCTGCCAATACCCGACTAAGCATATGACATAAGAATGTTGCTGGTTCGCAAGTCTTCGAAGTTCTGTACTAGAGGTGGAACGTAAACGCTGTCATTGATGTAAGAAAAAGCTGCAGGGCATCAAGTATGGCAACCGTGGTAGCCATCGAATAGTGCTTGGTCAGCAGACGCAACCCGGTCCATCCAGAGACTTGACAACATCTCGTTCAGGTAATCTTGTACACGACTGTGGAAATGTGTGTTCCATCTTGTTGAAAGATGAAATCGCTGCTATCAGTTTCAGGTTGTGGCATTAGCCGTAACTGCAACATGTCGAGATACAGCAGGTGATACCAGGTCCCTCAGCGAAGACGAACGGTTCTAAGAATGTCATGTTGGGCACGGCTCAGATAACGTTCACTTTCTCGTAATCCCGGGCGCGTTCGGCAGTTGCATATGGATTCTCTGTCGCCCATGTGCCTTTACTGTGGCGTCTGACCATCCCTGAAGGAGGCTTCGTCGCTGAAGATTAATTTTCGTATGGAGTCACCATTTTTAAGATGGATCTGCATATCAGTGGAGAGCTACGCACAGCCCAATTTTCCGTCATGGCTTACGGCTTGTAGGATGTCTACAAACCCACGTATTACTTCTAGCATATACACTGAAGCGCCACAAGGTGCGTCTGGAAAGTTCGGTGAACGGCCTCAGGAAACAAATGGAACAAGAATTAGAAACAAAATACCTTTACTGGCCTTCAAAGTAATCACCATTAGCTGTACACACTTTTGACACCCGTTGTAAAGCTGTTGGAAACTGTCAGCAAACGCTTTTTGTGGTAACGTGTTGTTGGATATCCACATTTGAAGGTAATGAAACTTGGTGCTGCCACTACGATCCGAAGATCAAGCGACAATCAATCGCATGGTGTTCATCGTATTTCCTGCCTCCTTCGGGTAGAAATTCGTGATGTTTCAAGCTGTTGCTGTCGAAACAGGGATCAACGTCTTCTTAAACTTAGATTTTCTCTGACGACTTTTTTTTTAGACACAGTTACTGACACTTTGCAATAAGCTTACAATCGACGTCAGAAGATTGTTGTAGCTCAAACTGATCACTCTGAAGGCCAGTAAAGCTACTTCGCTAGAAACTCTTCTTCCCTTTATTTTCTGAGGCCATTCACCTAACTTTTCAGACGCACCTTAGAGGCATGCGTATTCAAATATAAAGTTATGTAAATAGGCAGAACACGGCGCTGCGGTCGGCAACGCCTATATAAGACAACAAGCGTCTGGCATAGTTGTTACATCTGTTACTGTTGCTACAATGGCCGGTTATCAAGAGGTAAGTGAGTCTGAACGTGGTGCTATACTCGATGCACGAGCGATGGGGCTCAGCATCTCCGAGGTAGCGATGAAGTGTGGATTTTCCCGTACGACCATTTGACGAGTGTACCGTGAATATCAGGAATACGGTAAAACACCAAATCTCCGACATCGCTGTAGCCAGAGAAGGAGCCTGCAAGAACAGGACCAATGAAGACTGAAGAGAAAAGTTCAGCGTGACAGAAGTGCAACCGCTCCGCAAATTGGTGCAGATTGTAATGCTGGGCCGCAACAATTGTCAGGGTGCGAAGCATTCAATGAAACACCATCTATATGGGTTTTCGGAGCCGAAGGTCCACTTGTGTACTCTGGATGACCGCACAACACAAAGCTTCACGCCTAGCCTGGGCCCGTCAACACAGCCGTTGTACTGTTGATGATTGGAAACATGTTGCCTGGTCGGACGAGTCTCGTTTCAATTTGTATCGAGCAGATGGAAGTGTATGGAGACAACGTCATGAATCCATAGGCCCTGCATGTCAGCAGGGGACTGTTCTAGCTGGTGGAGCCTCTGTAATGGTGTGGGGCGTATGAAGTTGGAGTGATATGGGACCCATGATACGTCTAGATACGACACAGGTGACAGCTAAGTAGGCATCCTGACCACTCACCTGCATCCATTCATGTCCATTGTGCATTCCGACGCATTAGGGCAATTCCAGCAGGACAATGCCACACCCTCACATGTGCAGAATTGCTACAGAGTGGATTCAGGAACACTCTTCTGAGTTTAAACGCTTTCGCTGGCCACCAAACTCTCCACACATGAACATTATTGAGCATATCTGGGATGCCTTGCAACATGCTGTTCAGAAGAGATCTCCACCCCCTCGTATTCTTAGGGATTTATGGACAGACCTGCAGGATTCATGGTGTCAGTTCCCTCAAGCACTTCTTCAGACTTAGTCGAGTCCATGCCACGTAGCGCTGCGGCACTTCTGCGTGCCCTACACGATATTAGGGCACCAATTTCTTTGGCTCTTCAGTGTAGCGTGTGTATGTGTGGTTGCCTAATGTTGTCTCTGTAGTGGAATTATCACACCTACAAATGATTATGACGACTCTTTCATTGACTTGCCTAGGGACTTTCTGAAAAGGAAGCATCGCTTTGGGTTTTCACTTCAGTTTAGAACATCAAACGAAATCATTCCTAAGGCTACTGAGGCAGATTATACTCGCAGAAGGCGTGAACTGAAGGAGCGTTACACTGAACGACTGCCCATCAGACCTCCTTTTAGAATACACATGTCTCACAAGAACCAAGGGGCCACAGACGGTGCTCCAGGAATCGACCTCTGACAAGCTACGACAACAAACACTTTCGCGATCTATGAGATAGACAGCCAAGAGTTTCATTCACTTCACAAGATGGTAACTCAGACTAGTGGCAGTCTAACGAAAGACTAATGATAATCTTGCTGAAGCTACCTGACATCCGATAGACCAATACAACGATGGAACAATACGCCAAAGCCGGAACCGGCGGTCTGCACTACGTCCCCAGAATACTGTGTTTAGAGCTCCCAGAACTAGAAAGCAATCACTACCACCAGAGTAGAAGAATCACCAACCGGCCTACAATCAAGAAAGCTGTCAAAACTACACGCCTTACCGGATAGCAACGGCAAGGCGACGAAACGTACATTGCCGTTACATACACTAACCCCCATGGCAGGTAACTGGGGCGTTAGCGGCCACGACGCAAGAAAAATTGCCGCTGGGTCAACTTAACAAATTGTAACAAATTGAACGCAGTAAACAGTAATAAGAAGTCGAGGAAAGCTAATCAGATCCGCCTTCCCCAAGCGCTCCACTCGCTGCTCTTCGCCTCAGCGACACTACGAGCAGCAACACGAACCCAAGTCACTGGAGAATTGCGAGATCTCACAGTGGTGAAGGTTTCTCTACTTGGATTGAAATGAACTCATCTTAAAGCTTGCTGGATCCGGTTTACGACGAGGTCGTGCACCCTCGTGACCACAGGCCTTCCATCCAGCAGGCCATGCGTGCCGCCAACGGTCCCGCCGTGTTTTGTCACTGCGTGGACCTGGCTCCTCCTGAGTCCGCAACAGAACTCGCACATTCACACGACCTGGAAAACAACTACGTCGCCCCAAACATAGGACAAGAGTTACCACATACCGATAACTGCCGCTGCTGCCACTAGCGGACAGGACACGCTTGCGAAACCTAGTGGCGCCAGTCAACACGAGAAGAAGACAAACAACCGCAACCAGGCCAACTAAACGATACCGTCTGGCCTCCAAGAGAGGGCGGAAACCTACAAACAGCACCAACGCGAGCCGCAGCACAGCTCAGTGGAGAAGTTCCTTTAGACACCACACGCCCGCCCTCTCCTGGACACATGGCGCTTAGCTTTGCACTTCGGCAACGAATCCCAGCAGATGTTACAGAAACATTACTGCCCATTAATGGGTCATGAATCTGCCAGACAATTGCCTGAAGCTCTTACTCCTTTCAGAAGATTTTCTAGAAGTTTCTGTTTTCCGTCCCACATCCTTAGCACTCCACGTGTCAAATACGCATCTCTGCTTTTCGGTGGGAAACATGCCCTGGCGTTTGCCTTGAGAAGATTCATTAAGGTCAGCTCGCACCCATCGTTTGTGACTCTGTGCATTTCTTTGCATTAAAAAGATGTATTTTTGCCTTGTTCCACCCATGACACTCTTTGGCCAGGTACGCTATAATGATTTTTTTTTTTTTGTTCCCGTCGGAGTGCAACCTCCAAGATGCCCATTCCTTGCTATGGGGGTTCTGCGGCTTCCATCTATGAATACTGCTGCCTTCTCGCTCTGCTCTCTCATAAAGCAGTAAATGTCGACCCCTGCAGAACATTACAGCTCCTTTCCCAGCTCCTCTCTCACCGATAGTCTGAGGCGCCTTGCCACGTTTCGCGAGGCTCGCTCCGTCAGAGGTTCGAGTCCTCCCTCAGGCATTAGTGTGTGAGTTGTCCTTAGCTAAGTTAGTTTAAGTTAGATTAAATAGTGTGTAAGCCTAGGGACCGATGACCTCAGCAGTCTGGTCACATAGGAACTTACTACAAATTTCCAATTTTTTCGCCGAGATTTCCGAGGAAGGCGTAGCCCACGTCGCCTTTTCTGTCAATACTGAGCTCTAGTTACCTCCTGGAAATAAAGTGTTCAAATGGTTCAAATGGCTCTGAGCACGATGGGACTTAACATCGGAGGTCATCAGTCCCCTAGAACTTAGAACTACTTAAACCTAAGGGCATCACATACATCCATGCCCGAGACAGGATTCGAACCTGCGACCGTAGCGGGTGCACGGTTCCAGACTGAAGCGCCTAGAACCGCTCGGCCACACCGGCCGGCAAATAAAGTTCAAAAATGGTTCAAATGGCTCTGAGCACTATGGGACTCAACTGCTGAGGTCATAAGTCCCCTAGAACTTAGAACTACTTAAACCTAACTAACCTAAGGACAACACACACATCCATGCCCGAGGCAGGATTCGAACCTGCGACCGTAGCAGTCGCGCGGTTCCAGACTGTAGCGCCAGAACCGCTCGGCCACCAGCGGCCGGCGCAAATAAAGTGTTACAGAAATTGTTAGTATGTGGTGCTAGTCAGTATAAGCTAATGAATTGATAAATAATCCAACTGTGCATCATAAACTGTGATGTAATATAAATATAAATCGAAAAGAATTTACAGAATATTAAATGCACAGGTGTAGTTTGCACAGTTCCTCTATTAATTGCTTACAAAGTATTTTCCGCACTGTTGTATGAGGGGTGTTCAGCTTCACACTAGCTCGATAAGTAGACTTCGCAACATCGTGTCCTTCACACTGGCTACCGTCTATCCTGTCACGCCCGGTCTGCCAGGACACTTTGCATCGCACTAACAATCATCCTCTTCAGATTTCTTGTACCATTTCAATATGCTACTAAGCTGCTGTAAACAAATGGTGTGCTGTGACACTCCTTACACACTACCTGCCGATTGGTAACGGGCAAATTATAGCGCAGAAAATGGCTTTCCTGCCTGTCTCATCGCCATTTTCAGCAATTACGGTCGGTGGCGCCCCTGTCGGCTGTTTTCCTAACTAAATTACCGGCAGAAAGTGAAAAAGAAGTGCGGCAGTTTTTCTTTCACGCACTGTACCGCGGCTCTTGCAGACGGCGCCTGGAGGCGTCAGAGCCGGTGAAGCGCTGGCGCCTGGAGCCGCTGTCGCGCGCGCTGCCGGCCTTCGCGGGGCGGCCGCTGCTGCTGCACCGCTGGATCGTGCTGGCGGAGCCGGTGCTGGCGCGCCTCGACGAGCTGCGAGCCGGCGACTTCCGCCTGCGGCCGGACCTGGAGGCAGGTGCCCAGCGCGCGCTCTGGGCCCTGCGCAGGCGCAGCGGCGTCCCGGACCGCGCGCGCGTCACCTTCGTGGGCGTCCACGTGCGCCGCACCGACTTCTCCTCCTGGCTGCCGCGCGTCTACAACCGCTCGCTGGCCGGTGAGTCCCAAACCGGGCAACGTGCCAAAGAGGCGCCTTTCGTCCGAAAAGCGCCAGTCTCACTCTAATACAGGGTGACACACGGGAGACGGACGGTTTTCAATGAAATAATACTCAGCCAACTTTAAAATTAATGCATGTTTATTTAAATGATAAGTAAATGGACACCCTAGCTGCAAACAGGCGTTGATATACTTCATTGGGGACATGTTGAAAATGTGTGCCCCGATTGGGACTCGAACCCGGTATCTCCTGCTTACATGGCAGACGCTCTATCCATCTTTTTTTTTTTTTTTTCAAAGCCAATATCAAATTTCTTTTTCCTTTAAGAACAAATTATGAGGAATATATATATAGTCGTGCGACTTGTAGTTAAAGATCAGTTCTTACAGGAGCGCCTGAAGTGTCTCCGCCTACAGCAGGCCAGCTCGTCCTAACATGTCTCCTCATTGCGTAGGCGTGGGTTCTGGGTAGCAGATCTATTCAGTTCGCTTCGGTTAATACACTTTTCAGCTTCTCAGGGCTTGGACGTTCCAGCTACGAGGTGGGTCATCGAAGGTGCTCCGTAAGGAAATTGGAAAAATATCGCTTATAGCGTGGGTTGCGTATCAGGACGCAGTGTCGTTCGTTGAGATAAGTCCAATATCCTAGCGTAGACTTGTCGCCAGAAGTAAAAAGATAGCGGATCGTGTGGCCACAGATCCAATTCACAGAGTGAGTTTTGGCGGAGGGGTAGAAAGTCTTATCGGGGTACAAAAGCATGTGGACGTCGATCTGAGCTGGTGTCTGTCGAGTAAGAAACGCCAAAATTCGCCGCGCAAGTGTCCAGACGTCGAGCGCTGTGCCACAGTGGAACCGGTGGACATCCGTGTCATCCACTCCACAGTGGGTGCAGAGGGATGAATCGGCGAGATGGATGCGGTGCAGACGATCTCGGTTAACTTGTTTGCCATCCACGGTGATGTACCACGCTGATTGAACGTCTGATTAAAGAAAACGCGCATGGATCGCCTTCCATCCATATGTGTCGCCACACGTACTGTGAATACATACATGCGATGGGGTTGGACGGGCGGCACTGTTGTAACAATTCTGAGACTGTTAAAAAAAGTAACACAAAGCCATTTATGTATAATATATCCATCCGAGCCACCGAAGGCACAGAGGATAGTGCACCTGCAGGGACTTACCCTTGCGCGTTCCCCTTGAGACCCACATTCCCAACATGTTCACACGACTACATTCGTAGTGCGCCTAATAGATGTCTATTTACACAAAATCGAAGCACATTATTTGCCATTTTAATTAACAAAGTGATCTGGGAAAAATAATGTCGTCAACGCGATGTCCATAGTTTCGAATGCAGGACTCAAGTCTCTTCTCAAAATCCTCCATCACACGGACTAAAATCTCTGCAGGGATGGCAGCAATTTCTTGAATGATTGCATTCTTCAACTCGTCCAAATTTCGTGGTTTTTAGTTATAGACACAGTTCTTAAGGTACCCCCACAGAAAAAAGGCACATACTGACAAGTCGGGAGACCTGGGAGGCCAAGGGACATTGCCAAAACGTGAGATAATCCGGCTAGGAAACATGCGTCTAAGAACTGTCATTGAAGTGTTTGCGATGTGCGATGTTGCCCCATCATGCTGGAACCAAGCGCGTTTTAAAGGGATTCGTCGTCTTCTTAATTCTGGTTTCAAGAATGTTTCGAGCATACGAATGTAACGAACCAAATTAACAGTAACTGTGGCCCCGTTCTCTTCAAAAAAAATAAGGTCCAATAATGCCAACAGAGCCAAGAGCACACCAGACTGTTACTTTTTCTGAGTGTAGAGGACGCTGGTGGATAAGGTGTGGATGCTGTGGGGCCCAGTAACGTAGGCTTTTATTATTCACGGTCCCGTTTAAATGAAAATGAGCTTCATCGCTCGTCAATAAAATTTCATTTTCATTCGATCCCAAAATCACTTGCATTCTGTAAGCGAAGTCTTCTCGTACAGCAAAATCAGTTCCCTTAAGTTTTTGGACAATGAGCATTTTGTAGGGATGGAATTTTAATTCTTTATGCAAATTCGTCTAGCCGATTCACGATTGATTCGTAACTCACTAGCATGACGTCTAGCTGACCGTCCTGGGCTTCTGACTGCCGCTTGCCTTACTCTTTCAACATTTTCTGGTGTCGTTGCCCTGTTTCACGGGTCAGGATGCTTCTTATCCAGTATGTTTCCAGTTGATCTGAGGTTTTCCACCCATCTGAGGATTGTGTTACGGCTCGTAACAGCTCCATGTCGATCGACATTAAACCGCGCGCGAAACAATCGCTGCGTAGCAATAATAGACTCACCACTTTTCACGAAACTGTCATAGACACACACGCGACGTTGCAAGTCCCACTGCTCCATAGAGACTGAGTAAATGAAATGGCGTCTTGTGTGGATCAGAACTATCCCCACCACGACCACCTCCCACCACCGCGCTCTCAGTACCACGCAGTTCAAAACCGTCCGTCTCCCATGTGTCACCCGTTACATAAGAAGAATATTTGATGAGGAGTAACGTGGTCACCGTGAAGAAAAGATCGATCTAAGGTTTGACAACATGCAAAAACAACAACAGTCAATACCTACTAGTATTTGTTTTTTTTTTTTTCAGTGATAGGTGGAACTGCAATGACCAACTACAGATCGCTCTAAAAAGAATGTGCATATTTATCAGTAATAACATTATCAACATCAGAATCTGTAGTGCGATTCCCTTTGTCTAAGAAGCAACTAGCAAACATACTTGCGTTCTTGGAATTAAAATAACAGGAAAATAAGACACACTTCTGGAAAAAAATTAGACGACGTCGATTGTGATCTGATGGCAGCATATCTCACCTGGGGGATGACAGATGTACCGAAAATGGTTTCAGCATCGTCTATCAACAGACAGCGCAGTGCTATAGGTACCAGAGCGCCATCTGTGTCTGCCCTTTGATAGGGAATGCTCACAACCAGAAGGCTCATGTGATGCAAGTGTGTGATGCAAGCAGGCAACCTTGTTATGTAGACGCACTCGTGTTCCCCACAGCTAGATGAGCGAGTCTGAAAGGGGTATAATTGTGGTTTTTCGAGTGGCGAGATGGTCCTTTAGGAAAACTGCTACATAAGTTGGACGTGCTGCGTCAGTTGTACAACACTGGTATCAGTGGGCAACTGGACATTGTCACAGCCGTAGACGAGGTCCTGGATGTCCACGCAGCACAGACACCCACCAGAATTTTCGTTTTGTAAGGGTGGCAGCGGCAGTTTGTACAGCTACCACAGCACAGACAAGACGGCTTGTGAACCCAGACGTCCCGCGCGGGATTAGCCGAGCGGTCTAGGCGCTGCAGTCATGGACTGTGCGGCTGGTCCCGGTGGAGGTTCGAGTCCTCCCTCGGGCATGGGTGGTGTGTGTTTGTCCTTAGGATAATTTAGGTTAAGTAGTGTGTAAGCTTAGTGACTGATGACCTTAGCAGTGAAGTCCCATAAGATTTCACACACATTTGAACATTTTTTTTGAACCCAGACGTGACAGCATGAATATTTGTGATGCAGTTATTAGCATCTCTAGTCTGCCTTCCACTAACGCCACAGCATCGACGTGCAAGTCTCAACTGGTGCCGTCAGTGGATCACTTGGAAGGAGGAGTAGCGCGCCGTGGTCTTCTATGATGAAAGCAGATTCTCCCTGAACGCAACTGATGGTCGTTTGCGCGTATGGCACACACCTGCTGAGTACTGCCTCGTACAGCGCATTCTTCCAAGACGCAGTGGCCCCACACAGGCTGGGATCTGATAAGGTGCAAGCCTCGTTCACCTAGAAGTTTTTGGAGGGGACGATAACCAACTCTCGGTACTTGCACATTGTTGTCAGACCCGTTAATTTGCCTTTCTTACAACAGGAAGGTGATGTCTTGTTCCAACAGAATAACGTTAGCCCAAACACTGCCCGTGAAAATAACTTTCTTCTGCAAGATGTACTGCAACTTCCCTGGTCAGCGCCGGCCGGAGTGGCCGTGCGGTTCTAGGCGCTACAGTTTGTAACCGCGAGACCGCTACGGGCGCAGGTTCGAATCCTGCCTCGGGCATGGATGTGTGTGATGTCCTTAGGCTAGTTAGGTTTAAGTAGTTCTAAGTTCTAGGCGACTGATGACCTCAGAAGTTGAGTCCCCTAGTGCTCAGAGCCATTTGAACCATTTTGAACCCTGGTCAGCACGATCTGCAGACTTCTCTCCAATCGAGTACGTGCGAGATGTGATGGGGCGAGGAGTGACTCGTGCAACTCGTCTACCAACAACTCTTACAGAACTACGTGAACAGGTCGAGCAGGTGTGGCATTACGTATCCCAGGACAGCATTCGCCGTCTGTACGATCGACTGGATGCCAGAGGAGGCTACACCACGTACTAATGTGAGTGTTTCAGCGTGAGTCGGTAACTGTTACCTCAAAAGCGCTTGTGTTGCTGATCTGTAAATGTAACCATTTCATGTACTCCATATGGACTGTTGCAACAATAAATCTTGAGTGAATTGGAAATCTCTAAAAGGGCGTAGTAATTTTTTCCGGCAGTGTATATAACCATGACTCGCACAGTCGCATCGTATGATATCATGACAAAATTATGGTGAAAACTCATGTCGCGCAATACAGGCCCGTCATTAGCATACTTTGCTTACAGCCAAGGGGTCTTGGCCACTAGGCGTCGGTGAGCGTATGCACTGTTTACAACAGTGTGACACGAAATCAAGGATATTATCTGTTCGAATGCACGCTTTCGCAGCGATATTCGTTAATAAAACATTCTTGGGTTTCAAGACGCGTCAAGTGGTTTACTGCCCACGAGCTTTCGGCAGAGATCTCCTCTGCCATTGTCAAGTGGATGATTGTCTTGTGGTTGCGCAAGGGATGGGGCCCCTCCACGCCCACACCAACGTGGTGACCAAACCAAAAGTTCTACTGTCACCTCCGTAAACATGCTAGTTTTTGAATCAGGCGTCACAGGATGCGGACTGTGATGTTATCCATGCGTCTGGGTAAGATTACTCATTAACATGGTCCATCAGGAGATAGAAGTGGTCGAAAACGATTGAAGGGTAGCGGTTGTAAGGGCAGAGGAAAAAAAGTGCCAAGGCCAGCTCCAAGGGAAAAAAACCTCTGCGACAGTAGGACGGGTAGTAAGGGCAGTAGCGGCTTGCTAGCTGCGACAGAGCATGCAAGGTGAGGTAGGGTTAGCGTGAGGTATCGTGCATCGTTACCTATGTGCTGCGTGGTCGTTAGCTGGGTCAGTCCGGTGCTGCGGCTGGGCTCGCTTGTAGTTTCCTGGGCCGGCCGCAGTGGCTTCCTCCCTGTAACATAAGAGTTCGGCGCGACAACGCATGCGCTGCTGTTAGACCCTCTGCTGCGCCTTGTCGTCAGTGACTTGGTGCAGCTTCATCAGGCTGGTGCAGAACGGCGGCGATCGGCTACCGTTCAGCGTCCTCCTCTACTGCATGGCGCAGGACTTCTGCATTGCAGCTGTGAGCAGCTCCGCTTGCTCAGTGAGCTGCGCCGCTTCAGCGTCGGAGAAATGCACGCCGTTCGCTCGCGCTTGCGCGATGATGGCTGCCTTTCTGTCTTCTCGGTCCCTTGGAGGGGCCGCTCCCGCAGCGGTCGGCGTCGCCACCGGTTCCGCTGGGGCGGCGGTTTTCTTCTCTGCACCTTTCACCTGCGGTGCTGCTGGGGCAGCCGCTGGGATAGGCGCGCGAACGTCCTTCTGCGAGGTCGCAGGAGTGTTCGCGGGTTCGACTGCGCTGAGGCCTTGGGCGAAGACTGCTCGCAGTTGCCTCGAGGCCTCTTCCTTCTCTGCAGCCACGGCGGATGCGATGGCAGACCTCTCCGCCGCCATGACGGCTTTGAGGGCTGCTGTGGCCTCTTTCACGGCGGTGCCGAGTTCGAGGTCACATCTCTTCACGGGAGAGCGAGCTGCGTCCTGACTGCCCGTTTCCGAGCGGCCGTCCCCGCCCCTGGCAGGTGGATCTGCTATTGTGCCGTCCCTCAGCTGCACCGGGCTGTTCTGCGCCCTCCGCCGTTTCCGACGTCGTCTTCTCTTCTGCTGCTGCGTCGGTGCGGCCGCGGCCGCTTCGCCGCCCCCGGCACGGCTGCGGCTTGAGAAAGCCGCACAACCGCGCCAACTGGCGACGTGCGGGCCGCCACACCGGACACAAGTCGGCAGAGCGTTGCTGCCGCGGTCGCAGGCGCGGCTGTCGTGCTCGCCTGAACACTTGACGCACCGCGCCGCGTTGCGGCAATACTTCGCTACATGGCCCTCGCCCTGGCACCTGAAGTACTGGGGCTGAGGGTCCGTGGCGGTCGGGAGAGCCTCTGTCGTAACCGGGAAGCCCAGCAACTTCCGCAAGTCGAAGACGTCGCTCCCGCCGTCGACCGTTTGCACGGTCACGGCATAGAGCGGCGCCCTCTTCCCGTTGGTCCGGTTGTGCAACCTTGCGGCTGCCGGCTCGCAGCAGCCCTTCCCGGACCGCTGCCTCATCACAGCACCACGGCAACCCCCTGAGGAGTGCCTTAGTCGTCTTCATCCTTCCTACGGAAGGTGCCTTCTCACGCGCTGGCGGCGCGTCGACGATGTGGTCGGCAACTGCGACCTTGATCGCCCTATGGTCGGCCACGTTTGCAGCTCGAACGCAGATCAGCGAGTCTGTATCGACAGACTCGTAGACCACCTCGTTCCGAGCGCAATTCGTCATGGTGTCGAACAGCGCTGTCCACCCGCCTTTGCACTTGACGTACAAAGGGGGGACAGGCCGCGACTCGTCTTCTCGGGAGTTCCTTGCACAGTCGGCAGACTCAGTGAGTTGCACAACCGAAGGACGCTTCGTAGCGGCAGGTTTCCTCTGCGCACCCTTCTTTCCCATGCTGCGAGGCGCGGAACACGACAATTTGCACGCGTTGTGAAAACAACGCACGACAATTTGCTCTCCGCGGCGCCCACAGCACAGAAAACCTCTTCACGAGCTCTCAACGGCCGAGTAAGCGAAGCGCGCAACGGCAGCGATGCGCTCGCCTCGCCAGCTCAGGCCGCTCTGCGATTGTCTTGCGGTTGTCACTGCCGTGCTTATATAGCCGCGCCGTCGCTCGTGACGTCACTTGTGCTCGGTCCCACACCATATATGGTAATGTTTTCGCCGGGCGACCGCCGGGCCCGCTTCAGCTCCCTCAACACCGGATCCCACGATGTACTGAGCTGCAGTACACCGTCTCTATTGAAGGTGTTGTCGGAAATTCTAACCTCTATGGCCTCGTTTATCACGCTATCCCATAAGCCATTAGTCGCTTTAATAATAGACGTCTCATCGAATGCAATTCGGTGTTCGTTTTCCAGAGCATGTTCCGCTTCAGCTGACTTTTTGGGATAGCGCAGACGGTAACACCTTTCGTGTTCGATGCGGCGCTGTTCAATAGTGCGAACAGTCTGGCCGTCATAGAACTGCCCACATCCACACGGTATCTTGTAAATTCCTGGAGTTCTGAGGCCTACATCGTCTTTCACAAATTTCATTAGTTGCCGGATCTTTGCCAGAGGCCTGAAGGTTGTGTCTATTTTATGCCTCTTCAGAAGCCGACTACTCTTCCCTGTTGTCGAGCCACAGAACGGTAAGAATGCAACCTGCTTGGTATCTTCTTCAGAGGTCTTCTTCCTTTGAGGCTTGGATGACCATATATGGTGCGCGACCGAGCACAAGTGACGTCACGAGCGACGACGCGGCTATCCACTTGACAATGGCAGAGGAGATCTCTGCCGAAAGCTCGTGGGCAGTAAGCCACTTGACGCGGCTTGAAACCCGAGAATGTTTTATCAAGGATATGATCATTAACATTCTGCACGGAGCAAAATGGGATAAGTTAAAATGCAGTTAAAGGCGAGCTAGAGTTTAAACTTGGGTCCACAGCAAAATGTTATGTAGGGGATCCACTGGATGTGATGCGCTATGAAGGTTCAGGACGGCCGAGCAACGAGACGGTGGTGAGGGCATTTGTCACGCCCGTGGGGTCAATGAAACAGCATTAAATTACCATACACTTTCTGCTGAGAGTTTTCCAGTGGTTCAGTCTCCACCTCTGAGCGAACTGGTAGCGGCCTTGCTGCGCCCGTGTTGCAGAAATGTTCTGAGTAGCGTGTCAGCGCTCGTTGTGAAATGTGTGGTAGAAGCACCAGGTGTTGCTCACGGTCAGTTCTGCTGTCTCGTGCCAGACACTGCGGTGGTCTGCACGTCCCCACAGCCCAGCATGACTGTGCACATCCGCTGAAGCTTCAGTACTGTCATTAAGCATAGTTGCTCTCAGGTTAAGCCGCACAAATGTGCATATGTCTGATGGCGGTTGTCGTGAGACCAGAAGGCGGAAGTCCCAACAACAAAATGGAGGGCAGCCCGAGGAGCGGTCCCAGTGTTTAGCTGGCAAGGTGGTACAAGCGCTACTGAAGAACGGCGCCACCAGCTGCCCTGATGCCATGATGAACAGCCTGCAGTCAGACAGATTGGTTTTTGTCCAGCAAGATCACCCCGACATTCATCTTCAGTCAGTCACCATTGTGACAGCAATGCAATAATGCCAGCCCACATAGTTGAAGTTATCCCCCACAGCTGGAGACTGCAGACTCATAGAAGAAGGCTCCAAACTGGAAGCGGCTGACAACACTTCATCGTATCTTGCAGCTAATGGAACTGGCCTTCCATTGGTATCAGTGATGCAGACGGAATGTCCACACTTTGGCCATGAGTGCTAGGAAGGACAGGTTTATATAGTGACGTGATCCACCTCAGCATGCACAATGTCGGCACTAGTACAGTGTATATCCACCTTCCGCAGCAATGCAGGCTGCTATTCTTCCATGGAGACGATCGTAGAGATGCTGGATGTAGTCCTGTGGAACGGCTTGCCATGCCATTTCCACCTGGCGCCTCAGTTGGACCAGCGTTCGTGCTGGACGTGCAGACCGCGTGAGACGACGCTTCATCCAGTCCCAAACATGCTCAATGGGGGACAGATCCGGAGATCTTGCTGGCCAGGGTAGTTGACTTACACCTTCTAGAGCACGTTGGGTGGCACGGGATACATGCGGACGTGCATTGTCCTGTTGGAACAGCAAGTTCCCTTGCCGGTCTAGGAATGGTAGAACGATGGGTTCGATGACGGTTTGGATGTACCGTGCACTATTCAGTGTCCCCTCGACGATCACCAGTGGTGTACGGCCAGTGTAGGAGATCGCTCCCCACACCATGATGCCGGGTGTTGGCCCTGTGTGCCTCGGTCGTATGCAGTCCTGATTGTGGCGCTCACCTGCACGGCGCCAAACACGCATACGACCATCATTGGCACCAAGGCAGAAGCGACTCTCATCGCTGAAGACGACACGTCTCCATTCGTCCCTCCATTCACGCCTGTCGCGACACCACTGGAGGCGGGCTGCACGATGTTGGGGCGTGAGCGGAAGACGGCCTAACGGTGTGCGGGACCGTAGCCCAGCTTCATGGGGACGGTTGCGAATGGTCCTCGCCGATACCCCAGGAGCAACAGTGTCCCTAATTTGCTGGGAAGTGGCGGTGCGGTCCCCTACGGCACTGTGTAGGATCCTACGGTCTTGGCGTGCATCCGTGCGTCGCTGCGGTCCGGTCCCAGGTCGACGGGCACGTGCACCTTCCGCCGACCACTGGCGACAACATCGATGTACTGTGGAGACCTCACGCCCCAAGTGTTGAGCAATTTGGCGGTACGTCCACCCGGCCTCCCGCATGCCCACTATACGCCCTCGCTCAAAGTCCGTCAACTGCACATACGGTTCACGTCCACGCTGTCGCGGCATGCTACCAGTGTTAAAGACTGCGATGGAGCTCCGTATGCCACGGCAAACTGGCTGACACTGACGGCGGCGGTGCACAAATGCTGCGCAGCTAGCGCCATTCGACGGCCAACACCGCGGTTCCTGGTGTGTCCGCTGTGCCGTGCGTGTGATCATTGCTTGTACAGCCCTCTCGCAGTGTCCGGAGCAAGTATGGTGGGTCTGACACACCGGTGTCAATGTGTTCTTTTTTCCATTTCCAGGCGTGTATTAAATGGAGTTTTATGGAACAAACAAATGAGAACCGAGGATTAGGTTATTTAAAACAACTGTTGAAAGTGTAGAAACGTTTGAAGCAAAAACATGAGAAATAAATGAAAGAATTAAGAGGAACTTCTTGTCAATGGATATAGAGTTGTGGAGGTTTGCAGTTGGTTGACTCAACGGGATAAATTAAAAATGAAGGCATATGTAAGAGAATGAATCACTGTAATGAGCACAATCGAAGCAACGACTCAGATAGTGTGATCACGAATGCTGTTTGGGTGAGGACAGAGGAAGGCTGCTACAGGTAATTAATTATAAGTAATACAGGTTTCTGTCTGAGCCACTAATTTAATGAACCACTACGCGTTTCGATGGCACCGTCATATTCACGCAGAGAAATAAGTGTTTACGTAATTTTCTGTTTCACTGCAGAGCACAAGTGCCTTTTCACAGCAACAGGCCAAGTGAAAAAGAAGTTATATTTCATTACATTCATTGTGGATGAAAAACTGCAACTGTGATTTAAATTGATAGTTTGTGTGCCTATGATACTGTAACGAGTCACTTTTTGGATATCACAATGCCACGTAACGTAAGCATCTACAAGCATAAGCATAATTTCATTCGTACACATTTAGTTCATTTACGCCTAATATTCCGATATTTTAGGCAGCACCACTATGTTGATGGTGGCAGGTAAGTTACTATGGGACAAAACTGCTGAGGTCATCGGTCCCTAGGCTTACATGCTACTTAATCTAACTTAAACTAACTTACGCTAAGAACAAGACGCTAAGGACAACACACACTCCCGTGCCAGAGGAAGGACTCGAATCTCCGACGGGGTCAGACTCGCGTACCGTGGCAAGGCGGCTAGACCGGGCGGCTACCCCGCGCGGGACTGCTATACTAAGGCCGGTATTACACTATCAAATTTCTTTGTCAAAGATTTGATCAAATATGTGATAAAAATTCCGTCAAATATATTTAACAAAGATCTTTGACGTAGCGCTAGAAGGGGTATTACACTGTCATCATACACTCCTGGAAATGGAAAAAAGAACACATTGACACCGGTGTGTCAGACCCACCATACTTGCTCCGGACACTGCGAGAGAGCTGTACAAGCAATGATCACACGCACGGCACAGCGGACACACCAGGAACTGCGGTGTTGGCCGTCGAATGGCGCTAGCTGCGCAGCATTTGTGCACCGCCGCCGTCAGTGTCAGCCAGTTTGCCGTGGCATACGGAGCTCCATCGCAGTCTTTAACACTGGTAGCATGCCGCGACAGCGTGGACGTGAACCGTATGTGCAGTTGACGGACTTTGAGCGAGGGCGTATAGTGGACATGCGGGAGGCCGGGTGGACGTACCGCCGAATTGCTCAACACGTGGGGCGTGAGGTCTCCACAGTACATCGATGTTGTCGCCAGTGGTCGGCGGAAGGTGCACGTGCCCGTCGACCTGGGACCGGACCGCAGCGACGCACGAATGCACGCCAAGACCGTAGGATCCTACGCAGTGCCGTAGGGGACCGCACCGCCACTTCCCAGCAAATTAGGGACACTGTTGCTCCTGGGGTATCGGCGAGGACCATTCGCAACCGTCTCCATGAAGCTGGGCTACGGTCCCGCACACCGTTAGGCCGTCTTCCGCTCACGCCCCAACATCGTGCAGCCCGCCTCCAGTGGTGTCGCGACAGGCGTGAATGGAGGGACGAATGGAGACGTGTCGTCTTCAGCGATGAGAGTCGCTTCTGCCTTGGTGCCAATGATGGTCGTATGCGTGTTTGGCGCCGTGCAGGTGAGCGCCACAATCAGGACTGCATACGACCGAGGCACACAGGGCCAACACCCGGCATCATGGTGTGGGGAGCGATCTCCTACACTGGCCGTACACCACTGGTGATCGTCGAGGGGACACTGAATAGTGCACGGTACATCCAAACCGTCATCGAACCCATCGTTCTACCATTCCTAGACCGGCAAGGGAACTTGCTGTTCCAACAGGACAATGCACGTCCGCATGTATCCCGTGCCACCCAACGTGCTCTAGAAGGTGTAAGTCAACTACCCTGTCCAGCAAGATCTCCGGATCTGTCCCCCATTGAGCATGTTTGGGACTGGATGAAGCGTCGTCTCACGCGGTCTGCACGTCCAGCACGAACGCTGGTCCAACTGAGGCGCCAGGTGGAAATGGCATGGCAAGCCGTTCCACAGGACTACATCCAGCATCTCTACGATCGTCTCCATGGGAGAATAGCTGCCTGCATTGCTGCGAAAGGTGGATATACACTGTACTAGTGCCGCCATTGTGCATGCTCTGTTGCCTGTGTCTATGTGCCTGTGGTTCTGTCAGTGTGATCATGTAATGTATCTGACCCCAGGAATGTGTCAATAAAGTTCCCTTCCTGGGACAATGATTCCACGGTGTTCTTATTTCAATTTCCAGGAGTGTATTTTTCGTTAAAGTTCAAGATGGCTGACAACAACAACTTGTTATTAACCGCAGCAGTTGCATGTACCACAACTGTGCTGTGTGCACATGCGGAAGAGAAGCGGGGAAAAAAAAGGAAACATACCTGGGTGAAGCCGTGGGTTTTACGACGACACGATAAAAGAAATTCAACTGGTTCAAATGGCTCTGAGCACTATGGAACTTAACATCTATGGTCATCAGTCCCCTAGAACTTAGAAATACTTAAACCTAACTAGCCTAAGGACATCACACAACACCCAGTCATCACGAAGCAGAGAAAGTCCCTGACCCCGCCGGGAATCGAACCCGGGAACCCGGGCGTGGGAAGCGAGAACGCTACCGCACGACCACGAGCTGCGGACGACACGATAAAAGCATTCAACAAAACGTGTTACGTGAGCTTATAGTGGAGGAGGTCAAGTCGTACATCAATTACTTAAGAATGGATGAGCATACATTTTTGTATGTGCTCAGTGAAGTGTATCCTCATATCACAAAGCAAAATATTCACTTAAGAACTGCTACATCTGCAGAAGACAGGCTCACTGTAACACTCCGTTTCCTTGCTACAGGGGAGGGTTCGGTTAGTTTAGATTAGGTCAGGTCAGGTCTCCAATCTTCTTAATCTATTTTTGTATTCAGGGTGCCTCGCGTTGTAAAGCGCCTCATCAGCTTCATACATCTCTATTAATTTTGTAGTTGTCGGCACACACCAATTGTATTTACCGGCAATGTTTATATAAACACTACAAAATGGTTCAAATGGCTCTGAGCACTATGGGACTCAACTGCTGAGGTCATCAGTCCCCTAGAACTTAGAACTACTTAAACCTAACTAACCTAAGGACATCACACACATCCATGCCCGAGGCAGGATTCGAACCTGCGACCGTAGCGGTCGCTCGGTTCCGGACTGCGCGCCTAGAACCGCGAGACCACCGCGGCCGGCTATTAAACACTACAAACGACAGAACGCTGCAGCGATGCTAGCGCTCCATGTTGCAGCATGTCACATTGCAGTGAACAGAAGACAAGCGACTTCATTGATCAAATCTACAGCGATTTGATCAAATATTGGACGACATTTGACAAAGTTCCCTATTACACCATCAAATATCTTTGACAAAGATCTTTGACAAAGATATTTGACAAAGAAAATTGATAGTGTAATACCGGCCTAACATCTAGCTCTTAATGGTCCAGAAACATACCCTACCAAGGTTACGTCTCGTATTTTACTGACGACAAAAATTTTTTTTTCATAAAAAGCATTGCTACAGTTAAAACCGAAAGTCACCAAGAGTAATGTACGCTTAGAAACTAAACTTAACTCTGTCCGAACAGGCCTTGGAAGGCCAACGGTACCGACCGGCCGCCGTGCCATCCTCAGACCACAGGCGTCACTGGATGCGGATATGCAGAGGCATGTGGTCAGCACACCGCCCTCCCAGGCGTATGTCAGTTTATGAGACTGGAATCGCTACTTCTCGATCAAGTAGCTCCTCAGTTTGCCTCACAAGGGCTGAGTGCACCCCGCTTGCCAACAGGGCTCGGCAGATCGGATGGTCACCCATCTAAGTGCTAGCCCAGTCCGACAACGCTTAACTTTACATGAACACATTTACTCTGTTATCGTATATTTTCATTCATATCGGTTTTCAGTGTTAATTACAAAACCTGATCATACCAAAACTGACGCATTGCGGGAATACGAGTTTGTATCTCACGGGAACCAGCGTTACCACTGCGTCAAGGCCATTGGCAGTGTGCGCTTATAGAGAAACTAAAACAAAATAAAAATCTCGCATAATTTATATTTTCAACGATAGCAGCTCTATTTCCGAAAATATCATTTTATCTCCAGCAAAAGACTACACGAATCTGTTATTCACTTAGCTGTTGTAAAAGATGTATGCGCTCTGCACTACCCCGAAAAGAATGTAACTACATAAGCTGAAGATAACGGCGTGAACCATCGACATGTGTAGTACTACAACAAACAAATGACTGACAGTGAAAACTGGTGTACTGATGATATGCAACAACTGTAGTACAAAAACTGACACGTTTCGAAAGAAAAAGCTGTCATCTTCATAGCATAACACGACGACATTCAGAATATCTCAACAAATAAAAGCGCAAATAGTTGCACAAAAAATGAACTGCAGAGGTGCGATTGTGGTCCCGGTATACCGGTTGACAAGGAAAACGAGCTGTAACCCGATGCAACTGACACTGCTTCAAATGGTTCAAATGGCTCTGAGCACTATGGGACCTAACATCTGAGGTCATCAGTCCCATAGAACTTAGAACTACTTAAACCTCACTAACCTAAGGACATCACACACATCCATGCCCGAGGCAGGATTCGATCCTGCGACCGTAGCAGCAGCGCGGTTCCGGACTGAAGCGCCTAGAACCGCTCGGCCACTCCGGCCGGCAACTGAAGCTGACATAGGACGCTACACAGTTCAACATACCATATGTTCACAAGAGAGAGGGTGGGCGACAAGAGGACTGGGAGAGGAAGTAAATGAATACGACTTAGTCTGAATATTAAACTGTTTATTAATAAACTGATTTGTGCTTTTATTCGTTGAGGTACACTGATACTAATGATAGTATGTCTCTGGAGATACAAACTCGTTTTCCCGCAATGCGTCAGTTCTGGTATGATCAGGTTTCGTAATTAACACTGAAAACCGATACGAGTGAAAATATACGATAACAGAGCAAACGTGCTCACGTAAACATCGCGTCCACAAGCGAACCGTTTGCGAGATAACTGTTCATCTACGGTTACGACCAGCGACTGGTTTCAGCTTGAAAGTCTGCCCTAATTGAGCTTAATTAAACTTTTAGATTGCACACCCACGTAAGTGGGTTCAGATTTCACCCGTGGCTACCTTAACAAGAAATACAATATTGTTCCAGCACGTAACAAGTCAGAATTTCCACAGAATTCCCATACACTCGTATCTATTAAAGGTCGTGTTCCGCAACTGGTCCTAGCGTTACGGCTGCAAATACTACACTCGTCTGTGAAGTGAGTTAGAAATTATTTCATACTCCCCAGGTAATAACGTCACTTTTGGCAAGAGTGTAAAATTCGCAGCTCCAGTTCACAAACAAAATCAACGACGGATGCACACTTCTCTTTCGAGATGACACGAGATAAAAAAAAAGAAAAAACAAAGAAAAAAAAAACACGAGCAATGAGGTCACGTAATCCTGGAGATCAAGATACCATCCTTGCTCGACCTTTCCATCTTGGATTACACTGGCACGTTTGATTTCGCCTTACCTTAGCAGCAGAGTTCGCTGGTGCCCTCTCATGCAACTACCACATTACCCAACCGTGGGTCATGGGTGGAATTGGAGCCCTGTTAGAAGAGGGCAATTGAAAAGCTTAAATTTTATAGCGAAGTCACTAAAGGCTCGAAACCACGCATTCAGAGTTATTTCAAAAACGTCTAGTTTGCGAACCAATATTTATGGGAAAGTTTTTGCTTTTATTAGCTGAGTGGTCAGTGCAACTGACTGCCGTTCGGAAAACCCGGGTTCGATGCCCTTACTTGGTGGGACGACTGATAGGGGGTACACTCAGCGTTGTGTGGCCAACTGAGGAGCTATTCGACGGTTCCACGCTCAAGAAACGCGAAAACGACCCGAAGAGCTGTGTGTTGACCATAAGCCCTTCCGTCGAGTCCAATTGCCCCGTCTAGGGTAAACACAGAACTTAAGGTAAAGTTCACCTATATCTTAGAATGTCATCCGCGTTAGTCTTCGCCATTAACTACCATACTCCCTGTATATAGGTGGAAGTTTTATTTCTGTTGTTCGTTTTGTTAGAATTTCGGCACTCGGAATTACGGTGATGATTTCCAAATTGGATACAGTTGAAGAAACTATGAATTCCATAGACGAAAAGATAAATATTAGTCTTTAGAATATTTTCTGTGTTATTCAGGACTGATAGAAGAGGCACAACGTATGAAAATCTATGGATTTGCCTTTTGAGTGTTTTCGATACTGTTATAGAGCTCCAGAGGCAAGAATCGAACGGGTCGTAACTTCTTAAAATGATGCATTTGAGGAGGGCTAATATTTTCTTTCAGTCTCATTCTTGTAACTATCCTCCGTATAAAGTGTAGAAAAAAAGTGCAGATGAATTGAACTGATCGTTCATTCAGATGAACTGGGAACATGGTACAACGGATGATTTCATGACCGATTGTCTTAGCTATTGGTCAATTTTCCGAGTCATATGGCCATGATCCATGGAACTTTTTTCTTTCTGACGCTTCATTCATAGCTGTGCTAGATATCTTCTGAGTTGAACGCGATTCCGCTGAGTCTTGCCGAACGTCAGATCCGACGTACGAGAGCGACGTAAGTAATGTGAGACAGGGGCGTGTTAGTAGTTTGCACAAGGGCAGGCAGAAACAATCCTTTTCAGAGACAAAACTTCTCTATCGAAATATCGTCTGTCAAAGATAAAACTTATGCATCGATTTTCTAGAGCTATTGTCTATACACATTGAAAAAAAAAATCGTTCATTCTTTTAGAGGTTAAGTTCATTCAGTATTTATTGTTGCAATAGTGCGTGTGGAGTACACCAGTAGTTTTGAGATTACAAGTATCGACCCATGCTGAAACACTGAAATTAGTAAGTGAATTCTGGTTTCGCAGGACAGAGAAGATCAGGTTGTGGAAAGGGGCAAAGGTCAATTACTGTTAGTTATACAATAACACTCAACTTTATTCCTCGAAACCAACGCACAGTTTCTCTTTAAAACAACAAACATAAATTCGTGGCTGAGGGCCCAAGTAACTTCTCCAAATAAGTTTAAATAATTCCTCATAAAACACCAGGATTTAGAGGAACGGCTCGAAGCGTTACTTAAGTAAAATTGCAATATCTTCTCGGCTGAAGGCCGAAGTAATATTTCAGATCAGCTAAGGAAAATCTTTAAAAGCTAAGTATTTACAAATTTCGTCTAAAGGCCATATTAAGGAATATTCAAATTAATTCTTCGGCTGAAAGCCCAATATATTTTTTTTTAATATAATAAAAGAGGCTTTAAGGATAAACTTTTACACAGTACAACAGAAAAACATCTTAAGAAAGCTTGAGGTATCTTGTCTGTTAAAGGCCCAAACAATTACTCAAAAATAATTAAAGTCAACTTTAAAATAAACATTTACAGAACGCGGCTGAAGGCCGTTTCACGAATTTACATATTAAAGCCACAGATTCTGAAACAAACTCGGCTGAAGGCCTAAATACAGAGCAACAAGAATTTTAAATAAAACAGGGCTGAAGGCCTATGTTAAAATAGTTAATATGAAGTTCAGCTGAAGGCCACGTACTACGCTTAAAACAGACAATATTAATACACGGCTGAAGGTCTGGCACAATACCTGCGACCAAACAAAATGACAATCACCAACATCAGACAGTGGTGCTCAGAAGTGTTCCAAGGGTCGGCCTGGGGAGGAAACTCTAACAAACGTTTAGGTGAGACAGGCAGCCAACCGTAACACTAAACTATCGTGTGGCAACGTGTCCTAGTGACGGCTCAAGAACCAACCAACAGCCTAATCAATTCCCTTCCACCCGACACACTCGCTGCTCTATTTCAACTGACCGAGTGACTACTCCAGTAAGCAGACAGCATTCAACTGCTCAGTGGAAATCACAGAAGCTACACACGGTTCCACGTAAACACACCTGCACAATAACTCGAACAATCGTAAAAGCCATCACTGTGGAACAACAAGGACGAATCAATTCGACCCACAGGGAGTTTCCACAAGCGGTCGGAGACCAAATACACGTCGTCCGAAGAGACGACCGACCGAACGACCAACCCAGGTCGTTCCCACTCAAGTTACGTGTGTCGGCAACGAGGGGCGAGTCTTGGCTGTCCGAAGCTGACTGCAGCTCCAACCCGACGCAGCTCTATGTCCGTTCGGAATTCGGAGACACGGCGACCCGGGCTCCCTGTCCTGGACCCATCCATGAACAGATAACTCTTGCCCATTGGCCACGAGATCTCTGGACAACGGTCCGCAGCTCGTGGTCGTGCGGTAGCGTTCTCGCTTCCCACTCCCGGGTTCCCGGGTTCGATTCCCGGCGGGGTCAGGGATTTTCTCTGCCTCGTGATGACTGGGTGTTGTGTGTTGTCCATAGGTTAGTTAGGTTTAAATAGTTCTAAGTTCTAGGGGACTGATGACCATAGATGTTAAGTCCCATAGTGCTCAGAGCCAAGCGGGGTGCACTCAACCATTGTGAGCCCAATTGAGGAGCCGCTTGATTGAGGAGTAGCGGCACCAGCCACGAAATATGACAACGGCTGGGAGAGTTGTGTGCAGACCACATGGCCCTCTGTATTCGAATCTGGTGACGCCTAAGGGCTGAGGATGATTCGGCGGTCGGTCGGTGCCGTTGGGCCTTCAAGGTCTGCTTGGACGGTGCTTGTTTTGTTTGTATTCGCTCACTGTAACTGGGTTGACAGAAGAAAGAACACATTAATCAAAAATGTGACTAAATATAATTCTATTTTTCAATCATATGTTACCAACGCTTTGAGCATAACATTAAAATGGTATTACAAACTTCACAACGTGTAATAGGTTCCTCTCTTATAGTAATTCTATGCACAAACATCTCACAACTGTAATTAATACGTAACTGCGGTTTAAATCTTTGAGGGTAGGAACCAGTACCAAGATGACACTCCACGTCTCCCACCTCTCAGCTGCAGCAAGCCAAGTATTGAACTAAAGTGAACACCATCAACACGATATATGACGTGATTTGTATCACGAAAGTGGTTCGTGGGCAGATGGCACGTTCAGTTAGGTAATCACTAACTGAGGAGTCCCGGCTAATCACAGAGGGGCCAGTCCAGCACCCCCCCCCCCCCCCCCCATGCTTTTCACTTCTGATATTGCTTTTCAGTGTTGGCTGTCTTCCTCGTGGTCTAGGGGTAGCGTACTTGGTTTATAAACTGAACAGTGTGGCTTATAACCGATACACTGTTTATATTCTGAATAAAAATCGTTTGCATCGGCTTCCTATGATTTCTGGCATAATTGGTCACCCTCATTCAGCCAACAGTGTTGTCAAAGAGGTCGGCAGAGTGGATAGAGATTCGTGGCACTCTCTTACCTTGTTTTGCGAAACTGCCGTAAGAGATAGAGCAGTTAGCAGTGATAAACGGCATGACGAAGCAAAAGGCTATGGGTAATCACAGGGCATGTGGCCTGTAGATGAAGAAATATCATGATGAGCAGTCCACTGGTAAATGATTCTCTCATCTCTGGGAGCCGGCCGCCAAGGGGGTTTGCTCCGTGAGAAAAAGAGTACATAACCACCGAGAGAGCAACATTCTACGAGTCAGAGAGTGGACTGTCAAATCTGAAAATAGTAGGCAAACTAGAAAACCTAAAAAGGGAAATCCAAAGACTCAGTCTGAATATATTTGGGTCAGTAAAGTAAAAGTGAAGCAAACCAACAGCGAAAACAATAGTTCAGGTGTTAGAGGCAGAAGATGAAGATACAGTGAAACTATTTGAGAGCACTGACCAGGTAGTACCGCATGTAAAGGGAGACGAAAATCTAATAATCTTGAGGGTTTGGAACGTTGTAGCAGGTGAGGGAACAAAGTTAAGGAGAAATATATCAGCAGCTCGTGGTTCTGCGGTCAGTGTTAATGACTCTCGATCATCTGGCCCCGGGTTCTGTTCCAGGTTGCGTCGGAGATTTTCTCCACTCTGGACTGGCTTTGTCCGTTGTCCCACAGAAGGGGATCCTAGGCCAAATAAGCCGTACGCCAATTTTTCGAGGGGAATGACAGAGGAAGAAGGCTAACTTTCAAAAACAAATGTTAGCTAGTTATGGCGAATACACTGTTCCAAAACCACGAGAGGAGGAGCTGTACTCGGCAACGGCCTCGAGACATGAGAAGATTCCAGATTCCAACATGGTGAGACAGAGATTCCGAAATCAGAGAGGGGTTAAGAGGCGTACCCAGGAACATATACACTTTCAGATCACTATTTAGTAATGATGAAGAGTAAACTAAAACTTAAAAAAATCGTCCGGAAGGACCAGTGTGGAAGGAAGTGAGATACTGAGCTAGTAAGGAGTGGTGAGACGTGTTTGTTGAAGTTCTCTAATGCTGTAGGTACTGCGACGCAACAGGCAATTCAGTTGAAAAGGAGTGAATATCTCCAAAAAGGACAACCACAGACGTTGGACACATGCGCATCTACATCTACTTCATACTCCGCAAGCCACCTAAGAGTGTGTGCTGGAGTGTACTTTTTCTACCACTAATTGAACTCTAGAGCCCTGTTCCACTTGCGAATAGTGCGTGGAAAGAATGATTGTTGGTAAGCCTCTGTGTTGGCTCTAATTTCTCATATTTCCTCCTCATGGTCATTGCGCGAGGGGGGAGCAATATGTTGTCCAATTCTTCCCGGAAACTGCCCTCTCGAAAGTCCAATAGTAAATCTCTTCTTTAACCACAACGCCTCTTTTGTAACGTATGTCAGTGGAGTTCGTTGAGCATCTCCGTAACGCTCTGGTGCCGACTGAACGATCCCGTGACGAAACGTGCCGCAATCATTCTGGATCTTCTCCGTAACTTCTATGAGTCCTGTCTGGTAGGGATCCCAGGCAGATGAACGATACTCAGAAATGGGTCCAACAAGCGTCTTATGTCACTTTCCTCGTGGATGAGTTACACTTCCTTAAGATTCTCGCTATGAATCCGAGTCTGGCATCTGCTTTTCCCACTATTTGTTTTATGTGGTCATTCCACTTAAGGTCGCTCCAGATAGCTACTCCTTGATATTTCACGGCTAATACCGTTTCCAGCGGTTTGTTATCTATAGTGTAGCTATACACTAGTGTATTTCTTTTCCTATGTATGCGCAATATGTTACATCTTTTTACGTTCAGAGTCAACTGCCAGATCCTGCGCCATTCAACAATTCCCTGGAGGTCATTCTGCAAATCGTTACTATCTTCTGGGGCTGCTGTTTTGTCACAGACAACCACGTCCTCTGCGACAATGTTAGAGAGCATCACACAGTTTCTTCTATATCACTCGTATATGTTGTACACAGTATCGGTCCTATCACACTTCTTTGGGGTACACCGGAAATTACGTTTACATCTGTCGATTTTGTACCGTTAAAAGCGATGTGTTGAGTTCTGCCTGCAAGGAAGTACTCAAGCCAGTCGCAAATCTGCTCCGACATCGGATAGGTTCGTATTTTTTTCACCAAACGGCAGTGCGGTACGGTGTCATATGCCTTCCTGAACTCAAGGAACACGGCATCAACCGGGGCACCATTGTCCACAGCGCTGTGGAACTCTTGCAGGACAGAGCGAGCTGAGTTTCGCAGCATCTCTGTTTGCGAAATCCATGTTCATTTTTATAGAGGAGATTTTCCTTCTCCACGAACGTCATAATTCTTGAACATAAAATATGTTCCATAGTGCAAAAACATATATTGAAGTCAATGTTGTAGGTCTATCATTTTTGCATTTGTCCTACGGGTCTTCTTAAAAACGGGGATGACCAGCGTTTGCTTCTGGTCACTAGATACCGTTCCTTGCACAAGCGATCTACGATAAATTACTGCTAGAAGGGAAGTAAGTTCTTTCGTACAGTCTTTGTTGTATTTTATAGGTATCTCAGCTGGCCCTGACGCCTTCCCACTACTACGCGATTGCAGTAGTTGTTCCATTCCGCAAACGCTTCTCTCAATATCTGCCATTTTGACATTCGTACGACGATTGAAAGGAGGGGCCGTGATAACATCTTCTGCGTTGAAACTGTTTTGGAAAACCAAATTCAGTATTTTGGCCTTCTCTCTGTCATCTTCCGTTTTGGTGACAGTATGGTCACTGAGTGAATGAATAGATGCTTTTGACTCACATGCTGATTTCACATACGACCAAAAACCTTTAGGGTTTTTACTCAGATCAGTTGACAAAGTTTCATTTTCGAAGTCACTGAACGCTTCTCTCATTGTTCTCCTTACGCCCATTTTCGCTTCGTTCAGTTTTTGCTTGTCAGTTAAGTTTTTTGCTTCTCCTGATTCTGAGGTGAAGTTATCTTTGTTTACGTAGCATGACTATTATACCATCTCTTAAGACCTTGCTCGGAACTTATTTGTCCAGGGCATATTAGACGATTCTATTGAATTTTTTTCATTTGTTTTCCGCATCTCTTCCTCATCACTGAATATTTGATGTGACTGCTCAGGCCGGCCAGGGTGGCCGAGCGGTTCTAGACGCTACATTCTGGAACCGCGCGATCGCTACGGTAGCAGGATCGAATCCTGCCTCGGGCATGGATGTGTGTGATGTCCTTAGGTTAGTTAGGTTTAAATAGTTCTAAGTTCTAGGGGACTGATAACCTCAGAAGTTAAGTCCCATAGTACTCACAGCCATTTGAACCATTTTGACTGCTCAGATACTCTGAAATTTGTATCCTGTCACTCTTGCTCAGCAAATACATCTTCCTACCTTTCTTAACATTCCTTGTGGGATCCGTCGTCATAGATGCTGTCAAAGTCTTATGATGACTGATACGTTCCTCTACGTTAACTAATTCGGTAAGTTCAGGTCTGTTTGTTGCCAGGAGGTCTAAGACGTTACACTCACCAGTTGTGTCTCTATCTGCTCGAAGTAATTTTCGGACAAGACGTCCAGAACAATGTCACACGAATCCCTGTCTCTGGCACCAGTTTTGATACTATGACATTCCCAATGTATAACTGGCAAGTTCAAGTCACCCCCTATTACAACGGCATGATCAGGAAAATTACTAACAATATTCTTCAAGTTCTGTCTGAAACGCTCTACTACTAGAGCTCCTGATCCAGACGGTCTATAAAAGCAGCCGATTACTATTTTTGACAGACCTTTGATACTTAACTTCACCAAGATTCACAATTGGAATACGCGATAACCTCGCTACATTTTATCGAATTGTTTACTGCAATAAATACGCTGCCACTATTGGCGACTAATCTATCCCCGCGATAAATATTCAGATCAGAAATTAGGATTTCTTTCTCATTAACGTCCGGTTTCCGCCTAATACTATCTGTGCTTTATAACCTTCAGTAAGCAATACTAATCGTGGGAACCTGTATGATCCTGCAGTTTACTGAAATCGTATTAACCTTGTCTATCTCTGATCTGCGACGAGGAACATTCTCTGAGAACATCTGGCTAATTTATCAGGCAAATTGTCTTTGATCCCAAGGGAGTATTTCTCTAACTTAAAAAGCCCCATGTGCACGCCACACGTACTCCACTAACCCAGTGTAGTGGCTTTGGGGAAGCAAATGAATATTTAAAGCCTTTAATAGCTAAAATGCCCTTAGCAAACATATTTCTCTAGTAAAATACACTCCTAGGAAAGTATATGAGGAAATTTTTTTTAATATTTTGCCCCCTACGAAGGTACAATCTCCCCTTAACACAATTCGGACCTTCATCTGTACATCTTTCTTCTGATTACTCTCTTGTGCCGTCACATTCTTATTGTTACCAAACCTACAATTTTAAAAAATGAGTTCCAGACTCAAAAAAATGTAGTAGTAAAGTACTCAGACCGGTATGAGACTTGCCTTATGGTTGTCCCTGTGGCTCTGTGTACTGTACTTCAAAAGCATCAAAAAGTTCATAAAATTTTTTTTTTGACTTAGTGAACTAAAGAAGCCATTTCTGGGCACTTTATTATTTGACAAATGCATCTCATTACGAGAAAGAAAAAGTAATAAACTACCGACAGTATCTTCCAAATTTCGGTTAGATGCGCAACATGCTGAGTGCCGATACAGCGGTACTAGCGAATGACTTTTCTTATCTGCGATGACACCGTCGACAAAGTGACGATAAATCCTAATATTCCTTCCTGTGGAATTACGATAGAAAAAGTCTTGAAAATCTAATCTGTAATTTCCTTTTACTAAACGTTTATCACATCAGTTAGTCATTCTAAGTTCACAGCCACCGTATTCCTGCGTCTCTCCTCTTTGCGCGTAGGTGGACCGAACAGCGTCATCTAATAAGCTCTTTTAGGTTTTTAAGCTAGGAGCTGAAGGCGACCAATGAGCGCATCGTTGTGTGGCAAATGCTGCGTGAGAGACGACTACGCCCGCGACGAAGAAGGACTCCACATCAAGTTACCGACCTCTTACGGGGAGCAACGATTGATCTTCATGGATATGGTTTGTTGCACCGTGAAACAGAAATCTTCCCGGGACATTGAGCTGCGATAGGCGAGTTGGGGATATGGTGTGAAGAGACCTGCACGACTCATAAACCAGGGGGTGATAACGAAAATGTGACATCGGCATGATACCTAGGACAGATGTAACACTAACAAGAGTGATTAGGAAGTGTATGGGCAGACAACGCTCATTACTCATGTGGGAACTAATTTACAAAGGCAAGTGATCACAAAATTAGCTAGTCAAACTCAACTATATATTCAAAACATAAGAGTTCTTTAAAGAAATTATAGAAAAAATCAACACAATGAGTTATTGCATTACGCGTGAGTGTAATTACAGAGCATAACCTGGCTTTGATTAAACACCTTCAAATGTTTCAAATGGCTCTGAGCACTATGGGACTTAACATCTATGGTCATCAGTCCCCTAGAACTTAGAACTACTTAAACCTAACTAACCTAAGGACATCACACAACACCCAGTCATCACGAGGCAGAGAAAATCCCTGACCCCGCCGGGAATCGAACCCGGGGACCCGGGCTTAACCACCTTCCAAATATTGAAAATTCGCTCTCAAGAACGTAACAATTACACAGAAATGACTCTAAATAAATACATACCAACTCGCAAAATACTGAAAACAAGACATCGATACATAAACACATCAGAATCTGATAAAGGAATCCGTATAACTGAGATGAAGGTAAAACTATTTACAGTTGGGCAGATTCAGTAGTTCCCGATACATCACAAATATTACTTTAAAATTTAATTACTCTAATTGCAGTTCACAATCAAGATCTTTGTACATATGGAAATGAACTTGTAATTCTAGAGAATATTGAACGGTACTGTCTGGCAAAATTATATCCATATACTATATTTTCTCATTCATAACGTGATTATCGGTATTTAATGGGTTAACAGAATAATAGGATATGTACCCTGTTTCCTTTGTTAGTGACGTGAGTCCACTATAAAATTATGATTAAAGCTTACACAAGTACTGTATTATCCAAATAAAAAAATCCTTCAAGACCCAGGCAAGTCTTTTACACACCAGTGTGTGTGAAATGCTTCAGTCTTATTTTCTGCGAACGTTCTGCCACGACGAATTAGCTCGGTAGACACCATTAGGATGATCATGCGTCATCTTCCCGTTGCAAATATTTTTTATCCGTACTTTGGTCTAACAGAGTATTCTTCGTTTATATTCCTCCTGAAGCCTCCTCGAAAATCATCATTAGATTGTGCCTCATGAAAATAGCATCTCACTGCTACACGGCACTGATGCACGAATAAGAACTACGACGGAGCACCCCCCCCCCCCACAGCCCCCCCCCCACACACACAAATGTCCTCTTTTTCCCCTCGCAGCAAAATCTCGTCTCCCCTATGGTCGCTAGTGTCTCATTGGTCTCTACCGCGCTCCAAAGAGTCTCTTTTACGATTCAGACAATACCACAGGCTTCATACAAAATCATATACTTGATATTGCCAATGATTCTGTTATAAAAAGTTAGAAAATATGTTTTACTCGTTTATAACAAAGAAAACATTACATTTATGAAAAAGCATAGAATTCAGTAGCCCAAAAGTGATGTGTTACACGTTGGGACACTATGCTGTAGTGTCACAAATTGAAGAATTCTACTCCTTCGCACGCGTACTAATAACTCAGATCTTTTTCTCAAGATGCTGCAGGAGATACACGAAGGTGGCAGCAGAACTATATCAAATTATTCCTCCTACAACGGTTCTCTACATTTACTCCTACTAATGACTCCAATACGTTCCCCATCATCTCTCTTACACATTCATGTGGGCTATACCGACCTCTTACCACCGTCCTTAAATTGTTTCGATGTCTGCTATGATGAGTATTATTTTGAGAAATAGTGGAACAGGAACAGAATTGATCGCACTAGCGTCCTGCGAAAATTTCTTTCTAGAGTCTGTGCCCTTTCCCAAAATCCTTCCAACAAATCAAAGTCTTACATTCACCTTTCCCAATACGGATATTATGTTCTCTTTCCATTTCATATCGCTTCTTCGCATTACCACTAAATATTTAAACGATTAGGCATGTTACATATGAAAGGCTTATTTCAATAGTCGTACAAGTCCATTAACTGCACTTTTCTGTCTATAATGCTTCTGAAATTAATGAGCCAAACATACAGAAACAAAGGTCATCTCTAGTGAAATGCCATATGCTTGAATATTTCTGGTATCTCAACTGCAGATTTTTAGCGCTCATTTAACTTTAGGACTCTGTATCTCAATATAAACGAAAATGGACTTGTACCACTGTTGAAATAAGCCCAGGAATGTGGATGGAAGGCGTCATTTTGTTGCAGGATACTGCCCGGCTAACTGTTGCCGAGCCGGCCGGTGTGGCCAAGCGGTTCTAGGCGCTTCAGTCTGGAACCGCGCGACCGCTACGGTCGCAGGTTCGAATCCTGCCTCGGGCATGGGTGTGTGTGGTGTCCTTAGGTTAGTTAGGTTTAAGTAGTTCTAAATTCTAGGGGACTGATGACCTCAAATGTTTAGTCCCATAGTGCTCAGAGCCATTTGAACCAACTGTTGCCGAGATATTTTCGAGTACAGGAAAGGTATTCGCAGTTGCGAATATGAACCACCTTCGGCTGACTATTGGAACGACAGCAGTGAAAATCTGTGCCGAACCTGGACTTGGATCTAGATCTCTCGCTTTACGTGAGCGGTTGCTTAACTGTTTCGGCTAGCCGTGCATGAATCACAGCCGTACTCAAACTTCCATATGTCATCGTCGCACGTCACTCCTACGTTGTGTATATTCCCGTCCAGGAAAGACATACACTGAAGAGCCAAAGAAAGTGGAACACCTGTCTAAAATCGTATAGGGCCCCCGCGAGCACGCAGAAGTACCGCAACACTACGTCGCATGGACTCGACTAATGTCTGAAGTAGTGCTGGAGGCAACTGACACCATGAACCCTACAGGGCTGTCCATAAATACGTAAGAGTACGGGGAGGTGGAGATCTCTTCTGAACAGCACGTTGCAAGGCGTCCCAGATACGCTCAATTATGCACATGCCTGGTGAGTTTGGTGGCCAGCGGAAGTGTTTAAACTCAGAGGATTGTTCCTGGAGCCAGTGTGTAGCAATCCTGGATGTGTGGGGTATCGCATTGTCCTGCTGGAAGTGTCCAGCGTAACGACAAGCGCCAGCACGAAGATGAAGAACGCAAGAACAAGAGATGGCTATGAGGCGACGTCACCCAATAGCTTGCTGACTAGGACCGCACCACGACAGGAGTGGCCTCTATCCGCCCCGCTTCTGCCAGCCGCTGCCTGGCAATAGAAGACGTACACTAGTAGACCCGGACTAGAAGAGAGGCACTAGAACAGCTGTAACTTGTGATCCATATGACTTGTGTGTATTACTTGCATGGACAGTATATATATCGGAGGACACTGATAATTTGCATGTCGCCATTTGCTTGCGACCCAAAGTTAAGTACTGTGAATCTACTTTATTGTAATAAAAAGCCATTAATGTGATTTGCTTGTATGTCGTCTAGCTACCCGAGAACTCAGCATCTTAGGCAACCTACAAGAGTCGAATGGGCTGGACACCACATGAACTGCCCAAGTCCGTTGGAATGGACATGAATGGGTGCAAGTGATCAGACAGGATGCTTACGTACGTGTCACCTACCGGAATCGAATGTACACTATCGGGGGTGTCATATCACTGCAACTGCACATGTACCACCTCAGGGTACTTGTTAAGGTAAACAGTGTTTCCGGTAAGTTTTAGTCTGAGCTCCGTGTTAGCTTGTTTGTTGTTCAGGTTTACTTGTACTAGCTTTCAGTCGCCACTTTTTGAAATAGCAGCTCATAACAGCTAGAACTTCTGTGAGAAGTGTCTCCGCTTGTCCGAGATCTTTGGTTCTACAAGCAAGAGCGATATCGCCGCGTAGAAGAGTTTTGTTAACTTGGTAATGGGGGGATCGAAGATGCGTAGACAGAATAATAAGGGGGCTAAGACGGAGGACTGTGGTAGACCATTACCTATTTTATAATAATATCTTCTAGCAACTAACAGCAGGATATAAAAACGTAAAATAATATGAGTGTATCTTTCTTGCTGATTAGCAAACAAAAGCACTAAAGGGGCAGTAGTATTTTAATGTGTACTTCATTTCAACTGACGTTGGTCAATTCGTCCGTGAGCTTCGGTAATTAAAGCTTTCTGCTTACGTTAGGGGCACAGTGCTTTTAGCACGGAACACTGGAAGTGGCTGCGGCTCTTTTTAGAAAAGGCAAATGCAATAAACAGACAATTCAAGCAATAAAAAATAAGCACCGAAGCATAGAAAATTTCTGCAACGCCCACCTGAAAACACTGATTAAAAAAAAAACACTAAAAGAGACACTGTTATAACACGTAAACACACCCCCGGAAAGAAAAGACATGGTAGAATTAGGGCCCCATCAAAGCACAGTTGTGGCAGCCAGGCTCTAGGTGCGAAACGTGAACAGGTCGTCGCGTTGGTATTCGTCCAGCCTCGTCGTCAAATATGTGGTGTCTCGGAAGCCTGCATACTCGGTTCACTACACAATAATCAAATAGTCGAATTAATGAGTTTATCGCAAAAAGAAAATTACAATACTTAATTTTGTCAATTTTCACAGATGTGTCACAAGCAAAGGGCGACAAACAATATTGGAACGTTTCTACTTAACACCTGCTTTGTTTAACCTTTAAATCTAAAGAGAGTGGAAGGGCTGACCCAATAAAGTGAACATTTCAATTCCAAAAACAGTCTCACATAAAACTGACAGACGCCACTCAGGCAAGATTATTTACGAAAAATTCATTACATAAATTCATAAGAAAGTTAATAAATCATGAGCCAACGATCTCCCATAAACAGTGAGAAACGCCACTCAGGCAAAATATTTAAGAAACTCTCATTGCATAAAATAATTAATAAACTGATAAACCATTAGCAATGATCTCACATGAAAATTGTCAGAAGCCACTAAAGGCTTCATTTGACCATAACTTTAACAAAACAACTCTAGTTCAGACACATTATTTAAGATCATTACATGTAAAATAACAGTTGACACACAGCCTCAATTTTAACACGAATACTTAGAACATATTTATTAAAACGTAACTTGGGCAATCTTGCAAATTACTAGACTGGATAAACTTGCAAAGCGAACCACGAAATTAGTCAAATGCCCATTGGCTTGTAAGATGGGCTCTTAGGGCATAGAAAGTCACAACTCTGTGCAATCATAAATGTGTAACAACAGAAGTAAGGCCCAAGCTTGTAAGGCCGAAGTTTAACCACGAACGGTGGAAGCGACTGAGGGAAGTAATACTTAACTTCGAACCAAGACGTGGCTCCGTTTGCAACCCCACATCGAGTAGGCCACCGCAATGTGAACCCAGCAAACGCTACCGAAGGAAAACACACGAGCTCAGGCGAAGTCCACCGCCCGTAAGCCAAACTTGTAATCTAAGGGGAAGCATTGAGCTTCGGTTGTCCGCTGCCTCAGCTCACTGAAACACAGAGCACACCCGACAACAGGAGGCCAAAAACTTTTCTTAACTTAAAGATTCAAGATTGACCAGTAAATTAACACTACAAAATCAAGGCTAAAAAACAACTAATTTCACTCGCTAGTGCTTTAAGTGAAACAGTACCTGATAAACAAACGCTAAGAGTGGGAAATGCACTGGCTCACGAGAACCGATACTCACCAGAACTTAACGACAAACGTATTGGCCACCTTAAGTGGGCCTGCAAAGCTCAACACGGTAACCTTTAGAAATAAAAACTCACAAGGGAACCTCCCCATCGCACCCCCCTCAGATTTAGTTATAAGTTGGCACAGTGGATAGGCCTTGAAACACTGAACACAGATCAATCGAGAAAACAGGAAGAAGTTGTGTGGAACTATGAAAAAAAAGCAAAATATACAAACTGAGTACTCTATGTGCAAGATAGGCAATATCAAGGGTGATATAAGCTCAGGAGCGCCGTGGTCCCGTGGTTAGCGTGAGCAGCTGCGGAACGAAAGGTCCTTCGTTCAAGTTTTCCCTCAAGCGAAAATTTTAATTTCTTTATTTTCGCAAAGTTATGATCTGTCCGTTCGTTAATTGACGTTTCTGTTCACTGTAATAAGTTTAGTGTCTGTGTTTTGCGACCGCACCACAAAACCGTGCGATTAGTAGACGAAAGGACGTGCCTCTCCAATGGGAACCGAAAACATTTGTCGCAAGGTCATAGGTCAAAAGATTCCTCCACATGAAAACACGTCTGATATATTCTATACGACACTGGTGACGGCATTTGCTTCACACGACAGGAATATGTTGTCGACCCACCCAATATGTACACTTGGCGAATGGGTAAAAAAGATTCTTCTACCTTGCCCGATTTAGGTTTTCTTGTGGATGTGATAATCACTCCCAAAAAAGTGGTGAAAACATAAGAGTTTGTCACATAAACTGCAACAAATGAATGCAACAGTTTCACAGTCGCACAGTTTTCCCTGTGCTCTGTCAAAACATGTATTTTTAACGTTTTCAAATTTTTCCGTGTGTAGACCGTCAAATCCTGCATATCTCCAAGCAAATCTGAACATGTCCTGGAATTTTGGAGAGCGAAGTTGATTATGTGTGAGTGCCTGAACTTTGAAAATTGTCTAAAAACAAAAAAATTAAACTTTTCACTTGAGGGTAGACTTGAACCAAGGATCTCTCGTTCCGCAGCTGCTCACGCTAACCACGGGACCACGGCGTTCCTCAGCTTACACTTCCTTGATATTGCCTATCCTGCACATGGACTACTCAGTTTGTATATTTTGCTTATTTTTTTCATAGTTCCACACAACTTCTTCCTGTTTTCTCGATTGATCTGTGTTCAGTTTTTCAAGGCTTATCCACTGTGTCAACTTATAACTAAATCTGAGGGGGGTGCGATTGGGAGGTTCCCTTGTCAGATTGCCCGCAGAGGACATATTGACATGGATTAACCGATATCTTAAGCAAATTAAACACTTGCTAATAATAGGTATTGGACTACCATTCTGCAAATACATCAATATTATGCGGAAGCAGAGCACACGCTTAGTAAGAGGCATCAAATAAAATCGAACACACATAACATTACGCGGCCGGCAATGTCTTATTATACCAAGAGCGATCACAATCACAGTTAACTAACCGCTCTTAGTAATTAGAGTAGAGATGTCAGACCATCACTTCGCAAGATCTTAACAGCGTGTCCCTCCAAGGAATCGGGAACATCCACAGCTCACGAGGTTGCCGGAGAAAGCACAGCGCTGGCCAACTCCCGCCGCCTCCAGTACAACCACGTGATAACCGCCGCCCTGCCTCAGGCACGCCGTCTTCGCCTTTGCCTGCCAGCCAATCGCCGACTCGCGCACCATCGCCTACAGTTCTCAAAGCGTTGTTCCTGTTACTCGCGGTCGGCAACTCGCTTGTATCCCGGGCCGTCCCAAGCCCCAAGACAAACCTCTGTACTAGGAAATTGATCGTACTCATGTTAGAGATATTACTGGCACCGGTCCCGCCATGGCTCAGTCTTTCCCCCACAAACACGAACTACCCCTGTCCCTCCACCCGTACCGTCTTCTAGCAGGACAGACAAGGAAGGAACCATGAACCGAGGAAGAGGTCAGGCAGCCTTTATTTCACTTAGGTGAGCCCGGAAACGCTTGCCTCAGGATATCTCTGTAACCTCTAAATTTACTGGACTCAAAACCCTGATTATCCAGCCAGGTCTCCGGAAATGCAGTGTCAGCTTCCGACTACTCACATTGTCAAGACAGCCCACTAGAGCTTTAACGTACATGCGGTCCTCCATCTTGCCAGCAAAGGGTCTCCTCCCTGTGTTATAACGCGCTGCCTGTCGGTTATGCGCGATGTGGATATTATTCCTCGCGCGCCTCCAATTCTCGCGTATGGTCTCGGGTGTCATGGCCTTCAGTTCGGCCAAGCATGAAGCCACTCGCGCATCTCCTGTGGAGCTAATGTACGCTTACCAGTTGAATACCCCATTATCTAATTTATGGGAGATTAACCACCTATTGCCTAGCTCCATAATTAGTTGTTGTGTAGCCTTGATTTTATAGTGTTAATTTACTGGTCGATCTTGAATGTTAAAGTTAAGAAAAGTTTTTTTGGTCTCCTGTTGTCGGGTGTGGTCTGTGTTTCAGTTAACTGAGCCAGCTTGCAAGCAAAAGCGGTGAGCTTCCCTTTAAATTACAAGTTTGGCTTACGGACGGTGGACTTCGCCTGAGATCGTGTGTTCCTCTTCGGTAGCGTTTGCTGGGTTCACATTTCGGTGGCTTACTCGATGTGGGGTTGCAAACGGAGCCACGTCTTGGTTCGAAGTTATTACTTCGCTCAGTCGGTTCCACCGTTAGTGGTTAAACTTTGGCCTTACAAGCTTGAGCCTTAATGCTGTTCTTACACGTTTATGATTGTACAAAGTTGTAACTTTCTGTGCCCTAAAAGCCCATCTTACAAGCCAATGGGCATTTGAATAATTTCGTGGTTCGCTGTGCAAGTTTCTTTAGTCTAGTAATTTGCTAGATTGCCCTAGTTACGTTTTAATAAATATGTTCTAAGTATTCGTGTTAAAGTTGAGGCTGTGTGTTCACTGTTATTTTACATGTAATGTTAAAGTATTAGAACTGAAAGGGTCTTGAATAATGTGTCAGAACTAGAATTGTTTTGTTAAAGTTATGGTCAAATTCAGCCTTAGTGGCTTCTGCCAATTTTTATATGAGGTCGTTGGTTTAATGGTGTATTAATGATTTTATGCAGTGAGAGAGTTTCTTAAATATTTTGACTGAGTGGTGTTTCTCACTGTTTATGGGAGATCGTTGGCTAATTATTTATTAACTTGCTTACGATTTTATGTAATGAGTGTTTAGTAAATAATCTTGCCTGAGTGGCATCTGCCAATTTTATGTGAGATTGTTCTTGGTAGTTAAGAAACACATTGGAATTGAAATGTTCACATTATTCGGTCAGCCGTTCTACTCTCTTTAGATTTAAAGGTTATACAAAGCATGTTTTACGTAGAAACGTTCCAATGGTTACTACTGACGCCGGTCACGCCACAGCTGAAATATAATCAGTCTTCTTCAGTATAAACTATCCCAAGTCTGTACTACATAGAGAGTACAAGCGAAGAGACTAGAGTTGATGCTGCTATCGAACTGCGTAGTCACCAGTCGGTCATGGCACTTACGTCCTCTTCACATATGGGCCGTGGCTGTCGCGTTGTCGTCCTGGAGAGTGGTTGGTCAGCGTGCGATTGGCTGGCCTCTTCTCACAGCCGTCTCTTCTGTTCCGTTCCTGACTGCCGTGCAGGCAGTTGACTTTACGCCGTAACATAAAGATGCAGCAGGTCTCAGAACAACAGGGGCAGCGTGCGATTGGCTGGCCTCTTCTCACAGCCGTATCTTCTGTTTCGTTCCTGACTGCCGTGCAGGCAGTTGACTTTACGCCGTAACATAAAGATGCAGCAGGTCTCAGAACAACAGGGGTCTACAAGATAAATTGCGAATGTGGCCAGTCTTTCGTTGGACAAACAGTATGCACTGTAGAACAACGCACGAAGAGATTTTATCATCTACGCTATCGGAAGGAATCTTCTTTATTGAGAATGCTTTAGAAAGCGGACACGAGACAAAATCTAAGAAAAATTCCTCCGTGGCTCGCGCAAATGACTTCTGGCATTGTGTAATTAAAGAAGCCGTTGAAATAAAAATCACCAATAACACCATAAATAAAGACGGTGGCCTGCAGGAACAGCATGGCGTGGGATCCAGCGATCGCGAGGTAGAAGCGGGCGGATCGAACTCCGACTCAAAAGATACCCGTATATGGCGATGGTGTGATCAGCAGTGACATCGCAGCATGCAGCTAGTGTATATAAGGGCAGTCACACCAATTGACTATCGCGAAGGACTGCTTAGTCTAAAGCTCGAGTAATTTTAATTACTTGGCTTGGTTGGTAACTCGATAACTTTTTATATAATGCTTTTTCTTATTTTTAGTTGACAGGGTGTTGGTTCAGTCCCCTGTGTACTTTGATTTCTCCCTGTTCCAGATGCAGAATCACGTGAAGGCCGTTTTTGTTCATTTTTCTCACTTACAATAAAAAAATCAAAAATCAAAAAATAGAAAAAAAGATAAAACAGTGGACAACAGATTGTGCTTTAGTTTCCTGTTCACTCAGTATCTTTTTCTCTTGCATTATTACCTTCAGTTTTTTTTCTGAGTTTGCAGCTCACGTTAAATGATAGTTTTGACTATGGTCATCTGAATGTTCATTAACGTACTAAGTGATTGTGATAAAAATGAATTTGATAGAGCACTTGCCTGTGTAAGGCAAAGGTCCGGAGTTCGAGTTTCGGTTTAGTGCATGGTTTTAAACTGCCAGGAAGTTCAATATGCGCAGTTGTTGGTGGATAAGTACAGATATTTCTATTGCTGACAGAGGAGAGAGTACTGAACAACATTACATCAGTAGTTGCTTCATTTGCAGACTAATAATTATAGCTGCTACAACCAGCAGGTTTTTAGGATAATTAGTACCTCCAAGTATTTGCGACACAAGCAAGTTATTAAAGTTTACATATCGCTGGGCAGCAGGTGAGGTATTAAGGTGTGGAGACGTGGACGCGAAACGGATGGTCTATACTAACAGGTGTAGTCCAATTCATGGCACTGTTACTACTGTGCAGAAAACATCGGAACTCTCCACCTTCACCGCTAACACCCTGGATAATATTATTACCAAATAAGCAGCAACCAGATGCAAGATCATGTTTTCTTTATTTACTTTTGCAAATCGATTTCAACTGATTAACAGCCATCATCGGTGCTACAAATACAAGAATAAAAATTTTAAAAATTAAGAACAGTGACCAAATGAATAAAGGCGTTCTTCGCCGAGCATTTTTTGATGGGAATGGAAGTGATAGGACAACGAGAAGCGAGAGGGGGTGGAGGAGGGAAGAGTGAGGAGGGGGGTAGATAAACAGATCGGTGATTTGAATTATGTTATTGTGACTAAGTTTGCGTTGACGCCCTTTAGTTGACGTCTTTGTCGACTAAACCAACAGACATATGGTGTGGATTCACGTCTCATAATATACGAGCACATCGTAAGAGCCCTTACGAGTTCTCAATTCATCCTAAGAGCCTGTGTTAATTTTCCCATGTATGAAATGTGCTAGCACTTTATTTCTAAATTTGGTCTTGTTTCTTTAATAAGTTTGTTTCGTTCATGTCCGTAATTTTCTTATCTCAACTTAGTTTACTTTAGATGTGCATTCAGCAATGTGGTGCCATCTGCCGGGGGGGGGAATCCGATCTTCCTGAATATCATTTACTGTACGCTAGATGGTTGCCAACACCGTTTTTACGTTTTGGCATTACGATTAACTTTTGCTCTTCGATAATATGATAAACTTTTAAAAAAATTTAAATTTTTAAAACGTTTTTTAAAAATTTTTATATGGTGTGCGTCTCACCTATGCCTGTACCTATTTTTACTTATTTGTACAATCGCTTTTTGGCGCATATCACATCCCGATCCTTCACTCCTCGAGGCCCGGAACCTCTCACTCCTTCTCCGCCAACACTTTCCTAGAGCCCCCATCTCCCTCCTCACTCCTAGAAGAGACACAATTCTCATCTCCTTCCCCAGCCCCACCCTCCATACTGACATCCTCTCCCGCATCCCCATCACCCACTTTGGCCCTAATGCCTCCCTCTCCCCTGCTCCTTCCCCGTCTCCTACCCACCAACCCCAACCCCCGCATCGCCCGCCGACCCACACCGCCGTGATCACTCGGCTCAGTCTGACGATAACGGAGGAGGAGGTGTTGGCGTAGCTCAAGGCGCATCTTTAACTCTGCTGGCCCCAAACGCCTTATGCGGGTTTTCTCAGAGGACGCCCCCTCCATTGACTGCCTTCTGAAGGAGGCTGCCCTCCTCTTCTACCAGCGATACAATGTCTACCCCTCCCGTTCCCCTCCTCAATCCCTCCGCTGCCAGAGGTGTCTGCACTACAACACGCACACAACAGCTGAGTGCCGCAAGGCCCCCGACCTGCCCGCATTGTAAGCAAGCGCACTTCCTCCGGCAGTGCCCTAAACTTCAGTCCCCTCCCTCCTGTAATACCTGCAATCTCCCACATCCCACCTACTCCCAGAAATGTAAGGCCCGACCCCCTCCGACCACCCCTGAACGCACCGTCCCTGTGTGGCTTTCGGCCCTCCTTCTCTTCCGATGACCTTCACCTCACTCATCTCGCCTCTGAACAGCTTAATTCCCGTCTTTCTGATATCTTCCTCTCCCTTGACCTTGAACGAGCCTATGACCGCATGTGGCATTCAGGTCTCCTCTTCAAGCTCCAAACCTTCGCCCTTCCTATTAACTACGTCCGTCTGATAGCCTCCTTTCTTTCCCACCATCCTTCCTACGTCACCATCCACAACATGGATTCCTACACCTTTTACCCCTCCGCCGGTGTGCCCCAGGGCTCCGTCCTCTCCCCTCTTCGGTACTTCTTGTACACGGCGGACATGCTGCCGCCTTCACCCCCCATTCGCCTTCTCCACGACGCCGATGACACTGCCTTCCTTGCCCTTGCCCCCACCCTGCATCGCTCCCAACACCTTCTCCAATCCCATCTTGACTGGCTCACCGTTTGGTGCAACCAGTGGTTGCTTAAGTTCAATCCTGCCAAATACCAGGCGATCATAGTAGGCAAAACCACTCCTTCCTTCTGCCCCCTCGATTTCTACATCACCATCTATGGCCGTCCTATCGCCCTCACCCCCACCCTTAAGTACCTTGGTGTCACCCTTGACCGTCGCCTCTCCTGGACCCCCCACCTCCGGACGATCCAAGCCAAGGCACGCTCCTGCCTCTGTCTCCTCAAACTCCCCTCCGGCCAAATTTGGGGTCTGGACCCCTCTACCATCCTCCATACCCATAAATCCCTCATTCACCCAATCCTTTGCTGCGCCCACACTGCCTGGATCTCCGCTCCCCCTACCTTTTACAAATCCTTTCAGATCCTGGAACGCCATGCTCTTCGCCTCGCCTATCACATCCGTCTCCCCTCCCCCACGCGGATCCTGTACGACCTAATTCCCTTCCCCCACCTCCTCCATTTCCGCGAATGGATACGGATCCTCTACACCTCCTGCAAACTCGATCCTCCTCACCTGCTTGTCTCTCCCATCATCTCCTGCCCCTGTCCACTGCCGTGCCTGTACTTTCATGTCCGACCTGCTCTCCATCTCTCCACTCTCCACACCCTCTCCCAAGGTGGCTTCCGCCAGCTCCCCCTCCCTGATGATGCCCTCCTCCCCTCCATCTACCCCTCGTACCAACTTTGATCCTCCCTCCCTCTTCCTGTGTTTGTTTCCTTTGGGCATCCTCTCTCCCTTCTCTCCCCCTTCCCTCCCTCCTCCCTTTCTCCCCACTCCTTCCCCGGGCTTCCCCTACCCCCATCCCTCTACTCCTCCTCCCATCTCCTCTGCCCTTGGCATCTTTGCTCTCGGCTCTCCCTCCCCCTCACCCCTCTCCCCTCTTGGCTGGTCCCCAGACTCGCACACGTTACGTGGACATTCGGGCGCCGGAGATCATCGCCATCAGTTTCTCGTGTGTGTGCCGTCGTGTTTGTGTTAGTGTTCACCGTCGCACTCTTACGTTCACCTGTGCCATCGAATCATCAGTGTTTGTGCGCCGTGCAAACGTGTTTCAGTGTAATTTACGTCGAGTGTGAACGGCTCCGTGTTTCGTATTTTTGTGTGTCTACTGTCTTTTTACCTGTCACTCTATCTATTATGTATCTTCTTAATGTTTTTTCTCATTGAAAAATCTAAGGCTGAAGAGCAGCGTACGATGCTGCTGCCAGCCTACCTATGTATCTGTATAGGTATGAAAATTACAACGAAGGAAAAAAAATGGCGTATATAACTGTACTATATGTAAATTTTTCATTATATTTTACCGCACTTTGTATGTAATTTCTTCTTCTCATTTTTATTTTAGCTATATTTTTTGCATAGAGGGCGGGTTTGCCTTGCAGCGCCCCCTTATCGTTTCTCGTTGTCATAGTCTATTCTCTATGTATCACTTTATGTTTGACGTCTGTTTAAGACCGTGTTATTACTCAGGGAACATACACGTTGAAAGGTAAATTTGTATGTGAATTTTAAATGGTTTAATGCGTCTATATACATTTAATTGGTTTTACGTTGCTTTATGCACATTTATTCATTTGGTCACTGTTATTAATTATTTTTATTTTTATTCTTGTATTTGTAGCACCGATGATGGTTGTTAATCAGTTGAAATCGATTTGCAAAAGTAAATAAAGAAAACATGATCTTGCAACTGGTTGCTGCTTATTTGGTAATTTTATGGTTTACAGTCGCTGCACAACTTGGGAACCATATGGAGCCCCCGATTTAGAACCCTGTATAATGTTCGATCTGTGTTCTTAGAAACCATAGCACACTTCAACTGATGGAAATATTACAGAAATGTCCAGCTGAAGGTTCAGAACAATCTGCGGCTGCAGCGCCTTCGGTGAGTCTGGTTATTTCTACAAGATCTCTGAATAGTACTCTGACTGTCCCATGGCTGGCTGAGAATCTTCTAGGTACAAGTGAGGAGCTGGAGGCGTAGTTGAATTTGCTGCTGGAGGCGTAGTTGAATTTGCTGACATGCGTAGCTTAGTGGAAATGTACTAACGAGCATGTTGGTGGAGGACTTACTGTGTGTGCTTGCCTGGTGCTGCCGGCAGATGAGTCCTACTTCTCGGCGGGCATGGCGCTGTGCCGCGCCAGGGCACGGCTGTGGAAGGGCGGCCGCGCGCTGTTCGCCGTGGCCAGCGACGACCCCGCCTGGTGCGAGCGCCACCTGGCGGACGGCGGCGCCAGCCGCGACGTGCTGGTGGCGCGCGGGGGTTCCCCGGAGCAGGACCTGGCGCTGCTCGCCGCCTGCAACCAGTCGCTGCTCGACTACGGCACCTTCGGCCAATGGGCGGCGCTCCTGGCTGGCGGGCCGGCCGTCTCGCTGAGGCTCGACCCGCACGTCGACGAACACCTGGCGCGCATGCCGGGGTGGACGCTCGCCTGATGACTGTGGTTCCATCTGCCATATATCACAACTCGATTTTAGGGGGATACCGTGTGAAGGACACAGAGACTGAACATCATACCACAGTGTACATCCATTGTAATGATATACAAACGAATAAAATGGACTTTCTTTTACACCCTCGAAAGCATTTCACTCTCTTTTCACATTTACCACACTATTCTTCGTTTGACGAATTGTGCGACGACCTTCTAAATGACCCTCATTTGCCCATATAACACAAATATCCATATCTGTTGAAACCCCTAAACTCTTTACTAAAAGAGCCCCCACCCGTTTCTCCCTAAGTATTCATTTAATTATGCTATTACAAATAACACGACTCACTACCCATCAATGTGCAGCAGACCCACTCTTTCAGGTACCAAAACTCCGTATCAAATTTACTTCTGTTCCCACCTCACCACCATCCTCATATACGTCAAGGCTCTGTCATTCCCTACATCTACATCTACATCTACGTGCATACACTGCAAGCCAAATGGTTCAAATGGCTCTAAGCACTATGAGGTCATCAGTCCCCTAGATGTAGAACTACTTAAACCTAACTAACCTAAGGACATCACACACATCCATGCCCGAGGCAGGATTTGAACCTGCGACAGTAGCAGCAGCGCCCTTCCAGACTGAACCGCCTAGAACCGCTCGGCCACAGCGGCCGGCACTGCAAGCCACTATGTGATGGACTGTACCTGATCGCAAACAGAACAAAGGAAAAATGTTTTTATGCCTTCTTATGAGCCCTAATTCCTCTTATCTTATCTTCGTAGTCCTTACGCGAGGAGTATGTAGCAGGCAGTAGAATCATTCTGCAGTCAGCTTCAAATGACATGTCTCTAAATTCTCTCCATAGTGTTCCGTGAACAGAACGTTGTCTTTCCTCCAGGGATTTGAGCTCACGAAGCGTCTCTGTTAAACTTGGGTTACTCCTCGAACTTTATGGTAACAAATCTAGCAACTCTTAACTGCTTCACTGCCTTTCTTTAATCCTACCTAGTGGCGATCGCAAACACCAGAGCAGAAAAAAAATGGCTCTGAGCACTATGGGACTCAACTGCTGAGGTCATTAGTCCCCTAGAACTTAGAACTAGTTAAACCTAACTAACCTAAGGACATCACAAACATCCATGCCCGAGGCAGGATTCGAACCTGCGACCGTAGCGGTCTTGCGGTTCCAGACTGCAGCGCCTTTAACCGCACGGCCACTTCGGCCGGCACTAGAGCAGAAGACAAGAATTTGTCGTACTAGTGTTCCAATTGTGGTCTCCTTTACACATGAATCTCGGTTTCCTAAACGAACGGTTGACCGTTCGCATTCCCTACTGCCATACTAAAGTGCTTAATCCATTTCATATTGCTTTGCAACGTCACGCCTACATGACTGTGTGAAGCAGCACAATACTAATGCAGTTTTCAAACAATATGGGACCTACTCATCTGCATTAAGTTTCATTACACTAACTAGAGATTTTGCCCAAGTCATCTCGTGCCCTCCCTACAGTGATTCAAAAGAAATGGTTCAAATGGCTCTGAGCACTATGGGACTTAACTGCTGTGGTCATCAGTCCCCTAGAACTTAGAACTACTTAAACCTAACTAACCTAAGGACATCACACATATCCATTCCCGAGGCAGGATTCGAACCTGCGACCGTAGCGGTCGCGCGGTTCCAGACTGTATCGCCTAGAACCGCTCCGCCACTCCGGCCGGCTACAGTGATTCAGCAACGACACATTCCCGTCGTCACAGAGTCATCATCAAAGAGCTGCAAATTGCTACTCACTTTGTCTGTACGATCATTATGTACACAGGGTGGTCCATTGATAGTGACCAGGCCAAATATCTCACGAAATAAGCATCAAAAAAAAAAAAAAAAACTACAAAGAACGAAACTCGTCTAGCTGGAAGGGGGAAATCAGATGGCGGTATGGTTGGCCTGCTAGATGGCGCTGCCATAGGTCAAACGGATATCAACTGCGTTTTTTTTAAATAGGAGCCCGCATTTTTTTGTTACATATTCCTGTAGTACGGAAAGAAATATGAATGTTTTAGTTTGACCGCTTTGTGCCATCTGGCGGGCCAACCATAGCGCCAGCTGGTTTCCCCCTTCAAGCTAGACAAGTTTCGTTCTTTGTAGTTTTTTCGTTTGACGCTTATTTCGTGAGATATTTGGCACGGTCACGATCAATGGACCACCCTTATAGCAAATAAGAGCGGGCTTATCATACTCCTTATCGTAATGAATGTGCCAAGAGGAGTATGATAAGCCCTCTCTTATTTGTCTTTGATGAACACTTGTCATCGAGGACAACGTACTGGGTTTTATCACTCAGAAAGTCTTCAAGCCACTTACATATCTGGGAACCTACTCTGTATGCTCGTACATTCTTCAACAGTCTGGGGAGTTAACCCTTTCCAATAATCTGGGAGTATGGAATGTGACTGTTGCCGTCCATCCATGGTTTGAGGATACCATCTGAGAAAAAGCGAAAATAACTTCCACAGGAACGAAGATTTCCGATACCATGATTATCTATGGACTGAAGCTTTCCTGTCCCAAGGAGACTTGTTATGTTTAAACTGAGAATAAGTATAAGAATTCTGCAGCAAATAGTCCGCAGCTCGTGGTCGTGCACTAGCGTTCTCGCTTCCCACGCCCGGGTTCCCGGGTTCGATTTCTGGCGGGGTCAGGGATTTTCTCTGCCTCGTGATGAATGGGTGTTGTGTGATGTCCTTAGGTTAGTTAGGTTTAAGTACACTGCTGGCCACCGTAAATGCAACACCAAGAAAGACAAGAGGTAGCACAACAAGATTTATTTTGTATATAACATGTTGACCAAGTATCAAATGATTACGTTTACAGACGTCTGTGACATGTGGTTCCTGCCAGAATCAGTAGCCAGAGTAGCCGCCATTGTTGGAGATCACCGCTGCCACACGTCTCGGCATTGAGTCAAAGAGACGTTGGATGTGTTCCTGGGGTACAGCAGCCCAAGCAGCTTCCACACGTTGCCAAAGATCATCTGGTGTGGCAGCTGGGGATGTAATCTGGGTCACTCGTTGAGCAACCATGGACCATATGTTTTCTATCGGCGAAAGATCCGGAGAGCGAGCCGGCCAGGGAAGCAATTCAATCTGGTTATTGACGAAGAACCTTTGGACAATGCGTGCCACGTGTGGTCGCGCATTATCCTGTTGAAATATGGCTGTGGCCGAGCCCTGAAGGTAAGGAAGGACAACTGGCTCCAGCACCTCGGATATGTAGCGCCGGCTATTTAAAGTACCGGCAATGCGTACTAGAGGCGTGCGAGAGTAATATCCAATACCGCCCCATACCATAATACCCGGTGCAAGACCAGTGTGGCGGTGCATAATGCAGCTGTCCAGCATCCTCTCTCCACGGTGTCTCCACACTCGAATCCGACCATCGTTGTGCTGCAGACAGAAGCGTGCCTCGTCAGTAAAGACAACATCATTCCATTCTGCCGTCCACATCCGTCTGTCATCACACCATTGTCGACGGAGACGTCTGTGGTTCTGCGTCAATGGTAGACGAAGCAATGGACGTCTTGCGGACAGACCACTCTGCTGTAAACGGCGTCGAATGGTACGCGCAGACACTGGATGATGCGTTACAGACGCAATGTGCTGTGCTATGGTTCGGGATGTCACTGAGCGATCCGTCACTGCCATGCTCACAGTTTGCCTATCAGCACGTGCAGTGGTGCACCGAGGTGAATGCGATCGACCACGTCGGTCCGTCGTACCCTCCTGCATCCTACGGTCACATATCCGCATTACAGTTGTTTGGTTTCGTCCAACACGATTAGCGATTTCTCTGTATGATAATCCACAATCTCGGTAAGCCACTATCCTTCCTCTGTCGAACTCGGGTACTTGATCAAAAGATGTTCGCTTTTGTCTACGAGGCATAACTGATCGTCTTGTGAAACAACCACAAGGTAAACACACGTGCCGAACGTACACTCGTCGAAATCGCCAGGCCTTAAATGGCGCTATGAGGTGGCGCCACAGGCGCGCGTGATGTGCGTCTGCGCTGAAATTCTAATCAGTTGCATATCTCATCGCTGCAAACCCATGGTGTAAATTTCACTTGATTCGGATGCTTCCTTCAGGGTGTTGCATTTACGGTGGCCAGCAGTGTAGTTCTAAGTTCTAGGGGAGTGATGACCATAGCTGTTAAGTCCCATAGTGCTCAGAGCCATTTGAACCATTTTTTTCTGCAGCAAATCGATGTTGAGGGTACTGAGCTGTGACTTCCTGCGATGCTCTTGGCAGGATAGTTTCTCCGTCGAAATTACGCGCTTTGGGTGTCCCGGTTGGCTGGCGCCTCTATTTAGGACGGCCGCCGCTCGCGAGGTGAGACTCAGTCAGCGGCAGTGACAGATGGAAGACAATGCACGGAGCATCGCGAGTAGTCAGTCGGCGCTTGGTGTACTAAATGGTTCAAATGGCTCTGAGCACTATGGGACTTAACTTCTCAGGTCATCAGTCCCCTAGAACTTAGAACTACTTAAACCTAACTAACCTAAGGACATTACATACATCCATGCCCGAGGCAGGATTCGAACCTGTAACCGTAGCGGTCGCGCGGTTCCAGACTGAAGCGCCTAGAACCGCTCGTCCACTCCGGCCGGCGCTTGGTGTACTGCGAGGATGCACAGTGTTGACATTCCGGCGCCTGGGTCTGGCGGCGAGCGGAACTGGAGTGCGGAAGCAGTCACCGGTGGACATGGGCTCTGTTTAAGAGTCGTGTCTATCTCGAAGCCTGAGGAGACTGCATGTGTTTATCCTGGCGTGCACGTTAACAGCGAGCTCCTGGACTAACTTTAAATGGTGAGCTATTTTTTGGTGGAACTTTTGTATGTGATTGCTAAGCGTAGCCACTTTGATTTTCGCTAGTCATTCCTTAAACCACTTGGATGTGGGTCCGGGATACTACGTATTGCAAGTCCATGTTACTGAGCTGTGCCCTGGTTCAGTTTCATTTATTTTGAATTACAGCTGTGGCCGATATTAGCGACTCCTTTCTTTATTATCATTGTTAATATGTTAAGTGGTCAGCTATATGAATCAAAGTTTATTCTCTGTATGAAACTTCAACCGCCAATTTAAATTGGAATTGCAAACTTCTTCCTTGTTGGCAACTATAATAGTAACAATTCTGCGCCGTCAAACGGTGCTTTGGTATTTAAGGTTGTGTGTGGATTGTCGGCTTATTATCACCGTAAGCTAGTTGTGATTTATAAACTTATCAAGTGAAATTTCACGTCATTGGAGATTGTGTAATGAACTTTTGCTTTAATACGAGGGTTGTCCACAAAGTAAGTTCCGTTTGGTTATAGAAAACAAGCGTGTACAGACACAATAAAAAATATTTATTGTACAAACATCTACAACTGTTAGACTACTTTTCTGCATAGTTTCCGAAATTTTTTAGGCACTTGTCATAGCGTGGCACAAGTTTTTGTATGCCTTCTACATAGAAGGTTGCCGCCTGTGTTTTCAACCATGTGGTGACATGTTCTTTCAGCTTGTCATCATCGTTGAAGTGCTGACCACCAAGGACAGAGTTTAGGGGTAGAGAAGAGATGAAAGTCGCTAGGAGCGAGGTCCAGGCTCTACGGAGGATGATCAAACGCGTACCAATGAAATTCCCGTATTCTGCATTGCGCGGCGCAGTTTCTTAATTGTCTCACAGTAACCACGTGCATTGTAAATGTTTGGCCTCGTGTTAAGAAATCAATCAGCAAAATGCCTTTTCTGTCCCAAAAAACGATGCACATGACTTTTCGAGGTGTCCAGATTGCTTAGGCTTAATCCTCGTTGGGGATGAAGTGTGCCTCCGTTCCATTGATTGCCGTTTTCTTTCAGGGGTGTCGTACGATGATACCCAAGTTTCATCCCATGTGACTATCCGAGAAAGAAAACCACCGCCTTCTTCATTGTGTCAAAAACTGAAGTGCACTGCCCATCTGTTGTTTTTTGTGTTGTTCAGTAAGAATTTTGGGTACCCACCGTCAACAAAGTTTTCGAAATTTCAGTTTTTCAGTAACAATTTCATGTAATAGTGATCGTGAGATATGCGGAACTTCCATTGTAAGGGCACTTAAGTGTAAACTTACGGTTGTGGTTAATCTTTTCTTCAATTGTGTGAACCAGTTCATCAGTAACCACAGACGGGCGTCCACTTCGTTCTTCATCGTGCACTTGATCACGTCCTTCATTGGACAGTCTGACCCACCTTCTAACCATTGAATCACTGATAGCATTTCGTCGGTAAACCTCGCAGATTTGCCGATGAATTTCCTTTGGTTTAACTTTCTTTGCGTTTAGAAAAGGAATTACAGATCTGATTTCACACGCGGCGGCATTTTCTATTACGGCTGACATTATAAAGAAGCACTACAAAGCACACATCGGCAGCATCGATCTGAAAACGGCGTACATGTTTTCTCCTTGAGTCAGAGTAACTGCCGCGCATACTCGGAACTGCGATAGTAGCGCTGCCACGAATAGAAATAGAAACGGAACTCACTTTGTGGACGATCCTCGTAGTAACTGCGGTTCTCACACTATAACGTTTCACATCTCTTCCTGCGTTTGGCACTACCCAGTGCTTGGCTGTTGGTTTTAGTATTTTAGTGAACTGTGTATTAATACTGGGTTTGTGTGTTCTAGAAGCCGTTATTGGTATGCGCGCCCCCTCCTGCCTGTTTCTGTCACTTCAGCTCTCGAGAATGGAATTAAGACGCGCGCCCGATGTGAACGACAAACGTCGAGAATGTGCTGAATGCTCTGTAGATCTTACAGGCTATCATAACATCATATTGCCGAATGTTTTCCATAATAGTTAATTCACGTATTTACAGGGTGTTTCAAAAATGACCGGTATATTTGAAACGGCAATAAAAACTAAACGAGCAGCGATAGAAATACACCGTTTGTTGCAATATGCTTGTGACAACAGTACATTTTCAGGCGGACAAACTTTCGAAATTACAGTAGTTACAATTTTCAACAACAGATGGCGCTGCAAGTGATGTGAAAGATATAGAAGACAACGCAGTCTGTGGGTGCGCCATTCTGTACGTCGTCTTTCTGCTGTAAGCGTGTGCTGTTCACAACGTGCAAGTGTGCTGTAGACAACATGGTTTATTCCTTAGAACAGAGGATTTTTCTGGTGTTGGAATTCCACCGCCTAGAACACAGTGTTGTTGCAACAAGACGAAGTTTTCAACGGAGGTTTAATGTAACCAAAGGACCGAAAAGCGATACAATAAAGGATCTGTTTGAAAAATTTCAACGGACTGGGAACGTGACGGATGAACGTGCTGGAAAGGTAGGGCGACCGCGTATGGCAACCACAGAGGGCAACGCGCAGCTAGTGCAGCAGGTGATCCAACAGCGGCCTCGGGTTTCCGTTCGCCGTGTTGCAGCTGCGGTCCAAATGACGCCAACGTCCACGTATCGTCTCATGCGCCAGAGTTTACACCTCTATCCATACAAAATTCAAACGCGGCAACCCCTCAGCGCCGCTACCATTGCTGCACGAGAGACATTCGCTAACGATATAGTGCACAGGATTGATGACGGCGATATGCATGTGGGCAGCATTTGGTTTACTGACGAAGCTTATTTTTACCTGGACGGCTTCGTCAATAAACAGAACTGGCGCATATGGGGAACCGAAAAGCCCCATGTTGCAGTCCCATCGTCCCTGCATCCTCAAAAAGTACTGGTCTGGGCCGCCATTTCTTCCAAAGGAATCATTGGCCCATTTTTCAGATCCGAAACGATTACTGCATCACGCTATCTGGACATTCTCCGTGAATTTGTGGCGGTACAAACTGCCTTAGACGACACTGCGAACACCTCGTGGTTTATGCAAGATGGTGCCCGGCCACATCGCACGGCCGATGTCTTTAATTTCCTGAATGAATATTTCGATGATCGTGTGATTGCTTTGGGCTATCCGAAACATACAGGAGGCGGCGTGGATTGGCCTCCCTATTCGCCAGACATGAACCCCTGTGACTTCTTTCTGTGGGGACACTTGAAAGACCAGGTGTACCGCCAGAATCCAGAAACAATTGAACAGCTGAAGCAGTACATCTCATCTGCATGTGAAGCCATTCCGCCAGACACGTTGTCAAAGGTTTCGGGTAACTTCATTCAGAGACTACGCCATATTATTGCTACGCATGGTGGATATGTGGAAAATATCGTACTATAGAGTTTCTCAGACCGCAGCGCCATCTGTTGTTGAAAATTGTAACTACTGTAATTTCGAAAGTTTGTCCGCCTGAAAATGTACTGTTGTCCCAAGCATATTGCAACAAACGGTGTATTTCTATCGCTGCTCGTTTAGTTTTTATTGCCGTTTCAAATATACCGGTCATTTTTGAAACACCCTGTATGAGATCTTGCTATTTGAGTATTTTTGAAACCTAATAGCATTCACAAATTATTATTTTTCATATTCACAAGGCCTTATAATTGACTTAATTTCACAACTAGTGAGCTTAGATCTGCGGTTATGTTAAAGTTATATTTATGTAAAGTAATTTTTTATTAATTTCAAGTTGGAGCTATAAGGCTGATTTTCGTTTAAAATGTTTTGAATTATTCTCATCGCTTTTATACAACTGAATAATCGGTGTAGATCACCGCAATTTGCAAATGATAATTAATCATTGTGTTGTTACCAGTGCTCTGTTTTCATTAACGGGGTGAAAAAAAATTTTTGTGTCCTCAAATGGAGACAGCATTCCACTCCAGCAGTCCACGTGTCCTGCTTACCAATACTATAACTTATCAGATATTGTTTAGTAAATTCCCAGGTCCGTTCTTTTACTCTTCCGATATACAGCAGTTACCTGATTTTTTTACAGTCGCTCAGGTTTTTTCTCAGGGTGAGAGATGTGCAATAACTGCAAACCAATGCTATAGAATACTCTATGTAAATCCGAACTGGGATTCCACCCGCAAATGGCGAATTATTAATTCTGAATTTCAGTTACTTCTCTATGCAAGGGATGCCTGTTACTATACGTGGTGCCAACGGCGAGTAATGATACCTACATTGCAGATACACACTACACTATAGTCCCTGCGGTATCACGTGCCGCTGCGAGCAATGACGACAATGGACAGTGTACACTATAAGCGTATCTTGTGGCAAAAAGATAATTTTGGTTGGATGGAAACCAAGCTCAGATAGCCTAAGCGGTTAAGATAGAGGCGAAAGAAACGGTGTACCTGGTTCTACTTGTCAGGCGCCTCTGGTCACAGCAGGCGCAGGGGGCATGGGAGAAATTTAGATCGCCTGGTCAACACGTTACGACAGTGTCGTAAACGCCCATTGTGAACAGGGATGGCGGTCATACAAATTGGTGAGTTTCTGTGTTCACTGTGGACTGGACGCTATCGAGAGAGGCATCACGTGATTTGCCCCTCGGCCCGCAAACTTTCATGGGAAGCCTCAGGCCTTCAAAACAATTTTGGAAGGAATGCAACATTTATGGCGGCTCTGAAATAATGTTGGGACACAAAAGCACTTCTCTTAATTTAACCAGGGATCTTGGTCGGAAACGTAATAACGTTCAGGCAGGCCAGTAAACGATCTCCGTGATAAATGTGTTGTTCAATTTAGAGCTATATGGGAACAAAAAATAACACGCTGCCTGAAGTGGCCATGGGAAAAAACAAGTCCAGAGCACAACGTCTCCTTCTCTCTGTGTGGGATTCTGCGAGTTAGAGAGCTTCTCCTGAAATGGGAAGAATATTGTTAACTTTGATTAGGATTGGCCAATAAGTGGAGCAGACGATTTAGAGGGAAGACATAAAGCTCAAGGAGTCTTGTGATTGGCACGAAATCCTGGGGGGGGGGGGGGGCGGTTGTTGGAGTGCTTTTATGGAGTTTACCAGGAATTGATGGATAGTGAGGACAGTAGAAACTTGGTCTTTTGATTAAGACTCCAGTCGGGAGTGGTTTTCTGAATCAGACTCCAAGGTGGAGAGGATTCTGGCCTTAACTTTTGTTGTGATTGGGTTGCTCTTTTGACACTTGTCCTCGGCCTTAATTCGCACAAGCACTGACTTGAAGGACAGCTGCATCAACAGTTTATACCTCAGTCATCTCGGACAACCCACTGTGGGAAGGGGAATCTTATTCGCGACAGGTCTGTCGCTTTGACATTTGATCTCTTTGTGAGCACAGCCATATGAGTCAGTTAAATTTGTCTGTCGTATGACCGGCGAACGCGAGTCATACGCCGGAGTCTACGTAGATTTCAGAGCTCCAGTAGGGAGTAGTTGCGATCTGTCTAACAGACCACCAGCCACGACTTTGCATATTTCGTGCCCGCGACAGGGAATTACAGGTGCTGCACATCGCTGCTCTGCAGGTACTTGAACCGCAGCAATCACGTGAGACAGCGCCACACATCGAGAAAAGGGGTACTATGTTGCTGCTCCAGCAACCTATGGGACCACTTGCCCAGTAACGACTCATAAAATTTGATTAGCCAGTTCTCTAGAACAAACAAATAAAGTAATAACATAAAAAAGGGGAATAGCAAAAATTATTTCGCCCCGCTCTTGAACGTCTGGCACAGGCTGACGTACTACAGAATCACAATCTCGTCACTTCTCCTCAGTTGCACCAACGTAGTACAAATTCCGTGTAGAACAAATCCACCGAAGTCTATTCAGTGTTAGATAATTTCAGATTGCGTTATCCATATTTTGAGCCACAGTAAAGAGTTCAGATTGTGCAGTTATTGTATGAATTGTTATATTCTTGATGGCTGGAGAACATTTTAATAAATGAAAAGATTTCCTCTATCCTCATAGGGCACTCCCTTCCTGAGGTTTCCTCAAGACAGCGGAAGGAGTAAACTGCCAGTTATCCGTTTGCACTGTGAATGTTCATTGCACGTATTTGACATCTTCGGAAATGCCATTTTCGACTTTGTTATGTAGGTTTAAAGAGATATGTTCTGTATCTTTGGCATATTCTTAATAATTTGGTAATAACTGTATTACGCGTAACTGTAAATTTGGTTTTCTAAATATAGGATGATTTGAAAATGGATCTCGGCCCTCTGGTATGATTTTTTTTTTTTAGTAATTTAATTGAAAGCTTTGTTGCTTTGGTAAAAATAAAATTGGTTCTTTTTGTCGTGACAGAATAAATTACTATTAATCACACCAGATTTGTCGGAGAACAGCAGCAACATGTCTAATTGATCCAGCTTTAAGAAATTCTATTACCTTTTAGCGGAAAATTCGTGCGGTACTCTCCGACGTTAGAAAAGTCGTGGTGTTCCGTTCGGAGCAGGAGGCGGCTGTCTTTTCTCATTCGCGATATCGAAAATTACTAAAAAAAATGAACAGAAATTTTTTTCGGAGGAAGATCGCGCGGAGAAAACAGACGGAAGTTACATGAAAGAAACCTAAGGGACCAACTAATTGGATTTGTACGAACATATAAACGGAACTGAAAGAACTTGGAATAAATACTACAACGATGTCGTCACGACAGCCTCCTGTTCCGACAGAACACACGCTGGATCATAAGCTGCATAAATCTTTTAAACAGGAAAGATTATCACAAGTATAATTAAAGAAAATAAGGTTGAGAGATTTTCTTTGAAATTAAATAAACTTCAAGGCTTCAAGTATTATATTATGAAACGGAAACTTACATTAACATGGCCTCCCATTGTGGCGGTGGAGCGAATTTTCATGATATACATTCTCGCTTGTTTGTGGCTACATATATTTTTTAATCACTTAAACTCTTAAAGTTCCAATAAAATGATTATATCAGTATGGAGCACAATACTTTTGCGTCCGACTCGCAACACATTCACAGAACAGCTAGAGAGCGGCGCGGCTCCCTGAAGAAGTAAAAATTGGCAATTGTTATTTTGAAACATAGGTGCATCGTTTTTTTACTGATCGATAGCAGCGTATAACAGTTTATAGCTATCGTGATATTCTGCGCTTTTCAGGAGCGCGGCAAAGATATCTGGTTACAACATTCATTGGTATATGTTAAAAGTTCGCACATACTGACGCGAATACAGAAAAAAAACTTTTACATGTTAAAAATCGCAGTGATAAAGGCTGTAATGTCGCAGCCCGAAACTAGTTGATGTGTTATTCCTTTTGACACATCGAAATGAAACACACAACCAGTTTGTAGTTGGCATACACTTCTTTATTACAAACACATGCTGTTAATGAAACCAACGTTAACAACGATTATAATAAAAGGCACCTGCCCTACAGAACCAGCAGCAGTAGTCAGTTTAGAACATTAATGCATTTAAGTGCGATAGACACAGATCTTTCAAATTTTACTCAAATAATTTTGACTAATTAAAACAATGTTTATTAAACCACCATTTATCAAATTTAACTGAAATAACTGAATGCTTCATGACTGGCTTTCGCATAACTCATATCCAATTCTAAAACTGCTTCCAACAACTAAGACATCTTCTGTGGACTGATCTTAAGCAATTGTAACAAATTAAAAGTATTATCAATTAATATACTCAGCTAAGCTTCTCTTTAGTATTACTCACAGGCACGAGGTTCACATACATATCAGGGCCAGAATATAAAATGGCTCTGAGCACTATGGGACTTAACATCTATGGTCATCAGTCCCCTAGAACTTAGAACTACTTAAACCTAACTAACCTAAGGACAGCACACAACACCCAGCCATCACGAGGCAGAGAAAATCCCTGACCCCGCCGGGAATCGAACCCGGGAAGCCAGAATATAATAATAGCTATTAAATAGTCTTAAAACGGAGCCGTTTCAATTTTACGTTGAAAATTAGTGATGGACACAAGCAGACCATAAGGTTCTACCAGATACAGATGGACCAGAAGGTAAAGTGGAACTATACTCAACTTTGAACTACAATTAAGCTTCCAGCAAACCACAACGCTCCACTGAAAAGATGGAATTGCAGTACACTAACAACGTAACCACAGACACTGATCCCAGTCCTTAAATTTCCCTCTAACACCGTGATACCCCGACCGGAGTTTGCTCTTGACGACCACTGCCAATTATCTGAAACATAAACACATCAGCGGCAGTCAACATTCTGGTGCATCAGATACACAAACATATCTGCCCAACTGGTTATACGTGGGCAGTTCAATAAGTAATGCAACACATTTTTTTTCTGAAACAGGGGTTGTTTTATTCAGCATTGAAATACACCAGGTTATTCCCCAATCTTTTAGCTACACAACACTATTTTTCAACGTAATCTCCATTCAATGCTACGGCCTTACGCCACCTTGAAATGAGGGCCTGTATGCCTGCACGGTACCATTCCACTGGTCGATGTCGGAGCCAACGTCGTACTGCATCAATAACTTCTTCATCATCCGCGTAGTGCCTCCCACGGATTGCGTCCTTCATTGGGCCAAACATATGGAAATCCGACGGTGCGAGATCGGGGCTGTAGGGTGCATGAGGAAGAACAGTCTACTGAAGTTTTGTGAGCTCCTCTCGGGTGCGAAGACTTGTGTGAGGTCTTGCGTTGTCATGAAGAAGGAGAAGTTCGTTCAGATTTTTGTGCCTACGAACACGCTGAAGTCGTTTCTTCAATTTCTGAAGAGTAGCACAATACACTTCAGAGTTGATCGTTTGACCATGGGGAAGGACATCGAACAGAATAGCCCCTTCAGCGTCCCAGAAGACTGTAGCCATGACTTTACCGGCTGAGGGTATGGCTTTAAACTTTTTCTTGGTAGGGGAGTGGGTGTGGCGCCACTCCATTGACTGCCGTTTTGTTTCAGGTTCGAAGTGATGAACCCATGTTTCATCGCCTGTAACAATCTTTGATAAGAAATTGTCCCCCTCAGCCACATGACGAGCAAGCAATTCCGCACAGATGGTTCTCCTTTGCTCTTTATGGTGTTCGGTTAGACAACGAGGGACCCAGCGGGAACAAACCTTTGAATATCCCAACTATTGAACAATTGTGACAGCACTACCAACAGAGATGTCAAGTTGAGCACTGAGTTGTTTGATGGTGATCCGTCGATCATCTCGAACGAGTGTGTTCGCACGCTCCGCCATTGCACGAGTCTCAGCTGTACACGGCCGGCCCGCACGCGGGAGATCAGACAGTCTTGCTTGACCTTGCGGCGATGATGACACACGCTTTGCCCAACGACTCACCGTGCTTTTGTCCACTGCCACATCACCGTAGACATTCTGCAAGCGCCTATGAATATCTGAGATGCCCTGGTTTTCCGCCAAAAGAAACTCGATCACTGCCCGTTGTTTGCAATGCACATCCGTTACAGACGCCATTTTAACAGCTCCGTACAGCGCTGCCACCTGTCGGAAGTCAATGAAACTATACGAGACGAAGCGGGAATGTTTGAAAATATTCCACAAGAAATTTACGGTTTTTTCAACCAAAATTGGCCGAGAAAAAAAATGTGTTGCATTACTTATTGAACTGCCCTCGTAGATAAACCTTTAATTATACACGGTACAAATGAACCCAAGCAGAACTAACCTATGGGAGCACTTGCCCAGTAACTGCTCATAAAATTTGATTAGCCAATTCTCTAGAACAAACAAATAAAGTAATAACATAAAAAAGGGGAATAGCAAAAATTATTTCGCCCCGCTCTTGAACGTCAGGCACAGGCTAACGTACTACTTGGCATGACCTCTAGCTACGCATTGAGCACGGCTTCATGTCTATTTGTTGTGCGTAGCTAGCACTCTCTTAAATACCATCATCAAATCAGGCGGCCAGAACAAATAGAGTAACAAGTAACTGAAACAATCAAGATAGTTTTCAATGCACTCGGGTATTCAATTAACATGAACAGAACCCACCTAGGAACAATTCGACGACTCGATTCACTTTGAGTAACATGGAACAGAGGTGAAGGAAATCTGGCCTTCGGATCTCAAGGAAATCCCAGTCACCGTCGGCAGCAGATGTGCATTCAAACGACTAAACAAGCCATGGCATCTGCCCACGCTCCTCCGTCGCACCGACTCGGCCATTCACCAGCGCCACACGTCACTGTCGCTCACACAACTGATACTCGAAGCAACCCCTTGAAGAACGCGCGCACCGCAGTTAAATAACCGTCTGCCAAAGATGCGAAGAAGACAAGCAAGCATCGAAAATCGACTCACAGCGATCGGGATGGCAATCGATGGAGACTGGCGCCAGCAGCGCACCAGCTCACTAGTCATCGAAGGAAAAAAAGGTACAAATTTGCAACTTAGACTGGTTTTTCGTTCTACTGATTAACAGAAGTGGCTGACCCAAGCTACTCCAGCAAGCTGGAAGTTCGTATTCTATTTTTGTCCTTTTCATTTATTTACCCATGTCCGCAGAAGATTACTACACTACTGTTTCTTATCAAATTAGGGGATACAAGCATGTTATACTTCACAATAAGTATCACACACACACACACACACACACACACACACACACACACACACACACACACACACACACACACACATATATATATATATATATATATATATATATATATATATATATATATATATACTCCTGGAAATTAAAATAAGAACACCGTGAATTCATTGTCCCAGGAAGGGGAAACTTTATTGACACATTCCTGGGGTCAGATACATCACATGATCACACTGACAGAACCACAGGCACATAGACACAGGCAACAGAGCATGCACAATGTCGGCACTAGTACAGTGTATATCCACCTTTCGCAGCAATGCAGGCTGCTATTCTCCCATGGAGACGATCGTAGAGATGCTGGATGTAGTCCTGTGGAACGGCTTGCCATGCCATTTCCACCTGGCGCCTCAGTTGGACCAGCGTTCGTGCTGGACGTGCAGACCGCGTGAGACGACGCTTCATCCAGTCCCAAACATGCTCAATGGGGGACAGATCCGGAGATCTTGCTGGCCAGGGTAGTTGACTTACACTTTCTAGAGCACGTTGGGTGGCACGGGATACATGCGGACGTGCATTGTCCTGTTGGAACAGCAAGTTCCCTTGCCGGTCTAGGAATGGTAGAACGATGGGTTCGATGACGGTTTGGATGTACCGTGCACTATTCAGTGTCCCCTCGACGATCACCAGTGGTGTACGGCCAGTGTAGGAAATCGCTCCCCACACCATGATGCCGGGTGTTGGCCCTGTGTGCCTCGGTCGTATGCAGTCCTGATTGTGGCGCTCACCTGCACGGCGCCAAACACGCATACGACCATCATTGGCACCAAGGCAGAAGCGACTCTCATCGCTGAAGACGGTACGTCTCCATTCGTCCCTCCATTCACGCCTGTCGCGACACCACTGGAGGCGGGCTGCACGATGTTGGGGCGTGAGCGGAAGACGGCCTAACGGTGTGCGGGACCATAGCCCAGCTTCATGGAGACGGTTGCGAATGGTCCTCGCCGATACCCCAGGAGCAACAGTGTCCCTAATTTGCTGGGAAGTGGCGGTGCGGTCCCCTACGGCACTGCGTAGGATCCTACGGTCTTGGCGTGCATCCGTGCGTCGCTGCGGTCCGGTCCCAGGTCGACGGGCACGTGCACCTTCCGCCGACCACTGGCGACAACATCGATGTACTGTGGAGACCTCACGCCCCACGTGTTGAGCAATTCGGCGGTACGTCCACCCGGCCTCCCGCATGCCCACTATACGCCCTCGCTCAAAGTCCGTCAACTGCACATACGGTTCACGTCCACACTGTCGCGGCATGCTACCAGTGTTAAGGCCGGTTCCCACTAGAGCGCGGCAGCGCGGCGTGCGGCAACGGCAGCGGCAAGCGTTTTCCGCGTTGACGCGGCGGCTCGCGGAATTGGCGTTCCCACCTGGAAGCGGCAGACGCTAGCGGTAGCCAATGACGGACAGCCACTGAGGTACGGGCTGGGACCCACCGAAACGACCGGGGTGTTTGAATCTTACACCTACATGAAGGAAAGACGAAGTTGGGTGAAGACATACCAATTTTTCATTTTCTGTACAATGTACTCTTTCACGTATTTCATTATTCATATTTTCTCATTTCAACATAAACAGATTTCATGACTACCGTTCATGATTGTTTACTATCCCCTAACACATTGAAACAATGTACGATAAAAGATTATTCAGACAGTTAAGCGAGACAAAAATTTAAAATGTGATACGGTAGCAGGTACACGAAAACAGTAAGAACACAAAGGCTAGGTGGAAGAGATGAAAGTGGAAGCCACCTGATAGAATTTCCCACAGAGCATAATGTAATCATCGCCAGCACCTTGCTTAAGAGTCACGAAAGAATAATATAAATTTGGAACAGAGTTTTCGAAACCAGATTTTAAATTCTGAAAAAGAAAATTTGTTCACATCGAATATAAATTCTAATGGTTGGATACTATTTTACAAAGGTATTTGTGTGGAGTGCAGCCTTGTATGTAAGTGAAATGTGGACGATGAACAGTTCTGTCAAGAAGACAATGGACGCTTTCAAAACGTGGTGATCAATAAGAATGCTGAAGATTAGATACGAGGATCGTGTGACTAAAGAAGAAGTACGGAATTAAATAGAGGAGGAAGAGGAAATTACGGCACAACCTTGGCAACAATAGGGGTTAGTTGACAGGACGTATTATGGGGCGTCAAAGAGTGAGGACAAAGGGGTTGGGTGATAGTATTCTGATAATAATCATCTGTTGAAATGCTATTCTACTATTTTATCTATTACTGTAAGCAGTGAATTTACTCTTCCATGCACTCCTCCACAAAACATTTAAACCAAAACTGAAATCAGCTGAACACCAAATCTTTCAACCACTGTCTGACAACTACTGGATTTACTTTCAACTTTCTATAATTATCACTGGCTAGCCACACATACATACCGATATAAAGAGAACAAAAATAAACACATTAGTTTTCAGCATATAATTCTGCAGATTGGCAACATGTACATAAACAGACCAGACAGGAAGGGACATGAGGTGAACACACTGTAGTTACGACTTCAAATCAGAGTTTTCGGTAAAACGTCTACAGCTAGTGACAGAAGAAAAAAGAGCGAACATGAAAATGTGCTTATGTTCCATAATCTAAGTTTTAGTTCAGCCTCCAGCATGTGACCAGGTGAGGCGAAACGTGTATGTCCGCCAAAAACTCGATTCACTGTAAGTAATCAGTCATTCACGTAAAAAAAGATGTGAACTGTTTTATAATCTGCAAGTATCACATATCAAAACAAAACTGAATCATTCTAGATTCCACCGAAGATGCCTTAAAGTAAAAGGCGAAACGCGTGTTGAATCAGTAAAGTTCACTGGATAAAGAAAAAAAAGTGTTACTTACCAAAGGAAATAATCAATAGCTGTAGATATTTAGTAAATTACATTTTATGACATACCAGCAAATTGGTTTCGGTTTAACTTCTCATTCCACATGCTATTAAATGCTGTTTAAAACTATTCATCTATCCCTTCTGAAAAACTGTAGTTACTTTCATATCTCAGTAGATAAACAGATTAAGATATTTATCATGCGACGAAATACATGACTTTTCACAAGTTATCGTTTGCAAAAAAAACACGTTTCGATTTCTTGAACCGTTTACGAAATTTGCGGTTGATACAACCACACGGTTTACGACGAGCAGGACGAAGTGCCGGTCGCGCCGCGTGCAACCCGCGCGCGGTCACGGCATAGCCCGTCCGCCGACATGTCATGCAATATCTCGAGAACGGTAATAGCTATCGATCTGCTCTCACCTTTAAAAACAATTTCGATATGTTGACTAAATTTCATACGCAATAATGTATTACCTAAAATGAACTGTACGCAAAGTCCACGCAATGCGTTTTTACCTCTGCACACTCATTCAAATTTCGTGTAAAGGTTTACGTAAATGCGATACAGCAAGTAACCACGACGAATAACGAAAAGAAATTCGGCCCTTTATCGAGAGAAGATATCAGGCTGTAACATGCCCAAGAATCAAATTTTTCTACCGAATAGTTTCCTTGGAATCGGATGATAAGTATTTCATAGCTGCCGCCGCGTCCGCGCCAGCGGTTCGGCGAAAGTTCTTGTGGCCCGGGGTTGCGTACCTGACGTCACGCTCAGCGCGTTCTGTGATTGGCGGCGCGCACCTGGGGCGCGTCACGCGGCAGCGGAAGCGGTTCGACATGGGCAAACCGCGACGCAGAGCCCGCCGCGCCTTGCCGCTGACGCCGTTTCCATGGCAACCACGCCGCTGACGCGCGGTTTTGACGCGCGGCAGCCCTAGTGGGAACCGGCCTTTAAAGACTGCGATGGAGCTCCGTATGCCACGGCAAACTGGCTGACACTGACGGCGGCGGTGCACAAATGCTGCGCAGCTAGCGCCATTCGACGGCCAACACCGCGGTTCCTGGTGTGTCCTCTGTGCCGTGCGTGTGATCATTGCTTGTACAGCCCTCTCGCAGTGTCCGGAGCAAGTATGGTGGGTCTGACACACCGGTGTCAATGTGTTCTTTTTTCCATTTCCAGAAGTATATATATATATATATGGTATGTTGAGGGGTTAAGGTCTTTTTAAATTCTCATATTCTAATACTTCATTCTCATATCAATTCTAATATTTATTCTCACATTTCATTCATACCTTTATTTTTCAGAAAGATTTGATGCATTCCCTTGGATCATACCGGCCGTAGAAACATTCGAAATAAGGATATTCCGAACACCACCAGCATCGCTCGAAGGCAGGTTTGCACAGTGACGTATCTTACAAGTCTCACTCGGGAAAGAAACATTGTTAAGATAAGTGAAGATTTCACTCGTTGCCTATGATTTCGCGACGAACCATGCATAACGTATCACTTTTCCGAAAACTGGCGCTTGCAATATTGATTACGAATCAAGATACACTACAGAATTTCAGCGAAAACAATTTCAAATAATTTTCCCATTTTCATTTAAATTCATTCATCTGACATGATGGTGAATACGGACAACGTTACATCAATATGCAGTGGAAAAAGTCCGTGTAGTAATCTTCGGTAGACGTGGGTATGTAAATGAGAAACAAAAATAAAAGTAATAATCGGGTTTAGGACACAGGGCGCAAAATTAAGAAGTGAGCACGCTACCCACTCTGCCACCATTCCGAGTAATAGACAGGCGCATAAAGTGCCTGGAAAATACCTCGAAAACTTTCACTGTTGTTTTTCCAGAAACGGTAGAGAATCTACGGATGAGCAGAGATACGCGTTGGCTTATTTTGACTCATCTTCCACTGAGCGAAGTTTCTGGGAAACGGCGTTACGGCACTTGCTGTGTTCTCCTCGTTAGTGCACGACAACCAGCAAAATACGGCATGACGACACTTGTAGCAGAGAACGACAAAACAGAATACACAGTGCTTCGGACTGGATAGATACAAAGAACGATCCTGCAACCAGCTTCAAGCTCACGGGAAACACAAGGACTCTTGTAACGCATAACGCCTAACGAACGGCTTGTCTCCTCAAATCATCACAAGTTTACCGTGTGGAATAATGAAAAATGACCTTATGATACACGCACTACACGCATAAATTGACTGAAACGTTACCTATTAGAAACCACCTCGAATAAAGTGAACATTCTTGGCTGAGTGCGCGGAAGTCATCAGAGGCAACGTTTCCGCCTCACTGTCTCGAAGAGACACTACATATGGATACTGCATACAGACCCTCTTTGCGAAATGTTAGCAAAGAGTTATTTAAAGAAAAATTGTTGACGGAATAAAAGTGCCTTCTAAAACTCTGCGCGACAGGTAACCCACGCCATTAAATGAAACCTAATTAATTTCATGCGTGATGGCGCGCCAGCCCCATTCTTTATATCTAGTGAAATATTATCTAACACAAACTTTTGGTGAGAGATGCAATGGTCATAGTCCATGCCAACCCAGATGATTCTCTTAGATTTTTGGCTGTCGGGACATTTAAAGTTGACGGTGCATTCGACAACGTGCAGCAGTTGTAGGAGCGTGAGTGCAGTGCATGCCTGTGGTGAACGTGGGGTTGATCTGCTATTCTGTTATTCTGCGCAACGGATTAATCTGAGATGTACCCTTTACCCTGTGGCTCCTGCAAGATGCAATTTCCACCCCCACACTACTACAGAAGTCACACACACGCTCCTAACGTTCTAAAGGGAAATGCCTGAAAAACTTTCAGCAATAAATATCTTCTGGAGTCGTCCGCTGTAAGGAAATGATACAAAAATTCACAAAATTTCTTACATAACTAGTGGGATGCTTGGGTACTGGAGTAGTGCTAGTTAGTGTAAGAAAAACATGAAACTAACGAAAGTTATTATTTATTTTGCAAAAATTCTGAGAAATCACAATAGCACTTTAAGTTATGAATAGAACAAGTTATATCCTGGTTCTTTTTGGAATGTGAAGTTACCTCTCAAGGATAGGATTCGTTAACGAAATTTCTATACAAAGTTTAGGATTGTTACTGAGTTGGCAGAATGGCTGAGAGGCGCGCCTACTCTACTTGAATAATTATCCTTTAGAGTGGTGCTAGGTAAGGTCGAGGCTGTCATGTGTGAAATGCAGTGAAGTGTACTGTTGTGGAGGAAATATGGGGCTCGCAATAGCGGTAGCGCACAGTACTGTAAGCTGCGATGACTGCTGTCTGCGCCGCTCGCTGCTGACAAATAAGGTAACTCTCGTTCTATCTGGATTGACCTTCGCCAATCAAACTCTCCCTACGCCTTGATGAAGTCAAGGATTCGTATTCGCCCCTAGTCTAACTATTGGCGTGGTACACCGGTCAGATAACCAGTCCAGCGCAATGCCACTCAAAAATTCGCTCACAGTCGTTTAACTATAACTCTGTCCGTTCACACCGCACAATAAGTGTGTCGGCCAACACAGTGAACAACGCTTAATCGCAAGGACTCAGTATAGAGTCGCACTTCGATCTGCTCTCGACAGAGGTGCTCTCCCAGTGAAGTACTGAGGAGAGACATGTTCCTCGCTCCAAGAGCGACAACAGAACGGCGCCTCTCCACGCCAGACGTGAAGGGGTATATCTTTCGGTCTCTTCCATTACTCCTTCATCTTAAGGCGTCATAAATATCGTCTGCCAATCAGCAATGCTCTTCTAAAACGAGAGAGTGACGTTTCGTGTAAGGCGACCAATCCGTAAATCTGTAGTATCGGCGTTTGGCGTTTGCTGTCTCCCTGTGAAAATCTCTGAAACTGCGTGCTATGTGTAAAGAATGCTTAGGTTGACGCTCCCACACAATGTAGCGGAATTTGCTTTTAAGCCGAACAAGGGGTCATTTCCCCTTTCACTTGGACACACGCTGTCTGCTCTACGGGTGGCCGAGGTTGACTCGTCCTCTGAAGGGACAGACCTCCCGGTGTGTGGTCTGCCTCTCTCGAACCAAAAGCTCCTGTGACCGTCATGTTTGGAATGTATGTGTGTACTCCAGCCTCAAGTATTTCAATCCCGGAGCGCACTTGTTATTTGCATATCGTTTACATGAATTCATACAACATTGACTTTATCTTATCGAGTTTGGGTTCGAATGAAGCATCTTGATGTGTGGAATATAATTGTGAGGACGGAATATGTAAGCAATGAAGGTCAGGAGACCACGACGTCTTACATACCTCCCTCCTTTGGACAAAATTTTTGTCTGGGGTTTGTCAATGCCGAGGAAAACATTGAAAAAGTCAGGCAAAAATTGTTCTTTTAGATTTTCCAATAAACTTTTCTCAGCCATTCTTAACAATTTTTCTTTCTAACGATTTCTTTATAGCTATTGTTTCTATTTTTAATTCTACAATTTATGTTTTGTTGTTAGGAAAATATAGACTTAACAAAGGTTGTTATTCTTTGTCATTGCCAGTACGTGTCTCTGTTTTTATTTTTCATTTCCAAAAATTGTTCTTACAATATTAATTTTTCTAAACGCGTTAGTGTACATTGTATCATGTTTTAGAGTGGTTATGTATATTCTTTACTTAAGCTACACATAAATGTTCGCAAAAGCTCTGTTGTGTTCCTTTGTTTTATTTATTTAGGCATGATCTTTTTCTTTATGTCTCACTGTTGGTTTTTTTTTTTTTTTTTGTAAGTATGAAGGAGTGTTTCTTCTTAATTCTATCCTCAGTATTAATATTATTACCCCAAAAATGTGTATTTTAATGTTACTTATAGAAGAAAATTCCTGCATAAATCCTTTCCTAATTTTACATATAAAAGAAATAAATAGACTTTCCATGAGTTTGTGAGGTTATATAACTATACTAACTAAGTTTCTTTACAAAAAGTTTAAGGTATCTATAAATTGTGGACTTTACATACATAATAAAAATAATTACTTTTACAAGAAAGGAAAAAGGTACTTTTACAAATATATCATTTTCTTAACTCTACATTTGTGTTTTATGAGTTTTTTCCTTTTTTGCTGCGTCAGTTTCTGTGCTCGATGATCCCCACTGAAATACTGGAAGGCGTCGACTCATTTTATGGGTGTCACAAATCATGAGAGAAGCACTCTAGCATGCAATGCCGGGTCTTACTTGTTGACATTGTCATCGTGGAGTGGTACTTTTAACCGATGATGATGACTGTGGTTTACTGCATAAACAGTGATATAAAATATAGACTGGTAATGGCAAGAAAAGCATTTCTGAAGAACAGAAATTTGTTAACATGGAATATAGATTGAAGTGTTGGGACGAGTTTTCTGAAAGTATTTGCGTGGAATGTAGGAAAGTGGAAGTGCAAAATGGACTATAAACGGTTTAGAGAAAAAGAGAAGGAAGCTTTTGAAATGCAAGGAGAAGGTACTGAACAGAAATAGGGAGAAAGGAAGTTTGGCGAACAATCTGATTAGAAGAAGGGATCGGTTGGCGGGACACATTTTAAGGCGTCAAAGATTCACCAGAATAGTATTGGAGGGAAGTGTGAAGGATAAAAATTGTTGAGGGAGATGAAGAGACGATTGCAGTAAGCAGATTTAGAAGGATGTAAGTTTCAGTAGTTACTCGGAGATTAAGAGGCTTTCTCAGGATAGAATAGCATGAAGCCAGTCATCGTACTGAAGACGACAACGAACCAGTGGACAGAAGTAGCTGTACACAGCGACGAGCGGGTACAGGACCGTATAATGTGACCATATTGCGGGACGACCGCCATCTTATCCACATGCCCGTAACCGACAGAACAGGTTGGATCGCCATTGGAATGGTGCATCAGATGTGGACCTGTCTCCGGTAACAGTTCGACGGCGTCTGCTAAGTGCTGGACTGGTGGCACACATGCTATGGCGTCGGTTCCAATAGAACAGGAACCACCAGTAAAACTGAATCCAAGAGAGAGACGGCTACTGGTGCGTGAACGTCGTCGCTGGAGAGCTGAACGGTAAAATGTATTGTCTCTGGGCGAGTCAGTTTCAACTCGCACTACAGTGATGGAAGTGCGCATTTTGGATGCTACCATGGTGTTCGCAGCTGGGCATAATGTGGTTGTCTACAAAAGAGTAGCGACGCCAAAAGACAGTATCGATTTGCAAAACGATCTATAGACGATGTGATGAATGTGGGACTGATCTGAGATGTACCCTTTACCCAGTGGCTCCTGCAAGATGCAATTTCCACCCCCACACTACTACAGAAGTCAGACAGACGCTCCTAACGTTCTAAAGGGAAATGTCTGAAAAACTTTCAGCAATAAATATCTTCTGGAGTTGTCCGTTGTAAGGAAATGATACAAAAATTCACAAAATTTCTTACATAACTAGTGGGATACTTGGGTACTGGAGTAGTGCTAGTTAGTGTAAGAAAAACATGAAACTAACGAAAGTTATTATTTATTTTGCAAAAATTCTGAGAAATCACAATAGCACTTTAAGTTATGAATAGAACAAGTTATATCCTGGTTCTTTTTGGAATGTGAAGTTACCTCTCAAGGATAGGATTCGCTAGCGAAATTTCTATACAGAGTTTAAGATTGTTATTGACTTGGAAGAATGGCTTAGAGGCGCGCCTACTCAACTGGAATAATTATCCTTTAGAATGTTGCTAGGTACGGTCGAGGCTGTCATGTGTGAAATGCAGTGAAGGGTACTGTTGTGGAGGAAATATGGGGCTTGAATAGCTGCAGTGCACAATACCGTAAGCTCTGATGACTGCTGTCTGCGCCGCTCACTGCTGACGAATAAGATAACTCTCGTTCTATCTGGATTGATCTTCGCCAATCAAACTCTCCCTACACCTTGATGAAGTCAAAGACTCCTATTCGCCCCTAGTCTAACTATTGGCGTGGTACACCGGTCAGATAACCAGTCCACCACGATGCCACTCAAAAATTCGCTCGCACTCTGTCCATTCACACTGCAAAATAAGTGTGTCGGCCAACACAGTAAACAACGCTTAATCGCAAGGACTCAATATAGAGTCGCACTCCGATTCGCTCTTGACAGAGGTGCTCTCCCAGTGAAATACTGAGGAGAGACTTGTTCCTCGCTCTTTGAGTACATGTAAGAGCGCGCACGCTCTCGTTACGTGTTCTCGCTCCAAGAGTGACAACGGAACGGACCCTCTCCACGCAAGACGTGAAGGGGTTTATCTTTCGGTCTCTTCCATTACTCCTTCAGCTAAAGGTGTCAGAAATGTCGTCTGCCAATCAGCATTGCTCTTCTAAAACGGGAGGATGACGTTTCGTTTAAGGCGACCAATCCAGAAATCCGTAGCATTGGATTTTGGCGTTTGCTGTCTCCCTGTGAAAATCTCCGAAACTGCGTGCTATGTGTAAATAATGCTTAGGCTGGCCGCTCCCACACTCAGGCCAACGCTGTCTGCTCTACGGGCGGTCACCGGCCGACATAGATAGGCTGAGTCGTCCTCTGATGGGACCGGCCCCCTGGCGTGCGGTTTGCATGTCCCAAACTAAAAGCAAGCCCCTGCGACCGTCATGTCTTGAATGTGTGTGTGTACGCCAGCCTCGAGTATTTCAACCACGGTGCGCTTAGTTGTTATTTGCATATAGTTTACATGAATTCATACAACATTGACTTTATCTTATCGAGTTTGGGTTCGAATGAAGCGTCTTAATCTGCGGAATATGATTGTGAGGGCGGAATATGTAAGCAATGAAGGTCAGGAGACCACGACGTCTTACAACGACTGATGAATGGTACAGGCTCTGCCAACTGACCCTGAACGTAACTACGAGGGTAATCCCAAAAGTAAGATCTCCTGTTTTTTTATAAGTACATAGACCTGTTAATTTCTACAATGGTTTACATCAGTTTACAGCTTGAACATTTAGCTTTTTTTCGACATAATCACCATTTCTGTCGATGCATTTTTGTAGACGCTGTCGCAGTTTTTTGTATGCCCATGCCATACCAGCTCGCCGCCATGCTGTTCAGAAACTTATGAACCTCTTCTTTCACCTCTTCGTCGGAGCTGAATCGCTGGGACCACAATTAACGCTGACAGGTACTGCGAGACTCTTAAAAAAAACTCAAACGGGCCATTCAGAGCCGGAGAAGTAGAATGTTGAGCAAGGGCGTACACCTTCTCCATGACAACACTCGCCCACTCATCGCTCGGCAAACCGTTGCTCTCCAGAAACAGTTGCAGTGGAACATAATCACCCACCCACCCTATAGTCCTGACCTGGCGTCCAGTAACTATCACCTGTTCTCTGGGTTAAAAGAACATTTGGCCGGAAAGCGATTCAGCTCCGACGACGAGGTGAAAGAAGAGGTTCATAAGTTTCTGAACAGCATGGCGGCGAGCTAGTATGGCATGGACATTCAAAAACTGCCACAGAGTCTACAAAAATGCATCGACAGAAATGGTGATTATGTAGAAATATAGCTAAATGTTCCAGCTGTAAACTGTTATAAACCATTGTAGAGATAAACAGGTCTATGTACTTATAAAAAATAGGAGACCTTACTTTTGGGATTACCCTCGTAAAGGTACCATATTGCGCACACATAGGAAAACTGTACAAATACGCTGTTAATGATAATTTTCTGGAAACGGTTTGAGGCGTAAAATGACTTGGAATAACTATCCAGAGCGACCTTAAGTGGAATGACCACATAAAACAAACAGTAGGAAAAGCAGATGCCGTACTGAGATTGATGTGAAGAATGTTAAGCAAATGTAAGCCATCCACGAAATAACTGACTTACAAGGCACTTGTTCGACCGATTCTTCAGTATTGTTCATCATTCTGGGATTCTTACCAGGTAGCACTGATAGAAGAGAGAGAGAAGATCCAACGAAGAACAGCGCGTATCGTCACGGTGAAACTTCTTTATTTAAATGCGTGTGGCTGTACTTAAATTGCTGAATGACTGAGACCCACAATATCCTGGCGCAACGCAATCTGACTGCTCAAAAAAAAAAAAAAAAAAAAAAAAAAGTAAGCTGACTTCAAATAATTAATTGAAAAGAAAGAATGGCCCTGGCTAAAAAGAAATCCTAACAATAACCTATACATTTCGTTAAGTACCTACCTTGCAAAAATCTTCATTACGCGAACTACTGCAATACAGTACTGCCAGCTAAGTAAAAGATTCTAACTACTAAAGCCACTAACTACTAATAGGCATATGGTTAGCAAAGGAAAGATTTTGTTGCAAACCAAATAATGTATTTTTTTTACCTCAATAATGTGACATCCAGTTCAGAAACGAATATAAATCGTCATTGACATCTAGTACAAAGTTATATAATCATGAATAATATACGGTCTCCAAGTCGAACATGTACATACTGTTAGCCTACGCTAACACTTCAGACCTCTACCCTCCATCAATGCAAACTTCTCACATCTAACATCCATCACTGCTGGCTGTTCACCTCCACCTGCCCCACATTACTTCCATCACTGCTGGCGACTAACGTCCAACTGCCCAACGCTACTGGCGATTAACTTCCAACAACGAGTTCAACCTGCCACAGAGACTCTTACAAATAAAGCGCAGTCAGAGATACAATGCAAAACGCTACACAGCGCTGCCAACACAGAAGCAGCCCACTTACAACGGAATCGTTTAGTCGGCGCGAGAGCGTCACGGAGATGCAGAACTACCAGTTGCGGACGCTGCAAGAGAGACGAAGTGCATCACAGATAGGTTTACTACTGAAATTTCACGAGAATACTTTCGGAAAAGAGTTGGAAAACACAGTACTCCCCCCCCCCAACCTCAGCCAGCCCCCTCCCACACACACACACACACACATCTCGCAACATGACCACGACGAGAAAATTTGAGAAATTAGAGCTAATACAGAGCTTCTTTCCACTCGCCATTCGTGAGTGGAGCAACGAACTGGGAATCAGTTTGAGGTAACAGAATAACCCCCTACCACATAACGTCAGGTAGCTTGCGGAGCTTTTATGTAGATATAACACATCCAGGCTTCTTAGATTCCATGGCACGACGTGTACGGTCTTTGATCATTTTCCTTGCCGACAGCATGCCGTAATGAATTCTCATGGTCAAGGTGCATGTATAATTAGGTAATTCTAGTCATTTGTGTACTGTCATGGCCGGCCGGGGTGGCCGAGCGGTTCTAGGCGCTACAGTCTGGAACCGCGCGACCGCTACGGTCGCAGGTTCGAATCCTGCCTCGGGCATGGATGTGTGTGATGTCCTTAGGTTAGTTAGGTTTAAGTAGTACTAAGTTCTAGGGGACTGGTGACCTTAGAAGTTACGTCCATAGTGCTCAGAGCCATTTTTTGTACTGTCATCAACGTAACAAAATTTTATTTTAATCATATTTCTCCTTCTTGATGCTGCAATTGTACACAAGCAGTATTATACGTTCATTGTGCGTTTTTTCTAGTTTTAAACAGTACTATCTGTTGTGGGTTGGCAGGAGAGCCAACACCAGGTTACAAGAAGAAGCCGAAAGGCACGCGTTTTAGCTCACGCAGGCTGGCGTGAGGTCTGGAACAGGACAAGGAAATTAGAATTTAGGAAAACGGACGTAGCTGGTGGAATACTTAACTTTAATCCGTTAATAGTGAACGTCGGTCTGACGGTACATGAATCACAAGCTGAATAGCAACTGATAATGGCGCCTTGCTAGGTCATAGCAAATGACGTAGCTGAAGGCTATGCTAACTATCGTCTCGGCAAATGAGAGCGTATTTTGTCAGTGAACCATCGCTAGCAAAGTCGGCTGTACAACTGGGGCGAGTGCTAGGAAGTCTCTCTAGACCTGCCGTGTGGCGGCGCTCGGTCTGCAATCATTGATAGTGGCGACACGCGGGTCCGACGTATACTAACCCACCGCGGCCGATTTAAAGGCTACCACCTAGCAAGTGTGGTGTCTGGCGGTGACATCACACTATCTCCTTTAGGAACATGAAACACTTTGTTATTAAACATATGAGAAGGAGAAATATATGGAATACGTGATGCATAAATAAGCGATAAAATATATAAACGTATTATCGTCAAAAGTAGAAAACCAAATGTTTCTATTAGTGATGAAAATTTTGTTTTAAGCGATATCTTTCACTTTTCGTATGCGCACAGATACATCAAGGATAAGATACTAAGAAATGCTATTTTCGTTTTCTAAATCGTCTCATTAAAGTTGAGTGGTAACTTCGATATGCCACAATTTTTTTAATGTTCTCTGAGTGTTTTCAGTTCCTGTATCAGCGCTGCACACCGAAGGTTCCAGGCTCCGAGCAGATTTACCAGACGTCCTGCAGCTTCTGAAACTCACCAGCAGAGGGCAACTCCGCTCCGAGTTACGAGCTATTCCTCGGCGCTTCCAAGTGTTAACTGTATACGCAGTGTGCGAATAGTCCGCCTCTTGGCGTTTAATTTCCGTTGCCTCATTGCATGCAGCTCCACGCTCCCTCATGCCAGGAGTTTGTGCAGCAAAGTGTCCGCCTGCAGGAACACGGCTCTGCTTTCCCAAGTGCACTGCAGCTGCGTATAGTTCAGCGAGAGGCGCTGTTAAATTCAATGTAGCAGTTTCCTGGCTTCAAGTCTCTTCGGCACCCTTGAAGGAGAGCTAACAGGAAAATATTTAGATGAGCATTCTCAAGTGCACGGCTACTGCTTAGGGCTCATCCAGCTGCACTGCTGACTGCGGTACTGAGCTTTTATAGGCTTGAGTAACTTGAGGAATAGAATAAAGAGGGGGATGCTTAAATGAGCGTTGCGAAATTGTGAACGCGCGTCCGTGCTACAACAAGCGTCGGTTTGAAACTTTCCGGCTGCAGTTTTCTAGAAACAACTTGTTTAAGCAGGCACGTAAAGAAAGAAAGAAAGAAAGGTATTGTTGGCAAGCAAGATTAAATTTTCACCACATCGTTTCGCTTATTTTCGTTTCAGTACCTACTGTGGTGTCACCGCCAGACACCATACTTGCTAGGTGGTAGCCTTTAAATCGGCCGCGGTCCGTTAGTGAGCCAAAACGCGTGCCCTTCGGCTTCTTCTAGAATTCGTGGGTTGGCTGTTCTGCCAATCCACAACACCTACAACGACGATTTCACGTTATTTTCCCAACTCAGTACGCAAAATTACCAACGCACATTTATGTGATGGCATTCCACCCAAAGGACTGTCATCTAAAAGGTGATTTCCATACTACGCCGTCAGCACCCTATTACATTATTATTAGATCAGTTACTTACGACAATTTGTTTTAGTACAGTTGGACCTGCCCAATCCGCCCCTTTCGGGATCGGGAGCATGGTCGGAACGCAAAAAATATCGGATTGTCAGAGCAACGTTTGTATTGACCCCTAACATCACAGTAGAGTACAATACACTTTTAAATTTCACCTGGAAGAAACACTGTCTTAAAAATTGTTCCTTGTTAAAACAGAAAAAACGAAAATAATGCACAGTAGTGTGTGTAGCGTAAAATATGTCTGTATCATACGATAAGATACTGTTACTGTGACTGGGAGTTAACAACTGTGCATACCTACCTTACTACCATACGGCAGTGACACACGTCTGACTCCTTTTTGTGCAGCAAGGGCTCTTGTAGGGGGCATTTAATAGTTTAAATTAGAGTCATGAATGTTACACACTTCATCAGCTTAAGCACTGTAGTTGAGTTTTCAAATTTCGGAACAATTTCAGTGGTCGCTACTTCGTCAGCAGACAGCTCCCCGCCAGAAATAATTGTATTTCGAATCCCATGCCGTTTTCTCCGCCGATGTAGCCAACTTTCACTCGCTGGAAATTTTTAATTTTCACTGTCCCTACCTAATTTTTCATACAAAAACAGTGCCTTTTCTTTTACGTCTGGTCGAGCCAAAGGAGTTCCTTTTTTTTCTCTCCTGCTCAAACCACAAAGAATTACCTAGTATAATACTTTTAGGGCTCATCAATGTGTTGGGTATTTTCAGTCGTCACTGAATGACTTTCAAGAGTTTTCCTACTTTTTTCTCCAGTGTTTAACAGTTATTATGCCAACCGCTACCTCACTTGTAATGTCCTGAACAGACTCGCCTTTGTCTAACCTTACATGCACTTCCAGTTTTCCCGATAAAGACAGTGTAACACCATACCTTACACACTACATACTCTTTGTTGATTCATTTAGCTTTCTGTTTTGTTCAACATCCCATCGTTGAACTTCTGTAATTCGTGTATGATTAATTCGATGCTGTAATGAAGTGTAATCTCCGTAATATGCACAATATGAGCAAATGATATGTTTTGTCTTTTTCAAATTCTCTTTTGTTATCTTTGAGGTTGAATAATTTTGTTTAAATAATTTTTTGTAGAAATCTCCATATGTGCAAAGGTTCCGTTTTATTAATATGTTTGGTTGCTGTTATGTAAACTGCTGAGCTTCACTTAGCGTTCTTAGTTATTTCGTATGTAAAAGGTGTTGTGGTTCCCCTCTGTAACGGAAGCATGCAGCGCGCGCAAAATGTGGTGGGCATGGACAGAAAGGTGGAACCAAGAGTCAGTCGGGGACGAGCTACCACACCGTCAACTGCTCATGTAAAAGTTGTGCATTGTGCTTGTGCCGAGAGAGGCTTTTCGTGCCGCTTTCCAATGCCTCCGATGGACGGATAAAGAGCTGGAACTATTCTGGAATTGTTACCTATCATCGCCACCAAGAAATGACAGAGTCCAGCATTTTCGCCTGCAAATCCACCCACCGACATGCATTCGCCACCACGTTGCGCAATCACTGAAAAGGAACCAAGGAATTGTAAATATGTAAAGTGAAGGATCAGCTCACTGGATGTTTTAGTGTGCTCAAATATAAGGTAACTTATAACTGAATTTATGTACATACCTTGATTTTTTCCTTATCACAACACCTCTCAGGTTCCTCTCTGTTTGAACTATGATTACCGAGTGTCCTTGTTGTGGCAAAAATGAAAGCTTCAAAGCCAAACAGTTAATTAAATAATGTTGTTTGATATTTGGCAATGAGGGAGTATTCAGATTTACTGTGGATTTGGTGAAATTGTGGGAGGTAGTAAATGTAGCATTGTGAAAGCCTCCCAGTTATTGAAACAGTCTAATTTAAAGTTTTCTGGACTTTCAAAGTTACCTATTTAATTGCTGACTTGAAAGTAGAAGACTGTGGTAATAAAGACAATTTGCTGTTACTTTTAAAAATTAAAAGTTCTTAAAACTGAGGCTTATAAAGTTTTGTTTAGTTAATGATCATAGTGCTCCCTGTTGTAAATTTTGAAAGGTGAGTCAGTTTCTTACAAATTTGTCAGTATTGTGTCTCACTGCAGTAAAAATCGTGAACTGCATTTGTGTAAAAGTATATACTCATTTTTGCTAAGTGCTTGTCTCTCTTGTGTATTGGAAGTGTATATTAATAGTGTAACAGGATCCACAGTTTGTCTATTGTGCTTATGCTAGGTAGCAAGTAACAGAAAGACCACTATCTTTTATTCAGAGGACAGTGAGAAATAGTTTGCTAGTGAAACATTTTTTTTTTCCATGTCAGATAGAAAAGTAATTGGTAAAAGAGACACTGAACCCATGTCCAATTTATGATTCTACAGCGAATATTAATAGTAATGTTATTGAGACCATTCAGTTTGAGTAAGCCCTGAAGGTAATAGTGTGCATCGTTATCTGTTATATTAATGTAAATAGTTGGTTCTGCTCTGTCAGCTCCAACTTTAACATGAACATATGCAGGTGCCAGAGTTCATTGCACTCTCGTGTGATAAAAGTATAGGCTGCGTTTGCTCATTGAAGTTACGTAGTTTCAGTTCTTGAACAACAATGTTACTCATTATTATTGTTAATTAGGCTGGCGACTTTGTTTATTATCATTTGGACGCTGTGGATAGAACAAAGGTCATTAAGGTGTTCGCATCATAGTCTCATGAAGTATCAGTCTGTTTTGCCAAAATAGAATCAAGGCTGTACAGTTCATTCTTCACCTCTTTCAGGTGGCATCTGTCCCACAGGGACACCGCAAAGACGATATTAGACTAATAATCACAAGAAAGAGGAATTTGAGCAACAGGTTTTGTTTATTTTATATTTCATGTTCCGTAGGGCCGAAGTGATGAGTAAATCTCCAACGTCATGGAAGAAGTCATTATATGAAACTATAACATAAGAGTAATACTACATTAAATAAAAAGTATATTGAATCCTACGTAGAAGACAAACCTTAAGTTTAAATGTACATAATCAACAATGTAACACAGAAATTAGCTTTATTTCTTAATTTTTCCACACAGAATAAAAAGGAATGAGGAAACTCTTCAGTTTGAAGTTGAAAGTGCATGAATTAATGCTAAGATTTTTGAATTCTTGTGGCAGCTTATTGAAAATGGGTGTAGCAGAATACTGCGCACCTTTCTGCACAAGAGTCAAGGTGGAGCGGTCCAAATGCCGATTCGGTTTCTACTTTGTATTATCTGAATGAAAGAAGTCTTGGGAATAAGCTGATATTGTTAAAAACAAACGATATTAAAGAAAATATGTATTGAGAGGCTGATATCAGAATTCCCACACTACTGAGTAGGACTCAACAAGAGGTTCGTGAACTCACACCACATATTGCTCGAACCGCCCGTTTCTGAGCCAAAAATACCCTTTCTAAATCAGAATAGTTATCCCCAAAAATGATACCACACTTCAAAAGTGAATAAAACTAAGCGAAATAGATTACTTTTCATGTTCATATTAAATATTTCAGATATTGTTCTAAAGGTAAATAAAGCAGCATTTACTTTGTGAACAAGATCTAGACCATGGGCTTTCCAGGACAGCTTACTATCTATCTCAACGCCAAGGAATTTGAACTGTTTAGTCTCACTAATCATATTCCGAGTCTGTGTAATGAAAATGTCAGTTTTTATTGAATTGTGCGCTAAGAACTGTAAAAACCGAGTCTTACTGTGATTTAGCATCACCTTATTTTCTATGACAATGATTTGCATTGTCTGAAGTTATGTCAATATTTCACACATCTGTCACTACCAAGCTGGTGTCATCAGCTAACAGAAATATTTTAGAATCTCATGTAATACTAGAATCACTTGCATAAATGAGAAACAGTAGCTGCCCCAGCACCGACTCCTAGGGCAACCTCCGCTCCCCCTACTCCGCAACGAACGGTGCCTCATTGGGACCGCATGTCATAGCCACCCTCAATACTGCGGAGAATGACCTTCTGCTGTCTGTTCTTAAAGAGATGAACCAGTTGTAAGCTACTGTCCTTACTCCATAATGGCCCAAGTTCTGCAGTCATATTTTGTGATGAACACAATCAGAGGCCTCAGTTAAATCAAAGAAGATGCCTAGCATTCGCAACTTTATATTTAATCCGCCAAGAAACTCTCAGAGAAAAGAGAATACAGTATTTTCAACTGTTAGACCACTTCTCATACCAAACTGTACATTTGACAGCAAATTATGTGAACTGAAATGATCTATTACCCTTGTATATACAGCCTTTCCAATAACCTTAGCAACCGATGCCATTTAAATAAGTCTAAAATTGTTAGGTTATTCATTTCTCCTTCTTTATAAATTGGCTTTACTAGTGAGTACTTTAACCGACCAGGAAACAGACAATTCCGAAAGAAGCAGTTACAGATATGGCAAAGTACTGGGCTAACATATACAGAATAGTACATTAGTATTCTATTAGATACTTCGTCATATTGATGAAAATCCTTAGTCTTTAGTGATTTAATTATTGACTCATCTCCCAATTCTCACTATCATGAAGGTGTATTTCAGATAAGAGTCTCAAAAAGCCATTTTCTAAGAGATTTGTGTTTCCCTGCAGTAACTATACTTCTATTTCGTTTACCGCTATATTCAGACAGTGATTATTAAATGCTGTACACGTAACCTACTCCTCAGTAACTGGAGCATTTCTACTGCGGACTGAGATTGTATCTTCAACCTGGAGCTGCTGAACAGACAGTTACTTCACCACTGACCATATGGTTTAAATTTTGTCCTGAGAATTAGCTACTCTGTTTGCGTGCCACATACTTTCTGCCTTACTAATAACATTTTAAGGCATATAACAATACTGTTTGTAATGGGCTGCAGCAACTCGATTGTCCGGCTTCTAAAATTTTGATATAATTCCCACTTTGTTGTACATTATATTCTTATCACCCTAGTCAGTCACCCAGGCTGCCTTCTAGTGCTAGTATTCTGTTTTCAACTTCATAATGGAAAACAACTGTGTTGAGGAATGCATTATATTGATCGTCTATGTTATCAGCACTATAAGCGGCCTGCCACTCTTCCACCTGAATGAGGTTTAAGAAGCTATCTGTTGCACGTGGCTTAGCTTTTCCAAATACGTTACATTCATATTTGACACATTATTGAGCACAAGAACCTCTTAGTGATAAATTAGTGCATGATGGTCTGAGCGGCCATTCACATTTTCGCTAACAGACTGCCCCTTATTAATGAAGAATGAACAAAAATGTTGTCCATGATTGTGTTATTATTCCTCTGCAGTTTCGCTAGAAAGAATACAGTTTGCATCACTTACTAACGCAATTAAAACTGAAATCACCACGTGCATTAATGTTTTGTATTTTCTTTAAACTGTACCAAGAACCCTCTCTAGCTTGAGCAGAAATTTTCGGAAGTCAGAGTCAAGGGACCTATAAATAACAACGCTTGCACAACGTTGAAATACCCATTCCGTGCAGGGCGTTGAAACGTCAATGGACTCAAACGGAATACCATTTTTTACGTATATGGCCACTTCCCTACACAGCAAGGAACGCCTAGAAAAACAGCGAGCTAACCTACATTCTGGCCACTCCCCCACACAGCAAAGAACGCCTAGAAAAACAGCCAGGTAACCCGTATCCTGGTAAAGGAAGCCTCTGAATTATTTAAGAAGTCCTCTGAAGTACCGATAATGTCAGAGTTAACTTTTGTAAGCAGTTTAAAAACTTTATCTCCATTGCCTTGCATATTTTGATGAAATATACTAATTCCCTCATTACTTGGATACCTAACCTTTGTCGAAAGTGGTTCTTTTGTTAGAGAGACTTCCTTTAAGCAGGAATACCCATCAGCTGGCTTCAGCCTGAAAATAGTGCTGTTCTAACACCAAGTACTACGGGAATTCTCCATGAGTGACTGCCCCCTCCTCCCCCCCTCACTTCGCTGTCACATACAAGCTTTGCCAACCCCCCCTTCCCATACCTACTGAGGTGCAGGCCATACGTATTGAAAACTGCCCTCATGATAGATTAAACTATAACCACTGAAATGTGAGCCATACCCTCCACCAGCAGTGCTCCTCAACCCTCATGTTAATACACCTGACAGCTAAGTTAAGATGAGGCCGATCATGCCGCTGAAACAGTTGCGCGAAATGCACATTTGTGCCACCAGTTTGAGTAGCTATCTTTTCTGGCTCAACACCTACATCGTACTATCAAGACTATTCCCAGCCCCACCCAAAATCACTACCTGATCCTCTTTCGTAAAATTCCTACGTAACTCACCGGTGTTAAAAGTCACCTGAGTCAGTCCTGCACTAGGCCTCACAATACTGGTGAACTGGTACTCACTCCCCAACACTTCTTGGCGACTGCTGGCCTACACCTCTGCCATGAGAACTACCTAACAGGAGGACCTCTTTATTTCTGTCATAATTTGCGACTGGCTTAGACTCCCTAACTGCATGCTTCCTACACATACAGGTAAAAGTGGTTCCTCAGCACTACACCCTGACAGCCAGTCAAACCCACTGATAACATGTAAAGTGTGACTGTCTGAATATCTCCTTCTTCTAGCAGCATTATTGCAAATTCCAGTTCCAATTCCCCAACCCCCTTCTCCTTCCTCATCCTACTTAGTTCCTTCTTTGCGTTTTGGAACTTCACTTGAAAGACAGAGATCTTACAGTCCTGTTTCCCGGTTAACTTCTTGCTGCATATACCTATGCTATAGAAAAATGACTCTGTGTCGCTGTGGGTATGTCACATGCACTTCGCAATGGCTTTGCAATCTACAGATATAGAGATGGATGTAAATAGTGTTTGAAACAGCTTTACTTCTCCAAATATTTGGTTCTGTTCTCATTCCTTATGCGCTGTCCATTCACCGACATGTATTTTTGTTTGAGGGATCACTTTACGAAAGGTGTGGCATTTATGATTGCATAGTATCTCAGGGTCCTTATTGAGGTTTACTGGAATTTCATCAAAGTTTTTTCCCTAACACGCATATGTATCATCTTAAAGATAACCACAGTTTACGTCCAGAAACTATGGCATCCATCATTTTCTTTTTCTTGGTAACATTGGTACTCTCGATACCAGAGTTTTCCATTTTTCTTCGAAGACCCAGAGATATCCTTAAGTGAAAACACAATGCATACTGTGACTGATATAAGAGAAAGAGAAAAATCTTAAAACGATGTAGTTTATATTAGTAGTTCTATCGGTATGAAATATGTTGAAGCAAATGAAACCGTAATCACAACTCACTCTGATGTGTTCCATGAAAAACAGGTGTGATACCTTTAGAACAAGATGCGTCGAATTGGATGCTAGTCGAAGATGACTTCAAACCTCATTCGAATGTGTTCAGTAGCTTGTGGGAAAACGTATAATAATTATACGTCAATCATAACATAAAGAGTATTTCTTTAACATATGTGACTGTAAACTTGATACGCTTTTACGCTTTTTCTTTTTTTGTTGCAACTTGTGGCACTGTGTTACTTACTAACTCCCTAAGGTCTCCTTATGCGATCAAAGCTGTTTGTCAAATACGATATTTTTTATCCAAAGGTTCCTGAAACAAGCCCGTACGCTTACTGATAAAGTTGGTCAATTTAACCTTACTTCTGAAGCAGACACAGTTCGCGTCACGAAGTATTTTGACGCTGGTGGGTATGTCTACCAATAAAGACGAATCATTTTCAGCACTGAATTTAGCAGTGTGTACAAAGGAGAAAAAGAAAACAAGAGGCTGGTCAGGGAATGGTTGAAATTGAAATAGAAATGTACCCATGAAGATGTAAAGGAAGAATTACACTCAGGACCTGATGATTACATCAGCCTCCTCCGAAAGGACAGTCAGACTTTTAATAAGTGAGTTGCTTCATTCTCGCATTGAAAAAGAAGGCGCAACTAGACGAAAATTTATCCTCTTCTACTTGGTCCTCTAATGACAAGGGCAGGAGTGGCAGATCGAACAGCTGCCACAGCACAGATAAGATGGCTTATGAGCCCCGACGTGTCAACATGAACTGCTGCAAATTGGTTGTTAGCAGTCGGGCTACGGGCATGCACACCTCCAGCCCGTCTACCACTCAAGTCGCAGTATCGACATGCACGGCTCGAGTGGTGTCGAGGCCGTGTCCTACGTGAGTGACAGAAGCGAGAGACAGCGCGCGACAGCTTCAGGCGACAAAACACAACCGCAGGTGCAGTTACGGAAGTGTCCTACGCGAGCGACATCTGTGTCGCTGCCTGTCTCCCACTGCAACCTGCGACGTTTGAATTCAAACGTGTTTGGATTTTGTCGCTGCAGCACGCACGCCACAGAGCGACAGCCACGTGTCTTCGTGGCAAAGCAGTGGAGCGGACGCGACGGCAGCTATGAATTACTTAACATCCGATTAAAAAATAAAAAAAAATAAAAACTATTCGGTGAAAAAATTTGATTCTTCCGCAACCTATAGCTGGAATCCTTAAATGATGAAAGTCAGAATTTACTGTGCCGCACGAAATTGAGTACACGGTTGCAATAAATTTTTAAGAATTTGCTGAGGTAAAATCACATTGTACAGACTATCCATATAGTTCATTTAAGGCCATACATTATTGCATATGAAATGTAACCAATATATCTAAATTGTATTTAAGGTTGAGACCGGAATGATATCTCTTTTTATTCTTGAGATATTGGTTGTTATATCTGGGGAAGGGTCACTAGCGGCGCGTCCCAACCTTTCTTGCGATTCGGGAGTCAAGTGGTCGTAAAAATCGTCGTATCTCATAAAAAGTTCAAGATGTCGGAACGACGAATTTTGGAAATGACAGCAGGCAGAAAGGACTATTTTAGCACATGATGAACACTCGATAAGTTTTTGTAGACGCGTGAGCAGAGCGAAAACAAGACTCCCTATACCTTACACCATGAGGTTTGCCCAAATTTTCATAGCCAAACAAAGGGAGAGAAACAGGTAAACAGGGAATTAAAGTGACCAGCTTGAGGTCTAGTTTGCCATGAAAATATTTAACTGCTAGAAAATAATCAGGGTAATGAACGAAAACTTAATTAATAAGCTGAGGAAAATTGAAATATTTCACGAATAGCTGCTGTAAATGAAGTGTCAAAAACGTCATGTGTTCAAGACCTAGCTATTTTGCACGTAAAAAGATACATTGCTGAGGTATTTCAAGGTCAAAAGGCTTCCTTCACATCAAGTACGATAGAAAGCCAAACGAGGAGTCAATAAGATCATGCTTTCTGAATAAAACTTGAAATTCAAAAATGGAAGAAATCAGTGAAACATTTTATGAAATGATTTGTGTAAAAGAAAAGTAGATCAGAGAAACGTTCTACGTGTCTTTGAATGATGCTCGAAATCATGAACAGAAAATGAGGAGCACCAAACGTTTCCCTAATATTTTTTATTTCACGCTTTTAGACAAGTCAGCACGCAAAACGTTTGACTTTTTTTCAAAAATTTTGTAAGCTTAATTTTTACAGACTATTTAGAGTAATTGAAACGCTTGGCCTTAACACTGACTGCTGATGAATTATGTTCGCAACATCAAATATCTGTAAAATTTCATGGTTCATTGTAATATATTAGGAACTAAATGTGTGTGATATACTGGGATAGGTGTGAAGATCAAGTTCTTTGACTATACCTTAAAAGTATACTTAGCGATGCAGTGTAGACAGTATACACAAAACTTAGTATACAGAATCGTAAGTGAGTCAGTGAAAACATAAGAATAGGCAGGAATCGAACACATTACCTTTTCGTCACACGTAATTACGAAGTGTATACAATACCCCTATACCACAGCTAGCTATTGTTATCTGAAATCAATCTGTCTGCTTATTCGTATTTAGCATAGTTAGTCATGTAATAGCCATTATTTCGTATTTATTGCCTGTTAAAAGTTGTTAATCATGTAAAAAACATTTGTATTTAATTTATTGATGAGATAGTCGAATGCTCCTCCGCTCATTCACGTGTATTCGAAGAACTTGTCTGGTGATCTTCGTAGTTGACGATACTTATGAAATTCTCCTTGGAAATTCCTCCCTTTGTAAATTTCATGCACAGCATTCCTTTTCGCTTTATTTTCTTAAGTAAACCTAATTCTGTAGCCTTACTCTCCAGCTACAGTATTCTACAGGTTAGGGACGCCGTTTTATGGAAACAGCTGGTTGGCTCTAAGCAGCCATCTAGTAGCGCGACATGGTCGCTCGCACGCAGGACACCCAAAGTTTTCGCTCGATGTTGCCGCTTGTCGCTGGAGTGTCGCGTATCCAGAAGTCTCTCGCTGTCGCTCGCTATCGCTCGCATCTATCGCTCGCGTAGGACACGGCCATAAGAGATCACTTGGAAGATGGAATAGCGCGCCGTAGTCTTTAACAATAAAAGCAGGCAACATAGACCTGGTTAGCGCTGTTTCGTAAAGCGCATTCATTCAAGACACCCTGGCTCTACTGCAGGCCTTATAGTACGGGGTTCGATAAGCTACAACTCTCGCACACCTTAGAATGTTGTTCGTTCTTTTGCTGTTCTTCCAACAGAAAGGTAATGTATTGTTCTAAAAGGATAATGCTCGCCTACAACCTGCCGGTGAAACTCAACGTGCTTTGCAAGACGTGCAACAACTTCCCTGTCCTGCACGATCTCGGGACTTATCTCTAAACGAGCACGTCTAGGACATGACGGGACGAGAAGTGACTCGTGCGACACGTCAACCAAAATCTCTTATAGTACTACGTGGGCAGGAGAAGCAGGCGTGACACAACGTATACCAGGACAATATTCGCCGTCGTACAATCGACTGGATGTCAGAGTTAGCGCCTACATTGCCGCTTATGGAGGCTACAACATGTACTAACATGGGTGTTGCAGCATACCTGATACCTCAGAACCGCTCGTGCTATTGATCTGTAAATCTAAACATTTCATATGCTCCATATGCACTGTTATAACAATAAACCTGACCTTGTCGTACTCCTTGATTATTTACGATATTTTCTGTTAACTTACGTCCATATTAAAAAAAAAACGTTTTTGCATAACTGTTCTGGATAATTTGAATCAACTCCGACGACACCAGACCCAAACCAGATGACAAAGGAGGAGTGGGAGGAGTACACCATGTTAAAAAAAATGGTCCAGCTAGCCCATGTATTAGTATCTAGCGAGAGTCCCTTGCCAGTATGTTGGCGAAGACTTCAGTGGCAGTGAAGGCTGGAAATCATTGGAACGGCTTAGCTGATAGAAGAAGCAACCCTGCTTTCAGGAGGTATGGTTCAAACGGCTCTGAGCACTATGGGACCTAACATCTGAGGTCATCAGGCCTCTAGAACTAAGAACTACTTAAACCTAACTAACCTAAAGACATCACACACATCCATGCCCGAGGCAGGATTCGAACCTGCGAACGTAGCAGTCGCGCGGTTCCCGACTGAAGCGCCTAGAACCGCTCGGCCACTGTGGCCGGCTTTCAGGAGGTAGGTAGAAGATATATCCAACAAGAGTAAGGCAACGGTACTAACGGAAGGAAACACTGATAGAAATGGACGTGGTCCTTCAGGGTGGGGGTAGCGAGAGGCGCTGTTGTTCGTCTCACATGAAACAAAAGTCGTTCCTAAGCCTCAAAAGACTTGCCGGCTGGATTTCATGATGGCGACAGTGGCAAGAGCAAAGGACAAGCGATTTGGAATTAAAGACAAATTATAGTCACAGTATTTGGTGGACTGTTAAAATCACACTAAACAGCCGAAATGTACGAATTAAGAGAGCTGTTCGAAAAGTGAGGTACGATCGGTCGCGAAATGGAAGCCACAATGAAAGTCAAAGACGTTTTATTTGCAACAGTTAACTACACCTGCCAGCTACTTGTCTATATAGTCGCCGCTCTGACTGAGACATCTGTCGTAGAATCGTAGCAACTTTCCAATACCCTCGTCATAGAAGGTAGCCGCCTGTACTTTCTCCCATTCCCCCTACACTGATCTGCAACTTGCTGTGTTGACAAACTGTTGGCTTCATGTGCGTAGAGGTGAAAACCAGAGGAAACCTGTGGTGGGTGATCAAACACTTCCCATCGAAAAAGCTGCAGGAGCATTCTCAGTGCCCCTGCAGTGTGTTAATTGTCATGAAGAAGGAAATACGAGGGCGAGTCCAATGAAAACCTTAAATAGTTTTTTAAATATTATTTATTGTGCAGAAGTGGTACAAAGCTGTATCATTTTTCAATATAATCTCCCCCACGCTGATTGATGTCCCCCCTGACGGCTAAAGAACATTTGCTTGAAACATTTTGTAATTTGCATCCGGACCAACAGTTATTTAGGGTGGTCAAAATTATCTGTCAATGATATCACAAATAGCTGAAGACGTAATATTACGTAAGGTCAGTGCCATCAAGTACATCACCATGACATCATCATGACTTAACAAAATATCAGCAAAATCAACATCTTCCTCCTCTGAATCACTTACAGCATATAATGCTCCACCACAACGTACACTTCTGAATAATGGCGTATTAACGCAAAAATAAATTATTACCACCTTTTATATACATTACGTTATCGAACAGCACGTGTCGCGCAACCTTTTGCTGGCGTGGGTGCTTGCTCAGATAATTGTCCTGAAAGGACAAATTATCTCAGCTGGACATGGACAGCCGCCATCGCGACCTTGGGACCCGGGGGGCCCCTTTTTTTTATCAGTTGCTGACCCTCGAATCATGAAACGACGCGACGCAGTCATGTTTCGATTCATGAGGGTCAGCAACTGATAAAAAAAAGGGGCCCCCCGGGTCCCAAGGTCGCGATGGCGGCTGTCCATGTCCCGCTGAGATAATTTGTCCTTTTAGGACAATTATCCGGGCAAGCACCCACGCCAGCAAAAGGTTGCCCGACACGTTCTGTTTGATAACGTAATGTATATAAAAGGTGGTAATAATTTATTTAGTGTAGTCAGCAAAATGTCTTGGGTAAATCAGTATTTAAGCACGGGCAACCATGGCTCTATACAATACGACGGAGGTGTTTTATATCCGGGACCTGATGAAGACATTGAAATGGTGGTTGCAGTAGCGGGTTTCGCCATGAATCGGATAATTTGTATAAACAATTCTCACAGTATATACGAAATGCTTGTAAGTAACTTCGTAAAAAAAATACTTTAGTTTTGAATCTACTTTGCCAGAATGTACTAATATCAAAAAAAAGACATTGTTATCAAAACAAGTGTTTCCCACGGTAAATCGTTCTCGTAGCAGTAATGATATTCCAACAGTGCAAAGAGAGGATGCTGCTATTTGTATACGGTATGGAGATAATCCAGCATTCGACGATTTGGATACGAGTGGCGAAACAGTTGAATTTGAACGGGTGCCAGAAACAAGGCAAGTCCTCTAGTGCTTACAAAGTGCATAAATTTCTTTAGAAAAAAATTCTTTTGGTAATCCGTGCAACCACTCTAGCACTGCGTGGCGTACCTCTTCATCAGAACGCAACTTCTTTCCTTCCACTGCGTCTTTGAGTGGTCCAAACATATGGAAATCACTGGGGGCTAGGTCTGGTGAGTATGTTGGATGAGGAAGACACTGAAAATACAGGTCTGTTATTGTTGCAACTGTTGTACGGCCTGTGTGAGGCCTTGCATTGTCATGCTGCAAAAGGACACCTGCTGACAGCAATCCATTCGGTTTGATTTGATTGCAGGCCTAAGATGATTTTTTAGGAGATGTGTGTATGATGTACTGGTGACAGTGGTCCCTCTAGGCATGTAATGCTCCAAAATGACACCTTTTTCGTCCGAAAAGAGTCAGCATAACCTTCCCTGGTTCTGTTCGAAACTTCTTTGGTTTTGGTGATAAGGAATGGCGCGAATCCTTGCTCGCTCTCTTCGTTTCCGGTTGGTGTAAGTGAACCCAGGTTTCGTCCCCAGTAACGATTCTTGCAAGGAAGCCATCACCTTCTCGTTCAAAGCGCCGAAGAAGTTCTTCACAAGCATCAACACGTCGTTCTCTCATTTCAGGAGTGAGCTGCCGTGGCACCCATCTTGCAGACACTTGGCCAGACTGGAGCACATCATGCACAGTGTGGTGTGCTGACCCATGACTAATCTGTAAACATGCTGCAATGTCATCCAGTGTCACTCGGCGGTTTACCTTCACTATGGCTTCAACTGCTGCAATGTTCTGTGGAGTCACAACTCGTTGTGCCTGACCTGGACGAGGAGCATCTTCCACTGAAGTCACACCATTTGCGAACTTCCTACTCCATTCGTAGACTTGATGCAGTGACAAACATGCATCACCGTACTGAACCTTCATTCGTCGATGAATTTCAATAAGTTTCACACCTTCACTACACAAAAACCGGATAACAGAACGCTGTTCTTCCCTGGTGCAAGTCGCAAGTGGGGCGGCCATCTTTCTACTGATACTGCGACGGTATGTGTTCATCTACGCTATGCTGCCACCTACAGGCCATTCTGCACGCTGTGTGTAGCACGGTCCCCAACTTACAGGATAACGGCGCGAAATTTGGATTTGTTATTACAAATTTTAGGTTTTCATTTGACTCACTCTCGTATATGGCAGTTACATCGTGAAGGCTGCGTGAAATCTGGCGAAATGTTTACAGGCACTCATACCTGGCGGGAGACACTATTTTTTAGACATCTTTAAGTGCTCACTGGGTGTTCAGAACTGAAAAGAGCGACGTGTGCGATGGACGGGCATACTAGAAACGCTGTCCACCACACCTGTACAAATCTGATCGGATTGTCACTGTCGTTTCTATTTCGCGATGAGTTGGACCTTATTTTTTAACAGTCCTCGATTTAAGTTCTACATCTACAGTTGCACTCTGCAAGCCACGTTACGGTATTATCTATACGGATGTAACGCCGCAAAATGGAACCTTTCTACGTATTGTTTTTTCTGATAAAACAGGTTTATTAAGTTTAATAAATAAAAGTGGTCGTACCTTTCTGGGCTACTCCAGTACATAAAGTTGTAAATGAACTATTTCCACTGTAATCGTGATAAATCAATCTCTGAAACACAGCCTTCAGGCATTCAAGATACGTCCCGCCCCACTAAATTTGGCTTCCCTACGCTTCTGACACGCAACAAGAATTAAATTTTGCAGTCACTTTGTGTTTAGTGCGGGGAACCTAATTTTTGGGGAGCAAGAGTGGCTCTGCGCCTGGAGGCGTCTGAACACCAGGGGCGAGTAGGCAAGCAGGCAGGCAGGCAACGCGCCTGAAATATTCATCAGTCTGGTCGAGTACAAGACGCAAGTCGCCTCTATTCCCCCGCCCCCCTCCCCCGCTACCCCCACCCACCCTTCAGCCACATCGACTCACATTGCCTGCTGCTCCCGCCTGTCACGTATTCTAGCCCCGTATCGGTTACACAGGCACTCTCGCTGCGGCATGCAAAAGCTGTAAACCAACTGTAGGAAGTTGGTCTCGGTAAGTGCAGTGGCTGCTGGCGGATCTCGTGATACGAGAACTCGCCTTTCATTACGAGTTAGCCAACGGGATATAGGGGATTTATCATTGCTTTCAAGATGAAGTTTATTATTCGAGAGTATAAATTTTTCACTACTGTAGTGACGAGAATCGTACACCATACTCATATACTGCACATCTTCTATGGACGCTTATGGCGAAGTGTCTGATATTATCAACTGATAAGCTCCCTGAGTAGTTTACTTGTTAATATGAAATGAGTTTGTAGCGTTTTTCCTTCAGGTTAATTAACACAATAGGTACACATAACAGAGACTTTAGTTATCAATAATACATTCCGCTTCACGAGTTACAACAGTCTGCCAGCACAGATGTAACTTTTCGATTCCGTGACTGTAGAAATCAAGCAGTCCCTTTGTGTATCGCACAGGTTTTTCTTTGTATGGGGAGCTGCTACTTTGTTTTGGCCATTAAAATTGCTACACCACGAAGATGACGTGCTACAGACGCGAAATTTAGCCGACAGGAAGAAGATGCTGTGATATGCAAATGATTAGCTTTTCAGAGCATTCACACAAGTTTGGCGCCGGTGGTGACGCCTACAACGTTCTGACATGAGGAAAGTTTCCAACCGATTTCTCATACACAAACAGCAGTTGACCGGCTTTGCCTGGTGAAACGTGGTTGTGATGCCTCGTGTAAGGAGGAAAAATGCGTAACATCACGTTTCCGACTTTGATAAAGATCGGATTGTAGCCTATCGCGATTGCGGTTTATCGTATCGCGACATTGCTGCTCGCGTTGGTCGAGATCCAATGACTGTTAGCAGAATATGGAATCGGTGAGTTCAGGAGGGTAATACGGAACGCCGTGCTGCATCACAACGGCCTCGTATCACTAGCGGTCAAGATGACAGGCATCTTATCCGCATGGCTGTAACGGATAGTGCAGCCACGTCTCGATCCGTGAGGCAACAGATGGGGACGTTTGCAAGACAACAAGCATCTGCACGAACAGTTCGACGATGTTTGCAGCAGCATGGACTATCAGCTCGGAGACCATGGCTGCAGTTACCCTTGACGCTGCATCACAGACAGGAGCGCCTGCGATGGTGTACTCAACGACGAACCTGGGTGCACGAATGGCAAAACGTCATTTTTTCGGATGAATTCTGGTTCTGTTTACAGCATCATGATGGTCGCATCCGTGTTTGGCGACATCGTGGTGAACGCACATTGGAAGCGTGTATTCGTCATCGCCATATTGGCGTATCACCCAGTGTTATGGTATGGGGTGCCATTGGTTACTCGTCTCGGTCACCTCTTGTTCGCATTGACGGCACTTTGAACGGTGGACTTTACATTTTAAATGTGCAACGACCCGTGGCTCTACCCTTCATTCGATCGCTTCGAAACCCTACATTCAGCAGGATAATGCGCGACCGCATGTTGCAGGTCCTGTACGGGCCTTTCTGGATACAGAAAATGTTCGACTGCTGCCCTGGCCAGCACATTCTCCAGATCTCTCACCAATTCAGAAGGTCTGGTCAATGTTGGCCGAACAACTGGCTCGTCACTATACGCCAGTCACTACTCTTGATGAACTATGGTATCGTGTTGAAGCTGCGTGGGCAGCTGTATCTGTACACGCCATCCAAGCCCTGTTTGACTCAATGCCCAGGCGTATGATGTCCGTTATTACGGCCAGAGGTGGTTGTTCTGGGTACTGATTTCTCAGGGTCTATGCACCCAAATTTCGTGAAAATGTAATCACATGTCAGTTCTAGTATAATACAGGGTGTTTCAAAAATGACCGGTATATTTGAAACGGCAATAAAAACTAAACGAGCAGCGATAGAAATACACCGTTTGTTGCAATATGCTTGGGACAACAGTACATTTTCAGGCGGACAAACTTTCGAAATTACAGTAGTTACAATTTTCAACAACAGATGGCGCTGCAAGTGATGTGAAAGATGTAGACGACAACGCAGTCTGTCGGTGCGCCATTCTGTACGTCGTCTGTAAGCGTGTGCTGTTCACAACGTGCAAGTGTGCTGTAGACAGCATGGTTTATTCCTTAGAACAGAGGATTTTTCTGGTGTTGGAATTCCACCGCCTAGAACACAGTGTTGTTGCAACAAGACGAAGTTTTCAACGGAGGTTTAGTGTAACCAAAGGACCGAAAAGCGATACAATAAAGGATCTGTTTGCAAAATTTCAACGGACTGGGAACGTGAGGGATGAACGTGCTGGAAAGGTAGGGCGACCGCGTACGGCAACCACAGAGGGCAACGCGCAGCTAGTGCAGCAGGTGATCCAGCAGCGGCCTCGGGTTTCCGTTCGCCGTGTTGCAGCTGCGGTCCAAATGACGCCAACGTCCACGTATCGTCTCATGCGCCAGAGTTTACACCTCTATCCATACAAAATTCAAACGCGGCAACCCCTCAGCGCCGCTACCATTGCTGCACGAGAGACATTCGCTAACGATATAGTGCACAGGATTGATGACGGCGATATGCATGTGGGCAGCATTTGGTTTACTGCCGAAGCTTATTTTTACCTGGACGGCTTCGTCAATAAACAGAACTGGCGCATATGGGGAACCGAAAAGCCCCATGTTGCAGTCCCATCGTCCCTGCATCCTCAAAAAGTACTGGTCTGGGCCGCCATGTCTTCCAAAGGAATCATTGGCCCATTTTTCAGATCCGAAACGATTACTGCATCACGCTATCTGGACATTCTTCGTGAACAACTGCCTTAGACGACACTGCGAACACCTCGTGGTTTATGCAAGATGGTGCCCGGCCACATCGCACGGCCGACGTCTTTAATTTCCTGAATGAATATTTCGATGATCGTGTGATTGCTTTGGGCTATCCGAAACATACAGGAGGCGGCGTGGATTGGCCTCCCTATTCGCCAGACATGAACCCCTGTGACTTCTTTCTGTGGGGACACTTGAAAGACCAGGTGTACCGCCAGAATCCAGAAACAATTGAACAGCTGAAGCAGTACATCTCATCTGCATGTGAAGCCATTCCGCCAGACACGTTGTGAAAGGTTTCGGGTAATTTCATTCAGAGACTACGCCATATTATTGCTACGCATGGTGGATATGTGGAAAATATCGTACTATAGAGTTTCCCAGACCGCAGCGCCATCTGTTGTTGAAAATTGTAACTACTGTAATTTCGAAAGTTTGTCTGCCTGAAAATGTACTGTTGTCCCAAGCATATTGCAACAAACGGTGTATTTCTATCGCTGCTCATTTAGTTTTTATTGCCGTTTCAAATATACCGGTCATTTTTGAAACACCCTGTATATTTGTCCAATGAATAACCCCTTTATCATCTGCATTTCTTCTTGGTGTAGCAATTTTAATGCCCAGTAGTGGATTTGTTTCTTTTTCTTATGTTAGCCTGAAGACATCATTTCTCTTCACCGGTAACCGGGCAATTGTCGGTGTTATTCACGACCCAGTTGATGACGAATAAGCATAGAAGCCCATACGGTCACCAGCTGATTTTTGTGATTTTGACTTACAACATGAGGCACCCATACACTCGATTTTTGGATCTTCGCCATTGCATGCAAACGTCGCAGTCCATCACGTTTGACAGTTCTCGATTACACTGACGTAGATCACTGTGGATTAATGCGTTTAAATGATCTTCATCAAACCCCGAAGGTCTTACTGAGCGCGGTGAGCCACCAATGTCAACACGATCTTCCTTAAAACGAGAAATCCACTTTCGTGTCTTGTTCTGTCCAACAGCATTAATCTCATACACAGCGCTAATGTTTCTGGCTGCTTCCATGCTCTACCGAACTCAAACAGAGGAATACGTCGGAAATGTGCCGATTTCTCCACTTGGCACTCCATTTTCTAGCGTCCGCATCTCCACTCAGTATCTCTTAATGACAAAATGACAATATGTAAACTCAAGTAGTAACAATAAACTACAAATAAAAAATTAGCCGGCCGAAGTGGCCGTGCGGTTAAAGGCGCTGCAGTCTGGAACCGCAAGACCGCTACGGTCGCAGGTTCGAATCCTGCCTCGGGCATGGATGTTTGTGATGTCCTTAGGTTAGTTAGGTTTAACTAGTTCTAAGTTCTAGGGGACTAATAACCTCAGCAGTTGAGTCCCATAGTGCTCAGAGCCAGCCAAATAAAAAATTACAGTCGATAAATAAATCCGTAGCAACCGGAATACCAACACACAAAACGAAAACGCTACGAACTTGGGCCCCAACCTAATACAATGAACTGCAAGCTTTCACAGTAGCTCACATGGAGAGGTCACATTCTGCGACCCACATGTTTCAAGTGAGCGGCAGTACTAGCTGTAGATCACTCCTGTACGCTTCCGTTTTAGAAGAAATCGTGCTCACACGTCCGTTTCGGTATCAAGCCTGCTATCTATGGTTTCCAGGAAATGAAAAATTAGCTATTTCTTTATCTTGTAAGCAAACCTCACGAGGAAGAGCCTTGATCCCAGGGACGGTACCATCCTGTATAACGCCTGCGCTCAGATCACAGAGACTTTATGTGACTATCATCTTAACCGAAACGCCTTCATTCGTCGGTGCAAGTTCCTCCTCAAGAATTGTCCGTTTTTAGGGTGAAAAAGTGAAAAGTGACCAAAAGTATTACTTGGATGTTGCCGGAATCTCTCTCTCTTGCTCTCTCTCTCTCTCTCTCTCTCTCCCTCTCCCCCTCCCTCCCCCCCCCCTCTCTCTCTCTCTCTCTCTCCCTCTGTCTGTCTCTCTCTTTTCTCTCTCTTTACCTCTGTCTCCTGAAAATTCACGTTTTTATTCCTGCCATGGAAGCTCTTCACTGTGGTGCGTCGGAGAGTATTTTTTATTGAAGCAGGGAGAGCGTAGGAGTTTTCCGCTCCAAGAGCACTTAATGAAAGTTATTTTCCTGACTGCACATATTTCCCGCCAAATATGGGTAAAATTAAGTTGATGAGATATTTTTGCAGTTCATTTTGACGCATATCATGCGTACAACATTGTCTGAAAACTGGGTTTGACAACTGGTTATGATTTAGTTTTAGCCATTGCTGTCAGTGTTTCTTCCGTGACTCTTGCTTTCATAAAGTAAAGAACAACAGCATTGAGTCAGTATCATGATTTTATTTCAATGAAAGATGCATTTGGAGCCTTGGGGGCTCATCATCAGGTGCTTTGACAGCCTACATCAATTTTTCTCTTTCAATTTTAGGTTAATTCTAGTCGTGGTGAGAGTACATTGGTACATTACAAAGTGGCGTGTTGTGAATATAAGTTTACAGAGCTAAGCAAATCGAAAACTGTTACTGTCTCCAGTAGTGAATACATGGTTTTGAAGTACAGTATAAGTAGACACTGACGTCACTAAAAGTCACACAATTTCGATTTTTTTATCACCATACCATTGGTGGTCAGACTTAGCATTCAAATGTTTGTAAGCCTTATGATTACCTTATAATGCGAAGATGAGTGATATTTTTTTCTGCAATCTTACTCGATTTTGTAAGTTAAATGCACATTTATAGTGGTAGATGTGGAGAAAGAAGGTGCTATAGCGTAATTGGAATATCAGTAAGGTATTAAAATGAGCAATGTCATCCTTTTCCACAACGTATGTAGATGGAGTAGAAGAAGCTTTCAAACTTTCATATGACGAAATCATATTGAAGAAGCAACGCTTACACAGACATCAACATAGAAACTTATTTTCAGTTACCGAGATTCACGAGCAAGGAGGAACTCACAAATACTGCGAATGTTTTGTACTCCTGTATCTATTAATGCATAAGTGAAAGAAAGTTTAATAACGACTGCCTGCTGCCTTCACTATATGTTCTGAGATGGTTTCCCCGAAGAGGAAAACACGTTTTTCCGCCTTTACGGACTTACAAAAACTGAAACATTTGATGTGACGCCTTTCATGACTAGAGGTGGGTTTGGAAACAATGAATGGTTTGTAAAAGAATGTTTTACTACACTGATGTCCAGAATTAAAGCAATAATCCGCTATTTCCCCGTCCTATGTCTAATTCACGATATAATCATACAAACTGTTAACACATGTCCGTACGATTGTATTCTGCACGGAAGATGGCATTCTGGTCAACGGACAGCCACGACAACGATGACGTCTGTGTGCCTATCTAACGTGGTAGGGCTTGACTGGTAGTCCCATATCCACAATCGCTGTGTACACAGCCACAGGCTGTGTAGTATACCACTGGGAAGACGCCTACCAAACTCTCTGCGGTGAGGGCCGCAGGAAGAATGCAAGCGGGGCAGTCGCAGTTTGACTTGGCCCGACGGCTTAATGTGAATCGTTCTGTTGTTTCTAGGATGTGGTGACAGTTTAGAGAAATCGAAACGGTATCCCGAAGATCAGGACGGGGCCGACCATTTGTGATATCAGAGAGAGAGGACCGTTATTTGGCTGTAAGGACGCGACGGTACCGCCTTCGAACTCCATGTCTACTCGTACTTGACCTCGAAGCATCCGCTGGACGTGTTGTATCGAGGTAAACGGCTTCGGCAGAGTAATCTTTATTGTAAGAGACCCTGCCGTATGTGTGCCTCTGACGCGTCTTCACAGAAGGGAACGTCTAGAGTGGAGTCGTCAACATGCCAACTGAACGGTCGAACAGTGAGACAATATTCTTTTCACAGATGGGTCTCGATTTGGTCATAAGAGAAATTCTAGACGGATTCGCATCTGGAGGCAACGTGGAACATGATTTCGGGACCCAGACAGTGAGGAAAGAGACCGATATCGAGGAGGATCTCTAATGGTGTGGGCAGGAATTATGTTGACCCAAGTTTAACTTAGGTATCGTGACGAGTTTTTGGGATCTCATGTGTGGTTGTTGCGAGGTGCTGTGGGACCAGACTTTGTACTGACGGACGATAATGCTCGACCTCATGCAGTGGTTGATGTTTTTTTGGAGACGGAAGGTTTTGCACGTATATCGTGGCCTGCTCTGCTAGCTCTCCTGATTTGAATCCCATAGAGCAGTCTGCGATGCACTAGGGAGACGGGTGGCATCACGTCAGCAACCACTAACCACTCTCCAACACTTGCGAGCAGCTCTGCTGGAAGAATGGGCGTTATTGCCTCAACATGAAATTGAGGACATCATTCACAGTGTAAGGGTGGGGGTTTGTTTTTGCTTGCTTATTCTTGAATTGAGGACAACTGTGTGAGGAGAAATGACAAGTTTAATGTCGCAACATTTCTCACCACATTACAGCTTTTCACACAGTTTTCAACTCGCAAACATAAAAACAGCATGCACCATCGTTGTCAGGCCTGTCTTGCTACTGGAGGTGGTCACAACCTATACTGAACACATTAACCAGTTGGTGGAATGTGTGTACAAATCCGTTAAGTTTAAAGAAAAGAAGAAAAATTTTGTCTATCATTATGCCTGTAGCTGTAATCTGTGTTCTGTATTCTTTACATTGTTTTTATTATTACTGTTTTGTGGCAAAATAAACGCTACCTTGCAAAATTTCTATTTCTTTAATTTTGGACACCAGCGTATTTTAGTAGTACCATTGCGAGCGAAGCAAGTAAGCAGAACAGACCGGCACGAACGGAAGAAAACTATGATTACTGTTTATGTTGTGGTGCTAATAACTCGTAATTAAATTATAGGACTAAATTACGTTTTATAATCGCGTTGTAGTTTAAGCGACCCTGCAATCTTCATACGAACACTATTCCTGACATTAGCACATCTGTGTTGAATTGTTCCAGTTTGCGTATTCTCTCATTAATTCGTCAAATTTTCTGTCGTCCATTTCGGGCTGAGAACTGCTAGAGGATGAGGTGAGCTGCAGCGCCAAAGCATTCTGCGGGGTTGCTGCGACTGGAGCGCTCGGCAGAGCTGTAGACTCGCCTAACCCTAGATGCCTCCTTGTAGGCTCTGCCATCGCGCAGCTATGATGCAGCGTCGGAAGTGGTTCTACTCACAAGGGAACCTCCCCATCGCACCCCCCTCAGATTTAATTACAAGTTGGCACAGTGGATAGGCCTTGAAAAACTGAACATAGATCAATCGAGAAAACAGGAAGAAGTTGTGTGGAACTATGAAAAATTTAAGCAAAATATACAAAATGAGTAGTCCATGCGGAAGATAGGCAGCATCAAGGAGCCTGTAAACTCTGAAGCGCCGTGGTCCCGTGTTTAGCGTGAGCAGCTGCAGAACAAAAGGTCTTTGGTTCAAACTTCCCTCGAGTGAAATATTTTTTATTTTCAGACAATTATCAAAGTTCAGGCACTCAAACATAATCAACTTCGCTCTCCAAAATTCCAGGACATGTTCAGATTTGCTTGGACACATGCAGGATTTGACGGTCTACACACGGAAAAATTTGAAAACGTTAAAAACGTATGTTTTATCAGAGTACAGGGAAAACTGTGCGACTGTGAAACTGTTGCATTCATTTGTTGCAGTTTATGTGACAAACTCTTATGTTTTCATCACTTTTTTGGGAGTGATTATCACATCCACAAGCAAACCTAAATCGGCCAAGGTAGAAGATCCTTTTTACCCATTCGCCAAGTGTACAAGTTAGATGGGTCGACAACATATTCCTGTCAGGTGACGCATATGCCGTCACCAGTGTCGTATAGAATATATCAGACGTGTTGTCCTGTGGAGGAATCGGTTGACCTATGACCTTGCGAGCAAATGTTTTCGGTGCCCATTGGAGAGGCACGTCCTTTCGTCTACTAAGCGCACGGTTTTGCGGTGCGGTGGCAAAACACAGACACTAAACTTATTACAGTGAACAGAGACGTCAATGAACGAACGGACGGATCATAACTTTGCGAGAATAAAGAAAGTGAAATTCTCACTCGATGGAAGACTTGAACCAAGGGCCTCTCATTCTGAAGCTGCTCACGCTAACCACGGGACCACGGCATTCCTGAGCTCACAATATCCTTAATGTTGCTTATGTTGCGCATGGACTTCTCAGTTCGTATACTTTGCTTATTTTTTTCGTAGTTCCACACAACTTCTTCCTGTTTTCTCGATTGATCTGTGTACAGTTTTTCAAGGCCTATCCACTGTGCCAACTTATAACAAAATCAGAGGGGGGTGCGATGGGGAGGTTCCCTTGTCAGTTACATCAAGAGAGTGACATTTAACAGTCGCGCGGATGTAGCCATAGGGCTTGAGTCGTCTCAGCTAGCACAGCTGTACAGCACGCTAACGCACCAATGCAGTACGATATGGAAAAGTAGAGGCGGACTGAAACCTTGGCTTTCAAAATGAGTTGACCTAAGTTCTCTTTTTATCTGTCTGGGGTCATTTCAGAAGTAAAGCAGACAGTACCTCCTCTAATAAAGCTGAAAAACTGGAGCAGAGAATTACACAGTCTCATGTTTGTATTTACAAGGTGACCCGTGCTTGTTTGTGAGAATTCGTAAGTAACTATAGAGACGCGTATAGTAATGCACCAAAATGTGACGACAAAACATGAAACATGTCTTTCAGCAGACACGAGCGTACAGTGAACTGTAACATGATGAAGTTGTACTGTATTTCTTGTTGAGGTACACTATGGTTGAAATTTGAGCCGACTGAGATTAGGACTAAATATAGGAACTTACATTCCAAACGCATTTTTACTAACGGGGACAAAATGACACTGCTCTCCTCAATAAATGTGAAGAACAGCTACAGGACCTGTTAAATGAAAGGGTCTAAGTACTACAGAATATGGATTAGTGTAAGCCGAAGAAATGTGAACGTAGTGAGAAGTGGCAGAAATGAGATTTGTGACAAACTTAATATCAGAATTGGGAATCAGTAAGTTAAGGAATTCTGCTGGCTTGGAAGCAAAATAATAAATGACTGAAGAAGCAACAAGGAATAAAAATCAGACCAAAATGGGCAAAGAAGGAATTCCTAGTCCAAATAAGTCTGAAAGAATAAAAAATAAGACTTGAGGAAGAAATTTCTGAGAATGCTCGTTTGGAACACAGCACTGTGTAGTCTATAGTAATGAAATATATACTGTGGGAAACCGAGAAGAGTGGACAACAGAAACGTTTGAGATGTGGTGCTACAGAAGAACGTTGAAACTCATGTGAACTCATAATAGGAAAGGACGTTTGAGTTTCCATGTCATATACCTTCAGAAACCAATCTTAGCGCACAGTTTTACACCATTTACAATGTCAGCGGAATATCGGGAGTGAGCATTGGGTGTTAAGCAGAATAATATAGCAAACATTTCTGTTTTCCATTACCGGAAGGGTTTTCTGAGAGTGAAGTTCTTAAAAGTGACGCCCAGTAAGCAAGTACTCTCTGACAACGGCAGCACAATCCCTATACAGCTGAACAGGCCACGGCGTGCCAAAGTTGGCGAGTGCAACGTGTGAGGGCTGCGGGTGAGCCAGGGCTCGGCCTGTCCTTCAGCTTTCCTCGGTCCTTCTCGGAGGTACCCGGATCAGCGCGACATTCCATTTAGCATTGTGGTGAGGCATTTTTCGGATGACATAACTCTCTCGAGTTCGGCGGAATCGTGCTGTTAGCGCTCCTTAATCTTCGTTATTTGTTCTTGATATGAAGGATGTTCACAGGTCCAATGGCTGTTTACACAAGAAGAGACAGTCTACTGATCTGCCGTGGCAGTTCTTTAAAATGAATGGAAATGACAGAAGAGAGGGATGAGAAATCTGAATTCGCATAACGAAAGTTACTGCATATATGCAATGAAACAACATTACAATACCATGCGGAAAGAATTTAAATCTTTAGTTGACAATGAAAGGTCAAAAAATTACAACGATCGACAGACGGGATTCATTGACCTTGCGAATAAAATGCCGCTTTGTGCTAGGTTTGCAGGCCTGGAGAATGTGCAGAAATTGATCATGTGAACAGTAAAATTTGTGAAGTCACACACATTACTCCATTGTCAGTTGGAGCAGTTTTCAGTGTAACTGAAAAAATGGTTCAAATGCCTCTGAGCACTATGCGACTTAACTTCTGAGGTCATCAGTCGCCTAGAGCTTAGAACTAATTAAACCTAACTAACCTAAGGACATCACACACTTCTATGTCCGAGGCAGGATTCGAACCTGCGACAGTAGCGGTCGCTCGGCTCCAGACTGTAGCGCCTAAAACCGCACGGCCACTCCGGCCGGCTGTAACTGAACAAAGAGCACGAAGACCTCATGTATTACTACAAAGTACTTAAGTCAGGGGGCATGCCTGGATCGATTTTTCCATTGAAAACTCGTTATTGCTGAATTTAAGAAGAAAAAAGGAGTATAGGAAAGAAAATTAGATTATCTGGAATGGATTGCAGACTGCATACTACCCGCAGTAAGACATAGCGAGGTAACTTCTCTCTGTTGTAGTGGGAATGCATTTACAAAGCAAATTGCGTTGTAGAAGGGATACGTTCTGACAAGGACAGTCCACTTCCCTAAACTCGCCGTCATAAAGAAAACTCGAGGTTTAAAGAACTGATTTTGACCTTGAAAGAAGTACAAGGACAGTTTCATAAAGATCTTACGTCTATTCCCATGCTGTTTTTGAAATTGTTTTCCGTTTCAGTTGAAAGCAGCCCTGTGCATATGCCGATGTAACTGACCTACAAGGTAATTCCAGTTTTAATAAAAAATCTTTTTACGTTAAAACTGTTCAGGATTTCTGTGTTGCTTTACTTACGTAGGATTTCGAAGTCACTATATTGAGGCTGCAAAATTGCTAAATATTTCTATTGTATGAAAGACCTTTTTTTTTATTGTGAAACTAAGTAAGTCACGATTACGAGACAACTGGAGTGCGAAACTCTTTGAAATTATCTGTGTCCCTCCATACACCGACAGTTTGTACCAGATACAAATTATATGTTCAGTACGCCAAAAATAGTAAAATAATACTGAAAATTTGTTTTGTTTGTGACCTTTGTTGTCGAGACATGTGATATAAAAAACCAAATGGTATGGAATACGACTGCATTGACATTCAAACGTGGCGTATTCACTCTTCCCCTTTCTCGCGTTCAGACAGGGCGGTGTGGCGTTGGGGGAAATGTGAAGTGAGGCTGAGCGCTTGGGCACTTGTGCCTGGACAAGCTCCGTGAGCCGAAATCTTGGCCACCTCTGTCATACCGTGATTCGCACACAATGCTTATGGTTACTCGATACTGATGTTTTCACTTTGCTTTTTGTGGTGCTTAGATGATCTGTGATCGTATAATCACAGATGCTTTGTGTGGCTGTTACCAGTTCACCTCCCAGGAGATATATGCCCATGTTTTCGGAGTATCTGGCTATGTACACTAAAATCGTTTCGAATTATTGAGCTCGGACTGGGCTATCGTGGATGTCGGAACCAGTTTCCAATATTTGAGAGGGAGGCACAGACGTTCGCAAGGCACGGGGAGGGAGGGGGTGGGGGGCGGCAAGAGGGTTCACTTCGTGCTTACCTCTCCCCCTGGAATCATTCAGATATTGAGCGGATAACCACTGATTCTCTGTGATGTAACAAGTTTTTACTATCACCGACAAAATTTAGTTCTTACTGATTGATAAGTTTCGAAATTGACAAACACATTTAAATAAAAAAATGGCAGTTGTGGAATGTTGCTGTCCATCTTGCCATCCTTCCCCATCCTGATAAAATTTGTGCTGACACCCACCAGGGAAGGTGGTCTTGTCCAGCCTGGAGCTGATGGCTCAGGTTTTCCGTAATCCTCCTAAATGGGATGTACTAGGCTGGGTCAACGATGAGTGATTTTTTCCAGGATAGCAGGTGTTCTTTCAGTTTCTATTCAGTAAGCCCTGACAGGAAGCAACATTTTCCAATCTTCAAAGCCTCTTCGTGTACACGTACTCTGTAACTAAGTACAACTAACCAATATGTGAAAAGCAAGGCGATGACGTCAGTAGCGGCAGTGTTGCACTTCCCTTTCGCTGGACTGTTTTTTTCAGGCCTATCTCTGTCTTCTCTGTTCAACTGCCTGAAACCGTAGATATTGTTAGACTCATGACTGTTGTGTTACTTTATGTTGAATGAATTCAGTAATTAAAATACTAGACCTACAAGAATGAAATCAACCTGGCATCACTTTTAACAATGAAATTCTGAAATCCGATTAGAATGTAGATTTCAAGAATAGGTAGAACGTTAGTGATGGAGACGTATTTACAGCCATGAAAAACGCTATAATTTCTAAAGAGATTAGTACAGATATGGAACGCGAAATGCACTCTAAGACAAACGAATTATGACAATTTCAGGAAAACTGGATGATTTTTTCAAGAGAATGAGCGTCACAAACTGTGCAAGTCAACGACTGGCACTGTTTATTGTGGCTAGTTGAGGTAAAATCATTTGTAGAAGCCGATTATTGCTAAAAGCAACTAATAAACCTTACCCTGTCGCTTATAATTATTTATGATTATTGTGTTTAGTGATTTATGCTATTATGTGGCGGTTAAATAAATGTAACTATTCAAATGGCAAGGATTCTGCTATTTTGGGATCGCCCTTCCGTGCTTTCCTCGTCCTACCCCATCCTGTGTTTAGGATTTTCATGTACACCACCACATCTACAAAGTTGCGTCCCGTTTGGATAATTCCTTCTTGGTGCGCCTTTTTTTCTGTTTTGTCTTTTTTGTCTTGGAGTGTAATTTGGATGAAGACAAGCATCAAAGGTGGATCAACATGATCATCGATTGCTTGTACGGACTCGCTACCGCAGGAGTAGTAGTGGCGGAACATTTGAGGGGAAACCTGGGGAATATTTCATGTAAATTTCATGATCGTGTTGTATTGAGTGGATACTTCAACTTACCAGCCATAGATTGGGAGACTCGACTGATTAGGGCGGGCGTTAGGGACAGGGAATCATGCGAAATTGTTTTAAACGCCATATCCGAAAGTAGCTTTTAGCAGTTAATCAGAGAACCGACTCTTGAAAGGAACATCCTACAATGGATTTAGCACAAGTTGCGATAGCAATTGCATTTCAGCTGTGATTTTTACAGCAAAACTTTATCAAAGCGGAATGTGTATAATTTGGAAATCTGCCCAAACCGTGCAAGTATTTCAGTCCCGACACATTCAGTACACTTTCATACGCTAATATTTCGTATAAAGTGGAATGTGCCTACCGCGTAAACGGAATGAAAATTTTAAGACTTAACTAATAAATCGTATAAAGCGGGAAACATCTTATACAGCACTATTGTATTACAATATAAATTAGTTACTCACGATTCTAAAAGAACGCTACTTTTAACGCAAAGACTGTTCAGCCATTACAATGTCACACCTAACGGCCTGGGTTCGATTCCCGGCTGGGTCCGAAATTTTCTGCACTCTGGGACTGGGTGTTATGTTGTCCTTATCATCATCGTCATTTCATCCCCATCGACAAGCAAGTCGCCGAAATGGCGTCAACTCGAAAGACTTGCACCAGGCGAACGGCCTACCCGACGGGAGGCCCTAGCCACACGGCATCTTTATTACCATTACAGTGCTATTGAGCAGTGCAAAATGAAGGAAAAGTGTTTAGGGCGCAGGGTGGCGCTGTGAGTGTGGTCATCAAACCGCGCCGTTCTGTTCAACAAGTTGGGCACGGTGTCGGTACACCAAAGGAAGTGATTTCGTGACTGACGGAAACTAACGGTCATTCCTGACTAGGCAGACAGAGAGTGATATACCTCCATTTTAGAGAGTATCAGTTACCAAATATCAACTTTAAATTATATAACGTAAACAGTTTTAACGGACGTGAATTACTACCCAGGATCTATTGTCCCTGTTAACGAACTACGAGAGATGTTAAATATTGCTTCTTCACAAGTAACTTACTTGAAATGCCGTGAGGTAAAGCTTTGTGTTGGACAGGGACTCGAACCCAGAACCTAATCGGATTGTTATCGAAGCACAATCAACTGTGACATATCGGATTTTCTCTACAGTAGCTAGACGTTTTAACAAAAATGACGAGAAGAAACATTACTTTTTTCCTTCCAAGGACTCCAACCAGGCACCTATCACTGTTATATTCCAGAGAAAACAAACGTTAAATATGGGTTTGTTATACCAGCAGCGACATGTGAGCATTTTTGAACTAGAAATAATATGACGAAGAGTTCAGTGCTGACTGGTAATCGAATCCCACACATATCGTTGTTGACTACACACAAAGAGACATCAGCTACTGAATTTTTCGCCACCAGCAGCTCGGAATAACATCCTTGAACTTACAGTGATCTCTCAAATAGTTCTGTGTCTCACTGGGAGTAAAAAACGTCAGATATCGTTAGTGTTGACAACAAATGAAAATGCATTAAAAATCAAAATTATTATCCAACAGCAGATAGGTGTTCTCATGCTAGAGCTTGATAATACATAATGAAAACTTTAGTGCCAGGCCAGGATTCGAACCCATTCACGCGCAATATGTGGAGATGTTGAGGAATCTGCAGTTTTGAACAAACAACAAACTGTAGTCGAACTGTATTGTCACGAAGGGATCAAATTCCGCGTTAAGGGCGGTCTGAGTTGAATTCCCAGTTCAGAACCAATTTTATTGACATACAGAAGGTCAAATAAAAGATGGAATAAGTGTCCTGTAACCCTACATAGCATTTGTTTCGTCACTAGAAATAAATAACTAGTATAAGAAAGGTTACTGGTGATAGAGTTCCCACATTTCGCCAATCCTGACTTTATTGTGGTTCAACCTACCGACTCTTTGGTAGAGAAGGAATATCATGTTTAATGTGAATTACAGACCACAATGCCATTATACCTTCTTCACTTGGCGTAGCCAGAAGAGAATAGAATATGTCTCTTCCTATTAAAAATCACCGAACCCAGAGCATCGTCATAGCAACCTATCACCAATCCAAATGACCACCAAATCCTCTTCCCTGAGGCTCATTTTCTATCATAACACCATTGCGGCACGCTCAATGAGAATTCTGACACACAGGCTCCCTGTAGTGGTTTGCAGCATGTTCGGTATATTCATTTACTTGGTTGACCGAATCGCCCTGAACTAGCTGCCTCAGCTACCCAGTGCATACATTCGATTCTATTTTGTAATCACCGATATAAAATCACGTAACTGCCACCTACACAGAACTGCCAACAGTGTGGGATGCAAAAATTTATATAGGAAGTATTCCTTTCAATTTGAGCTACTGTATTGCGCTATCTGTTTGTTGAAAATGTCGCGCAGTGCAAAAGAAAAGCTGTAACTGTCCGTCTCCCAGAAGTCTAGATCCGACCATATGCTTTACCTTACAACACTGTGGAATGCGTAAGTTCTGGAGGAACTGTTGTTGACTTCTGGAGGGGCTGTAGCGTAACAGTAAGCGTCGCGCACTGTAGGTAAGACTTCGCAAGTTCTATTACATTCGCTGCTACATTTATTAAAACGCAATTCTGCTGTAGTTATCAATGCAATGGAACTTCGAACGTAATTCCCTTCACTTCTCAACCCAAAATAGTCCCATGTGGAAAAAGGGCTAACGTTCTGCGACATTTTGTTCTTTTCAGGTTTAATAGATGGCCAGGCAGCAGATGCTCCTCGAAGCTTTTGTATTGTGTGTGGGGAGAGCGCATCATTTCAAAATAGTCAGAAAATTGTTTTCTACATTATCTGTCGTCTGGTAGTGGTATTTTATTCTTCTTCAAACTTTGTTTGACAGCTTTAACTCAGAACAAGTTTTCTACATGCATGTGCATTGTCAGACTGTTATAGATAGCATCAGAGAATTCGCATATATCCTCTCTCATGTTAAGTATTGTTTTAACAACACTAAAAGAAACCTTACGAATATTGTGCAGTGTATTATAAGAAATGAAATAAAACTACCTACGATAACCTTACGACGAAAGTCTATTTTAATAAAACTAAATATCTGTACACAAGCGTGTCTCTATCGGCACGAATTAGTAAAATACTACTCACATAGATTTCGATTGGGTCTGTGTTTAATTGGTATGCTGTGTCATGCTCAACAGGTGTGCAAATGTGACATTTCATACATAAAGTTATATATTCCTAGAAACCCAAAATTTGCTTGTCAGCAGCGGAAAGAGGCGTTAACCTGTTGTGCAACTTTGTAAGTTTTTCACCATTGCACTATGAGCTGAAAGTATTTTCTTGCGATTTCCTTATCGATGTTTGATCTGACTGCTTGTAGCTCTTTCACAGAAGGGATAAAAACTTTAAAGTGTGCGACACTGGAACCGCGAATTGTAACAGGCGCTTTTCTACAGGTCCTCACGTCCCCACACAGTTAGCAAAGAGGTACGTGTTATGCCTTCCTCCTACGAGGCCAATACTGTCTAGAACTCGTAAACCGCTATTTACAGGACGAGATTAGTTGCGATTTCCACGTGCAACGAATTTCCTGGGCTGAAAACCGTAAATTTACAATCTTTTGTTATACCTCAAGCGATAATAACTCAGATTATTCAATGGAAATGACAGGCATCTGCTACCTGGCCATCTATTAAACCTGAAAAGAACAAAATGTCGCAGAACGTTCGGTGTTCCCTGGTTTCGTATATAATTTGTGTGAAATGGAACAGTTCTTCATGTAGCTGTTGTCTAGCAGCCTTGACGAGTTCTGCTGGCTTATCATCATCTTCAGTGGCTTTCCCATGTTTTAGCTGCTTGACTACAAGATAAAATGGATCACGCGGGGAACAAACTCCCTTCTCTTCCGGATTGCTTGCCTCAGCGTTCTCCAGTTCCTTATCTTCACTATTTCTTGCATACGGCTTTTCAAAGCATTGTTTCCACCATTCTAGTACATCATTATGATCACAGAACAAGAACCAGATGAGGGTGTAGCAGGTAGCTTGAAATACATTCAAGGGTTACGAAAACATACTCCACTTACTGAAAAGATATAACACATCCACATAGCGGCAGAGTTTCGCATATAATTTGTGTGAAATGGAACAGTTCTTCATGTAGCTGTTGTCTAGCAGCCTTGACGAGTTCTGCTGGCTTATCATCATCTTCAGTGGCTTTCCCATGTTTTAGCTGCTTGACTACAAGATAAAATTGATCACGCGGGGAACAAACTCCCTTCTCTTCCGGATTGCTTGCCTCAGCGTTCTCCAGTTCCTTATCTTCACTATTTCTTGCATACGGCTTTTCAAAGCATTGTTTCCACCATTCTAGTACATCATTATGATCACAGAACAAGAACCAGATGAGGGTGTAGCAGGTAGCTTGAAATACATTCAAGGGTTACGAAAACATACTCCACTTACTGAAAAGATATAACACATCAACATAGCGGCAGAGTGAAAGTATCCCGGATGTTGCGCCAAACATCGTGCGCAACATAAAACAAAAAATTACAATAGATGTGTTATCAAATAGCATGACAATAACAGTCAAGAATAATCAATTACAGAGGATTAGGAAAATGAAAGTGTGCTGAATGTTAGAAGGGTGTAATGTTGTTATGTGTAATGTTGTTGCATTAATTTATTCTGAAAGCGGTGCTGATATTCTAAAGAATAAACGTGGGTTAAAAGCTGTGAGCTATGTGAGGAAGTTAACCTACATTACTGCGCAACTGATTCACCTGGTATCCATTCTAGCTTACCAAATTCCCAACGAGACTAACATTAATTATAATCTTTTAGTACTCATCTTACGATAACCGGTGATATATATTTATGACAATTTTAATAAAATAACATAAATCAGTCTATATTTGGACATTTATTTTAACATTGATAATTGTTCCGTTAAAATTTCAGCATATCAAAGTTGATTCGTAACTAAACTGGTGGCTTATTTAGGATTGTGAAAATGTGAGTTGGTAATCTTACGGAACACATAAAATAGGGAGCCAAGATTGGGAGACTGCATACAACACTGCATTCATAAAATAACACACAAAGAACGTTGAAACATATGCATGAGGAAATTAACCACAACCAACCGATTCAATTTTCACCCAAAGAAGTTACGTTCGTAGCGCAATCCTGTCCGTCATGAAATTACCACACACTGGTCTACTAAATTCATACTAACTCTCTGTGAAATCTTCCCGAAAAGAATAGCTGAGGGCTACTTTGATGCTTACACCACATGCTTCACGTTGTCAACTTGGTTTACACAAAGAGTGTAACTCCACAATAATTTTGATGATTAAAATAAATTACATCGAAACGCAATTTACAAAAGAAAAAACTCGAACTGGTTACTATCGTCTTACTATTAACCTGATGGGTGAAACAATTGTACAAGCACGTGGTACTGGTCTCACAAAGTACACCCCACGTGGGTTGAACATAAAGAAAAGTTGCTATATTGAAAAATATTGTCAAGACGAGACGTTATAATCTCACGCACATTTGCATTTAAGATTGATGATCTTAGTTAGAGTTACTGATCAACACGTGGTTCCACTTTACTCACAAAGTAGTGACAAAGCAACTACCGGAAGATATTCTGAACTTCACACTCAAATTACACTGTGTTGCAATTTAAGATAACACTAGATATTTTAGAGCTAAACCTGGAATAAAGGTGATTAAATTTTCAGTTAGGCTGAACTTAAGAAATCCATTGTCCTACGGACTTACCAGACACGTGCTTAGCCGGAGATCTTACCACTTCAGACGCTCGCGGCGGACAGACTGCCGTGGTCCCTTCCTGAGGGTGCCTCACAGATACAAATGGAAGTGACGAGAGAGGCAACTTCCTATACCAACATGATAAGGGACGGACAGGACCATACTATGAATAGAAACCTCTCTGCTTTTAGAAAGCGTAGCTACCTGTTCCGGCGTTGGTCCTACTGTTCTCTAGCAGACCGGCTTGTCTGCTACCATCCAGCATGCAACTAGAAATACATTTGCTCATTCACCCTCTCACACAGAAGGGAAGGGGGATGACAGTATCTTATCATATATAGTATATAAAAGAAAGCGGATGTAGGTTTCGTATGAGACTGTGTGACATGAATTACATATAAACTGTGTTGTAAAGTGTGGTAGTGTGAGAGATCGTTCTTGTTTATGTGTCAAAGTAACACGTTTCACTGCTCAGTCTACTCCCAGATAGTCAGAAACACCACAGTAAATTTAGAAGAGGAATTTATGCCGTAAATGACAACAGATTTAAGAAAGTAACATGAAAGGAATCCAGCAGAGACCTTTCAAGGGTAATGAAGCTATAGAATGTGGAGTTACATGAACTACTGTTTTATCACTTACGGTGAGTTAGCCACTGCTACCAGAATGCACCAAGATAGAATTTTCTCCGCGTGAGGGTATATCCATGGAGTCTAGGCCTCTCTTCTTCAATCAATAATATCAATACGGCCATTTCCCCTTGGTAAGTAAGGGCCATGCAACTGTTAGAAAATCTTCACGTGGTGGTGTTGTTAATGATGCGGTCTCCCGTTTGATGTATGATGAGACACAGTTTCCCCCGGTAGTCTGTCCTGTGAGAGGCTCTTTGCTTCTCCGTAAGTGCAGCAGCCGACATTCATTTCAATCTGCTTACTGTGTTCAAGTCTTCCTCTACCTGTACAAATCTTACAACCCTTCCATCTCCTCTCCCCACTCACCCTCTCGGATCACCCTGTTAACAACATAAGATCGTATGATACCGCACATGCATACTAGAAACAGATCCCAGCTTTCAGTCGAACTGTGTGATAAAAAACTTTTTCCTCCATTTTGATCCATTTATTCCTCGCTAGCTACAGCTTGCACTCAGTTTATCTTCAGTACTCTCCTGGAGAAAAATGTCAAATCTATATATTGCATTCTTTCTGAACTGTCTATCTTCAGCGTTTCACGCATGTACATGGCAACACTATAGACAAATACCTCGAGAGAAGACTACCTAGTACTGAAATTTATATTATAGGTTAACTAATTTCTGCTTTTCAGAAACGTCTTTCTTGCTATTGACATCCTGATGTTTACATGTCCTCTACTTTGCTAATAATCTGTTTCTTTTGCATAAACAACAAAGCTCAGTTTACTTCTCTCAGTGTAATTTGTTAATGTTTTTCCACCTTCAACTCCTAGTTCAATTCTACTGCATTTTACTATCCTACTTTTACTTTTGCTAGTATTCATCGATAATTTCTTTTCAAGACATCACTCATTTCGTTCAACTGCTAATCAAAGGAAATTGGTGTATCTTACAGAACTGTAATGTCATGAACTGAACTTAAAGTTTTATTTTTTCTCTCTGAGCTTCAATCTCCATACCTAATTTTTGTCTACTTTCCGTACTGCTTGCTGAATTGCTTGGTTACAAACATATCTCACTTCCATCCTAGCTGCTGTATGCCTGCGAGATCCTGAGACCTTTATAATTGCACTTTGTTTTATGCACAAGTTTTGGACATCACTCGCTGGATTTTATCCCTGTGACCCTCAGAAATTGAATTCCTAGTGATTTACTTTTGCCTTGCACCAATCTGTCTTCAGAGTCCTAAGATCGGAAATGACTTACTCGTCCCCATACTTTCGCGAAACCTCCGCTACCAGTGTCTTCATTAATTCTATTAGATTTTTCGTGACCATTCCGTTAACTTTAAAACTTGTGAGGATGTTTTACGTATCACGTGGAACACCTTTTTCAGGTTCCCAACCAGTGATCTTAACAATTTTGAAACACTGTAGTGTACGCCAGGAGTCTTCCTCCGAACTGGGTCTTTTAGTGCAGTGTGAAACTCTTTTTGGTGTACCATATTTCACTTCGAATTTTCATCCACTTCCTTTTTTAAGTTGGTTTACTTTGTAGGACCCATTCATATGTTAAATACAGCTTTCAGACCTCCGACTTTCGTTCGTAACGGCTCGATATTTATGCATCTGAATCTCTCTCCTCTAACGGTTTCCTTAATTTTCCCATATATGATGTCTAACTTTACGATTGTTACACACGGTTCTATTGTTTCGCATTTATTCTGCATCCAGCCTTCTTGTCCCGTTTTCAGCTTACTGGAAATCTTATTTTTACGTGTGTGTATTCACGTTTGAGGCTTCATTTCCTGTTTTTCTTTTTCAATTTTCTTCTTTAAACGGTTAAAAGCAGCATCTGGTGAATTACGTAAGAATTCTATTGGAAATAATCTTTTTGCCCATGTGATTCTCTACTGCCCTCTCTATTTGATGTGTTCAGGTTTTCCATTCGTCTTGTAATTCAATGCTTCCCCTTTCTCAGTGGGTTTTGGACTTATCTCGGACCATTTTCCCAGATTTCTATCTTTCCGCAGCTTCTTCAATTTCAGTCAGCCGTCTATAAACAACACAGTATGGAAATAGTCCATAACTGCTCCTGGAAAGAAAAACGAGTTTAAAATCTGGTTTTCAAATCTCTGTCTTGTTAATACACAATCTGCGCGGCATTTAAAACAGAGGGAATAAGAGAAAATGGGGAATTATGCGCCATTTGCGAATCCCCAAACCACATAACACCTGTAACTTACACAATTCTTCGTCGGGTGATAGTGTCATTTTCCCAGTCTGTATTAGCACTACTGAAGGCGAAAAGACCGACATACGTACAATTTGTACCCCGTACTTCGGTTGCCGTATACAGGTCAACTGAAGTACGGTATACTGGTGCTAGCTAGATGAAAAAAGCGACATGTATAACATTGATGGGATTTACCCATATAGGTCAGTTGAAGTACAGAATACACATGTTACAATTGTCGTTATTTCCCATTCGCTAATACTGATTAGTATCATATTCTTCAGTTGACCTATACAGCTCAACTGAAAAATGGGATACAAATTTCACTGCTATTGGTTTTCTTGTCGTCGCTAGCAAGACTGTGAATAATTTCAGTCGATACTATAAGTATCGAAGCCAAAGACAAATTGTATCCCACACATCAGTTGACCTACATAGGTCAACAGGATGCCAATGATACGTACGTAGATTTCCTCGTTTCCGTTAGCACCTATATAGGTCAACTGAAGTATGGGATGAAATATCATGTACGTAGATCTTTCTGCCTTCGCTAGTAATACTACCTACATCAGAACAGAATGTTAGTAGTAGTGGAGGCGAAAGAAACAATACCTTTAAAATTTGTATCCCGTATTTCACACACACACACACACACACACACACACACACACACACACACATATATATATATATATATATATATATATATATATATATATATATATATATATATATATCAACTGTGGTACTCTACGCTACCACTACTTCTATCCTTTTCCTCGCTTATTTTTTACAGGAGCACTAGGACTCAAACAAGCGATACCCTTAACATTATGGTCGAAATATTACTGGACGTTATATATATCTACCACCTGTTTTTCTCTCCTGCATTCCTTGGTTTAGGAACATTTGTCTCCGCTGTTAAATCTGTGTAGTAAATCATCTCTGGCAAAATCTGACGTCATTGGTCAGAGCCGACAGGTTGTTTCCCGTTCTTCAGTAGGCCCGAAACTTTTTAGTTACAAATATGCTGCTAGTATGAGGATCTCAGCGATATATTATCGTGCAATCGGTGATAATGGAAGACCCTCTCTTTCATACCATACACTAAGTCATTAGCTTCTAATGCCTGTGCGGTAATAAAATTCCAATATCTTACTACCTGTTAAACACTACCAATAGTATTGAAATTTTTAATTTATTTTGAATGTAACATAAAACAGTGATAATCCATAGAAACCTCTTGTTCAACGCAATGCCTGAAAAATCATACCCATTATCATTTCATAATGTAAGTCCTAGCGTATAATGTTGTTTCCAGTTTAAACAAGCACCTAACACTATCTCGGTTGCCTAGGTGGATGCTGCCAAGATGGATCAAGAGGAGGAGAGAGTAGCTAATTGTCTCGTGGACGGTGTCAATATGGATCAAGCCTGTCAAGATTTAGAGGAGGAGGCAGCCGAGAGTCTCACGGGTGCTGCCAAGATGGGTGAAGCATGTGGAGATATTGAGGAAGGGGCAAATGATGATCTTGTGGACGCTGCTAAGACTGACCCAGTATGTGGTGATGAGGTGAAAGGGGCAGCTGATAGTGTAGTGAGTGCTGCAAAGATGGAACAAGCCCATCAAGATTTAGTTAGATAAGGAGACAGCGGAGAGTCTTATGGGTGCTGCCAAGATGGGTGAAGCATGTGGAGAGATTGAGGAAGGGGCAGATATTGGTCTCGTGGATGTTGCTGAGACTGACCCAGTATGTGGAGATGAGGTGGAAGGGGCAGCTGAGAGTCTAGTGAATGTTGCCAGGATGGAACAAGTCCATCAAGATTTAGAGGAGGAGGCAGCTGAGAGTCTCAATGGTGCTGCCAAGATGGGTGAAGCTTGTGGAGATATTGAGGAAGGGACAAATGATGGTCTCGTGGATGCTGCTGAGACTGATCCAGTATGTGAAGATGAGGTGGAAGGGGCAGCTGAAAGTCTAGTGAGTGGTGCCAAGCCCATCAAGATTTAGAGGAGGAGGCAGCAGTGAGTTTCATGGGTGCTGCTGAGATTGATGATGACTTTGAAGATGAGGAGGAGGGGTCAGCTGAGACTCTCGTGAATGTTGCCAAGACGGAACAAGCCCCTAGAGATCTAGAGGAGGTCGCAGCCGAGAGTCTCAGTGGTGCTGCCAAGATGGAGGAAGTCTGTGTGGAGGTTGAGGAGGGAGCAGCTAAGAGTCTTTGTAGCCAACCCTCGGGTGCCCCTTGCACCCACTGAAAAAATGTTCGTTTGTTCCTGAAGTTCTTGTTTGTATTCCGATTTCGTTCTGTTTGTTTTTGGTTTCGTTTTTCGTTCACAGTTACGTTTTTTGCTGTGTTCATTTAATGTTGTTTGTGTTTATTCATTTTTCAATATTCATTAACGATCCTAGGTTTATTTAAAACAAAAAATTAAATTTTACGTATTTCACTAACTGTTCTCTTATTTTTTAGTGTACATCTGGAACAATAATAGCTGCCGAATTGTAAGTACGTTTCATTTTCAGATTATTCCATAGCTGACTGTCTCCCTGCCGTTACAATCAATTCAACAATAGACTAAACCTGGGACGCAGTCTAAGCCATTTATGAAGCTCATTTCAGTGGCACTGAAAGGTCTGTGATATATACACGTTAATAGTCATCAGTAAGTGCTACATTCACTTCTGTACTGCAAACATCACATAATGCCGATTTACGCAGTACGATTTTATAGTTGTTAGAGAAGGTTAGGTAATCAGCCGTAATATCGTTGGCCCGATGTCTCTACTGACTCTGGGGAGGATCATGGCCCGGATAATGGTCCGCACTTGTGACCAATCTGTGTAAGTGTATTTCATGGCTGCAACACGTGTTGGAGTGAGTTCGATGAAAAATTCCGGAAGAATATTGCATAGATTGCTGTAATCTGTTCTCCCCTATGTAGCTAAATTCTTTGTAGTAGAAGTGTACTTCCTTAAATCTGAGAGTTGTCAGATTTGGGACATTTTGTTTGTGATCCTCCCACCTTCTCCACTGAGTTTCTTTGTAGCTTGTTTAAAAATACTGTCATGACGTGCAGGAATATACAAAATGAAGTCAAGCTGCCAGCGGCTTATTATTTTCTGGTATGATTCTACGATTATAATACATGCGCAATAAATTGGATTGTTTCAGTATCCTCTCGTTTTAACTCGGGAAAATCCCTAGAGAGGAGAAATAGAGTAGGAGTGGTGCTGTGGGGAGAAGTCCAAATTAGAGCACGTGTCCTTCTCTGACTAGCTTCTCATCTGCGTAGAACGATACTATGATACTCTCTAACGTGAAAGAAATGCATCGTATGAAACTCAGCTTAATTATGCCACTCATTCCTATCATCAATGAATATTCTTGCACTATGTGCTCATCAGTAGTATGTAAAAGGAGCCAGTTATTTACGGTTAATGGGCTAAGAAAGTACGTTCGTGAGCAACAGAGACTTTTTCCGTAAGCTAAACCAACGTGTATTATTTCAAAGCAAGTGTGTGGGGGGAAACAAAGCATACAACATTGTAAGTACATACTGTAGGTGCATGGCGTGATGTACCATCTCAGTATGCTCAATGGTCTCATTATTGTTTAATTTAGTGCAATGGATATGGAAGTGAAATGTCCTCAGTAACTAACTGGTCGATTTTATAGCTGCACCGTAATACAATCACTTTAAAAATCTTAAGAAATCAACTGGGCACCGTACGGTTACCAGTAATTGTGGGCAATCAGAACGGAGACGAAATATTTACAAACGGTACACAAAGAGAGCACACGTACACATTGATTGTAGAAGTTAAGCAAGTAATCGTAATAACAAAAAGAAGGTGAGCTCATCGGTATATCAGCGTAACAGAATGCAAAACTACGCACAGGCCAAGAAAGAAGAAACTCATCGTCTCTGTAGTTGTGACCACGTGCGAGGATAGTAGAGATATTTCACATACCTTGCTCACAGCGACACCGTCCATGCATCGACTACAACGCACACAAAAGACCGAGCGAGGTGACGCAGTGGTTAGCACACTGGACTCGCATTCGGGAGGACGACGGTTCAATCCCGTCTCCGGCCATCCTGATTTAGGTTTTCCGTGATTTCCCTAAATCGTTTCAGGTAAATGCCGGGATGGTTCCTTTGAAAGGGCACGGCCGATTTCCTTCCCAATCCTTCCCTAACCCGAGCTAGCGCTCCGTCTCTAATGACCTCGTTGTCGACGGGACGTTAAACACTAACCACCACCACCACCACGCACATAAAAGATTTATATCAAATTCACTTTAACACATGCACACTGCTTTATCTGTAAGCTATGCACCAGGAGCGGATGCCCATTGTCTGTACAGTCATGCGCACATGGCTTTTTTAAGTCGTTGGTATACACATTACGCACCATTTAATAGATCTTGATTCCGAAAAATTTACGCGGTAATATTCTATCTCAATGTATGTTTGCACACGCATGCTGCCTTAAATGACAGCCATTGATGAACGATGAGAGCTCATTGTCTGTGTAGAGAACATTCTTCACTGTAAGAACGTTCACACTATAATATTTTTATAGAGTACACGCGAAAACACGCAACTTATTCGGTATGAAATGTCCGAGTTAAAGTGAAAGTTAGTTGTCTGTGCAGCCATCAACGATAGCCAATGGAAGGCAATGACTGTTATGTTTCACACAAAGAAATCATCAGTTGATCCTATACAGATTGCTGGAAAAATATGAAAGGAACACCTGTAATTAAATAATGATAACATCGGCAGTCCTAAAGCTAAAGACTAAAGGCTAAATGCTGATGATTCAATGATTGCACGATGGAAATTCCATCAGACTTTGCTCTTCCTATTGAATTTACCGGAAACATAAAAATTAATGTGAATTATAACACTTCGCTGCTATTAACAGACTTACAAGAAAAGCTATTAATCAGTTACATTTGTAAGTAACTCATTCTTGTACCTTAGGCAGCAACCTGAATGAGACGCTCCGACGGAGCGACCGTTCACTTAAAAGACGAAGATACGATGGGTTGGGGTTGTTTTGGGGAAGGAGACCAGACAGCGAGGTCATCGGTCTCATCCGATTAGGGAAGGATGGGGAAGGAAGTCGGCCGTGCCCTTTGAAAGGAACCATCCCGGCATTTGCCTGGACCGATTTAGGGAAATCACGGAAACCCTAAATCAGGATGGCCGGACGCGGGATTGAACCGTCGTCCTCTCGAATGCGAGCCCAGTGTCTAACCACTGCGCCACCTCGCTCGGTCGAAGATACGATGCCCATCGTGGCATACAGAAGAGGCAGCATCGACTTTCGGTTTCACGGTGGAATAAACTGAATCATTTCTGTGATCAATCATGGCACAAAAAATTTCAGACTATTGTATATCTCCGTCATACCTATTTTCTTTGCATTTTTTCCCAGAAACATAGGTAGTTAACAACTTCACATTACACATGCATTTATGGATGCATCAGCAAACATTCATGCTCTTGACTCACTCCACGCTATCTACATGGTAATAAAACGCAGACACATAATGGAAAAAAGGGGGCATGTGCACTAAACAATAACTAAGCCTGTTATCCACAATCTTCCTCAAGAGGCTACTGATACACTGGAAAGGTAAAGTTGTTAAAAATATAGTAGTACTGACAAATTAAAAATGAAGTAGCACTTGTATCATGTAAGTAATACCAAAAGCCGCAGTAATGTAACGGTATATATTGTAGCCTGCCAGCATTAATATAATAATGTAACTATCATCTAATACAGACCTCAGATGATTGAGGTAACTAATGTTTTGATTAAATGAACCTCCTCCTTCCATGATCACGGCAAAATGGTGATTTTTATCCACTGTATACAAAGTCACTGTTACCGAGATACAGAATTGAGTCGGAGTTCGATACAGACTGATGTATCTAGTTATTATGGTTCTGCTAGATCTTATTTATTCGCTGAGTACACCAACTGTGCTGATCTCACCTTGCTAATCGTTTAAAATTAGAGTGAGATTGCCTGCGTACGCCTAACCTGCACTCTTCATCAGTAGGAATGTTAGGGGTTTTAAGGCTCGAGTGTGCACACCATTCCTTCCTCTGAAGATGGTAGGTAGAGACTCCGACTGTGGCAGGTGGAGGTCATGTCCCTGCCTAAGCCGTGCCTATTTCTGTCATTTCATAATGTCTCAGTGTTCCAGTTTCAAGCAAGTAATTTACCAGCCATGAAAACTGAGACAGCCAGTCAAAAACGAAACTGCCAATCGCTCTCCTTGTTCTCTGTACTTACTAACAGCCAACAGTTCTCCAAATTAAGAATTATCTTACCTAAATTTAAGGTATTTTTTAATCGACTGTGTTAAGATATTGATAATATTGGTGTATCTTACAGTACTTCAGTGTCTAAAATATATTTATTATCTATCGAATTGCACATTTCACTATAGATGATTAAATAGCAAAATTGGTTATTGTACACATCTCCTAATTGTCTGTGGTAATTAACAAATTACGAACGGATATTGGCATTCCTATTTTAGATCTACCTGAGGCAATGAACTATTTGTACAAAGATCTAATGTTCATCACCTGACATATTGTTAAGCACTTTTATAGACGGGGAGGAGATGGGAGTTTTACGCTTAAATGTAACCGATGTTACTGAACGCTAATGCTGTTTGTATTACTTTAGAACTTTAGCATACATGTGGTAATGAGTTTAACCATCAGTGTTATATTTTTATGATACTTAAAAACACACGCTAAAATAGGAATAATATTTTATGACGAGATATCTAATGCCTTGTATCACTTGCACTACATATTATCTTAATACACAAAGGAAACTTTATCTTGTTCCCAATATAACATGCAAACACCCAACATGTCCAAAGGATAAGATCGTGGAACTACCATCAGAGGTCTAAAACCCAAATGTGTATTCTCAAATTAACTGAAACAGTAATAATACATCTACATCTATAACTGTGATATAACACGTGATGTACTAAAATAACTTGCTAAGCTCGTAGCTCATAGCTCTTGTTAGCTATACAAGAGCATAAGGGCAAAAACCAAGCTGATCAAACATCATTTTAGGGGAGAAGATTACCGTCTCATGACAAGACCTTTAACGCACTTTATCACTAAAACTACGTATTTGCGTAGTACCAAAGTGTCACTTTGCACTGCACTATTATGAATTGTAAAGAAACGAAATTACGAAAGAAAATGATGATGTAAGTTACGGATAAATAAAATATTTAACTTGAACATTTTGATCACTGAAGCACTTCTGCAAGGCACAATGGATCCTAAAATTCGATATTTCCACGTGTATTTGTCTGTATTATCCTTCACAGTACTTTTGGATCATATGTTGGCATCCGTGATATAACTTGCATGTTTATCAACGATTTCATGCCGAGTTTTGTACCACTGATTAAAGAAAGCAATAGTTGTATATATTATTTATCAAAATACATGGAACCGTTTGCTAGAAGAATACAAAGCACACATGGCACATGATCTGACTCAGAGCTTAAAGTGCACTTGTCACTGAGAATGTGTTGATGTTTCTATGCACTTAAACATTTTATTTTCACAGCTAAATCGTGTGCATTACTTGCTGAAACTTATCAACTTAAAACCAATATCAAAGTCACCTAAATGTGTTAGTAAACCCCAAACAAAAGAATAAACTGTATCTCCCAATGGACAATTATAACAAATTGCCTCATGTACGTTTCAGCAAATCTGTAATAGATTACCCCATGTTACAACAAAATTGTAAGAAATTGCCCCTTACATCGCCTTATTTACAGCAGAGTTGTTACAAAGGGCTCCAAAAATTATTACAGCAGAATTGTAAGATGTTACCACAAAATCCGCTCTGCCACAGCAAAATTGTAACAAAATCATGCTATATTACAACAAGGCTGTAACAAATTGCTCAATATATAAGAATCTTTCTTATCAGTCACCGTGTTATAAAAAATTGTAACAAGTTGCGCAAAATTGTAACTAACTGTTCTAGAAATGCACATGCCCCACCTAAATTGTAATAACTTGTGGCATACTACGATGTGCTACTCGAAAACTATCGTAAAATAGCCCACAAATCCCCATGTTGTACCAAATTGTCAAAAGCTTTTACTGTTTATTGAGTCAACGCCATTTACAATAGGTTTCTGTAAAACGAAGTATGCTGTGAGAAATGTTTTGTAGGCTCCACTGTGCGATAACATGTCAGCATTATCAGCAAAGGATGGCAAATGTTTTGTACTGCAAGATAATGTTGACTCCCCATCTTGGGGCTCACTACAACGTTTGGATGACCTTCATATTTTGAGATGAGACAGAGAACAGTTTTGACAAGTAAAGAGTTTTGAAGTGGGAATAACGTTGTTTAGTTTAATGAAAAAATCAAGAAAATCTTGTACACTAGTGCACTCTAACAGTAACTTAGATCAGCAGTTATGCCATGTTTGTTTATGATGCTATAGAACAATTTTCTACATACTTCGACAAATAAGACAAACACTCCTTGACTTATTCAATACATGGTACAAATATCGAACTAAGATCATTCGTTAATATGTAACTTATAACAGCAGTGCCAAATGCGAGTCATGTACACGCCATAGCTGCCAGGAGCTACCCGTCTTGGTTATCCCCTATTGTATCTCTTAAAAAAACAAAGTCTAGCTATTTATTTTAGATGAAACACTCTCCTAGTAAATTTGTTTGTCCTTTGATTTATCGTGATCTGTTACTGATTTTTAGTGTAGTTAGTTTTTACGTTTAGCTTTCAAAAAAATACAAAAGAGATATAATAAGCAAAATAATGAATTTCGTAGGTTGCCAATTACGTATTATATCTGGTTTTATCGAGCGCCAGGCTCCCTACAAATTACTGTAAATGCAATAGCTCCAGTTCACTGACCTGAAATTATTACTATCACAGAAAATAGACAAGTTTTAATAAAATTATTTCACTGGATTCCTTCAATTAATCTCACTGAATATTTTTACATAATTTCTTCCTCTCCGGCTATCAGAAATTGTGCTGTGAAAAAATATTTTTAAATGTACCGCGTAATGGCTACTTATTGTTAACAGTCAGAGATCTCTGTTACTCGCTCCGCAGCAGCTGGAAACATGCTAAATAATTTTCATTAAATATTCTTTTCGTAAGATAAATGTGGCGTAGGTTCTTGAAATAACACACCGAGATCGTTTTGTACCAATATATTCTTACTAAGACACCGTTTACACCATTAAATATTTGCAATTACGATACAACAGAAACAAATGCTAGCGCAGCACAATAGCTTGCATACCTTATTCCAGCTAACACCAGAACGAACAAAACAAAATAGACTAGACAGAAGAATGTGCATTGCATTGGATTTTATACTCTTACAAAGATAATAATACTTCTTTTAATTACTTACACATTATAATCTCATAGAATAAAAATAATGCCTTTTCTGCATCTATCGATCTATAGTGTATATTTTTACAGTTAGTGTTATTACCTTTCGCAGATAAATCGATGTTTGCAGTTCATTTTGAGTCACATACACTCATTTTTATTTAATATTGCAGAAGGGACACTATGTCCCTTCTCAGTATGGATTCAGACACTGCTGTCCCTCCTACATACGCGCAGTGCCCTGCCAGACCAACAGACAGTAGGTTTACTTCTGGGGACTGTGACGGCGAGTGCCGAGGTTACTTACTCTGGTGCGCCGCATTCGGCCTCTGTCTTCGTATCGTGTACTTGTTTACGTTTACTATTTCTAAGAATTGTGAAGTTGCAGATTCATTGGTTTTTATCACATCTGAAATTATACCATTTATTAAACCTCTAATATGGTTAGTGATGACTGAAGCTTGGGAGTTCGTTTCGCAGTGGAGGGAGGAATCAAACAGGGAAACTGCATCAGTGTAATGCCTAGGTATTTAATTGAGGTTATAACACTCCTATCTGCTACTGTTATACCATAACCTTAAAGTTGGAAGCAGGTCGTGAAATAACACTATCTTGTTAAAGCAACTATGGTATAAAATGACAGAGCAGTGTTACCCTCTGAGAGGAATTTTGTTATGTTGATCGTGTTGTACCTAACAGAGGTGGCTTATCGGAAATGAAAGTCAGAATTACGTGAATGTTTGAACAGTAACAACCAAAATTTACCTATCTGCACTGTTTAACTGATAATGGAAAACGGTCGCCAGCCTAACTAGGCAAAAGAATGATTAACATTCTCGTTGAAAAAAATAGTTATTAGTAATTTTAACGGATAAACACAACCTATACTTGGCCACACGCGAGTGCAATGAACTCTGACACACTCATATGTTTACGGTAAGATTGAAACTAACAGTTGGAGCAGCACAAACTATTTGCAAAATTATAACAGCTACCGAAACACACTATCACTTTCAGGGCTTACACAAAGTGAATGGTCTTTATAACATTGCTATTAATATGCACTTCTAATACACAAGAGAGACAAACACTTAGCAAACAAGAGTGTATAACGTTTCATAACAGCAGCTTTCTCACTTTTACTACAACGAAACACAATGTTAACAAAATTGCAAGAAACTGGCTCACCTTTTAGAATTTACTACAGATATCAAGGTGATCATTAGCTAAGCAAAACTTTAGAAGCCTCAGTCTTAATAACTTTTAATTTTGCAGTTGGCAACAGCACTTTAATAAGCAGTTTTAATAGGAAAATTATTTTCAGCAAACAACATTTACTTTAACTCACCTCCCGTGCCACATTAACTTTAACTTTCTTTTTACTAAGTTCAAGAGACATTAATTAGCATAATATTGGTCATAAAAGTTCTTTCAATAGGGACACTCGCTAATTACTTTAGTTCAAACGGAAAGGAACCTGAGAGGTGTTATGATGAGGAGAAAAATCAAGGTTGGTACATAAATTTAGATATAAATTACCTTATATTTGAGCACAATAACACCTTCATTAAGCTGATCCTTCACTGTACATCATTATAGTATTACGTTACAGTGATTGCGCAACGTGGTGGCAACTGCATGTTGGTAGGTGGATTCACAGACTGAATTGCTGGACTCTGTCATTTCTTGGTGGCGACTACAGATACAAATTCCCAAATAGTTCCAGCTATTTATCCATCCATCCGAGGCATTGGAAAGTAGCAGGAAAAGCCTCTCTTGGAACCAGTACAATATGCATCTTTAACATGGCAGTGCACGGACTCGTAGCTCGTCTCCGACTGCTGGCTCGTCCCCGACTGACTATCAGTTCCACCTTTTCCACCTAGGCCAACCAAAATTTGCGCGCGCTACACAGTTCCGTTCCCGAGGGGAACCACAACAACTTTTACATATAGAATAACTAAGAGCCCTAAGTGAGGATCAGAAATTTACATAACAGCAACCAATTATTTTAAACAAAACAGAACATTTGCACATATAGACATTTCTACAAAAAATTATTCACACAAAATTACAATTATATGCAGTAAGTTTGGTTCCCCCCAAATGGGACAAAGAATATAAATTGCAGATACACTACATCGCATAGAATCAGACCATGACTTAAAGTTTGTACAAAGAAAGGAATATACAATTTTATGCTATCGATTCAAACAAACACATTTACAGAAGCTCAATGATGTAACATTAAATGAAACAAAAGCAAAATAAATCAGTAGAGCATTAGAGCCATGGTGTTACAAGGTGACTCTGTCAAGCGCCACTCTACCACTGTTGTAGTCGAATTTTACATGACTGTTTTTTCCATTCGGTATTAAATTATATTTTTCTACGTATACAGAAAGATATCATTCATCAAAAAAATTAGAAATATTGTCTACGTCACCTTGTATACTCCTAAAGCTACTCAACTTTGACACCCTCCTGTATACCACAACATCATCAGAAATCAGACACACACAGCTTCTATCCAAGACTGCCAGACCATTTACAAGTAAACGTACAGACGATATGAGCGTTTCTGTCACACTTGACTGGAGCATTAGTGGCGATAGCCTTGTCGCTGAAGAACACTGGCCGTTGTCGAGAACGTGTTGGATTCTATTAAAAAGTCTTCGAGCCACAATTCGCATACTCATACCTTCATTAACAGTCTGCGGTTGCCACCATTTCCAACATGTTCCGAAATACTCCGAATATGGAAATTGCATGTTGCCCTTCAGCCACGGAACGTAGGAATTCATGCGAGAAAATGGCACATATCGCTTTAGCGACGCTTCCAAAATGTGCTTATTTGTGGGCAAAAGCTTTTCCGTCCCAAGGAAATTTACATTCGAACCCAGAATTTGTTCCAGAATTCTGAAGAAAACTGATGTTAAAGATGCTAGTGTGTAATTTTGTGGGTAGGTCCTTCTAGACCCATTGCATACAGGAGTCACCTGTCTTTTCTTGTAGGCGTTCGACGCCCTGCACTGGGCGAGCGATTTGCTATAAAAGAGAGCAAAGTAAGAGGCTAATACCACAGAGTACTATCAGTAAAACTAAATTGGACTTCCGTCTGGAACTGCAGACTTCCTTTTTTGTTTTATTTTCTTTGTTCGGTACGCCAAGGATGCCTGTTTCTTGCCAGAGGGAAGTCAGTACCACGGTCGAACCACAGTATGTATGTACGATTCTCATTGCTCAATGATTTCTTAAATGCTTATTTGATTAGAACTCAAAAGTTCCTAAGAAGAGCGTCGTCGATTACTAGAGGTGTAAATGTAGATAGATGAGACTGTGGTTGTAGCGGACGTGGAAGGGGAATTGTAAGAAGAAGAGTGGAAAATATAAATGAACACGCTGTTTAATGAACCAAATTTGATTCCAGTAATAAACGGCAGAAGAATTTGATGGCTGGGACATGAATCAAGGAAAAGAGAAAAATTGGTGAAGGAAGAGTAACAAGGGAACTTTGGAAGTAGACAAAAACTGAGGTGGGTCGATGATCAAAGATGACCTGGTGACCATGGCAGCCCAGATGTACATGGCCAGCGAAAGACAGCAGTCCAAGGCGCTGAGGACTGAGGCAATGGACTGACTTTGCTTTGTGCTACAAAACGAGTAAAATAAAGAAAAACATGAAACTAGTCGTTCTGTCTTATATGTGCACATTTTACTGCCGCAAAACTTTTAATATATCAGCTGTATTGATTGTAAGACACATAGATATCAGTTAATCGATGAAGCTCGCTGAATATTTATTTGCACTTCATAATAGATAGTAGCGGGAGAGGTATTCGGAATAATTTTAACCATAAGAAACAATCTCAAATTAGCACTGGCAGTATTTTAACGCAGCACGAAGTGGTGACGTATCTTTCCTACAAGGAGGTTTCGAAAACTCGGTATGTGTGAGGCAAACAGCAGTTGCTACCCGCGTCTTCGTCATCTGTGTCAACGTCGCCCTCGCCACAGGGTGCAGGTAGAGTTAGTTAAAAATAGTTCGTTTTGAACTTTCAAAGAAGAAAGAGTTATCAGCAGCAAGGAAATAGATTGTAGCTGAAACTGTGCACTGGAAAAACTTTGTGAACGAAGGGAAGAAAGAAGAAATTCAAAAACGACATTGGGATACGAACCTCAAGGAAAGAAGGACATGGGGTGGACAGCTAAGAGTTGGCACTAAAGAAGAAGGAGAAGGAGAAAACAATATAAAGCAAGTCTACACTCTCGAGCGATGATGGATTCGAGACTCGCAACTCATATTGTTTTGTTTATTCCTTCAAGAGACATCCCACTAATTTCGTCAAGAACAAACTGCGGTCTCGTTAGGAGTGGCGTTCGGTCTTTCGCCAGGTACGCAAGCTCCCATAGTAACGATAAAGGTGAAACTTTCAGGAACCTCTGTCAGGAGCTTTTAACCGTAGCTGCACAGCAAGCGAAATCTGTCAGATTCCATACAGCCTCCTTAATCCGTCACCAAAAAGCTCTAAGGCCACTGAAAAATCAGAGTAGATAGCCAACAGGAAAATGTTGGTTGCCTACTGACCAACACATCTGACTTGGAAGTGGATTTGTGGCGCCATAGTACACTAATGGTGAGTACGTTAGCATACGGCAGACTTGCAGAATGATTGGCGAGGATGCTAAATCTGATCTCACAATTAGGACGGAAATTTTGTCACAGTTAGGGACTCATGAAAGTTATGCGTGAAATTTATAAGGTACCTTTGTAATAGACCTCGTTGTCAACCAAAAGACCTTGCTTTCGTCGTTACAGCAGGTTCGCTGTACAGCAGATTGCATTGCGACAAGCATTAACGGAGGGTAAGTTTCTTTAATTATATACGCCGTGGGTTTTTAAGTTAATAACAACTTCAACTTGTATCATTAGTTACATTAAAAATCTGGTTGGAGTTAGACCCTCATGACAGATTTCCGCAGACCTACTGGTGTTGACATCATAAAGTCGGATGCAAATGTCGTTGGTGATATTAGTACGACTTTTGAAAAACTTACCACAACGCGTCTGTTAGAACGCTGAAACACAGAGAATCCTTCCGCCTCATCTTACCTCTCGAAGTTTCAGGATGTTACTTACGTGATTCAAAACAACTGTACATGCTACACATCACTTTGATTTAGTGAGATACTACGATATGCATGATTATTGGTCTGTTGCAGAAATCTCAAAGACAGAACCACAGGAACTACAAGTATAATTCGCGGTAAGTTCCTGATTTCTTAATAATATGATTTATTGCTCCCACGAAAGTTTGTTAGTAAGGCCGTATTTTATATTTTACACAGAGAACGCAACGGTTAAACAAAGAACAATTCCGCCCTAAAAGGGAAAACAGAGATTTTGGCAACCATCTTGTTGTGAAATTCTTGTGTCCAAACACTCGAAATCTCAAGAAAGTGGCGCAATAAGAAAGTGATAAACTGCATAGTACTGAAAGCATAGTATGATGTTTTTGAAGATGTGAGTTATGTGCCCTGTGGCATGCTAGAGACAGTGCGAGGAAGTATTTTCTTCTTTGTGTTGGTGATAATGAGTTGTATGAAATTAAACATCCAAAGTCATCAATGTCTCATTCACCCTCAGGAAGGAATCTGTGTGTACCAGCTGTTTGTATACGTAATGTTCACTATTAAGTGCAAGTCAGAAAACGGGTTCTAAATATCAGTATACGTGTATATGGGGCGGGACGTGGGAACCAGCCCGGCTCTCATTCTAGTAGGATGTGAGAAATCGCCTAAAAACCACACACAGAATGACTGGCGCAACTGCAGTAGTCGTCAACCCGCGAGGCATTTTCGACCAGCGTCAGGCTCGCCTCCCAGAGTCCCGGAAGGAGCCCGTTTCTTCTTTGCTTCCTTTCCCCTTACTTTTACCGTGCATCCTCTTCTTTAAGGCGGTATCTCTCTTCCTGCCTATTTCTAACCTTCCTTTCCTCCACCCTCTCACTCGATTTCTCTTTTGCTTCACACCTTGCCTCGTAGTTCCTATCGTTAATTGTTTGTGCAAAGAGCCACAGATACAAAACGGTGTAGTTTTGTTCTTTATATAAATAATGTTTGATTTCAGTGAAAGAAATTGATTTCTCCCCCATAGTAAACAAAGAATGGAGATTTTGAAATTGGGTAGATGACGCAGACGACCTTTGGATTGGGAAGAGCATTTCGGATGATGTTGTTTCACTTTACTTAGGAACAGTTTACTGTGAAAATATGGCTCCACCGCTGTTCGTTGAAGTAGTGGAAAGGCCGTTAAGATACAGTTTGATAGACACTTCCTATTGTCCCCATCGGTGCTAATAATCCCTGGATCAACTGTACGAAAAGAAAGAAATTTCAGGCGTCTAGGCTGATTGTCAACGAGAGTAGATCACATCAGTTTAAGGACGTTAATCGTCTGCTGACTCAACATAACTACCATTTGGTAAGATTTGTAATGTAAAAAATGTACTTTGCAGGCGTATTTTATACAAACTTCTTCCCCAAATCTGAACCAATAATAATAATAATAAAAATAAATGTACATAATCCTTTATTATTTTCTTTGTTCCAGCAGCAGGTAAGTGATTTAGCAACAACATTTTTCCCTTAAGAGAACAGTAATATTCCTTTAACAGTGCAACAAGCATAATAAAGCTTGAACATCAAGAAATTTTCATTAGGAAACGTAGTCATTATATTTCTCCAAAATTCTGCCCACAAATTTCACGTGAAGTTCCGACCACCTAAACATTATAATAAACACCTGAACGTCATAATAAAGCTAATAGTTACCAATACAGTTTTTTACACGCTGCATGTTTTCCAACTCTATTTTAGTCTAGTATGGCGTTAAGTCGTTAAAAGGTTATTACGCTACGGTTTTTTAAAAAATAAAATGCAGTATGAGGTCACACCACAACAGTATTTTCTTTTATGCTATGTTTTGAAACTTCTTTGGCATTTATTTATGGCTATTTATAATTTTTTTCTATATGGTACTTCTTAAAACATTGTCCCGAGTAAAGTCGTGCTTTCCCCTTGCGTGGTTCGCTGTAGGAAATAGCTTTTCTTCTTTCTCCTTTCTTCTAGTATTAGCTTTGTGGGCTTTTTTTAAATTTTGCATTATAAAAGGCATCTTCCCATTTAGTCTCTCCCTAGTGTCAGAAGGTGATGGTTTCCCTCTTTCCTTGGAGTTTTTATTTCTCTCGTGGCTATCTAGCTGTCGGATTAGGCTGTTTCTGTAGTTGTTCTCCGCATTCCTTTTTGTCCATTGAATAAATAACGTAACTGTTGACTACCTCATCTTCAATGAGCCAGAAGAATAACTACTGCCACTACTTGTGTGACAGCTGTGCAGTAAGGTAACAGTCACAGAACTGATCAGCCCTCTCCACTCCTCCCACAAACTTCGCTTATTCCAAAGTAACAGAGGGTTTCAGGGACGGAATAGGCTCTTTCTTCCTATAGCCAGTCTTGGAATGAAAGACATTCTTCTCAGTATGATCGCGTACAAAACTCGTATTCAATAAGTTTCAAGTTCTTAAAATCGCATGCGAAATCCTGCCTAAAAGTAATATCTGTAACTTTTGCATGAAATTTTACTTTGAACAATTTTCGAGCAAGTTGAGGGCTCGTGTATAACCTGTCAGTAAAGACGTGACAGCCTGAACCGCTTACGCGAGCTAGCAACTGCTGTGCCAAGTGAACCACTATTCGTATTGAAAAAGGTAAATCAGGAAGAATTAGAATTTCTGTAGTTGTTTTCCCATTATATTGAATGTGAGAACCATTTTCTGAATCACACAAACAGAAAACTCGTAAATCCTACTTCGTAGGCTTCCTTGGAGTGTAGAACGTGAGTTGAATTCTTCTTTTGAATCCTTCTGTACTTTCATCTACAGTCATAGTTTTGGTGAATAAATTTATTTGCATTTACTGCCAATATTTTCATTAACGCTTTTCACCTTCCTCCCTTTCGTACCATGACACTTCTGAGCTGTGACAGGTGGGAATAAATGCAGCATGCAAAATGTATGAATGGAAAACCGTCGACAAGAGAACACATCCTTGAAAAGTGGGAAGAGTGGCGTTCATTCTAGCTGGTCTTCCAAAATAATGTGTCATCAAATACAGGGCCATGTTCACTACTACACCAACAAACGCTTTCAGGTATTCTAATGAAGCGTTGTTTCACAATGTGACATTAAGTGTTTTGTAAGTGGACTGACTTTCCGTATATTTCATTTTGCATACATATTTTATCATTCACATTTTCACTAATAAGTCTGTCTGTGAAGAAGAATTGGATATTTTGAAGTTCGGATTTGGGTCGAATACCATGAAGTACTGTGAAACATTGTTGCATAACAGAAGAAGGGAACTTCATGAGACCTGTCTCGCTATCACGACAGAATTTCCCGATATTTGCTACAGGTTGTATCTTTCATCACTTCCCACTCCTTCAGTAGATTCTGTTTTACTAAGTCTTATATCACAGCTCATGGTGGAAGTTTCTTCCTATTCATTTTCGTCACTAAATTGTTCTTCGTCCCTAAATGTCTTCGAGAAGCCACCTTGCAATATAATCGTCAGTTACACACCTTATACCGGCCATTATCATAGTATAACATGCGAATTCAACACGCTTTGAATTGTTAGAAATAGGTCCGGATCTCTTATAACTTTATACTTCAAAGTAAATGTACTGTTTCATAAAGGCAATGTACTACATGCAGTATGTGGTAAGGTTCTTCTTATTGAATACATTACCGCAAAGAGGATATATCGTCAGTCGAGTTTAGTATAAAAAAGTAGTTAAATTATGCGTGTAAACATCTAAATCCCTTTTTTCATTCCGTATGGTATCGCCCACGCTTAACTGGTGGCAGACTAATCTGGGTTTCTTGCGTGAAAAATATATATTTTGACATAATTTTCAGCAATCCTGGAACTCACTCGCTCACTCAAACTCACAATTTTAATCAGATTCGCTTAAACTGTGTACTCCAAGAAAGTCTGTGATTAAAACAGACAGAATATACCTACAAAAACCACTCAAAAAAAGGCATTTCAATCCGACAGGGCTACTGGGAGTAACAAGTACATGATTCAGCACTAAAACCAGAAACATGAGTCTTCAACCTCACATTCAATAAGTGAAATGTACAGCATTTTTTGTCAAGGGAGAGGATAAAATTCTTGAATGTACGTATAATATCACAACATGAAAAAGTAATGTAGATTGCTGTAATCATCTTCCATCCAAATAACTATTGGTAATGTATGAGCTCCCATTATTCTCTGAAGTGTCAAAGGAACTAGTACAAGTGCTTAATATGCTTTAGGATACCCCTAGAGCACGCAGAAGTGCCGCAACACGACGTGTCATGGACTGGACTAAAATATGAAGCAGTGTTGGAGGGATCTGGCACCTAATACCCATAAATCCGTAAGAGTACGATGCGGTGGAGATCTCTTCTGAACAACACTCTGCAAGGCATCCCGGATTGTTCAATAATGTTGACGTCTTGGGAGTTTGGTGGCCATCGGAAGGGTTTCAACTCAGAAGACTGTTCCTGTAGCCACTCTGTAGCAATTCTGGACGTGTACGGTGCCGCATTGTCCTGCTGGAATTGCCCAATTCCGTGGAGTGCCCAATGGACATGAATGGATGAGGGTTATGAGGCAGGATGCTTACATACGTGTCACCTGTTAGAGTCGTATCTAGATGTAATAGTGGTGCCACATATTCCAACTACACACGCCCCACACCATTACAGAGCCTCCACAAGCCTGCACAGTCCACTATTGACATGCAAGGTCCATGGATTCATGAGGTTGTCTCCATAGCCGTACACATCTATCCGCTCACTAAAATTTTAAACGAGAGTCGTCCGACCAGGCAACATATTTCCAGTCATCCAATATCCAGGCGAGGCGTAAAGGTCTGTGTCGGGCAATCGTCAAGGGTGCACGAGTGGGTCTTCGGCCCCGAAATGCTATATCGATTATGTTACTTTGAATGGTTCGTACGCTGACCTTTGTTGATGGCTGAACACCAAAATCTGCAACAATTTGGATAAGGGTTACACTTCTGCCATGATGAACGATTCTCTTCAGTCGTTGTCGGACCCATTCTTGGAGGACATTTTTCCGGCCGCATCAATGTAGGAGATTTGATGTTTGACTACAGTCCTCCTGCATCCGTGATGTAGTAAAGAGTCTGCTACAGTGCTTGTATCCAATAATCGTCACTTATTAGGGCAGACCTATATAAGCAATGTCAAAGATAAAAGTCGTGATCTGTTTGGTGGCAGTTTGAATAAATATCAAATTCGCACCTTACGTGAGATTTTATACGTCGTAACAAGTAGATGAATATGTTACTACTTCGCCGATAACGAGCAGATTTGCCTATCAAAACAGCATGTAATGCAAAGGGGTGACACTCGATTCGACGCTATTAACACACCAGATCCAAATCCTACATGTCAATGAGTGAAAGGTAAAAAAAGTTGCTGGAAGAAACGTTCTGGTTTGGGGGCAAACGCGAGTTGCGCCGTCACGTTCCGCATACAATGGAAGGCTTCTGAAACGGGTTGGTGACCCATGGCGAGAGGGACAACGAATGCGACGGGCGATACATCGGGAGGAGCAGGTAGTGGAGCAGCGCTGCTTGCTACGCAGAAATTCTTTAGAAAATTGCGTTGGGGAATTCCCAGATGGATACAAACAGACCAGCAACGCAGTTGATCATGTGAAATGCCTATGATATGCTCGTGATGTACGTGTGTTTCTTTCAGTCGTCAGGAGCGAGCACAAAATACCCGATTGGCTGAAATAAGCTCGGAAGGAGTAAAAAAGTGCGATATTTCGAAGCAGTTGAAACACAGATCCTTTGAGATTGGCAGAGGTAGTTTTCACAACGTGGCAGGACTGCTCCCATTCGCCTGAAAAAGACGTGATGTGAAACACGAAAGGACACAGGTGGGGGGACAGATTGCAACGAAAGACACAAGGCCGAAAACTAGGGGGACTCTCTTCTGAACCAGTGTCAAGTGTAGAACAGGGCGCATCACGTTCCATACGACGCCAAAAGAGGAATTTTGTGTGAACACGGCGCTCACATTGGCTGACATTCAACTACAAGTTAGCTGAAGAGTTGTTGAGCTCCGACAGCGGAGAAAAGAAGCAGCCACGTAGTCAATTGTTTTTGCAAGAACTGTTACGCCGTTGAAGCATACACACTGCTCTATCTATGCATGTGTATATGGCCATATATTCCAGACTAGGGATGAGTGCATGTTTTCTTGCCTAAGAAGATAGATAGGAGAGTTTCAGCTGATGAAATGATAAAGATTTTGATCAACTTTTTATAGGATTTTCAGAGGGTGAGAGTAGCCATGCAGCCAACAGCATGTCACAGCTAAAGATAAATTCCGCTGTCAGAAACGTAAACTTGTTGGTTCAACAGCTTGTGTCCACTGTGAACTCGAGCAACATTGAGTAATTTACACTCCTGGAAATTGAAATAAGAACACCGTGGATTCATTGTCCCAGGATGGGGAAACTTCATTGACACATTCCTGGGGTCAGATACATCACATGATCACACTGACAGAACCACAGGCACATAGATACAAGCAACAGAGCATGCACAATGTCGGCACTAGTACAGTGTATATCCACCTTTCGCAGCAATGCAGGCTGCTATTCTCCCATGGAGACGATCGTAGAGATGCTGGATGTAGTCCTGTGGAATGGCTTGCCATGCCATTTCCACCTGGCGCCTCAGTTGGACCAGCGTTCGTGCTGGACGTGCAGACCGCGTGAGACGACGCTTCATCCAGTCCCAAACATGCTCAATGGGGGACAGATCCGGAGATCTTGCTGGCCAGGGTAGTTGACTTACACCTTCTAGAGCACGTTGGGTGGCACGGGATACATGCGGACGTGCATTGTCCTGTAGGAACAGCAAGTTCCCTTGCCGGTCTAGGAATGGTAGAACGATGGGTTCGATGACGGTTTGGATGTACCGTGCACTATTCAGTGTCCCCTCGACGATCACCAGTGGTGTACGGCCAGTGTAGGAGATCGCTCCCCACACCATGATGCCAGGTGTTGGCCCTGTGTGCCTCGGTCGTATGCAGTCCTGATTGTGGCGCTCACCTGCACGGCGCCAAACACGCATACGACCATCATTGGCACCAAGGCAGAAGCGACTCTCATCGCTGAAGACGACACGTCTCCATTCGTCCCTCCATTCACGCCTGTCGCGACACCACTGGAGGCGGGCTGCACGATGTTGGGGCGTGAGCGGAAGACGGCCTAACGGTGTGCGGGACCGTAGCCCAGCTTCATGGAGACGGTTGCGAATGGTCCTCGCCGATACCCCAGGAGCAACAGTGTCCCTAATTTGCTGGGAAGTGGCGGTGCGGTCCCCTACGGCACTGCGTAGGATCCTACGGTCTTGGCGTGCATCCGTGCGTCGCTGCGGTCCGGTCCCAGGTCGACGGGCACGTGCACCTTCCGCCGACCACTGGCGACAACATCGATGTACTGTGGAGACCTCACGCCCCACGTGTTGAGCAATTCGGCGGTACGTCCACCCGGCCTCCCGCATGCCCACTATACGCCCTCGCTCAAAGTCCGTCAACTGCACATACGGTTCACGTCCACGCTGTCGCGGCATGCTACCAGTGTTAAAGACTGCGATGGAGCTCCGTATGCCACGGCAAACTGGCTGACACTGACGGCGGCGGTGCACAAATGCTGCGCAGCTAGCGCCATTCGACGGCCAACACCGCGGTTCCTGGTGTGTCCGCTGTGCCGTGCGTGTGATCATTGCTTGTACAGCCCTCTCGCAGTGTCCGGAGCAAGTATGGTGGGTCTGACACACCGGTGTCAATGTGTTCTTTTTTCCATTTCCAGGAGTGTATATCTCATCTTGTCACAAGAACTAACCATCCTCCGCAGACTTGATTGTCATCCTAAAAGGTATCGAACTTAGAAACGGAATGGGATGATTTGTCGTAATATTTGGCAATTTAACTGTGTATAAGTAATAAAAATCTTGTAGAGAAGCTTCTATTTAAATTTGATATTGTGTTCAGTGTTATTTCTGCTATACAGGACGTAATGCGTTGTACTGACAACTGTTCTGAAATTGTCACGTCACATTCTATGTAAACTCATGTGCTTCTTTAACAACAAAATAGGAATAAACCAATTTTATAGCTAAACAGCAATGTGATCTGTCATAGAATAAGGGTCTACTCCTAACCCCAGTCACTGATTCTACTGATGTAACGCACCCACAGGGAGTTTACAGTCTGGAGCCGCGAGACCGCTACGGTCGCAGGTTCGAATCCTGCCTCGGGCATGGATGTGTGTGATGTCCTTAGGTTAATTAGGTTTAACTAGTTCTAAGTTCTAGGGGACTAATGACCTCAGCAGTTGAGTCCCATAGTGCTCAGAGCCATTTGAACCATTTGAACCAGGGAGTTTAGCCGATGTCTGATGAATGTGAAAAGGAGTGATGTGCCAGATAATGGCGACCCTGCTAGGGTGGCAGTTGGTCTGCAATGATGAAAGTTAGTCAAATGAAAAAGTTTAATTAAAATTGGGTAAAAAAATTATTTTTGAAAAACCAAAAGTGATAAGGTTACTCAGTGTATGTGTCTGCATAGTGGTCGTATTACTGTAAATGTGTGATCCACAGAGTAGAAAAGGTTATATTAACAAGTTAAAAAAAAGGAAATTTTTTGTATTTCGGCTAAACGTAGCTTGTGCATGACCTTTCTGGTGCGTGTGAAGTTATTCATGGCCTCGTTGAGTTGTTTGAATACCGAAAAACTGTGAACGGCGTTCATAATGATGTGTTAATGGCATAAAACTTTCTGTAATATTTTGAGTCATGTCAAGTCATATAAATTCATGTCGACTAGAGCTCAGGCTCGCGCAAATCGTGAGCAGACATAGCTTAGTTAGCCGGTCTCAGAGGGAGGGAAAGATGTAGATCATCGCATATAGGGTAAGTTCAAGATCTTGATAGGACAGAAAATGATGTACAACAAAATGTATCGAATACAAGTGACGAAACCGAGCCAAGTGACAATGCAGAAGGAACGGTGGCAGTGTCGCGATCGGTATCTCAGGTTGCTACCAGACAAAACGGATCAGATGACGGATCTAGTGGTTCAGAAGCAAAATCAGAGGACACAAAACTTCGATACGTTAAATAAAATGTTGTAATTCTGAAACAGACGGGGCGGTTTCCTACGGAAGAATATGTGTAAGTGCGTCAGCACTATGCACAGAAGTCTGTGAGACATCACATGAAAGACGCCAACGGCAAAATTTGCACCAAATGGTGACAGATGTCAAATACGAAGAGACTGATAGTGTGGTCACAATGTTGATGCAACGCAATATTCTTGTCAAGCAAACAAGTGAAAGGATGAGAGCAGGGTTCGCAGACTTAAAAACCGAAACGGCGAGTTTAAAAACCGAAACGGCGAATTTAAAAACAGAAAGAAATGTAGGGTTAGTGGCCACAAATGCTGCTTTAAGTGATCCCAAATTTGAAACCAATGCTGGGTTCTAAAATGTCCCTAAAGATTAGCGAAAGATGAGAACGGAAGCTAATGAACAGTTTATTGGAATCCGGAAGGAGGCGAGAGACTTGCGCGACTTAATTCAGTTGCTTATGGCCGATCAGAATAAGATGCGTACTGACTTTGACCTGGTGCAGATTGCAGTGTCTAATATCAAACAAAGGGTTGATAATTTAGCACATAAGGCGTCTGGTAAGGTGCAACAAATCGTGGAAGATCTTCGTACAGAAGTGAAGCAGTATATAGAGAACTGTACAGATAGCAGTAGTGAGGCGACAGAATTGGTAGTATCATCTAACATAGTGGTGGAAAAAAATCCAGAGATAACCAATTCCCTTATACAATCCAACATCACAAGGAAAACGGGAACGGCTTACACACCCGTATGTTTATACATAACTTCCAAATCGTTTTACCAGAACAATGACGTTCCTGAAATTGTCATGTTACAGTCTATGTTAACTCGTGTGCTTTTTAACAACAAAATAGGAATAAACTATTTTTATGGCTAAACACCAATGTGCTGTGTCCTAGAACAAAGGTGCTTTTACCGTTGTCTGACAACATGCAAATGAGTGGAGGGCCAGAGATCTACTACAAAGTATATGTGTTGGCTAGAAATGAAACTGCTGAGTGAGCAGGAAACTTTCGTTACCCATTCCTTTGTAAGTTGAACAGATTTTTATTGTGTTCTGGAAGACACCAGCAGAGAATGTTACAAATTGTCTCGTCACATTCCAATACATTTGCAAAAACAGGCAAAAAGTGTAAAATAAAACCAGTAACAAAAGGAACAATTGACACTTGATAAAATAAGTGGGGTAATCTCATGGCATTACCTCTAGGCATATTTTACACAAATTCAGGTCATGTTACCATAATTTATGTTTGATGATCCTAATGTATGTCGTAATAAACAAGATTTTTACAGTTGTAAATTGTAATGATGTAAGTTCCAGCAAAACAGCATGTAATACATTATATAATATATAAAAAATGTCAAGTCTTTAAGTTGCAATAATTTGATTTGTAGTGGGAAGACATTAACATATTACACTTCCTAGGGCATAAAAATATGTGTAGTATTTAACTCGCTATGAAAATATGATAAAAACCAAACATTCAAAACAAGGTTATTGAATACCTTTTAAAAGAGAGAGAAAGCAAGGGAACTGTTTCTTAGGCAATTTTTTAATTAGTCAGTACAAAGAATGTCAAGGGAGAAATTTAGTTCGAATACCCTGAACTACAACAGACAGTCATAATCTTGTATCCTCTGACAGGGAAGGCCTCACTACTTTAGTCACTAGAGATGAACTGAGAAGATCGTGGAGAGCTGTTGAATGTTTCCTTGTAGATAGTAGAGAAGAAGTTTCGTAGATGAATATACACAAGTTTAGACAGCATAGACACCCATCCACCAACCAGAGTAATCACTTGGCATGAATAAAGTCAATGTCACAAACCCTATTGGTCTGGCTGCAAGTAACACTCTAGGATCGCGCACTGGTTCCTGTTCACCAGCAGGAAGGCAGTTCCCATGTGTAAATGTAGATGTCGATCCACATGTCAGGAAACTTCCGTTAACCCTGCTGACAGCTGCTTGTCGTTAGTGTCAGCTGCCTTAGTCCGATTCAGCTGTGCATTTGGTCTGTCAGTGTGGACCCAATGGATCATTCATGAGACCAGACGCCCCTAGATCTGCCAATCCAGCGCCCATCAGTCTCTCTCTGCATGTCAAACCTTTGTGAGCCATATGGTACAGAAACTCTAAATCGAAATTGTACACACACAAAATTTCCTTCAGTTGTTCTCCTGAATTCAACACTCCAAATAATACGTTGAAACATTTATGTATCAAAAGAAAAACTAACAGTGTGTGTGTGTAGAGTGCTGGGCTGGTGAGACACCCAGTGCTTTTCAAAAATGAAGAAGGCGAGCAAGTTTCATTTCTGTCCATCCACAGGGAGGTTGGCATTAGAGGGCTTGGGTCAAATGGCCCTGAACACTATGGGACTTAACATCTGAGGTCATCAGTCCCCTAGAACTTCGAACTACTTAAACCTAACTGACCTAAGGACATCATACACATCCATGCCTGAGGCAGGATTCGAACCTGCGACCGTAGCAGTCCCATGGTTCCGGACTGAAGTGCCTAGAACCGCACGGACACCATCCCCGGCTGAAATTTTCAACAATTGGTAGGTTTTGCTAGAGACATTTCAAGGCAGGTATAACCAGCTGTGCATCTTTCAGATATATAAGATAACTAACATCATGTATAATGTCACACAATAACCAAAGCCCTTCGAATGTTCCATGGGCACATAACGTATATAAGAATGAGTTAAACACACATTGTCAGAAATTAGTAATGCACTAGGAGAATAACTTCATGAAAGGTGTCAAACCTTTGTGAGCCACATGGTACAGCAACTCTAAATCTAAATTGTACACACACAAAATTTCCTTCAGTTGTTCTCCTGAATTCTCCTGAATATGTTGAAACATTTATGTATCAAAAGAAAAACTAATAGTGTGTATGTGTGAAGAATACTGTGCAGGTGAGACACCCAGTGCTTTTCAACAACTAGGAATGCACAGACCAATTCTGACCACATCTAGTGCATCCTAGTGACTTATATTGGAAGAATTGGCATATACATCTACATCTGTACTCTGAAAGCACTATGATGTGTATGGTGGAGGGTACATATGTATGCTGGCTCTGTAGCAGAAAACACTTTTTTTATTTAATTTTTCCATTTAACAGCAAGATTTTAGTTTTGTTGTTTCCCACATATAAAAACATCTCGATATAAACTGAGATTTTAGTTTTCTCATTTTACCCATTTAAAAATATGTATATCAGTGAAGGTTTATTTCATTAAATTAAAAAACACATTTATTCAAATGAAATTCAACATTCAATAATCTATTGTTAAAATACAAAAATTCTAAAGTTTATCCAAAGTCAATAACATGAATCGAATGATCTTATTTTGATTTTTAACTCAATAATTAAATTTTAATCCCACAATTTCTTCTAATTCAGCATCATCTTCTAAAAAGATAATACCATAACCAACTGGAAGAGTAAATTTATATTTGATACCAAAAAGTAATAAAATATTTTTTTATATTTAGCTTTTGAAATATTATATTTTTTAGTTCACTTTTAGCTTTGATTATTTAAAGAACACTTCTGCATAACCCTTACTATAACTGTGAAATTCATTTATTAGACTATTAGCAAAGTCATTCATGCTCTTTTGCTTTGCTTTTACTTGTAAGAGAAAAAATTTAAGTATTCAGGTTTTTGGGAATTAAAATTTACATAATTGATATTGAAAATTTTAAATATCTGAAAAGTTTCTGGTTTCTTATTTATTTATGCAACTAAAAGTTATTTGTTTAAATTTCTTTCTTGAGAATCATAACTTATATTCTTTTTACCATAACTTATTGCATAACAGTTCTATCATTAGCTATATATTTATCAATAAACGCATTTAATTACATAGTAGTTTCCTGAGTAGCTAAAACATTCATTCTTATAGTTATAGTTATGACATAGACAGGATAATTTTGAATAAAATTGACTGAATTTTCATTTAAATTGTTATTTAATAGTCTCATGGTTTTAAAATCTGTATAAGCATTGTAAGCTTTTTTTCATTATTCGTGAGGAAAAACATCAACTCTTAAATTTTTTACATAAATATTTTATAATTCAACATTATTGAATAAAAAAGGATGATTTAACTGATTACTTTTTTGATTAGTTTGGAAAACATCGAAAATAAAGTAAAGCATATGAAATTGAGCAGAATTAAAATAATTAGTAATGTGTAGTTCAAATTTTTTCCACTTTATCTAGGAAATTCAGTGGTTTGTAGTTAAAAAAATTTTACATTTTAGATTTTTCTGTCTATCTTGTTCAACTTCAGACGAATATTCTGATTCATATTTAACATCAGGAACATGTATTTCCATTCTTTTTGCAACAGTTGTGCCATATTTTGGAAGTGTATTATTATAATTATTACTGGTCCATTGAAGAATGGAATCTTCCTGATATTCTTAACTGCAAGTAAAAATTACTGTTAAATCACATTCACAAATTTTTCATTTAAAATTCCTAAAAAATCCTCTAAATAATTCTAATAGTTGTAGTACATTATTTTTTTGTTTTTAATTCTGTTATTCTTAAGAATATGTCCTTCAATAGCTATTTCATTTGATGAAGATGAAGTTAATCAGATAAGATTTGATGAAGAAATAAATGGACATTCTTTTGTAGATAGAATATTGTTTGTTTTTTAATTGAAGTAACTTTGAACAATTTTAGCAAATGATTATAAATTAGTTTAATATTCGAATTACCATCATATGCTGACAAATCCATTCCATTTGTGTGAAGAACATCAGAGGTCATATAAAGCTGTGATTTATTAGGATGAATCTAGCCATCAGCAAGATTAATATCCTTCAGAGGATGCATTAAATTATTATTTGCTATCTCGTTAACAGGAAATAAGTAAAACGGATGTCTAAATTTTTTTATGATTTATTAGATAAACAAATTTACGATTCATTTTTAAAATTACTGTTACACAAATACCATTGAAATCAAACTTAAATCTTCTCTCTCATCAGTTATATGAATTATTAAATTTCGAATAGAAACATAAGTTAAAATATTTATAGAATAATTTGGTTGATAAATTTCTTGATCTCCAAACTCCACATTTGCATTAAACAAAGAAATAATATTAGTTTTTCTATGAAATGATCATTATGTTTGAAAACTGTTCCAATAGACAGATTTACATTAAGAGTCATTAATTGGAATGGAATAATTTTAGGAACTTTATTATCAACTATCTTTTCATTAGCTTAAATAAAATTGATAGTAAAATCCTAAAATTTGGCTCAAACAATCTTTATCCATAAGTAATTAATTTACACTTCAATAACAGCTCTATTTAAAAATTTATCTTCCTTAATGAGTACATTAAGTTTTTCCTATTGAACAATTTTAAAAATGTTTCCAACAACATTAACCATCAGGCAATTCTATCGATCCTTTGTTAGTATAAATATTTTTTTCGCCATACTTTTTGGAGTTAACTAAATGAGTAAATACGTTTCTTTGATTAGAGCAGTTAATCTTTCTTCAGAAGGTATGAAGCATAACTGAATTGAAACTACCAAATCTTTTATATTAAAAAATAGTGTAAATAATTAATGGATTGGGAAAAAGTAAGAAATCCTGAAAAAAATTGAGTAATAAAATTTGTAAACTGTTGCCAGATTCTATTCGGTGTTCAATAATAGGACCAAGTTGTTATGGAAAAAACAACATTAATGGCTGATGCCTATATTCTAGATGAAGTATGAATAAATAAAAAACATAATTTGTATGTTTATTGTAAATATTAGAACAATCTAAATATAAAAAATTCATGAAAATATGTGAAAACATTTAATATTTACTTAATTTATAAAAAGATTTGAAAAAATTTGAGATAAAGTTTTATTGAAAATATTAATGAAATTATTTCTTTACATGAATTTAAAGGTAATTCAGTTGTAGTTTTTGATGGCTTCATTCATGAAAATCAAGATGTAGTTGGAGCATACTTTACTAAAGGTAGACCTAAAGGAATAATTTGTTTTCACTTAGCTCAAACTTATTTAAAAATTTCAAAACAATTAGTTAGAAATAATGTAAACTTTTGAAATATTTTCAGATGACACGATAGAAATTATATCATATTTAGCATGAAGTTGTTGGTGGTGATTTAAAATTTGCTATTTTATGGAATTTTTAGTAAATGTTACAGTAAAGAAGAATATGGTTTTATAGTAATAGATATGACATAAAAATTAATAATGGTAAATACAGAGAAAACATTAAGAATTTAGTAAACACTAAATATCAACATAAAAACGTTAAATACAGAAACACTGAAAATAAATGTTGAGCATTATGCTGAATGTAGAAAAATGAACAAAAATAAAAATAATTATGGTATATTAGCGTCAATAATAGCAATCAAAGTATGACACAGAGGTGGTTAAAACACCTAAACAAAATAGAAAAGTAAAAGAAGAATCAAAACAAGAGTTTCAAAAATGGAAAAAAGACAAGAACAGAGCATGAAAAATTTAAAAAAGAAGATCAACCAGTTATTGATGCAGTTGAACAAGCTAAACAAGGAATTGAATGTTTAGGCTACAATCTCTAAAGGCAACTGAAGAAAACAGAGCAGCTGGAAAAACGGGTTCCTCATAATATACGTTATATAGAATGATTTAACGATATTCCAACAATTAGACAATATGGTAGGAATAAAAGAGCTTATACATACACTCCTGGAAATGGAAAAAAGAACACATTGACACCGGTGTGTCAGACCCACCATACTTGCTCCGGACACTGCGAGAGGGCTGTACAAGCAATGATCACATGCACGGCACAGCGGACACACCAGGAACCGCGGTGTTGGCCGTCGAATGGAGCTAGCTGTGCAGCATTTGTGCACCGCCGCCGTCAGTGTCAGCCAGTTTGCCGTGGCATACGGAGCTCCATCGCAGTCTTTAACACTGGTAGCATGCCGCGACAGCGTGGACGTGAACCGTATGTGCAGTTGACGGACTTTGAGCGAGGGCGTATAGTGGGCATGCGGGAGGCCGGGTGGACGTACCGCCGAATTGCTCAACACGTGGGGCGTGAGGTCTCCACAGTACATCGATGTTGTCGCCAGTGGTCGGCGGAAGGTGCACGTGCCCGTCGACCTGGGACCGGACCGCAGCGACGCACGGATGCACGCCAAGACTGTAGGATCCTACGCAGTGCCGTAGGGGACCGCACCGCCACTTCCCAGCAAATTAGGGACACTGTTGCTCCTGGGGTATCGGCGAGGACCATTCGCAACCGTCTCCATGAAGCTGGGCTACAGTCCCGCACACCGTTAGGCCGTCTTCCGCTCACGCCCCAACATCGTGCAGCCTGCCTCCAGTGGTGTCGCGACAGGCGTGAATGGAGGGACGAATGGAGACGTGTCGTCTTCAGCGATGAGAGTCGCTTCTGCCTTGGTGCCAATGATGGTCGTATGCGTGTTTGGCGCCGTGCAGGTGAGCGCCACAATCAGGACTGCATACATCCGAGGCACACAGGGCCAACACCCGGCATCATGGTGTGGGGAGCGATCTCCTACACTGGCCGTACACCACTGGTGATCGTCGAGGGGACACTGAATAGTGCACGGTACATCCAAACCGTCATCGAACCCATCGTTCTACCATTCCTAGACCGGCAAGGGAACTTGCTGTTCCAACAGGACAATGCACGTCCGCATGTATCCCGTGCCACCCAACGTGCTCTAGAAGGTGTAAGTCAACTACCCCGGCCAGCAAGATCTCCGGATCTGTCCCCCATTGAGCATGTTTGGGACTGGATGAAGCGTCGTCTCACGCGGTCTGCACGTCCAGCACGAACGCTGGTCCTACTGAGGCGCCAGGTGGAAATAACATGGCAAGCCGTTCCACAGGACTACATCCAGCATCTCTACGATCGTCTCCATGGGAGAATAGCAGCCTGCATTGCTGCGAAAGGTAGATATACACTGTACTAGTGCCGACATTGTGCATGCTCTGTTGCCTGTGTCTATGTGCCTGTGGTTCTGTCAGTGTGATCATGTGATGCATCTGACCCCAGGAATGTGTCAATAAAGTTTCCCCTTCCTGGGACAATGAATTCACTGTGTTCTTATTTCAATTTCCAGGAGTGTATAAATTAATCAGAAATAAATGATTTACGAATCAAGAAAAAGAAGAAATTAAAAGTGGAAAAAAAATCGAAACACGAAGATTTCTTTAAAAAATAGGTAAATGTGAAAGGATGTTAATATTAATAATCATACTGAAAGTACTGTTTTTGGATTGAGACCTGTTGCTAATTTTAGATATATTGGTAAATATCAAGTAGATTCAATAACAATAAAATAAAATTTGGCGAAAAAAATGTGCATGTACTGATGGAGTAATGAATCTTTTAAATATAAAACATTGTACTGTGGTTGAGTTTTGTAAACAACTTTTTCGTCTTGATTTACAAAATTATGCTAGAAATTTTTTCGACTTACATGCTATGTTTTCTGATAAGACTTCAAAGAAAATTAAAGCAAGTAAAAGAAATAAATTTTCTGATTTGATGAAAACATTTGATAAAGATAGTTTTCTCGTTTTTCAGATAAAATCTCAGTGAGTCATTTCAAAATCTTATGAAGGTTTAGTTGAAAAGTAATCAGAAAAACCAGTTGAATAAATGTTGATGAATGATGTTCATCAATTACATGATAGATTATCAGTTATCAATGGAGAAGAATTAATGGGAAATAAAACTAATTTTATTGAAGATGATGGAACAACAAAATGTTTACTATTAAATTTATTGATTTTATAATTAACAATCCAAAAGGAAACACACATTTTTTAGAAATTCGATAATCTACCACATATATTTTGGGAAAATCCATACAGAAGAGGATTAGTTTTTGACACAATTCATTATTTTTCATTTGAAAAGCATGTACATGGTTACAAATGGTGCGACCCTGGGACCATAGTAAATGTAAGTATTTGGTCATCCAGAATAAATAAATTAGATGAATCATACAAACAACATGACATTGCATATTGTGATTGTTAAGTAGCATCTAGACATAGATTGATAAAGATCTTCAGTTAGCTGAAAAAGAAAGAATGTATATCTCAGATGCTTCAGTTGATGAAAAATTAGGTGCAACTGCAGTTAGAGGAAAAATCTATGGAAAACGAATATTGGAATTAGGATTAAATGTTGAAAAAAATGGATGGGGTTTATAAAATATCATTCTTCTTTTTGTATCCATAAATGAATAATATTAGTATAGACTATACTAAATTTCCAAATGGAAAATAAACCAAAATCAGTTAAAGTTAAAGTGAATAATGAACAACCAAACAGTATTCATCACTTATTAATTGATGCAGATTAAAAGGGAAAGAAATATAAAGTTGGTGGAAATTTGATTACTAAATAAGGTTTTCTTGTTGTGAAATATTATTTAACATTTAATGAATAAAAGTATACAAAATTCAAACTTGGATTTTTCCTATGAGTATTAGCTGAATTACCATGTTGCACCTACTGGTACACTCCCTGGTCGATCTGCAGCAATTACACTTTTTAATTTGACTAACTTCCATCATGGCAGACCAACTGCCACCCTGGCAGGGTCGCCATTATCTGGCACGTCACTCCTTTTCACATTCATCAGACATCAAGTGCGTTAGCATCAGTAGAATCTGTGACTGGGGTTAGGAGTGGACCCGTATTCTATGACAGATCACATTGGTGTCCAGCTATAAAATTGGTTTATTCCTGTTTTGTTGTTAAAGTAGCACATGATTTTACATGTCAAATTCAGGACAGTTGTTAGTACAACGCATTACGTCCTGTATAGCAGAAATAACACTAAACACAATATCAGATTTAAATAGAAGGTTCTCTACAAGATTTTTATTACTTATACACAGTGAAATTGCCAATATTAAGACAAATCATCCCATTACGTTTCTAAGTTCGATACCTTTTAGGATGACAAACAGGTCTGCGGAGGTTGGTTAGTTCTTGTGAGAAGATGAGCTACAGATTACTCAAGGTTGCTCGAGTTCACAGTGGACACAAGCTGTTGAACTAACAAAAAAAATGGTTCAAATGGATCAGAGCACTATGGGACTTAACTTCTGAGGTCATCAATCGCCTAGAACTTAGAACTAATTAAACCTAACTAACCTAACGACATCACACACATCCATACCCGAGGCAGGATTCGAAACGGCGACCGTAGCGGTCGCTCGGTTCCAGACTGTAGCGCCTAGAACCGCACTGCCACTCTGGCTGGCTGTTGAACCAACAAGTATACGCTTCTGCCAGCGGCATTTATCTTTAGCTGTGGCATGCTGTTGGCTACAGGGCTGCTCCCACCCTCTGAAAATCCTATAAAATGTTGATCAAAATATTTATCATTTTATCAGCTGGAACTCTCCTATCTTTCTTCTTAGGCAAGAAAACGTGCACTCATCCCTAGTCTGGAATATATGGCCATATACACGTGCATAGATAGAGCACAGTGTGTATGCTTCAACGGTGTAACAGTTCTTGCAAGAACAATTAACTATGTGGCTGCTTCTTTTCTACGCTGTCGGAGCTCAACGACTCTTCAGCTAACCTGTAGCTGAATGTCAGCCAATGTGAACGCCGTGTCCACACAAAATTCATCTTTTGGCGTCGTATAGAGCGTGATGCGCCCTGTTCTACACTTGACGCTGGTTCAGAAGAGAGTCCCCCTAGTTTTCGGCCTTGTGTCTTTCGTTGCAATCTGTCCCCCCACCTGTGTCCTTTCGTGCTTCACGTCACGGCTTTTTCAGGCCAATGGGAGTATTCCTTTCACGTTGTGAAAACTACCTCTGCCAATCGCAAAGGATCTGTCTTTAAACTGCGTCGAAATATCGCACTTTTTTACTCCTTCCAAGTTTACTTCAGCCAAGCGGGCATTTTGTGCTCGCTCCTGACGACTGAAAGTAACACACGTACATCATGAGCATATCACATGCATTTCACATGATCAACTGCATTGCTGGTCTGTTTATATCCATCTGGGAATTCCGTAGCGCATCTTTCTAAAGAATTTCTGCGTAGCAAGCAGCGCTGCTCCACTACCTGCTCCTCTCGATGTATCGCCCGTCGCGTTCGTTATCCCTCTCACCATGGGTCACCAACCCGTTTCAGAAGCCTTCCATTGTATGTGGGACGTGACGGCGCAACTCGCGTTTTCCCCCAAACCAGAACGTTTCTTCCAGCAGCTTTTTTTACCTTTCACTCATTGACATGTAGGATTTGGATTAGGTGTGTTAATAGCGTCGAATCGAGTGTCAACCCTTTGCATTACATGCTATTTTGATAGGCAAATCTGCTCGTTATCGCCGAAGTAGTGACATATTCATCTACTTGTTACAAAGTATAAACTCTCATGTAAGATGCGAAACTGATATTCATTAAAGCTGCCACCTTACAGATCACGACTTTCATCTTTGACATTGCTTATAGAAGTCCGCCCTAACAACTGTCGATTATCGGATACAAGCTCTGTAGCTGACTCTTTACTACATCATGGATGCAGATTTACATCTTTACTATATCAGATGGCTTTCGATCCGTCTGAATCATTTACAGTATTGTCTATGTTATCTTCTTTGTTTGAAAGTGAATTCACCGTTTCTGTTTTATATTCGATGCCTTCTGGTATTCTAGATTTGTTACATTCTTTGAGAGGACCTGTATGTAGAGAGAGCATAGCTTTTGTATGGCGATTGCCTTTGCTGTCATGCAGGTTCCAAAATGAATGAAGCATTGAGTGAGGGTATAGCAGTTTATTTGATGTGGTGAAGTTAGATATTGTGTGTGAGATTAGACCAGTATTAGTAGGTAAAAATCACTGCACACGGAGGAATCGAACTGTGTGTACACTGAAACGCTAAAGAAAGTGCTATAAGCTGTGTATCCATATAAAGAGGTATGTAAACAGGAGAATACGGCGCTGTGGTCAGCAACAGCTATATGAGACAACAAGTGTCTGGCGCAGTTGTTAGAATGGTTACTGCTGCTACAATGGTAGGTTATCATGATTTAAGTGACATATTGAATATAGTGTTGTAGTCGGCCCACGAGCGATGGGACACTGCATCTCCGAGATAGCAATGAAGTGTGGATTTTCGTGTACGACCATGTCACGATTGTACCGTGAATATTAGGAATCCAGTAAAACATCAAATGTCCTACATCGCTGAGGCCGGAAAACTGTCCTCGAAGAATGGGACCGACAAAGACTGAAGAGAATCGTTCATCTTGGCAAAAGTGCAACCCTTTTGCAAATTGCTGGAGATTTCGATATTCGGCCATCAACAATGTGTACGAACCATTGAAAGTAACATCATCGATACGGCCTTTTGGGGCCGAAGGCCCGCCCGTTTATCCTTGACGACTATCCGACACTAAGCTTTACGCCTCGCCTGGACATTGGACTGTTGATAACTGGGAACATGTTGCCTGGTCGGACGACTCTCGTTTCTAATTGTAGTGAGCGAATGGATGTGTACGGGAATGGAGACAACCTCATGAATCCCTGGACCTTGCATGTCAACTGTTGAGGCTTGTGGAGGCTCTGTAACGGTGTGGGGCATTTGCAATTGGAATATGTGGGACCACTATTTCGTTGAGATACGACTGTGATACGTGATACGTTGTGAGCGTGGGGTTGATCTGCTAATGTGTTATTCTGTTCAACGGATTAATCTGAGATGTACCCTTTACATTGTGGTTCCTGCAAGATGCAATTTCCAACCCCACACTACTATAGAATTCAAACAGACGCTCCTAACGTTCTAAAGAGAAATGCCTGAAAAACTTTCAGCAATAAGTATCTTCTGGAGTCGTCCGCTGTAAGGAAATGACACAAAAATTCACAAATTTTCTTACGTAACTGGTGGGATACTTGGGTACTGGAGTAGTGCTAGAATGTGTAAGAAAAACATGAAACTAACGAAAGTTATTATTTATTTTGCAAAAATTCTGAGAAATCACAATGGCACTTTTAGTTATGAATTGAACAAATTATATCCTGGTTCTTTTCGGAATGTGAAGTTCCCTCTCAAGGATAGGATTCGCTAATGAAATTCCTATACAAAGTTTAAGATTGCTGTTGACTTGGCAGAATGGCTGAGAGGCGTGCCTACTCAACTTGAATAATTATCTGTTAGAATGTTGCTAGGTATGGTCGAGGCTGTGGCGTGTGAAATGCAGTGAAGGGTACTGTTGTGGAGGAAATATGGGGTTCGCAATAGCTGTATCGCACAATACCGTAAGCTGAGATGACTGCAGTCTGTGCCGCTCACTGCTGACAAATAAGATAACTCTCGTTCTATTTGGATCGACCTTCGACAATCAAACTCTCCCTATGCCTTGATGAAGTCAAGGATTCCTATTCGCCCCTAGTCGAACTATTGGCGTGGTACACCGGTCAGATAACCAGTCCACCGCGATGCCACTCAAAAATTCGCTAGCAGGTGTTTAACTATAACTCTGTCCGTTCACACCGCACAATAAGTGCGTCGGCCAACATGGTGAACAATGCTTAAACGCAAGGGCTCAATATAGAGTCGCACTTCGATTGACTCTCAACAGAGGTGCTCTCCCAGTGAAGTACTGAGGAGAGACTTGTTCCTCACTCCAAAGAGCGACAACGGAAAGGCGCCTCTCCACGCCAGACTTGACGGGGTATGTCTTTCGGTCTCTTCCATTACTCCTTCTGCTCAAGGCGACAGAAATATCATCTGCCAATCAGCATTGCTCTTCTAAAATGGGAGAATGACATTTCGTTTTAGGTGACCAATCTGGAAATCTGTAGTATCGACGTTTGGTGTCTGCTGTCTCCCTGTGAAAATCTCTGAAACTGCATGCTGTGTGTAAAGAATGCGTAGGTTGGACGCTCCCACACAATGTAGCGGAATTTGTTTTTAAGCAAAACACAGGGTCGTTCCCCCTTTGACTCGGGCACACGCTGTCTGCTCCACAGGCGGCTGTGGTTGACTCGTCCTCTGAAGGGACCGGCCTCCCGGTGTGTTGTCTGCCTCTCTCGAACTAGAAGCTCCTGTGACCCTCGTGTCTGGAATGTATGTATGTACGCCAACCTCGAGTATTTCAACCCAGGTGCGCACTTGTTATTTGCATTTACATGAATTCATACAACACTGACTTTATGTTATCAAGTTTGGGTTCGAATGAAGCGCGTTGATGTGCGGAATATGATTGTGAGGATGGAATATGTAAGCAATGAAGGTCAGGAGACCACGACGTCTTACAACGTATCTAAGCACCCTGCCTCAACACCCATACATTCACGTCCATTGTGCACTCCGCCGGAATTGGGCATTTCCAGCTGGACAATGCGGCTCCGTACACGTCCAGAATTGGTACTGAGTGGCTACAGGTATAGTCTTCTAAGTTTAAACACTTCCGATGGCCACCAAACTCACAAGACGTGAACATTAATGAGCAATCCGGGATGCCTTGCAGTGTTTTGCTCAGAAGAGATCTCCAACTCTTCGTACTCTTCCGGATTTATGGGTATTAGGTTCAAATGGTTCAAATGGCTCTGAGCACTATGGGACTTAACATCTGAGGTCATCAGTCCCCTAGAACTTAGAACTACTTAAACCTAACTAACCTAAGGACATCACACACATCCATGCCCGAGGCAGGATTCGAACCTGCGACCGTAGCGGTAGCGCGGTTCCAGACTGTAGCGCCTAGAACCGCTCGGACACACCGGCCGGCGGGTATTAGGTGCCAGTTCCCTCCAACACTGCTTCAGATATTAGTCTAGTCCATGACACGTCGTGTTGCGGCACTTATACGTGCTCTAGGGGGATCCTAAAGGATATTAAGCAAGTGTACTAATTCCTTTGGCTCTTCAGAGTATAATGGGAGCTCATAAATTACCAATAGTTATTTGGATGGAATATGATTACAGCAATGTACATTACTTTTTCGTGTTGTCATACTATACATACATTGAAGGATTTTATCCTTTCCCTTGGTAAAAATACTGGACATTTCAATTAAGGAATGTGTGGTAGAAGAGTCGTGTTTCTATTGCTGGGTTTAGAGCTGACTCATGTACTTGTTACATTTAGTAGCCTTGTGGGATTGTATTGCCGTTTCCTGATTGGTTTGTGTAGGTATAGTCTGTCTGTTTTAATCACAGACTATCTTGGAGTACATAGCTTAAGCTATTCTCAGTAAAATTGTGAGTTTGAGTGAGGGAGTGTGTTCCAGGATTGCTGAAATTTATATCAAAATCTATACTTTTCACGCAAGAAACTCACATTAGTTTGCCACCTGTTGAGCTTGAGCAATACCATACGGAATGAGAGAAGGTATTTAAATGTTTACACAGATAATTTATGTACTTTTTTATACTAAACTCGACTGACGATACATCCTCCTTGCGGTAATGGATTCATCAAGAAGAACCTTACCACGCACCGCATGTAGTACATTGTCTTTATGAAACAGTACGTTTACTTTGAAGTATAAAGTTTTAAGAGGGTCCGGATCCATTTCTGACAATACAAAGCGTGTTGCATTCGCACGTTCCGATAATGGCCGGTATTAAATGTTTAAGCGAAGATAATACCGCCAGGTGGCTTCTCGAAGGCATTTTGAGCGAAGTGATGAAAGTGAATAGGAAGAAACTTCCACCATGAGCTGTGATATACGATTTAGTAAATCAGAATCTACTGATGGAGTGGGAACTGATGAAAGGTACTACCTGTAGCCAATCTGGAAATTCTGTCGTGAAGGCGAGACTTATCTCATGAAGTTCCCTTCTTCTGTTACGCAACAATGTTTCACCATACTTCATGGTGTTCGGCCGAAACTCGAACTTGAATGTATGCAATTCCTCTTCACTAACAGTCTTCTTAATGAAAATGTGACTGATAAAATATCAATGCAAAATGAAATATACGGAAAATCAGTCCACTTACAAAACACTTAATGCCACATTGTGAAACAACGCTTCATTAGAAGAACTGGTGTATTACTGGTGTATTTCTTGGTGTAATACTGAACATGGCCCTGTTTTTGATGACTCTTAATTGACTATTTTGGAAGACCGGCTAGAATGAACTCCACTCTTCCCACCTTTCAAGGATGTTTTCTCTTGTCGATGTTTTTTCTGTCAAATATTTTGCTGCATTTAGTCCCACCTGTCATAGCTCAGAAGTGTCAAGGTCCGTGAGGGAGCAATGTGAAGAACGTTAATGAAAATATTGACAGTAAAAGCAAAGAAATTTATGTACCAAAGCTATGAGTGTATATGAAAGTACAGAAGGAAGAATTCAACTCACGTTATAGACTCCAAAGAAGCTTACGAATTAGGATTTACGAGTTTTCTGTTTGTGTGATTCAGAAAATGGTTCTGTTTTTTCTCACATTCAATATAATGGGAAAACAACTACGGAGATTCTAATTCTTCTTGATTTCCCTTTCGCAATACGAATAGTGGTTCATTTGGCACAGCAGTTGCTAGCTCGAGCAGGCGGTTGGGGCTATTACGTCTTTGCTGACAGGTTATACGCGAGCTCTCAACTTGCTCGGGAATTGTTCAAAATAAAATTTCACGTAACAGATACAGCTATGCCTTTTAGGCAGGATTTCGCATGCGATTTTAAAAACACGAAATTTATTCAATGCAAGTTTGTGCGCGATGAGACTGAGATGAATGTCTTTCATTCCAAGACTGGCTATAGGAAGAAAGAGCCTATTCCGTCCCTGAAACCTTCGATTACTTTGGAATATAAGAAGATTGTGGTAGTAGTGGACAGTTCTGATCAGTTCTGTGACTGCTATCTTACTGCACAGCTGTCATAGAACTACTGGGAGTAGTTATTCGTCTGGCACATTTAAGCTGAAGTAGTCAACAGTTACGTTATTTATTCAACAGACAAAAAGTAATATGGAGAACAACTACAGAAACAACCTAATCAGACAGCTAGACAGCCACACGAGAAATAAAAACTCCAAGAAATGAGGGAAACCATCACCTTCTGACACTAAGGAGAGACTAAATGGGAAGATGCCTTTTATAATGCAAAATTTAAAAGAAGCCCACAGAGCTAAAACTAGAAGAAAGCAGAAAGAAGAGAAGGTATTTCCTACAGCGAACCACGCAAGGGTAAACCTGGACTTCACACGGGAGAATGTTTTAAGAAGTACCATATAGAAAAAATTATAAATAACCATAAATAAATGCCAAAGAAGTTTCAAAAACTAGCGCAAAAAATATGCTGTTGTCGTGTGACCTCATACTGCATTTTATTTTTTAGAAAACCGTAGCGTAATAACCCTTTAACGCCTTAACACCATACCATACTAAAATAATGAAGAGTTGGAAAACATGCAGCGTGTAACATAATTGTATTGGTACCTATTAGCTTTATAATGACGTTCAGGTGTTTATTATAATGTTAATGTGGTCGGAAGTACGCCTGAAATATGTGGGTAGAATTTTGGAGAAATGTAATAACTACATTGCCTAATGAAAATTTCTTGATGTTCAAGCATTATTACGCTTGTTGCACTGTGAAAGGAATATTAGTGCTCTCTTAAGGGAAAAATGTTGTTGCTAAATCAGTTACCTGCTACTGGAACAAAGAAAATAATAAAGGATTATGTACCTTTATTATTATTATTATTATTGGTTCTGGGTGGGGGGAGAACGCATACATATAAAATACGCCTGCAAAGTACATTTTTTACATTGCAAATCTTACCAAATGGTAGTTGTGTTCAGTGAGCAGGCGATTAACGTACTTGAACTGATTAGTGACGTATTTTCGTTGACAATCAGCCTAGAGGCCTGAAATTTCTTTCTTTTCATACGGTTGATCCAGGCATTACTAGCTCCGATGGGGACATAGGAAGTGCCTACCAAACTGTATCTTAACGGACTCTCCACTACTTAAACGAACTCCGGTGGAGCCATATTTTCACAGTAAACTGTTCCTAAGTAAAGTGAAACAACATCATCCGAAATGCTCTTCCCATTCCAAAGGTTGTCTGCGTCATCTACCCAATTTCAAAATCTCCATTCCTTGTTTACTATGGGGGAGAAATCAATTTCTTTCACTGAAATCAAACATTATTTATATAAAGAACAAAACTTCACCGTTTTGTATCTGTGGCTCTTTGCACAAACAGTTAACGATAGGAACTACGAGGCAAGGAGTGAATCAAAAGAGAAATACGAGTGAGAGGGTGGAGGAAAGGAAGGATAAAAATGTGCAAGAAGAGAGATACCGCCTTAAAGAAGACGATGCACGGTAAAAGTAAGGGGAAAGGAAGCAAAGAAGAAACGGGCCCCTTTCGGGACTCTGGAAGGCGCGCCTGACGCTGGTCGAACCTGCGTCGCGGGTTGACGACTACTGCAGTTGCGCCAGTCATTCTGTGTGTGGGTTTTAGGCGGTTTCCCACATCCTACTAGAATGAGAGCCGGGCTGGTAGCCACGTCCCGCCCCACATACACGTTACACTGATATTTAGAACCCGTTTTCTGACTTGCACTTAATCATAACTCCGTACGCAAACAAACAGCAGGAAAACACATATTCCTTCTTGTGTGTGAATGAGACATTCATGATTTTAGATGTTTAGTTTCATACGACTCACTATCACCAACAGCGGAACACAAAGAAGAAAATACTTCCTCGCACTGTCTCTAGCATGCCACAGGGCACATGACTCACATTTTCTAAACCATCATACTACGCTTTCAGTACCATGCAGTTTAACACATTCTTGCTGCGCTATATTCTTGAGATTTCGAGTGTTTGGACACAAGAATTTCACAACAAGATGGTTGTCAAAATCTCCATTTTCCCTTTTAGGGCGGGATTCTTCTTTGTTTAACCGCTGCGTTCTCTACCTAAAATATAAAATACTGCCTTACTAACAAACTTTCGTGGGAGCAATAAATGATATTATTAAGAAATCGGGAACCTACCGAGAATTATACATATAGTTCCTGTGGTTCTGTCTTTCAGATTTCTGCAACAGACCAATAATTATGCATATCGTAGTATCTCACTAAACCAAACTGATGTGTCACATGTACAGTTGTTTTGAATCACGTAAGTAACATCCTGAAACTTCGAGAGGTAAGTTTAGGCTGAAGAATTCTCTGTGTTTCAGCGTTCTAACAGACGAATTTTGGTAAGTTTTTTAAATGTCTTACTAATATAACCAATGGCATTTGCATCCGACTTTATGATGTCAACACCAGTAGGTCTGCGGAAATCTGACATGAGGGTCTTACTCTAACCAGATTTTTAATGTTTCTAATGATAGAAGTTGAAGTTGTTATTAATTTAAATATCCACGGCGTATATTCTTTAAGAAACTTACCTTCCGTTAATCCGTGTCGCAATGCAATCTGCTGTACAGGGAACCTGCTGTAACGACGAAAGCAAGGTCTTTTGGTTGACAACGAGGTCTATTAATTTCACGCATAAGTTTCATGAGTCCCTAACTGTGACAAAATTTCCGTCCTAATTGTGAGATCAGATTTAGCATCCTCGCCAATTATTTCAGCATGTCTGCCGTATGCTAACGTACTCACCATTAGTGTATCTATGGCGCCGCAAATCCACTTCCAAGTAGGATGTGTTGGTCACTAGGCAACCAACATTTTCCTGTTGGCTATCTAATCTGATTCTGCAGCGGCCTTAGAACTATTACGTGAAATTGGTGACGGATTAAGGAGGCTGTATGGAATCTGACAGATTTCGCTTGCTGTGCAGCTACGGTTAAAAGCTCCTGACAGAGGTTCCTGAAAGTTTCACCTTTATCGTTACTATGGGAACTTGCGTACCTGGCGAAAGACCGAACGCCACTCCTAACGAGACCGCAGTTTGTTCTTGACGAAATTAGTGGGAGGTCTCTTGAAGGAATAAACAAAACAATATGAGTTACGAGTCTCGAATCCATCATCGCTCGAGAGTGTAGACTTGCTTTATATTGTTTTCTCCTTCTCCTTCTTCTTTAGTGCCAACTCTTAGCTGTCCACCCCATGTCCTTCTTTCCTTGAGGTTCGTATCCCAATGTCGTTTTTGAATTTCTTCTTTCTTCCCTTCGTTCACAAATTTTTGCAGTGCATAGTTTCAGCTACAATCTATTTCCTTGCTGCTGATAACTCTTTCTTCTCTGAAAGTACAAAACGAACTATTTTTAACTAACTCTACCTTCACTGCTTCCTTGGTAAGAACACCCTGAGTTGAGGGCGACGTTCACACAGATGACGAAGACACCTGTAGCAACTGCTGTTTGCCTCCCACATACGTAGTTTTCGAAAGCTCCTTGTAGAAAGTACATGTCACCACTTACTCTGACATAAAGATCCACCCTTCCCTAACAACATGTCAAGTATCAAAGTCAGAACGAAGCGACAGGGCATTCGTGCTGCGTTAAAATACTCCCAGTGCTAATTTTAGATTGTTTCTTATCGTTATAATTATTCCGAATACATCTCCCGCTACTCTCTTTTACGTAGCGCTAATAAATATTCAGCTGATGTCTATGTGTCTTACAATCAATATATGCTGATATATTAGAAATTTTGCGGCAATAAAATGTGCACATATAAGTAAGAACGACTAGGTTTCATATTTTTCTTTATTTTCTCATTTGGTAGCGCAGAACAATGTCGGTCCATTGCCTCAGTCCTGAGCGTCTTGGACTGCTGTCTTTCGCTGGCCATGTACATCTGCGCTGCCATGGTCTCCAGGTCATCTTTGATCATCGACCCACCTAAGTTTTGGTCTACTTCTAAGTTCCTTTTTTGCTCTTCCTTCACCAATTTGTTTTCCTTGATTCATGTTCTAACCATTAAATTCTTCTCCCGTCTATTACGGGAATCAATTTGGGTTCAGTAAACAGCGTGTTCATTTATGTTTTCCACTCTTATCTTCTTCTTCTTACAGTTCCACTTCCAACTCCGCTACAACCACACTCTCATCCATCTACATTTACACCTCTAGTAATCGACGACACTCTTATTAGGAACTTTTGAATACTAAATGAAATAGGCATTTAAGAAATCGTTGAGCAATGAGAATCGTACATACATACTGTGGCTCGACCGTGGTACTAACTTCCCTCTGGCAAGAAACAGGCATCCTTGGCGTACTGAACAAAGAAAATAAAACAAAAAAGTAAGTCAGCAGTTACAGGTGGAAGTCCAATTTAGTTTTACGGACAGTACTCTGTGGTAGTAGCCTCTTACTTTGCTCTCTTTTACAGCAAATCGCTCGCCCAGTGCAGGGTCCCGAACGCCTACAAGAAAAGGCAAGTGACTCCTGTATGCAAGAGGTCTAGAAGGACCCACCCACAACATTACACACCAGGATCTCTAACATAGGTTTTATGCAGAATTCTTGAACAAATTCTGAGTTGGAATGTAAATTTCCTTGAGACGGAAACGCTTCTGTCCACAAATAAGCACATTTCGGAAGCTTCGCTAATGCGAAACCTGGTCATTTCTCGCATGAAGTCCTACGTTCCGTGGGTGAAGGGCTACATGCAGTTTCCATATTCAGAGTATTTCGGAATATGTTTGAAATGGTGTCAACTGAAGACTGTTAATAAAGGTGTGAACATGCGCAATAGTGGCTCGAAAACTTCTTAAGTGAAGAACCCATCACGTTCTCGACAACGGCCAGTGTTCATCAGTGACAAGGCTATCATTGCCACTCATGCACCAATCAGATGTGATAGACATGCTTATGTCCTCTATACATTTACCTGTAATTGGTCTGACAGTCTTAGATAGAAGCTGTGTATGGCTGTTTTCTGATGCTGTTGTGGTATACAGGAGGGTGTCAAAGTTGAGTGACTTTAGAAGGATACAAGGTGACGTAGACAATACTTCTAAATTTTTTGATGAATGGTGTCTTGCTGTCAACGTAGAAAAATATAAATTAATGCCGAGTAGAAAAAAAAGTCATGTAAATTCGAATACAGCAGTGGTAGCGTGGCGCTTGACAGAGTCACCTCAATTAAATACCTAGACATTAGACCGATGCAGTTTCCCTGTTTCACTTCTCCCTCCACTGCAAAACGAACTCACAAACTTCTGTCATCACTAACCATATTGGCGGTTTCATAAACAGTATAATTTCAGATGTGATTGAAACCAATGAATCTGCCACTTCACGGTTCTTCGAAATCTATCGTAAATGCTGTTGACTCCATGGTACAATATATAGTAAAAGCTACTGACAATTTGATGCAACATGGGGATGTGTAGGGTATTTTACGATAGTATTCCAGTAGCACATCTTAGTATGCCACAGTTTATTACAATTTGGGTGGGGCATGTGTATTTCTAGAACAGTTAGTTACAATTTTGCGTAACTTGTTACGATTTTTGATAACACAGTGAATGATAAGAAACTTTCTTATATACTGGGCAATTTGTTACAGCCTTGTAGTAATATAGCATGATTTTGCTACAATTTTGCTGTGTCAGAGCGGATTTTGTGGTAACATCTTACAGTTCTGCTGTAGTAATTTTTGGAGCCCTTTGTAACAACTCTGCTGTAAATATGGCGATGTAAGGGGCAATTTCTTCCAGTTTTGCTGTAACATGGGGTAATCTATTACAGATTTGCTGTAACGTAGCAATACATGAGGCAATTTGTTATAATTGTCCATTGGTAGATACAGTTGATTACTTTGTTTGGGGCTTACTAACACATTTAGTTGACTTTGATATTTGTTTTAGTTGTTAAGTTTTGGCAAGTAATTCACACAATTTAGCTATTGGAATAAAATGTTTACTTGCATAGAGACATCAACATATTCCCACTGACGAGTGCACTTTAAGCTCTGAGTCGCACCATGTGCCATGTGTGCTTTGTATTCTTCGAGGAAACGCTTTTTAAAGGCACATTTTTAGCCATAGCATGTAAATCTACTTTTTCTTAATCAGAGAACCCTGTTTAATAAAGCATGAAAGCCAATGTAAGTTATCTGATGCGAGGTCGCATGTGATCGCTGGTAAGAAACAGAAAGGTTGTCTAGTCTTTTGTTAATTACGTCTTCTGTTATCTGTTCTGGAATGGAGTCGAGGGAGAGCCTCGCGCGTTAGACTGGCCGCTCTAATTTAAACTCTTTAATTTTATAAAAAGTCACTGCGTACTGCAGGGCGCATACTAGTAATTATATAAGGATATTTCGACTGCGCACGGAAGAGATACCGACGTGTGGATAATCAACATATCACTACTGATTAATATTGTATTCCCAATTAAGTAGCATAGTGCACTTCAATAATTATAGTTACGATTAACGCTATTGTGATTTCATTATTTGTTTAATCCATGATAATAAAATTCCAACATTATATGTAAACTGTATTTTCAGTATTTATCTCACTTTAGCTCAGAAATAACGTGGCCCACGAACCTCCTTCTTATGGCGACCAAATTCACAAAGTATATGTCCGATGCCACCTTATCATGGTTTAAATATATTCACTGACTTTTTAAATATTTCCATCCATCAGAATTCAGTTCAACAAAAACCAAAATAATCACACACACACACACACACACACACATATATATATATATATATATATATATATATATATATATATATATATATATATATATATATAGGACGTTATTTGTGAGCTAATAATTTTCTTTTGTTTCATGTTTCATCGCAAACCTTACTCTGAGAAATCACCAAGAAGGGATGGAAAGAATATTAAATGCAGAAAACATAATGGAAAATCTGGTCAGACTGTGACAACAATCACCACAAGAGAGAAGGTAGGACAGACTTATCATTTCTATCGCATTTGACTCTGGCGCAATCTTTCATTAATTCGCGATATGTAGTGAAGTTTTGCAAAAGTTTTTTTTAAAAAAAAAGAAGTGATTTTTACTACTGAGTGTGATTTTTTTTCAAAATTTTGTTCAGATTTTCATAGTACGACAATAATTATTGCAATATGGCCGATACACAGCTTAGTAGAGACAACATGGCGTGTAGATACATCGTCAATAATAGATCAACTCTATGCATTGTTTGAATAACAGTTACATACAAGCTAAACATTGTAGATACTCATTTGCTGTAGAGACGAGTTTAAAAATATTTCACGCATTTACTTAATTTTCAAAAAAATTTTGTTACTTTTTGGTATTGATATGGTCACGACTCGTAGTATGGCAAATAGAATGGATAACATAAACAGTTCGCCTACTGCAAGTTTCGTATCCAATGAAGAAGCACAGAATCAAATTAAGCTTGCTCAAAACACTAATGCTCAAACAAGCGAAACAGTAAATGAAATACAGAACCTGAACGATCTAGCCGTAGCAACAGACAGTAGCATAGAGTCTCAAGATATGGAAACTGAATCACAAACAGTAAATTCTCATGATTTACCGGGGGCAAATAATGTTCAAACAGTAAATTTCTCACAATTTATCAATGCAGTCATGCAACAATTTCAGCAGATGACTACAAGTTTACATAACAATGACAAACAGTTTTCGGAAAAAATTTCAGGAAATAAACAAAAAACTTGACGGTAATGACGCTAAATTAACCAAAATTGGTAGTGACTTAAACAAAAGGATCGATGAAATGGACACGAAGTTTTCAAAACTAACAGTTTTAGCAAAACATAATGAAACCAAAATCAATTTTCTTGAAACCAATGTCAAACAGTTAAGTAGCATGTGTGACACCGTGACGACAAAAGTAGAAAAGTGCGACACTGCTCATGATGACATCACGAAGCGTGTCACACAAGTAGAAACAGATGTAGAAACCATGACAAAGACAATTGATCAGACAATCAAATTAGAGGCAGACAGACGTTTTTCTAAAATTAAAGAAGAATTTCATTAGTGGATTGACAGAAAAGACAAACATCTTGACGAATGCATTAGGACAAACCTACCGGCAGTAGTCAAACAGACTGTAGATGAATATGTTGTAACGAAAGCGAGTACCTGATGCTGCACACACAAGAATATGTGTAAACAAACGTGTACACGATGTAGACAGTACAGACAATTCAGATCACAGTGATAGTTACATTCAAACTCACATCCGACATAAATTGTCGAGACGTAACAGACATAAGAAAGAAACTTATTCAGACAACTCAGACAGATGTAAACACAGAAAAGTATAACAAAACCGAAATTTCGGAAATGATTCTGACCCACAGTCTTCTTGTCCCGAAATGTATCAGAGACGGAGGACGAGAAGAGGAAACATAGATCAATCTGACAAACAGCAAGAAAGTTTTATAAAACACCGAAACTTACAACCTTTTCCTTCAGACCAGAAAACCATTCACCCTGTAATTTTCATGAAAGCTTTCAAAGGCGCATTTTCTCGCAAGTGGAGTGAGCGGAGGAAAATTAATTTTGCTGTATCTTATAAACAAGGAAATGCAGCTATTTGGACCTATAATGAGGTAGACAGATGCCAAACTTTTCAGGAATTCGAAAATGCTTTCCCGTCAAAATTCTGGTCACATACCGTGCAGGAAAGAATAAGGAGACAGATCGTAGAACCCGAACCATTTAATCCAAAGTAGGGAAATCTTAGACGTTACTTTGAGAAGTATATAAATAAGACGCATTTCTTGTGAGAACCTGCCGCGTCTAGAGATTATAAAGGCACATTTGCATGCCGAGCGTGAGTTTCCTGGGAATCGCGAAATCTTAATTAAATAAAGCCTATGGCACAGAACTGCAGCGCTATGTCGCTGATAAAACAAAAAAGGAATTACGATACTCTGATGTTTGATTAAGAAGAGAGCTCTGGTAGAAGTGGTGCGAGAAGCACGTATTTTATTTTATTGTCTGGCACACCGCCATATTTTCATGTTATAGAAGAATACTGCGAGTTGCAACCACACTAGGCACTCGATTCTGAAAAGAATTTGTATTTATAAAAGTAAGTAGGATTATGAACTGTAGGCAATTTCATTGAATATATCTGATTTAACTAACTATGTAACTTTTTTATGTTCAGTAGACAATCACCTCTGTACGACGTATTGGCATGGCTGGCAAATCATTGTAATATTGAGATTAGATTATGAGTCCGTACCTACCGCAGCAGTCTTTGGAAACGATTTAATTACGAAGTCCGATTATTTCAGTTTTATTTCACGGTCAACTACGAGTAACATTGCCTTTACCAAATAGCCATTGTCAAGCGTCTGATTCCGAATAATTAAACGTCCACGTACCAGATAAGGAAATATCAATTACAACCAATCACAATCATATACATCACAAATAGTGAATAATTTAAATATTTTATTTATTATAATTTTATTTTATTTATTTTATATTGGCGACTGCGTGTCGGACTTGTTATTTTGTCATTTGTTACATTATTCTTTTTGTTTCATGTCAAAAATCAACTTTCTGGACCTGGACGTGAATGTATGAGAGATAACAAAAATCTGAAGATATTTTCCAATTCTAAAGTTTTGCCGGAAGACGCAATGAAACTTCCAGCAAAATAAGGTAAGACGCAGCATCTTTGCATTAGCAGGCTTGACCAGACATATAAATTCAGTGTATTAGCTTTTCAGTAAATTCTGTAGTGTTTCTTTCGCGCATAACAGTTTTCAGTAATAAATTCCATTCTCAGTATTTTTCCCTAAACAATAACGTATGCAACAATACCAATACACGAGTGTACAATATGGCCGACTTCTGCACGATATGATGTAACATGGCCAGCAGCCATTACCAATAATCTCAAATTCAGTTTATATTTTTAAATTAACGGACAGCCATTGTTGCTACGAGCGATTCATGCTCAACTGCATCTTATTTTAAAATCAGTGTCAAATATTTTCTTGAAACATATATCACGTGTGGCATGGTAATAACTAGAAATCAATACGCAAAAATGGAACAGCAAAGACGTACTATTCAGACACAATCCGACTCGGACGAGAGACAAATGTTAGAAAATGACTTTACGACAGCAACCGGTAGTGACGATTTATCAAACATTGACGCAAGTGTTGACGGAAATTTTGACAATAGCCCGTCCACCACAAAAATTTCAAAGTCTCAGTCAGAGCCCATGTTAATGCATGACGTCACGTCTAATGATGCGGCGGGGGCACAGACCTTGCAAACGGTAAACATTGCCGACATGTTACAAATGTTAATGAAACAGAACGCGGAGAACATGGCAACCTTAAAGACACAAAATGACGAAATTAAATCTGACCTCATAGCACTCAAGACAGGTAATGACACTTTATGTAAACGTGTGGAACTTATAGAAGCCACACTGACCAAACAGATGAATGAACTCAGTACTAAATTTTCCCAGCTTAATACGAGACAAGAAAAGACTACAACTGACGTAGCACTTTTACAGACACAAGTAAAAAACCTTAATGTCACGTGTGAAGTTCTTACTGAACAAATTCAAACATATCCTTTAGTGCACGACAACCTTGAAAGACGAATTACTGACGTGCAGAATAAATTTGACAATGTTGAACAACACCTGACTGACATCTTACAATCTGATGCCACAGCTCATTTTCAAAACATTAATAAAGAATTTCATGATTGGGGAGTGAACAAAGACAAACATTTTGATAGATGCTTACGTGAAAATTTACCAACAATTGTGCACGACTCCGTAGCGGAATACATGACTAATAACAAACAGCTGATCAGTGATGCAGTACAATCCGTCACTGCACCCATGAGAGAATTCACCGATCGACCACAGACTGAATGGAACGAAAATATCAGTCAAAATGCACAGTTCAGGAACCAAAATACATTCGAGTATGACACACACATACCGCACACGACAAACACACAAGAACAAAACACACCACGACTACAATACATACCACGATGTGCAAACACAAACACAAGCTATTATCATGGTAAACCACAGCAACATTATCGTAATTACTCGCCAGCTGAACATAGCAGTAATTACAGTGGAATAAATCCATATCACAATGCGAAGGAAGAAGAAAGCTTAATGAAACACAGGCAATTTCAGATTTTTATCCCAGAAAAACGAACCATTCATCCGGTGATTTTTCTTAAATCTTTTAGTAACGCATTTCCACGCACTTGGAGTGACCGGAAAAAGATTTCATATATTGTCGGTTACATCCAAGGCGATGCAGCTGTCTGGGCATACAGTCAAGCTGACGTATGTACCACGTACAGTGAGTTTGAGCGGGCTTTTCTGAACAAATTCTGGTCGCAATCCGTCCAGGAGCGACTCAGAAGACAAATTCTAGAACCTGAAATTTTTAACAGTAAAAATGGCAACTTACGCAGATATTTTGAAAAATACTTGAACATGGGACACTTTTTGGACGAACCAGTCGCAACACGCGATATACTCCGTGCGTTGAAGGCCAAATTGCCTTTCAACATTAAAAAAAAACTCCTACATATCCCGGATGACGATTCAGATTATTTCTTAACAGCTTTAGATTCGGTTGACATGTTACTTGAAGATCAGCGCTTCGCGCGGCAAAACAGCAGCCACAATGTCTACACTAGTGGAATGCAAAACATGCAGGCTTGCCAACTCAATTCTGGCGCGCCCACAGTTGGATACGCGGTACAGCAAAAACAGCAAACTCACATGCCGTCTCAATACGGAAATCAAAATCAACACGCGTATTCCAATACAAACAATAGTTACAACAGTAATAACACTTCATGCGGCAATCCATACAAAAGGCACCGCGGTAATAACTACAACGGTAACAACGGATACAAAGGGAACGACAAAAGCACAAACAGAAATAGAAATAATAATAACTACGAGCCAAGACAGCGTCAAGGCTGGACTCGTAATGATCAGTACTTTCATTCAAACACTGCTTTACCACAGCAGCCACCAGGACAAAATTGGAGCATACCTTACGACCGACAGGTAAGTTATAATGCGCAACAGCAACTACAACCGCAAAAGTTTGGAGATCACAATAGGCAATATCCGAATGTGAATATAATAGAAATGACACCTGATACACAACCTCAATCTGTGTCAGTACCTAGTACAAATGCTAATCCGACAAACTAGAAACAGTCACTTCTATGCCCCAGGTCGTGGCTGAAGAATTCTTGGGGGGCGACTTCAATGTTAATCAGTTATTTGACACCACACTTGAACAACAGAATAATGATATGCCGAATAACTCTAAACAAAAATTACCTGTTTTATTTATAAGATACAACCACAATAACAATATATCAGATGAACTTTTGCACGACAGTACACAATGTCGTTCAAACACAAATGAAATTGTTTTAGCATCTACTACTGGTGTAGTAGGTGGGATTCCAACTACTATTATCCTAGATACAGGTGCAGCTGTGAGCGTTTTGTCTTTTAATTTCTATAAAAAGATGTGTGAATTGGAACCCGTGCCTGAGTTTCCTGCCCAAAACTGTAAAATAACTACTGCACTAGGTAATAAGTCATGTAGGGTTACGAAGCAAGTTTTTGTAAACATTAAAATAGGTAATGGAACCGTACAATGGCCATTCCTGGTTGTACAAAACCTTGTGACAAATTGCATATTAGGAATAGATATTATGAGCGAGAAGGACTGCATTATAGACTTCTCCGAAGGTAAATGTATATTAAAGGATAAAGGCAGTGTAATTATTATTGATTTGGACAGGAGAACTCTAAAGCATGACAAACACTGTACAGGGTACAAGGTTCAGTTAGTACTTGACAATGACATTCAAGACACGCACACACACTCATCTGACACAGAGCTAATGGACTTGAAAACATTGCTTGATCATAAGATAAATGAAGCTACAGCTCTCAGTGCACATGAACGTATAAAACTACAGGAAGTGTTATCCAAATATTTACAAGTTTTTACCAAACGAATAGGTGTTATCAACACATATGTGTACAAGATTGAAGTTAAGCCTCACAAGATCTTCTACCACAAGACATATAACGTACCGTTATCTCAACGACCTGCTGTGTGGCAAGAATTAAAACAAATGTTAGACTGGAAGGTCATTGAACCATCCACCTCACCTTACTGTAGTCCTCTACTTGTTGTCAAAAAATCAAATGGAAGCATTAGGTTAGTGTTAGACGCACGAGCAATTAATGAAATAATTTTACCAGTTCACACAAAACCCGAAAATTTAGAAGAGCAATTACAGAAATTTCTAGATGCAAAATATTTTTCCACAATAGATCTCGCTAATTCATTTTGGCAGGTGGGTATCACTCCTGATTCTCGGAAATATACTGCATTTATGTTCGGGGGGCGAACCTATCAGTTTTGTGTTCTACCTTTCGGACTGAATGTCAGTTCTGGGGTATTCATTACAGCCCTGGATACCGTGCTTGGCGACGATTTAGTTGAGACAGTCACACACTATGTAGATGATATACTGATAGCTACACAGTCTTGGAATGAACACGTTGACACACTTCAAAGAATTTTAGAAAAATTTGCACAAGCTGGAGTCACAGCCAATCTTAGAAAATCAAAGTTTGGTTGCAGTGAGATAAAATATTTAGGACATATCATTAATTCACAGGGCATACGTCCTGATCCCAGTAAATTAGATGCTATCAGAAACTTTCCTAGCCCTCGAACTAAAAAGCAGTTAAAATCATTCCTTGGGCTATGTTCATTTTTCAGACGTTTTTCGCCACAACCACTTTTGAACAGTAAACATCTGCTAAATCTACTCAGAAAGAATCAAGTTTGGATCTGGACAGAACAGTGCCAGAATGACTTTAATACAATTAAACATGCCTTAGTGAATGCAAACTTATTGAGCCATCCAGATTTCAATTTAGATTTTTGTATGACTTGTGACGCTTCACGTACTGGCTTGGGATGTTGCTTATTTCAAGTTGTAAAGAATAAAGAAAAGGAACAGATAAGAATTATTGGGTTTGCGAGTCGTACTTTATCTGAATGTGAGCGTACATACTCCACTACTGAGTTAGAAACACTTTCCATAGTATGGGCATTCAAGAAATTCAATTATTATTTATTTGGAAAACATACAGTAATTTACACTGACCACCAGGCCCTGACATTTTTGTTAACTTGTAAACTTGTACATCCTAGACTATCACGATGGGCAGTTACACTTCAGAACTACTCTTTTGAAATTAAATACATAAGAGGTAAGGACAACACCATTGCAGACGCTTTGTCTAGACTTCCACGAGGTATGAATGATACCAACAGTGACTTGGAAAATGTAAATGACTACAGGATTCTCTTAATGCAAGATAAGCAGTATCACCAATATTATATTGATATGTGCAGAAACATGGCTGAATTACAAAAATCTGATCCTCACTGGTATAAGATAATAACATTACTGGTAGAAAAACACAATCATCCTTTGACTAAGTATTACAAGTTACACAATGATGTGTTATTTTATCGCCGACATCCAAATGCTACTAACTGGTGTGTATGCATTCCCAAAGAGTCTGAACGTAATCTGATTTGGCACACACACTTAGTTTGGGGTCATTATGGGACGAAAAAGTGTTTAGCAAAGATCAGCACATACTGTTATTTTAGCAATATGAGAAGAAAAATTTACAGGGAACTGAAAACATGTGTCATATGTCAAAAATCAAAACCTCAGAATTTATCCACAAAAACAGATTTACATTCTATTTTACCCAGTAAACCCCTGGAAATTCTGTGTACTGACATCAGTGGACCGCATCCAGCAAGCTCTGGAGGCGTCAAATATATCTTAGCTTTTTACGATATATTTTCTAAACATGTAAAACTTTATGCTTTAAAATCCGCCACTGCAAGTGCTATAATACGAAGATTCTCAAGTGATTACCTGACGCACGTGGGAAAACCTAAAGCAATTTTGTCAGATAATGCAGCATACTACTCTGGGTACAAATGGAGAAATTTCTTGAAGGACAATAACATTAAAAGTATATTTATTTCGAGGTTTAGTCCACAATGTAACGCGACTGAGAGACTTTTCCGAGAATTAAACCGATTCATGAGGACCTATATTTCATCAAAACATACTAATTGGGTGTCCTACCTAAGTCTTTTCGAAGATGTACACAATAACTTAAATATTTACAATACAAATTACACACCTAACGAGATCATGTTCAATTGCAAACAGAACGATCAGTGGATAGAACCATTACCTAAGTTGTCAGACAAGGAAATCACACCAGAACAGAAAATAAAAGAAGTTTTGACTACGCTGACACATCACGCACAGATACGAAACAAACATCACAGAAACACAATAAAAAGAAAACAAAAATTCGAGGTAGGAATGCTTGTACTACTTCGTACTCATCATAAATCTGTAGCACTAAAACGACGCAACGCTAAGTGGCGTCTGCTATATGAAGGACCTTATATAATTATTAACATACCGCATCCTGGTGCGTATCTGTTACAACATCGTAGAACTAACAAAATTATTGGGCTATACGCACACCGAGATCTTAGAGCATTTCATGCGGAATAATGTCAAAGTCATACCCATCAAAACATTGCTAAGCAACTCGAAAAACTCTGTTGCTACAACACAGATAATAAGTAGTATAGAAATTTTCATTTCAGCGGTTCCAGTGACGCAGTTGAAGGCAGAAGAACTCTTCTTTCAGCGCGCGCCACCACCTGGAAGACGGAATATTAAAATAAAATTTATGTTTACGTAGCAGTGAATGATATATTAATTTTTCACGAAACATTTGTTACTGTAGGTACCACTGACTTGGTATGACACCTGACGAACCGACAGACGTCATCTGTGAAGCGATCTTTTACTTCGAAAAATAGATTAGACGCACATCTCTCAACACGAAAAGCATCTATCAGTAGTCAAGGCCACACAGACACTATACACACACGCACAAAACGCGAGGAATCGAACAGTTTTCCGTCTCTTATTATTTTGAATATTTATTGAATAGTGAAAATGCCTGGTCTTGCCTACTGATGTAATGAATGTTGTGTCTAACCAATCTTAATTTCAGATGATATCATAAAATAAACATCGATAAAATTCCAGCAAAACCGATAAAGAGGACGTCAATATCTGCAATTCATGTAATCAAATGTGACACAATGTAATAACCCATAGCTATGTAATGATGATGTAAACATGTTTATGTGCAACTGAATTATGTTTATGCTAAGAAAATATGTGACGTGTATATGTACGATTACTCATGTTTATTTTTCTTTCAATGATGTATAATGTAACTGTTACTATGTAAAAAAAAATTGGAACAAAACGAGTGCCAAAAAGACATTGCATAGTGAACCACTGTTCACGGACATTAACGAACATTACTAACTCTGCAACCACGCAGAAACCTATGTGAAAGAAACGGTTAATGCCATTCATTATGCATCGTACCTATGTAAACGCGATGAACCATTTCTTTGATTAATAACTACGAACATTTAGGTGAGCTATATTCAGCAAAAAAAAAACTGAAAATGTGAAGTGCATAATTCGTGCATCGTCTAGTGACATTACTACAGTACCTAACTTCAAGATGTTAACTGGATTAAATGGACACAAAGTGCCTGTCCAGAAAACAACACGACGGGTGGAAGAATTTTGGTTGGAACTTCAGGGAATGAAATGTTCTCGAAATGTGACGGACACTCTTACCTGGACTGTCCAATGGATCGACGCCAGCTATGTGCCGTCCGAGGTTCTGCAACCAAGCTTCCACGGAATGTAAAAAACGAACTGCACGTGGACCAATTACACGACGGGTCACGTCAGATCTGTAATAAACAATGCTTTTTGTCACAACGAACTGTAGCACAACGACTATAATGGAAATGGGAAATGGATACGCTTATCTATTAATCACTTTGTTATACAACGATGTTACTGTGATCAAAAAACTTTACCACAACGACACTAACCTGTAAAAAATTATTGTGCAGCAGGTGAATATGAACTGAAATAACGTCACGATGTGTATAGGTCAACGCACCTGAAACATACGGACATTTTTCTTTGAAGTATTTCAAAACAATACTATGTAACTAAGAAACATTCAACAATCTAAGTTGTATTGTGTTATAACAAATATTGTAAATTTAAAACTAAGTTACCTGTCATAGAATGTAGTCTTCATATGAAATCTTGCTTGAATATTTTCTTTGTGCAACGATTTAGAAACGCGCGCACACGAACAATATGAACTGCAATACTGTGCCACGTGATCTAACTGTACAATATAACGGCAGTGCCGGAGTCACACAGACGCTTCTGCGCATGCGCGCACTCTATCTGCCAACATAAGAACTTTTACGGCGCACCCGCGTCATTCAAATTTTGTATATAATGTGTATAATGTGTGTAATGTAAGTCATGTAAATAGTTGTAGATAACTTAGATTTTCTTGTGCCTTTAGGTGAATTGCTCGCCTGCAGGTGTGTCCTTTCGCCTCGCAATTCAGGGGGCAATATAAAGGCACATTTGCATGCCGAGCGTGAGTTTCCTGGGAAACGCGAAATCTTAATTAAATAAAGCCTATGGCACAGAACTGCAGCGCTATGTCGCTGATAAAACAAAAAAGGAATTACGATACTCTGATGTTTGATTGAGAAGAGAGCTCTGGTAGAAGTGGTGCGAGAAGCACGTATTTTATTTTATTGTCTGGCACACCGCCATATTTTCATGTTATAGAAGAATACTGCGAGTTGCAACCACACTAGGCACTCGATTCTGAAAAGAATTTGTATTTATAAAAGTAAGTAGGATTATGAACTGTAGGCAATTTCATTGAATATATCTGATTTAACTAACTATGTAACTTTTTTATGTTCAGTAGACAATCACCTCTGTACGACGTATTGGCATGGCTGGCAAATCATTGTAATATTGAGATTAGATTATGAGTCCGTACCTACCGCAGCAGTCTTTGGAAACGATTTAATTACGAAGTCCGATTATTTCAGTTTTATTTCACGGTCAACTACGAGTAACATTGCCTTTACCAAATAGCCATTGTCAAGCGTCTGATTCCGAATAATTAAACGTCCACGTACCAGATAAGGAAATATCAATTACAACCAATCACAATCATATACATCACAAATAGTGAATAATTGAAATATTTTATTTATTTTATTTTATTTTATTTATTTTTCACATCCGACATAAATTGTCGAGACGTAACAGACATAAGAAAGAAACTTATTCAGACAACTCAGACAGATGTAAACACAGAAAAGTATAACAAAACCGAAATTTCGGAAATGATTCTGACCCACAGTCTTCTTGTCCCGAAATGTATCAGAGACGGAGGACGAGAAGAGGAAACATAGATCAATCTGACAAACAGCAAGAAAGTTTTATAAAACACCGAAACTTACAACCTTTTCCTTCAGACCAGAAAACCATTCACCCTGTAATTTTCATGAAAGCTTTCAAAGGCGCATTTTCTCGCAAGTGGAGTGAGCGGAGGAAAATTAATTTTGCTGTATCTTATAAACAAGGAAATGCAGCTATTTGGACCTATAATGAGGTAGACAGATGCCAAACTTTTCAGGAATTCGAAAATGCTTTCCCGTCAAAATTCTGGTCACATACCGTGCAGGAAAGAATAAGGAGACAGATCGTAGAACCCGAACCATTTAATCCAAAGTAGGGAAATCTTAGACGTTACTTTGAGAAGTATATAAATAAGACGCATTTCTTGTGAGAACCTGCCGCGTCTAGAGATCTGCTCCGTGCGTTGAAAGCACGTTTACCGTTCTATATCAAAGATAAATTGTTACATATCCCGGATTACGACATAGAATATTTTCTCCCGGCTCTAGATACTGTTGATCTGTTATTTGAAGATCAGCGTAGCAGCCGACATGACAACAAACAATATGACAGTCGTACTTCTAACCAAAACAAGCAGTATAGTCAACCTCATCAATACACACCACCTACTGTAGCATATGTTGCGCCGCAATTTGGCCCTGCAGCGAAGGCAAATTATGCTGGCAACAGTGGACCTAATATGCAACCACCCATCTTGAACACTAGCCCCACATTCTCGCCTAGCGACAATGGCTACAAGCGCGGGCGGAACAGTAAACAAAACCGCAATTATGAAAATGTCCAAAACTGGCAAAATAACCGACAAAATTTTAATTACACCTGTAACCAAAACCAACAGGGTCAGGTTTGGTACAGTAATAACCCAAACTACGGAATGCAATATCCAGCATATCCGCAGCTTCAGAATGTAAACAACGGCGCATGGCAACATCAAACTCAATCACAGCCACTGCCGCAAAGGAATTACAGCAATGCAGAACAGAACACAACACAACAGACACCTAATGCAACTTTTACACAGCAACAAGGAAGGAATGTGGATGATTGGAATAGACAGTACCCGAATGTAAACATAAAAGAGGTAGACAATAACCCACCTACAACAAGACTGACTGACGGAACACAAGACAAACATTTAAACTAATGACCGCCACTACTAGACCCCAATTGTGGCTGAGAAATACTATGGAGGCGACTTTGATTTACAAGAATTATTTAAGACTGACACAGTAAGTATTGAACACGAAAAAGTAAGAAGTATTTACAAACATAAACCTGTTTCGTACGTTATAATTATGGTCAAAATTTATCAGATGAACTCACTGAAAATGATGACAATATTTGCCGTTCATCACACAAAATAGTAGTACTTGCTTCCACTAAAGGAAAAGTAGGAAGTATAACTACAAGTCTCACATTAGATACTGGTGCAGCTTTAAGCGTATTATCTGACAATTTTTACAATTTAATGCCAGAACATGTGTTTCCAGTGCAAGGATGCAACATACTGACTGCTGTAGGTAACAAGACTATTAGTATTAAGAAGCAAGTTTATATACCAGTACAAGTAGAGAATGGATCGATAAATCGGGCAATCTTAGTTGTACCTAATTTAATATGTGATGCTATACGGGGACCGGATTTCTTGTGTGAAAAGGACGCTATAATTGACTTTTCTGCACAAACATATAGTTTTAAGGATTTTGGCAATCAGTACACCATGCACTTAGAAACTAGTGAAGTAACCCATGATAAACACTGTCCAGGATACAAGTTACAGATAATACATGAACATGATGATACAGAGACATGCACACCAGTACCTAAGCAAGACATGTTTGAGACAGATGCAGCTATACAGAGTAAGGTACAGCAATCATTGGCCTTATCTGAGGATGAACGAAATGAACTAGCAGAACTATTGCATAGATATGCCAGTGTTTTCTCAAATAGACCAGGAGTAATTAACACATATTCTTATAACATTGAAGTGAAGCCTCATACAGTATTCTACCACAGATCATATAGTGTACCACACTCACAGAAAGCAGCAGTTTGGAAAGAGTTAAAACAGATGCTGGAGAGGAATATTATTGAGCTTAGCACATCTTCATATTACAGCCTACTATTAGTTGTAAGGAAAGCTAATGGTTGCATTAGACTTGTGTCAGATGCTAGGGAAATAAACCAGATTATACTACCTGTTAGAACTAAGCCTGAGAACCTTGAAGAGCAACTGCAGAAATTTCTAGATGCAAGATATTTTAGTTCCTCAGATTTGGTCAATTCCTTCTGACAAACAAGACTGGAACCTTAGTATAGAAAATACACAGCTTTTTCGTTTAATGGAAAGAGTTATCAACTTTGTGTACTGCCTTTTGGCTTGAATATCAGCTCTGGTGTTTTCATCTCAGCCTTAGAGACGGTACTGAATGAAGACTTAAAACATTCTGTCACACACTACGTGGATGATCTTTTGATAGCCACCCATACATGGGATGAACATTCATACATTCTTAACAAGGTATTAAACATATTTACGGAATGTGGTGTTACAGTGAATCTATCTAAGTTTGCTTGTGAACAAATAAAATTTCTAGGACATATAATAAAAGTACAAGGCATAAGGCCAGATCCCATGAAGCTGGATGTACTGAAGAATCTCCCAGCACCAAGAACAAAGAAACAACAAAGGTCACTAATTGGGTTTTTCTAATTTTTTAGAAACTTTTTACCTCACCCACTTCTAAACAACCCACATCTACTCAAACTACTTAAGAAAAACCAGACTTGGCATTGGAGAGGAGTGTCAGGAAGGCTTTGAGAAAATTAAACATGCACTTATGAGTGCAGACATACACTCCTGGAAATGGAAAAAAGAACACATTGACACCGGTGTGTCACACCCACCATACTTGCTGCGGACACTTCGAGAGGGCTGTACAAGCAATGATCACACGCACGGCACAACGGACACACCAGGAACCGCGGTGTTGGCCGTCGAATGGCGCTAGCTGCGCAGCATTTGTGCACCGCCGCCGTCAGTGTCAGCCAGTTTGCCGTGGCATACGGAGCTCCATCGCAGTCTTTAACACTGGTAGCATGCCGCGACAGCGTGGACGTGAACCGTATGTGCAGTTGACGGACTTTGAGCGAGGGCGTATAGTGGGCATGCGGGAGGCCGGGTGGACGTACCGCCGAATTGCTCAACACGTGGGGCGTGAGGTCTCCACAGTACATCGATGTTGTCGCCAGTGGTCGGCGGAAGGTGCACGTGCCCGTCGACCTGGGACCGGACCGCAGCGACGCACGGATGCACGCCAAGACCGTAGGATCCTACGCAGTGCCGTAGGGGACCGTACCGCCACTTCCCAGCAAATTAGGGACACTGTTGCTCCTGGGGTATCGGCGAGGACCATTCGCAACCGTCTCCATGAAGCTGGGCTACGGTCCCGCACACCGTTAGGCCGTCTTCCGCTCACGCCCTAACATCTTGCAGCCCGCCTCCAGTGGTGTCGCGACAGGCGTGAATGGAGGGACGAATAGAGACGTGTCGTATTCAGCGATGAGAGTCGCTTCTGCCTTGGTGCCAATGATGGTCGTATGCGTGTTTGGCGCCGTGCAGGTGAGCGCTACAATCAGGACTGCATACGACCGAGGCACACAGGGCCAACAGCCGGCATCATGGTGTGGGGAGCGATCTCCTACACTGGCCGTACACCACTGGTGATCGTCGAGGGGACACTGAATAGTGCACGGTACATCCAAACCGTCATCGAACCCATCGTTCTACCATTCCTAGACCGGCAAGGGAACTTGCTGTTCCAACAGGACAATGCACGTCCGCATGTATCCCGTGCCACCCAACGTGCTCTAGAAGGTGTAAGTCAACTACCCTGGCCAGCAAGATCTCCCGATCTGTCCCCCATTGAGCATGTTTGGGACTGGATGAAGCGTCGTCTCACGCGGTCTGCACGTCCAGCACGAACGCTGGTCCAACTGAGGCGCCAGGTGGAAATGGCATGGCAAGCCGTTCCACAGGACTACATCCAGCATCTCTACGATCGTCTCCATGGGAGAATAGCAGCCTGCATTGCTGCGAAAGGTGGATATACACTGTACTAGTGCCGACATTGTGCATTCTCTGTTGCCTGTGTCTATGTGCCTGTGGTTCTGTCAGTGTGATCATGTGATGTATCTGACCCCAGGAATGTGTCAATAAAGTTTCCCATTCCTGGGACAATGAATTCACGTTGTTCTTATTTCAATTTCCAGGAGTGTATTATGCCACCCAGATTTTAGCTCAGAATTCCGTTTAGCTTGTGATGCTGCCAACTATGGTTTAGGAGCATGTATTTTCCAAGTTGTAAATAAAGATGGTAAGGAAGAAGTTAGAATTATAGGATTTGCTAGCAGAAATTTGACCGAATGTGAAAGATCTCACACAACTACAGAACTAGAAACATTAGCCATAGTCTGGGGTTTCTAGAAATTTAACTATTATATTTTTGGCAAGCACACAAGGGTATACACAGATCATCATGCGTTGACATTGCTTCTACAATGTAAATTATTACACCCCAGATTAGCCAGGTGGGCGATTTCCCTTCAAGGATACTCATTTGAAATAATTCACATTAAAGGTACAGATAATGTCATAGCAGACACATTATCACGACTTCCACAAGGATTAAGTAAGGATACAACAGAACCAGAGAACCTCGATGATTACAGACTTTTGCTAATGCAGAATAGCAATTATACTCAGTATTACAAAGACTTGTGTACGAACATGGAAACACTACAGATGGCGGACCCTCATTGGTCAAAAATTAGGAATGTTATCACAGATCAGCCTCAGCACACACTGTGTAGTAGATACAAACAAGATAAAGGAGTATTATTTTACAGAAGACACATTTTGAGTAAAAACTGCTGCGTTTCTATTCCCTAGGAATATGAAGGATATCTTATTTGGCATACACATTTTCTCTTTGGCCGTTATAGTTCTAAGAAATGTTTTTCTAAACTAAGCTCATACTGTTACTTCACGAACATGAGGAGAAAAGTACATAACACACTCAAAACTTGTACCATATGTCAGAAAGCAAAACCAAGTAACCAGTCACACAGAACAGAACTACATTCAATACTGCCTACCAAACCATTGGAAAGGATTAGTACTGACATATCTGGACCTCATCCTACAAGCTCTGGAGGAGCAACATATATACTTTTATTTTATGATGTTTTAGCAAACATGTAAAATTATTTGCACTGAAATCTGCAACAGCAAATGCCATTATCAGGACATTTAAGAACGATTACATATTACATGTAGAAAAACCTGTTAAAATCCTATCAGACAATGCCTCGTGCTATACAGGATTTCGATGGAGGAAATTTTTATCCGACAGCAACATACAACCCATATTCATTAGTAAATTTGCACCACAAGGTAACCCAGCAGAAAGTGTACTTAGGGAACTCACTCGGTTTATCAGGACTTACATACCAAATAAGAAAAACAAATGGGTAAGCCTATTGAATTCATTTCAGGAGGTGCACAATAATCTAAACATATATGACACTACCTATACACCTATGGAAATCATGTTTAGTATAGCAGAAAGAAATGAATGGAGTAATCCAATACCGAAGTTGAAACACGAAGAAATCCCACTAGAAGACAAGCTATGGGAAGTCTACATTACATTGGAAAGGGAAAGTAAGATAAGAAAAGGACACTACAGTAAACAAACTAAGAAAAGACTAAACTGCAAGCAAGGTGAACTTGTACTTTTGCGTACTCACCACAGATCCTCAGCTCTGATGCATAGGAATGCTAAGTGGAGACTTGTCTACGACGGTCCATACATAATCCACGGGATACCGCATCCAGGAGCGTACTTACTAAAGAACAGGAGAAATGACAAGATTATAAGATTATATCCACATAAATTGTAAAACATTTCCAGGGGCAGATGTGGACTCTGACCATAATCTATTGGTTATGAACTGTAGATTAAAACTGAAGAAACTGAAAAAAGGCGGGAATTTAAGGAGATGGGACCTGGATAAACTGACTAAAACAGAGATCATACATAGTTTCAGGGAGAGCATAACGGAACAATTGACAGGAATGGGGGAAAGAAATACAGTAGAAGAAGAATGGGTAGCTTTGAGGGATGAAGTAGTGACGGCAGCAGAGGATCAAGTAGGTAAAAAGGAAAGGGCTAGTAGAACTCCTTGGGTAACAGAAGAGATATTGAATTCAATTGATGAAAGGAGAAAATATAAAAATGCAGTAAATGTAGGAGGGAAAAAGGAATATAAACGTCTCAAAAACGAGATTGACAGGAAGTGCAAAATGGCTAAGCAGGGATGGCTAGAGAACAAATGTAAGAATGTAGAGGCTTATCTCACTAGGGGTAAGATAGATACTGCCTACAGGAAAATTAAAGAGACCTTTGGAGAAAAGAGAACCACTTGCATGAATATCAAGAGCTCAGATGGAAACCCAGTTCTAAGCAAAGAAGGGAAAGCAGAAAGGTGGAAGGAGTATATAGATGGTCTAAACAAGGGCGATGTACTTGAGGACAATATTATGGAAATGGAAGAGGATGTAGATGAAAATGAAATGGGAGATATAATACTGCGTGAAGAGTTTGACAGAGCACTGAAAGATCTGAGTCGAAACAAGGCCCCGGGAGTAGACAACATTCCATTAGAACTACTGACGGCCTTGGGAGAGCCAGTCCTGACGAAACTCCACCATCTGGTGAGCAAGATGTATGAGACAGGCGAAATACCCTCAGACTTCAAGAAGAATATAATAATTCCAATCCCTAAGAAAGCAGGTGTTGACAGATAGGAAAATTACCGAACTATCAGTTTAATAAGTCACAGCTGGAAAATACTAACGCGAATTATTTACAGACGAATGGAAAAACTAGTAGAAGCCGACCTCGGGGAAGATCAGTTTGGATTCCGTAGAAATATTGGAACACGTGAGGCAATACTGACCCTACGACTTATCTTAGAAGCTAGGTTAAGGAAAAGGAATTCTACGTTTCTAGCATTTGTAGACTTAGAGAAAGCATACTAGTAATTACATAAGGAAATTTCCACTGCGCACGGACGAGATACCAACGTGCGGATAATCAACATACCACTAGTGATTAATATTGTATTCCCAATGTGAGTAGCATAGTGCACTTCAGTAATTATAGGTATGATTAACGCTATTGTGATTTCATTATTTGTTTAATCCGTGGTAATAAAATTTCAACTCTGTATGTAAACTGTATTTTCAGTATTTATCTCATTTTAGCTCAGAAATAACGTGGCCCACGAACCTCCTTCTTACAGCGACCAAATTCTCAAAGTATATGTCCGATGCCATCATATCACGGTTTAAATATATTCACTGACTTTTTAAATATTTCCATCCATCTCAATTCAGTTAAACAAAAACCAAAATAATATAAATAATCATATATATATATATATATATATATATATATATATATATATATATATAACTTCTACTTATTTTGATAAATAATATATACAACTCTTACTTTCTTTAATCAAAAGAAAGTCGGCATTAAATCGTTGATAAACATGCATGTTATATCACTGATGCCAACATATGAGCCAGAAGTACTGTGAAGAATAATACAGGCAAATACACGTGGAAATATCGAATTTTATTATGCGTTGGGCTTTGCAAAAGCGCTTCAGTGATATGTTCACGTTAAAAATTTTATTTATCCGTAATGTACATCATCATTTTCTTTCATAATTTCGTTTCTTTACACGTGATAATAGTGCAGTGCAAAGTTAAACTTCGGTACTACGCAGATACATAGTTTTAGCGATAAAATGCGTTAAAAGTCTTGTCATTAGACGGTAATCTTCTCCCCTAAAATGATGCTTGATCAGCTTGATATTTGCCCACAGTCCCTTGTATAGCTAATAAAAGCTACGATCTGCGAGCTTAGCAAGTTATTTTATTACACTTTGGTACTATGCAAATACGTAGTTTTAGCGATAAAGTGGATTAAAGGTCTTGTTATGAGACGGTAATCTTCTCCCCTAAAATGATGTTTGATCAGCTTGATATTTGCTCACAGTCTCTTGTATAGCTAATAAGAGCTATGAGCTGCGAGCTTAGCAAGTTATTTTAGTACATCACGTGTTATATCACAGTTATAAATGTCACTGATTAATCACTTTTCTTGTAAGTTTGTTAATAGTAGCGAAGTGTTATAAAGCACATAAATTTTTATGTTTCTGGTAAATTCAATAGGGAGAGCAAAGTCTGATGGAATTTCCATCGTGCAATCATTGAATCATCAGCCTTTAGTCTTTAGCCTTTAGCTTTAGGACTGCTGATATTATCATTATTTAATTACAGGTGTTCCTTTTATATTTTTCCAGCAATCTATATAGGCTCAACTGATGATTTCTTTGTGTGAAACATAACAGTATTGCCTTCCATGGGCTATCGTTGATGGCCGCACAGACAGTTAGCATTCACCTTAACTCGGACATTTCATACCGAATAAGTTGCGTGTTTTCGTGTGTACTGTATAAAAATATTATCGTGTGAACGTTCTTACAGTGAAGAATGATCTCACGGTCAGTAAACTGTATGCCACGGTTCTCCATGTACCACGTGGCCATGGCTACACAGACAATGAGCTCTCATCGTTCATCAATGGCTTTCATTTAAGGCAGTATAGGTGTGCAAACATACGTTGAGAAAGAATATTACTGTGTGAATGTAATGGGAATCAAGATCTATTAAATGGTGCGTAATGTGTATACCATGGTCTTAAAAAAGCCGTGTGCGCATGACTGTACAGACAATGGGCAACCGCTCCTTGTGCATAGCTTTCAGATCAGGCAGTGTGCGTGTGTTAATGTAAATTTGATATAGATCTTTTGTGTGCGTTGTAGTCGATGTGTGGACGATGTCGCTGTGAGTAAGGTATGTGAAATATCTCTACTACGCTCGCACGTGGTCACAACAACATAGACGATGAGGTTTCTTCTTCTTGGCCTGTACGATGTTGTGTATTATGTTACGCTGATATACCGATGACCCGACCTTCTTTTTGTTATTACAGTTTCTTGCTTAACTTCTACAATCAGGAGGTAGGTGTGCACTCTCTGTGTGCCGTTTGTAAATATTCAATCTCCGTTCTGATTGCTCACATTTTCTGGTAGGCGTACGGTGCCGTAGTTGATTTCTTCAGACATTTAAAGTGACTGTGTTACGGCCCAGTTATAAACCCGACCAATTAGTTACTGATGATAGTTCCCTTCCATATCCGTTGTACTAAATTAAATTATAATGAGACCATTTAGCATACTGAGATGGTACATACCTACTGTATGTACTTACAAAGTTATATGATTTGTTTTCCCACCACACACTTGCTTTCAAATAATACACGTTGGTGTAGCATACGTAAAAACTCTGTGTTGCTCACGCACGTACTTTCGTAGCCCATTAACCGTAAATAACTGGGTCCGTTTACACACTTCTGATGAACACATAGAGCGAGAATACTCATTGAGGATAGGAATGAGTGGCATAATTAAGCTGAGTGGCATACGATACATTTCTTTCACTTTATAGCGTATCATATTACCGTGCTATGCAGATGAGAAGCTGGTAGAAAAGGATACGCGCTCGAATTTTGACTTCTCCCCACAGCACAACTCCTACTTCATTTCTCCTCTCTAGGAATTTGCCCGAGTTAAAACGAGAGGAAAACTGAAACAACCCAATTTATTGCGCATGTATTATTAGCGCAGAATTATACTACACATACCAGAAAATAATTGGAGACAATTCCTCTCTATGGCAGCTTGACTTCAGTTTGTATATCCCGGCACGTCATGATAGTGTTTTTAAACAAGCTACAAATAAACTCAGTGGAGAAGCAGGGAGGATCACAAACAAAATATCCCAAATCTGTCAACTCTCAGATTTAAGGATGTACGTTTCTACTACAAAGAAGTTAGCTACATAGGGGAGAACAGATTACAGTAATGTCTGCAATATTCTTTCAGAATTTTTCATCCAATACACTCCCATACATGTTGCAGCCATGAAATACACCCATACAGATTGGTCACAAATGCGGACAAATGCCTAGCACATGATCCTCCCCAGAGTCATTAGAGACATCGGGTCACCGATATTATGGCTGGTTACATAACACTCTCTAACAACTATAAAATCAGATTGCGTAAATCGGCATCATGTGATGTTCGTAATGCAGTAGTGAATGTAGCACTTACTGATGACTATTATCGTGTATATATCACAGACCTTTCAGTAATACTGAAATGAGTTTCATAAATGCCATAGACTGGCGTTCGGGTTTAGTCTATTGTTGATTTCATTGTAACGACAGGGAGACAGTCAGACATAGAATAAACGGAAAATGAGACGTACTTTTAATTCGGCAACTATTATTATTGCAGATGTACACTAAAAAGTAAGAGAACAGTTGGTGAAATACGTAAAATTTATTTTTTGCTCTACATAAACCAAAGATTGTTAATGAAAATTGAAAAAAAAACCACAAACAACATTAAATGAACACAGAAAAAAAAAAACGAAACACGAAACGATAAACGAAATCTAAAAGAAACAGAACAAAATTGGAACACAAACATGAACTTTAGGAACAAACAAACATTTTTTCAGTGGGTGCAAGCGGCACCCGAGGGTTGACTACAAAGACTCTTAGCTGTACCCTCCTCAACATCTACACGAACGTCCTCCATCTTGGCAGCACTCATGAGACTCTCAGCTGCCCGCTCCTCTAAACCTTGACTGGCTTGTTTCATCTCGGCAGCATTCGCGAGACACTTAGCTGCACCTTCCTCCTCATTTCCACATGCTTTGTTAATCTCAGCAGCATCCTTGAGACTCTCATCTTCCCCTTGCTCAATCTCTCCACTTGATTCACCGATCTTGGCAGCACCCAATCGACTCTCAACTGTCTTCTCCTGTAAATCTTGATGGGCGTGTTCCATCCTGGCAGCACTCATGAGACTCTCAACTGCCCATTCATCCTCATCTCCACATACTGTGTCAATCTCAGCAGCATCCACGAGACCATCACCTGCCCTTTCCTCAATCTCTCCACATGTTTCGCCCATCATGGCATTACCCATGAGACTCTCAACTGCCTCCTCCTCTAAATCTTGACATTCTTGTTCCATCTTGGCAGCATTAACGAGGCCCTTAGCGGCCCCTTCCACCTCATCTCCACATGCTTTGTCACCTTCAGCAGCATTCTCGAGACTCTCATCTGCCCCTTGCTCAGTCTCTCGACTTGCTTCACCCATTTTGGCACCACCCATGCAACTCTCAACTGTCATCTCCTGTAAATCTTGATGGGCTTGTTTCATCCTGGCAGCATTCATGAGACTCTCAACTGCCCCTTCATCCTCATCTTCACATACTGTGTCAATCTCAGCAGCATTCACGAGACCATCATCTGCCCCTTCCTCAATCTCTCCACATGCTTCACCCATCTTGGCAGCACTCATGAGACTCTCAGCTGCCTCCTCCTCTAAATTTTGACATTCTTGTTGCATCTTGGCAGCATTAACGAGGCCCTTAGAGGCCCCTTCCTCCTCATCTCCACATGCTTTGTCACCCTCAGCAGCATTCTCGAGACTCTCATCTGCCCCTTGCTCAGTCTCTCGACTTGCTTCACCCATTTTGGCACCACCCATGCCACTCTCAACTGTCTTCTCCTGTAAATCTTGATGGGCTTGTTTCATCCTGGCAGCATTCATGAGATCCTCAGCTGCCCCTTCATCCTCATGTTCACATACTGTGTCAATCTCAGCAGCATTCACGAGACCATCATCTGCCCCTTCCAGAATCTCTCCACATGCTTCACCCATCTTGGCAGCACTCATGAGACTCTCAGCTGCCTCCTCCTCTAAATTTTGACATTCTTGTTGCATCTTGGCAGCATTAACGAGGCCCTTAGCGGCCCCTTCCTCCCCATCTCCACATGCTTTGTCACCCTCAGCAGCATTCTCGAGACTCTCATCTGCCCCTTGCTCAGTCTCTCGACTTGCTTCACCCATTTTGGCACCACCCATGCAACTCTCAACAGTCTTCTCCTGTAAATCTTGATGGGCTTGTTTCATCCTGGCAGCATTCATGAGACTCTCAACTGCCCCTTCATCCTCATCTTCACATACTGTGTTAATCTCAGCAGCATTCACGAGACCATCATCTGCCCCTTCCTTAATCTCTCCACATGCTTCACCCATCTTGGCAGCACTCATGAGACTCTCAGCTGCCTCCTCCTCTAAATTTTGACATTCTTGTTGCATCTTGGCAGCATTAACGAGGCCCTTAGCGGCCCCTTCCTCCTCATCTCCACATGCTTTTTCACCCTCAGCAGCATTCTCAAGACTCTCATCTGCCCCTTGCTCAGTCTCTCCACTTGCTTCACCCATTTTGGCATCACCCATGCAACTCTCAACTGTCTTCTCCTGTAAATCTTGATGGGCTTGTTTCATCCTGGCAGCATTCATGAGACTCTCAACTGCCCCTTCATCCTCATCTTCACATAGTGTGTCAATCTCAGCAGCATTCTCGAGACCATCATCTGCCCCTTCCTCAATCTCTCCACATGCTTCACCCATCTTGGCAGCACTCATGAGACTCTCAGCTGCCTCCTCCTCTAAATTTTGACATTCTTGTTGCATCTTGGCAGCATTAACGAGGCCCTTAGCGGCCCCTTCCTCCTCATCTCCACATGCTTTGTCACCCTCAGCAGCATTCTCGAGACTCTCATCTGCCCCTTGCTCAGTCTCTCGACTTGCTTCACCCATTTTGGCACCACCCATGCAACTCTCAACTGTCTTCTCCTGTAAATCTTGATGGGCTTGTTTCATCCTGGCAGCATTCATGAGATCCTCAGCTGCCCCTTCATCCTCATCTTCACATACTGTGTCAATCTCAGCAGCATTCACGAGACCATCATCTGCCCCTTTCTGAATCTCTCCACATGCTTCACCCATCTTGGCAGCACACATGAGACTCTCAGCTGCCTCCTCCTCTAAATTTTGACATTCTTGTTGCATCTTGGCAGCATTAACGAGGCCCTTAGCGGCCCCTTCCTCCTCATCTCCACATGCTTTGTCACCCTCAGCATCATTCTCGAGACTCTCATCTGCCCCTTGCTCAGTCTCTCCACTTGCTTCACCCATTTTGGCAGCACCCATGCAACTCTCAACTGTCTTCTCCTGTAAATCTTGATGGGCTTGTTTCATCCTGGCAGCATTCATGAGATCCTCAGCTGCCCCTTCATCCTCATCTTCACATACTGTGTCAATCTCAGCAGCATTCACGAGACCATCATCTGCCCCTTCCTCAATCTCTCCACATGCTTCACCCATCTTGGCAGCACTCATGAGACTCTCAGCTGCCTCCTCCTCTAAATTTTGACATTCTTGTTGCATCTTGGCAGCATTAACGAGGCCCTTAGCGGCCCTTCCTTTCATCTCCACATGCTTTGTCACCCTCAGCAGCATTCTCGAGACTCTCATCTGCCCCTTGCTCAGTCTCTCCACTTGCTTCACCCATTTTGGCATCACCCATGCAACTCTCAACTGTCTTCTCCTGCAAATCTTGATGGGCTTGTTTCATCCTGGCAGCATTCATGAGATGCTCAGCTGCCCCTTCATCCTCATCTTCACATACTGTGTCAATCTCAGCAGCATTCACGAGACCATCATCTGCCCCTTCCTCAATCTCTCCACATGCTTCACCCATCTTGGCAGCACTCATGAGACTCTCAGCTGCCTCCTCCTCTAAATTTTGTCATTCTTGTTGCATCTTGGCAGCATTAACGAGGCCCTTAGCGGCCCCTTCCTCCTCATCTCCACATGCTTTGTCACCCTCAGCAGCATTCTCGAGACTCTCATCTGCCCCTTGCTCAGTCTCTCCAGTTGCTTCACCCATTTTGGCAGCACCCATGCAACTCTCAACTGTCTTCTCCTGTAAATCTTGATGGGCTTGTTTCGTCCTGGCAGCATTCATGAGATCCTCAGCTGCCTCTTCATCCTCATCTTCACATACTGTGTCAATCTCAGCAGCATTCACGAGACCATCATCTGCCCCTTCCTCAATCTCTCCACATGCTTCACCCATCTTGGCAGCACTCATGAGACTCTCAGCTGCCTCCTCCTCTAAATTTTGACATTCTTGTTGCATCTTGGCAGCATTAACGAGGCCCTTAGCGGCCCCTTCCTCCTCATCTCCACATGCTTTGTCACCCTCAGCAGCATTCTCGAGACTCTTATCTGCCCCTTGCTCAGTCTCTCGACTTGCTTCACCCATTTTGGCACCACCCATGCAACTCTCAACTGTCTTCTCCTGTAAATCTTGATGGGCTTGGTTCGTCCTGGCAGCATTCATGAGATCCTCAGCTGCCCCTTCATCCTCATCTTCACATACTGTGTCAATCTCAGCAGCATTCACGAGACCATCATCTGCCCCTTCCTCAATCTCTCCACATGCTTCACCCATCTTGGCAGCACTCATGAGACTCTCAGCTGCCTCCTCCTCTAAATTTTGACATTCTTGTTGCATCTTGGCAGCATTAAAGAGGCCCTTAGCGGCCCCTTCCTCCTCATCTCCACATGCTTTGTCACCCTCAGCAGCATTCTCGAGACTCTCATCTGCCCCTTGCTCAGTCTCTCGACTTGCTTCACCCATTTTGGCACCACCAATGCAACTCTCAACTGTCTTCTCCTGTAAATCTTGATGGGCTTGTTTCATCCTGGCAGCATTCATGAGATCCTCAGCTGCCCCTTCATCCTCATCTTCACATACTGTGTCAATCTCAGCAGCATTCACGAGACCATCATCTGCCCCTTCCTCAATCTCTCCACATGCTTCACCCATTTTGGTAGCACTCATGAGACTCTCAGCTGCCTATTCCTCTAAATTTTGACATTCTTGTGGCATCTTGGCAGTATTAACGAGGCCCTTAGCGGCCCCTTCCTCCTCATCTCCACATGCTTTTTCACCCTCAGCAGCATTCTCGAGACTCTCATCTGCCCCTTGCTCAGTCTCTCCACTTGCTTCACCCATTTTGGCATCACCCATGCAACTCTCAACTGTCTTCTCCTGTAAATCTTGATGGGCTAGTTTCATCCTGGCAGCATTCATGAGACTCTCAACTGCCCCTTCATCCTCATCTTCACATAGTGTGTCAATCTCAGCAGCATTCACGAGACCATCATCTGCCCCTTCCTCAATCTCTCCACATGCTTCACCCATCTTGGCAGCATTCATGAGACTCTCAGCTGCCTCCTCCTCTAAATTTTGACATTCTTGTTGCATCTTGGCAGCATTAACGAGGCCCTTAGCGGCCCCTTCCTCCTCATCTCCACATGCTTTGTCACCCTCAGCAGCATTCTCGAGACTCTCATCTGCCCCTTGCTCAGTCTCTCGACTTGCTTCACCCATTTTGGCACCACCAATGCAACTCTCAACTGTCTTCTCCTGTAAATCTTGATGGGCTTGTTTCATCCTGGCAGCATTCATGAGATCCTCAGCTGCCCCTTCATCCTCATCTTCACATACTGTGTCAATCTCAGCAGCATTCACGAGACCATCATCTGCCCCTTCCTCAATCTCTCCACATGCTTCACCCATCTTGGCAGCACTCATGAGGCTCTTAGCTGCCTCCTCCTCTAAATTTTGACATTCTTGTTGCATCTTGGCAGCATTAACGAGGCCCTTAGCGGCCCCTTCCTCCTCATCTCCACATGCTTTGTCACCCTCAGCAGCATTCTCGAGACTCTCTTCTGCCCCTTGCTCAGTCTCTCCACTTGCTTCACCCATTTTGGCAGCACCCATGCAACTCTCAACTGTCTTCTCCGGTAAATCTTGATGGGCTTGTTTCATCCTGGCAGCATTCATGAGATCCTCAGCTGCCCCTTCATCCTCATCTTCACATACTGTGTCAATCTCAGCAGCATTCACGAGACCATCATCTGCCCCTTCCTCAATCTCTCCACATGCTTCACCCATCTTGGCAGCACTCATGAGACTCTCAGCTGCCTCCTCCTCTAAATTTTGACATTCTTGTTGCATCTTGGCAGCATTAACGAGGCCCTTAGCGGCCCCTTCCTCCTCATCTCCACATGCTTTGTCACCCTCAGCAGCATTCTCGAGACTCTCATCTGCCCCTTGCTCAGTCTCTCGACTTGCTTCACCCATTTTGGCACCACCCATGCAACTCTCAACTGTCTTCTCCTGTAAATCTTGATGGGCTTGTTTCATCCTGGCAGCATTCATCAGATCCTCAGCTGCCCCTTCATCCTCATCTTCACATACTGTGTCAATCTCATCAGCATTCACGAGACCATCATCTGCCCCTTCCTCAATCTCTCCACATGCTTCACCCATCTTGGCAGCACTCATGAGACTCTCAGCTGCCTCCTCCTCTAAATTTTGACATTCTTGTTGCATCTTGGCAGCATTAACGAGGCCCTTAGCGGCCCCTTCCTCCTCATCTCCACATGCTTTGTCACCCTCAGCAGCATTCTCGAGACTCTCATCTGCCCCTTGCTCAGTCTCTCCACTTGCTTCACCCATTTTGGCACCACCCATGCAACTCTCAACTGTCTTCTCCTGTAAATCTTGATGGGCTTGTTTCATCCTGGCAGCATTCATGAGATGCTCAGCTGCCCCTTCATCCTCATCTTCACATACTGTGTCAATCTCAGCAGCATTCACGAGACCATCATCTGCCCCTTCCTCAATCTCTCCACATGCTTCACCCATCTTGGCAGCACTCATGAGACTCTCAGCTGCCTCCTCCTCTAAATTTTGTCATTCTTGTTGCATCTTGGCAGCATTAACGAGGCCCTTAGCGGCCCTTCCTCCTCATCTCCACATGCTTTGTCACCCTCAGCATCATTCTCGAGACTCTCATCTGCCCCTTGCTCAGTCTCTCCACTTGCTTCACCCATTTTGACATCACCCATGCAACTCTCAACTGTCTTCTCCTGTAAATCTTGATGGGCTTGTTTCATCCTGGCAGCATTCATGAGACTCTCAACTGCCCCTTCATCCTCATCTTCACATAGTGTGTCAATCTCAGCAGCATTCACGAGACCATCATCTGCCCCTTCCTCAATCTCTCCACATGCTTCACCCATCTTGGCAGCACTCATGAGACTCTCAGCTGCCTCCTCCTCTAAATTTTGACGTTCTTGTTGCATCTTGGCAGCATTAACGAGGCCCTTAGCGGCCCCTTCCTCCTCATCTCCACATGCTTTGTCACCCTCAGCAGCATTCTCGAGACTCTCATCTGCCCCTTGCTCAGTCTCTCGACTTGCTTCACCCATTTTGGCACCACCCATGCAACTCTCAACTGTCTTCTCCTGTAAATCTTGATGGGCTTGGTTCGTCCTGGCAGCATTCATGAGATCCTCAGCTGCCCCTTCATCCTCATCTTCACATACTGTGTCAATCTCAGCAGCATTCACGAGACCATCATCTGCCCCTTCCTGAATCTCTCCACATGCTTCACCCATCTTGGCAGCATTCATGAGACTCTCAGCTGCCTCCTCCTCTAAATTTTGACATTCTTGTTGCATCTTGGCAGCATTAACGAGGCCCTTAGCGGCCCCTTCCTCCTCATCTCCACATGCTTTGTCACCCTCAGCAGCATTCTCGAGACTCTCATCTGCCCCTTGCTCAGTCTCTCGACTTGCTTCACCCATTTTGGCACCACCAATGCAACTCTCAACTGTCTTCTCCTGTAAATCTTGATGGGCTTGTTTCATCCTGGCAGCATTCATGAGATCCTCAGCTGCCACTTCATCCTCATCTTCACATACTGTGTCAATCTCAGCAGCATTCACGAGACCATCATCTGACCCTTCCTCAATCTCTCCACATGCTTCACCCATCTTGGCAGCACTCATGAGGCTCTTAGCTGCCTCCTCCTCTAAATTTTGACATTCTTGTTGCATCTTGGCAGCATTAACGAGGCCCTTAGCGGCCCCTTCCTCCTCATCTCCACATGCTTTGTCACCCTCAGCAGCATTCTCGAGACTCTCATCTGCCCCTTGCTCAGTCTCTCCACTTGCTTCACCCATTTTGGCAGCACCCATGCAACTCTCAACTGTCTTCTCCGGTAAATCTTGATGGGCTTGTTTCATCCTGGCAGCATTCATGAGATCCTCAGCTGCCCCTTCATCCTCATCTTCACATACTGTGTCAATCTCAGCAGCATTCACGAGACCATCATCTGCCCCTTCCTCAATCTCTCCACATGCTTCACCCATCTTGGCAGCACTCATGAGACTCTCAGCTGCCTCCTCCTCTAAATTTTGACATTCTTGTTGCATCTTGGCAGCATTAACGAGGCCCTTAGCGGCCCCTTCCTCCTCATCTCCACATGCTTTGTCACCCTCAGCAGCATTCTCGAGACTCTCATCTGCCCCTTGCTCAGTCTCTCCACTTGCTTCACCCATTTTGGCACCACCCATGCAACTCTCAACTGTCTTCTCCTGTAAATCTTGATGGGCTTGTTTCATCCTGGCAGCATTCATGAGATGCTCAGCTGCCCCTTCATCCTCATCTTCACATAGTGTGTCAATCTCAGCAGCATTCACGAGACCATCATCTGCCCCTTCCTCAATCTCTCCACATGCTTCACCCATCTTGGCAGCACTCATGAGACTCTCAGCTGCCTCCTCCTCTAAATTTTGTCATTCTTGTTGCATCTTGGCAGCATTAACGAGGCCCTTAGCGGCCCTTCCTCCTCATCTCCACATGCTTTGTCACCCTCAGCATCATTCTCGAGGCTCTCATCTGCCCCTTGCTCAGTCTCTCCACTTGCTTCACCCATTTTGACATCACCCATGCAACTCTCAACTGTCTTCTCCTGTAAATCTTGATGGGCTTGTTTCATCCTGGCAGCATTCATGAGACTCTCAACTGCCCCTTCATCCTCATCTTCACATAGTGTGTCAATCTCAGCAGCATTCACGAGACCATCATCTGCCCCTTCCTCAATCTCTCCACATGCTTCACCCATCTTGGCAGCACTCATGAGACTCTCAGCTGCCTCCTCCTCTAAATTTTGACATTCTTGTTGCATCTTGGCAGCATTAACGAGGCCCTTAGCGGCCCCTTCCTCCTCATCTCCACATGCTTTGTCACCCTCAGCAGCATTCTCGAGACTCTCATCTGCCCCTTGCTCAGTCTCTCGACTTGCTTCACCCATTTTGGCACCACCCATGCAACTCTCAACTGTCTTCTCCTGTAAATCTTGATGGGCTTGGTTCGTCCTGGCAGCATTCATGAGATCCTCAGCTGCCCCTTCATCCTCATCTTCACATACTGTGTCAATCTCAGCAGCATTCACGAGACCATCATCTGCCCCTTCCTGAATCTCTCCACATGCTTCACCCATCTTGGCAGCACTCATGAGACTCTCAGCTGCCTCCTCCTCTAAATTTTGACTAGTTTCTTCAATCTCAGCAGCATTCACGAGACCCTTAGCTGCACCTTCCTCCTCATTTCCACATTCATTGTCAATCTCAGCAACATCCTTGAGACTCTCATCTGTCCCTACCTTAATCTCTCCACATACTTCACCCATCTTGGCAGCACCCATGCGACTCTCAACTGTCTTCTCCTGTAAATCTTGAAAGTGATTTTCCATCTTTGCAGCATTCACGAGACCCTTAGCTGCTCCTTCCTCCTCATCTCCACATAGTGGGTTAATCTCAGCAGCATCCATGAGACCATCATCTGCCCCTTCCTCTATCTCCCGACATACTTTGCCCATCTTTGCAGCATATATGAGACTCTCGGCTGCCTCCTCCTCTAAATCTTGACATTCTTGTTGCATCTTGGCAGTATCCACGAGACACTCAGCTACTCTCTCCTCCTCTTGAGCCATCTTTGCAGCATGCACCTAGGATACCAAGATATTGTTAGGTGCTTGGTTAAAGTAGAAACAACATTATACACTAGAACTTATATTATGAAATAATAATGAGTAAGAATTTTCAGACATTGCGGCGAACAAGAGGTTTATATGGATCAGCACTGTTTTATGTCACATTTAAATTAAATTCAAAATTTCAATAGTAGTGGTAATGTTTAACATTTAGTAAGATATTGGAATATTATTACCGCATAGGCATTAGAAGCTGATGACTTAGTGTATGGTATGAAAAAGAGGGTCTTCCATTATCACCGACTGCACATTAATGTATCGCTGTGATCCTCATACGAGCAGCGTGTCTGTAACTTAAACGTTTCGGGCCTACTGAAGAACGGGATACAACCCGTCGGCTATGACCAATGACGTCAGAATTTGGCAGAGATGATTTACTACAGAGATTTAACAGCGGAGACAAACGTTCCTAAACTAAGGAATGCATGAGAGGAAAACAGGTGATAGACATATATAATGTCCAGTAATATTTCGACCATAATTTTAAGGATATCGCTTGTTTGAGTCCTAGTGCTGCAGTAAAAAATAGACGAATTAAAAGGATAAACGTAGTGCCAGCTTAGAATATCTCAGTTGAGTTGTATCTCGAAATTTAGTCGATCTGTGTAGCTTAATTGCAGTATGGTATACGAATTTAACGTACGTCGATTTCTTCGTTTTCGTTAGCATTGGTATCCTATTCTTCTGTTGACCTGTATACGTTAGCCGAAGTACGGGAGAAAATTTTACGTATGTCGGTCTTTTCGTCTTCAGTAGTGCTAGTATAGACTCGGAAAGTGACACTACGTACCAGCCGACGAAGAACTGTGTCAGTTACAAGCGATGTGTGGTTTGGGGATTCGCAAATGACGCATAATACCCCATTTGCTCTTATTTCCTATGGTTTCAAAGCCACTCAAATTGTGTATTAACAAGACAGAGATTTGAAAACCAGATTTTAAACTCGTTGTTTTTTCCAGTTGCAGTTATGGACTAAATCCATACTTTGTTGGATATAACGGTCTAATTGAAATTAAAGAAGCTGCAGAAAGATTGAAATCAGGAAAAAAGGTCCGAGGTAAGTCTAAAACCCACTGACAAAGGGGAAGCATTGCATTAGAAGACGAATGGAAAACTTGAAGACATGAAATAGAGATGGCAGTTGAGAATCAAATTGGCAAAAATACTATTTCCAGTAGAATTCTTGTCTAATTCGCCACATGCTGCGTTTAGCTGTTTAAAGAAGAAAATAAAAAAATAAAAACAAGAAACGAAGCCTCAAACACTACTCTTTATTCATATTGTCACTGGAGTAAGCTAATTTTCTCATTTAAACTATGGTCATGATGTAACTCTGATGTGTGAAATGCTGCATGTGTGGAACACTGGTCCGATGTAAGAGAGGGCCTGATGGCCCTAATCTGATCAGGTTAAATAAACAAATAAATAAGTAAATAAATAACAAAAATAAGTTTTGCAGTAAACTAAAAATGGGAAAACAAGGCTGGATACAGAAGAAATGAGAAACAATAGAAGCGTGTGTAACAATCGAAAAGTTAGATACCATATATGGGAAAATTATGGAAACCTTTAGAGGAGAGAGATTCAGATGCATAAATATCAAACGCTTACCTGGCAAGCCATTACGAACGAAAGGACGGAGATCTGAAAGCTGGGTTTAACGCATGAATGGGTCCTACAAAGTAAACCAATTTAAAAGAGGGAATGGATGAAGATTATAAGTGAAATAAGGTACACTATAAAGAGTTTGCCACAGCAGTAAAAGACCCAATTCAAAGAAAGACCCTTGGCGTACACTACAGTGTTTCAAAATTGTTAAGATCACTGGTAGGGAACCTGAAAAAGGTGTTAAACGTGATATGTAAAACATCCTAAGCGGGCAAAATACACTCATACTTTGAAAAAACATGTAATTTTCCATTCCCAGACAGACCAAATGCTCTTAAGTTTCAAAGATAACGGAATGGTGACGAAAAATCTAATACGAATTAATGAAGACATCGGTAGCGGAGAATTTCTGGGGAGATGTATTTAGTTAGCGCGGACGTATGGGGACGAGTGTCATTTCCGACCTTAGGACTCTGAAGACAGACTGCTGCAAGGCAAAAGTAAATCGGTAGGAATTTATTTTCTGAGGCTCACAGTGATAAAATACAGGGTGTGATGCTATCCTATACTTGTGCATAAAACAAAGTGCAATTATAAAGGTCTCAGGACAAGAAAAGATTGCACTGATGTTCTTCATGTGTCAGGTCTGTTTTAAGAAACTTAAGTTTTTCTCGGTATGCCATTTGTGTCAGTCACTGAGGATTTCATTAATACAGTTGGAATGTATCCGAAGTCTTAACTTCCATTAATTCTTACCAAGTTTTCTGCTATGTTAAGGTAGTCACTTCGCTTCTACCATGTACGGTAGATGAGTCATCACTTTCTTGCAGGTATAAATCGCCGAATTGTTGTAATTGATTCTGAGTGCTTTATTACACTCCTGGAAATGGAAAAAAGAACACATTGACACCGGTGTGTCAGACCCACCATACTTGCTCCGGACACTACGAGAGGGCTGTACAAGCAATGATCACACGCACGGCACAACGGACACACCAGGAACCGCGGTGTTGGCCGTCGAATGGCGCTAGCTGCGCAGCATTTGTGCACCGCCGCCGTCAGTGTCAGCCAGTTTGCCGTGGCATACGGAGCTCCATCGCAGTCTTGAACACTGGTAGCATGCCGCGACAGCGTGGACGTGAACCGTATGTGCAGTTGACGGACTTTGAGCGAGGGCGTATAGTGGGCATGCGGGTGGCCGGGTGGACGTACCGCCGAATTGCTCAACACGTGGGGCGTGAGGTCTCCACAGTACATCGATGTTGTCGCCAGTGGTCGGCGGAAGGTGCACGTGCCCGTCGACCTGGGACCGGACCGCAGCGACGCACGGATGCACGCCAAGACCGTAGGATCCTACGCAGTGCCGTAGGGGACCGCACCGCCACTTCCCAGCAAATTAGGGACACTGTTGCTCCTGGGGTATCGGCGAGGACCATTCGCAACCGTCTCCATGAAGCTGGGCTACGGTCCCGCACACCGTTAGGCCGTCTTCCGCTCACGCCCCAACATCGTGCAGCCCGCCTCCAGTGGTGTCGCGACAGGCGTGAATGGAGGGACGAATGGAGACCTGTCGTCTTCAGCGGTGAGAGTCGCTTCTGCCTTGGTGCCAATGATGGTCGTATGCGTGTTTGGCGCCGTGCAGGTGAGCGCCACAATCAGGACTGCATACGACCGAGGCACACAGGGCCAACAGCCGGCATCATGGTGTGGGGAGCGATCTCCTACACTGGCCGTACACCACTGGTGATCGTCGAGGGGACACTGAATAGTGCACGGTACATCCAAACCGTCATCGAACCCATCGTTCTACCATTCCTAGACCGGCAAGGGAACTTGCTGTTCCAACAGGACAATGCACGTCCGCATGTATCCCGTGCCACCCAACGTGCTCTAGAAGGTGTAAGTCAACTACCCTGGCCAGCAAGATCTCCCGATCTGTCCCCCATTGAGCATGTTTGGGACTGGATGAAGCGTCGTCTCACGCGGTCTGCACGTCCAGCACGAACGCTGGTCCAACTGAGGCGCCAGGTGGAAATGGCATGGCAAGCCGTTCCACAGGACTACATCCAGCATCTCTACGATCGTCTCCATGGGAGAATAGCAGCCTGCATTGCTGCGAAAGGTGGATATACACTGTACTAGTGCCGACATTGTGCATGCTCTGTTGCCTATGTCTATGTGCCTGTGGTTCTGTCAGTGTGATCATGTGATGTATCTGACCCCAGGAATGTGTCAATAAAGTTTCCCCTTCCTGGGACAATGAATTCACGGTGTTCTTATTTCATTTTCCAGGAGTGTAGTTCCCTACTGCCGCATAAGTGCCACTGATGATATATGGTGCGACATCGATATTCAGCTTGTGGTTTCGTACTACTGTTTCCTACTGAAATGTTGAGTTCCGTTAACAGTCTGGGCTAATATAACCTGTATCTATATCTTGACGTACATGGCAGTTTTCTCTTTGATGTGATAGGTCCTGGCGTCAGTATTTGCGCTCAGTTTAGGACTGGCTGGGCGACCGTATGACACTACGATTTATAGTTACCGTGTAGCAAACTTTCTCTTTCCTTGCTATCAAATAGCTAAAGACATAATCAGATTGGAGCTAGAGGTACTTAAGCTCACCCTTTGCTGAGCCAACCAATCGAGCAGTTCAGCTCTCCAGTCTGATAAATAGGGGATATTTCATGTCGCTGTTAAGAGACAAGCTGAACAAAGACGGTATTTCCGCAAGAAACTTTAACCAGGTGATGGGTCGAGTTGCTTAAGGCTCACTACGCGATATCAGTGTGCGCTCAGTTAAATTCACGTCGACCAATCGAATTGCGGTTCTTCGTGTTTACATAAATCACATAAAAAGGTTATCGGCATACTTGCGTTTAAAATGAGTCAAACGGTTTCATTCCCCGACATTCCACACTTCGAACTACATCTAAAATGAATTCGTCGACACTGGATGCCGTTCGCTAGTCTTACACCATTACTTCAAATCCGCGATATTGATGGACGGATGTGTTTCCGACTGGCAGTAGTGATTGGCCAGTTGTGACTCGCACAGCTGCTGATCTATAATTTGTGCACATGAAACTGTTTGAAGCTGCTGTGTTTCACACAAGTGCTGTAATCGTAACCCGGGGATATTTTACATCGGGCCTTCCCGTCTCAAAAAAATAATTATCCGTACGAACCTGGATTTACGTCATTATCTTGTAACGAATCTATCATTGATTGCAATAAAGTGAAGCCCTTAAAATTGTCCTTCCTGAATATATAGTGGAGGAGGCATGTCTAGCGCATCAGAAACATGATCTGGCAGAGTGGCTGATTCTCCAATGCGTGCAGTTTAAAAAGCAGCAGTTGTTTCTAAGCTCTTAACCTGTCTGTCCGTCTCTCCCTGCTTGCTCTTCGTGGCAGTAATGACGCTGACTTACCCCAGCAGGGCCCTCCTGCGGCGCAGCGACCAGTTTATTCAGACGTCTCTTGTGGCGACGGCGACGCTGCTCATTGTGTTTGCGCTCGCGGTCATCAGACGCTGGTATTTCTTCGGCTGCCTTTCTCTTCTTGACGTGCCCAACAGCGTGGCCCTGTGGATGGTTTGATTTTACTATCGCTTATTTAGCAAGGATTCCATATGTCTAATAGAAGGAAACATTAGACAACAGACTTAGCTTTGTTAAAGAGATGGTATATTAAGTACGCCGGCCATAATTGTGTCTAATAACGAATGTGAAATGTGATGCTATAGGCGTTTGTCAAATAATAAGATACCACAGAGAGATAGGGAACTGAGACACTCAGGAATGAAATGGGTACAGAATGTTTTAATGGGGTCCACTTAACAGAATAAAGGTTGGTTGACACGAATAATGATAAGGCATCTAGGAATAATGAAGCCCGCACCTGAAAGAGGGAGAATGTGAAGGTGTGCAAAGTGTATAAACACCAGATTGTTGTCCGCGCACTGTGTAGTACACAACATATGAAGAAAGCTGAACTAAGTCAATCGATATATGACTCGAAAAACATAGACATTGTCTGTGATCCGTTTTGTATATAACGTTTGTCATGCATCTTTGTTCATAAATGCGACAGTAGAGCAGAAGTATACGTACAGCAACTACATAGTAAAATACGCAGGCTATTGTCAACAAGAAAATTTGCTGGTGTGAACCTACATATATATTTATAATACTCTCTGTTACCACCATAATTTCTCTCACTTGATCCTCTGATCGTCACGTGAATATACGTGTAAAGCTCTATAAAGCTGCCTAGTATATCACAAATTCACATTCTGGAAGACTACACGAAGAGATTACGACAGCATCGTTACCTTTTGTTTAAGAGCCACCAATACTATACAATTCTTTGTTATATCTTCGTGTGGTTTGGTCTGGTTACTCATATTCTTATTAACTATTCTTCATGTTTCAAAACCTTATTCCGCATGTCGCATTGATGGAGGCCACAAGCACTGGAACTGAAAACCATATTACATCGCATTGGTGTCGTGTGTATTTCTCGTGCAGCTACTGAATAGAAGCTAAAGTCGGATTTGTGCCTGTTATTACCGACAGCATATGCCCACTGCAGTTCATAGCAGCACTTAGTTTCATGAACAGATATTGAAACTAACACTCCGTATGATCGTACATCGTATACTGAACTCTTGAGATAGCATGTCGAATGCACCTGGGAAACCATGTAAGACTGAATCGACTGTTAACATGCGTTTTTAGCTTTTGTTTCAAACTAGTGGTATAATCCGTATCATTATAATTTTACAACGGAAGTTCACTTTCCACAGCAATAGCATTACGTTTTATGTCACATTTACTATAGGATATTGAAACCACTGCTATTTTGTATTAATGGATTACAACAAAATGCGTTCCTTACTTAGGCCCACGTGTAAAAATGAGAGAGCTGTCTGGGAGGGTGACTGATTCTGCGATGCAAACCCGGTAGTGCTGATGTTCGCTCACCTCTGCACGGCCGTCTTTCCCAGTGTCGTCCTTATTATTCTCTTCTTTCTTCATGCGAGGGGCAGGTCCTGGAGTCGGCTGACAGGGAAAGATCTCGAAGATGGACGGATATTCTGGCTCCCTTCTCTCTCTGAAGCGCCCGTACTCCATAAACAGTGGATGTTTTGTTTTTGCCATTACTGACTCAAGTAGTATTGTATATAACTAACACTTAAGAATACTCTAGAGATTAGACTTGCCACACTTGAATGTATTTTTGGTCACATACTCAGTCGATAAGTGTAAATTCTGAACAATGTGTTTCATTGTGTTATAGGGATCGGTTATAAAATAATAAATCAAATAAAGTAGGAAATGAGAGGCACAAGAGTGAAAAGGTGAGGTAAGCCTTTTATGAAACGCGCTCAACAGGATTGGACGCAGGTTAATGGGACTGCTGCTAAGAAATCTTAAAATAGTTAACGGCCCCTTGAAACCAAAACTTCTGTGTAAGTGCAAAGGTTAGTACATATTAGGCAGATTTTGCCGACGCAGTGCGGTAAACATACTGATATAAAAAGATTAGCACATGAAGAAAAATGAAACCCGTCAACAGACTCATTTTCCATAACCATAATTGACTATCAGTGGCCCAGGGTGTGTATAACATCTATGATGATAGTTTGCTTTGTAATTACAGCAATACATGTTTATTCATAGATGTGAACTCTAAGTACATAGTAAATTTTGTATACAAATATAAACATTAAACTTGGATACGAATATATAAAATTATACTAATAATACCGCCCTAAATCATCTGCTGAATTAAATTAATTAGTGTAATACCTTGTTAATAACATAAATTAGGTGTCCTGATAAATTATTGCATGGAATAAATTTAGCCACATATAATAATTCAGATTCATCGCACGGTGTAATTGTTTCTGAAATTGTATACTTGCTCTAAAGTTACTATATCTTTTTTCTATAATGGTTCACACCCATAATATTACTCCCTATTATTATAGGGCAATTGTTTCGTTTAGGTACCTCCCTAAGTAAACATATTTGATCTACCGTTACAGAATAACTTTCAATGGCCTAAATGGTTTCCAGTATTTTGATAACATCTAAGTTTCATTGGCAATTGTTCTTGTATTTTTATAGTTCCAGAACCTCCGCTTTGATGCCACAAATGCAGTACTTCTCCATCGAATAATGTAGCAGTGTTATCAAATGGCAAAACAAGCAAGTATTCGCAAGTGCCAATGCCTTCAGTCAAATTTTCCCTATTAATAAACGCAAGGATAGTTCTAATGAAAACAAAGTGAACGAATTCCCTTTAAAACGTATGTTTATGATAATACTGCTGTAGAAATTAATAATGAAAGCGGACAGACACTATATGGTTTGCAATTATTAATAACACATCCATTACTTTAATTGTACGGATTTATTTAATTGTTAGTATTTGTCCTGTTATAAGACAAATATTTCGACTATATAATACTACGCTTCTTATTTAAATATATGTTTTTTAGCAATGAAAATATAGTTGCTTCATAAGCACGTAATATTATCTTAAGGTGAGATTTGAACATCTTAATGGGAACTGATCGTCGGTGGCTGAGGGCAAAGAGATTTGGAGAGTGAACCACAAACAATAAAGGAGAGGGTCTCTTTGAGTGTTCAGATGAACATAACATGATACAACAATTATAATCGCCGGCAGCGGTGGCCGTGCGGTTCTAGGCGCGTCAGTCCGGAGCCGCGTGACTGCTACGGTCGCAGGTTCGAATCCTGCCTCGGGCATGGAAGTGTGTGATGTGCTTAGGTTAGTTAGGTTTAAGTAGTTCTAAGTTCTAGGGGACTGATGACCTCAGATGTTAAGTCCCATAGTGCTCAGAGCCATTTGAACCATTATAATCTTCGAAGTGCGTAAAATAAAGAACTGTACGTGGAAATTCAGTGTGATAATTGAAGCCATCTCGTCGAATTTATATTACCATGGGGAACGTAAAGATATCAAATAAAGACTAACAACAGTTCTCCAAAATTAGAAGTAGACAACTAAAATTTGTATATGGTTGTAGAGTCTAATTTAAGATTTAATATAAACCAGAAAACTAAAACAAACAGTAGGAATATTGAAAAAAACTGGGAAATTAAAAGAACAGATTTTGCTACAAGAATAAGCATTGTTACTAATTTCAGTAATGCTTCAACTTCGCTGTGCCGTTTTTGATACGTCTTGGAGTTGCTCACCATGTTCAGATCCATTATTCCAGCATCAAGGTCTTTCTTCCACTATTTCCAACTTGTGTAGCGCTCCACATAAGGTGTTGCTGTCTTCGTTTTCTTCGCTTACTTCGTTTTCTTCCTGCAGGGAAGACACGAACAGCAGAAAATGCTGCGTAGCACCTGAGAAGCCAAAACAAAATCACTATACGCGTAAACTAGTTCCCACACATTAAGACAACGATGACGCCGCCTCAAACGTGGATTACATAGCAATCAGAAAGTTGAGATTTTTTAATTTTGGACTTCCTTATGGGGGCGGACGTAAGAATTTGAACTCTAAGCATTATTTCCAATCATTATTTTCATGGTCCTTCAGTGGCATGTATGGTCAGCCGTAGAAAACAGACAGAGCCTACTACAAGAACTCCATATAAAAAATGTGTGTGCTGCGTGGATTTCCGAAACGTGATCCAAACTAGATAGGTATATCATCTGTAGAAGGTTCTTTGTTATCAGCTCAGCCAGACTTGACTCTAAAGGGGGTGCCGCTGTCCTCCTGCGGAAGGAACTTACTTTCTCGGATATACACATTAGTTCCCTTACCCCAGGACTGCAGATATCGGTAGCACGAATTAAATTACGGTCCGTATTATCTACCCAGTCAGCCGGTTTTTAATACCATAGAACTGAAATAGGTGAAGTAAGAGTGGCAAGTACTGTTGTTCCAACTTGAGCAGCCGCTGGAGCTCTGCGGGAATTTCATCGCTCACACTTCTATTTAGGGAAGTTTGTGTACAAGAAACCCAGGACAGAGATCACCTAATGTAACGGAAGACAGTCACCATATAGTCCTCAACGACGGCTGTCCTATCCTGGAGTCTCTTTGCCGCTATTCTGACTCACGTAATGCTTGCCACGAAAAGTGAATATTTGTTCTCGGTCGGTATTGCATAAAAAACCAGGATCAGGTAACATTTCTTGGTACTTGGACGATGGAAGCGACAACAAGAGACTTGAAATTCTTTCCTAAAAGTCACTGGAACATCAATAACGCAAACTGGCACCCTTTCAAAAAGAGAGAATACAGTTGCTGAAGTAAGTTTACCAGAGACCGGCTCGGTGTAAGTATCTTACAACACATTCTTCAGAGTATTAAATGCAACAGATTTCTAGTACCAAAAGCGACATTTCACTTAGTTACATGTTACGAACTCCGTGGTCGGTGGAATACGGAACTCACCAGAGACTGCCGAACGTCGACTAGAACATAAGATGGGTAACATCTTCTCATCTGTGGAAGATTACCCTTGCAACTGGGAGATAAATGCTGAAACTAACATGGTTTAAAAATTGTGAAAACCTCTTAACTGGGTGTATAAATTCCACCCAGCAGTCATCGCATATGATCATTTCCTAAGATTCTCGCCTCAGATGAAAGAGATAAATTAAATACGGAAGTCCTCTTCGAATTCAGTCCTTGGAATGGAATATGTTCACTGTCCTGGCTCTCTCTCGTGACAAATCGTCCCTTCACGACCTATCAACGAACTTTATCGACATCTGAATTAGAACCCGCTACCTCCCTGAACAGTTGAAATAATGGTACCAGTTCCCTAATCTAAATCGGTACCTGGAAGTCCAACTTCCTACATACCCATTCCGTTGTCGGCTTGTCGGCGTTTATTAAAAGAGCTCTTGAAAGACTTATTTTGTTTTGTGTTCAAATCTTTCCAAAGCGCAGTACCATGTGTGTAAAAATTAAAAACAAATTACTCATACAAACTCAAGAGGTCTCTCTAAACGCTCAGATCAGCGCACTATTCTGTTTTTCTGTATGACTGCCAGTGACCTAAGAGTTTGACTATGAAATTTTCTATAGTTCTCTTAGCCCACTATGTAATCACGAAAAGAAACAGCATTAACGCAATGAGACCTGCTGCTGGAACTTCACGGTGTGCAGACTGTAACTTTATCTTCGTCCGCTGCATCATCGATTAGAATGATCGTTGTACCATACCGTTGCGGAAGATGCACTTCATCAGTTGGACTTAGTACAGTTCGGGTGCAGGCTTGTGGGCCTTGGAGAAATGCGATCAACTTACAAGAATGTCTTACCAGTAGAAGTTGTTGAAACTCTGCTGCGTGTTCGACGTCAGTACTTGGAGAGATATTTTAATAGCCAAGCAGTGCAGCAACCCAATACAGGTTAATGCTCCTGCGACAAATGAGGGTGTCTTTCGCACACAAGGTCTACATCGGAAATGAGGAGTGTTTGCCCTCTGATAGTAAAAGCATCAGGCTCAGTGCACAGTATCTACAGTTGGGTTCAAACAGATACATCCATAGACAAACTCAGAAATCCCGTCCCGCATCAGATGTAAAATCTCGGTATTCACTATTTACAGTACGATGAAAAATTGCTTTGGCACAATGAGTTCCAGTTTGATTCCCTACTTTAAACTTTACTGACGCACTTTGTTCACTTTTATACTGATTGCTTTTAATTTCGAGAGACTTCAGCAGGAAGATGCGTATTACTTCTCCCGCAGCTGAAGTATTCCTAAGAACTTCGTCTGCCACCACGTTGTTCATATTTTACTGCAGAAGCGGCAGCAATTCGAGATGCTCTGACATTAGGTATTTATGTGAGGCTCCAGAACCTGCAGTAGTCTGGAACTCAAAAAGTGTGTTCCGCTCTATGCAACATAAAATGTAACAGTAAGATGAATATTCAGGTATTTGAATTTTTGCGACAAGCATTGAGAAATAAACGAAAAGGCATGAGAATCTCATTGCTAAAAGTTTATGATCCATTTAATGGTACACCTTTGTCCGATTCAAACGTCGACGAGGCGTCAAAAGCCAATTTTCGGTCCTACGTATCTAGTACATTACACACTAGGATGAAGTTTGAGCGCGGCCCAAGAAATTCCTTTAATCAGGTGGCAATTTTTTGGATCCTTAATCGATAGCTTGGATATAGAGTAATCAAGTTTGCATCATCTTAATTCCTTCCTTCAGCCGAATAAAATCACTGACTACTTTATTTAGAGTTGAATAGTGAAGAATAGGGTAAAACGGCCAAGGTTAGCATTCATATCTATCTACCATTCCTGGGTTCATGTTGTCTCCCTCAGGTACTAAAGGTACCATAATAGCAATAACCCTAATCAGTTCCTTTCAATGAATAATTCAATGATGAATAATCGTGACCAGACATTTGAGATTCGAAAAATAACTTCTAGTTGCGCTTACTATACGTTCTTATCCGTGTTACACAAGTGCTCAATTTGCTCCCGTCGCAGAATGAAGAAATTCTACGGTCTTTCAGTTGTTTCTGTGTATCGTATATCTTGTAATTTATATGCACATCACACTTAAGCACGTTTACATAATTATATATCAGTTACGACTTTCTTGTTATGGACATATCGCTGCATCCAAATTAGAATGCTGAAGATCGTGGACTCGGCAACACGCAAATAAAAGTTAGAAAATCTAAATTGTGTCGTTATTTCCCATACTTACACCCATACCTCCAGATGTCAGACACTCAGATCGTGTAATATTATTGGTATTTCCGTCCTATGAAAGCTTTGAGTACCCTTGGAAAGGCATTCATCTATCTGTATATTAAATTATCAACTTATAAGATGAGACCTATTCTTTGAAAGACATTTGTTTTATATAATTTACGAACTGTAAATTTGCGCATCTAGCGCGGACGCTAATACATCGATTGCGCAGTCAAAGAAAATTAGGAAACATTTTAACAGAAGCTGAACTGACGTTCCGCTTCGATCTAAATAAAAGATGACAGTAAAAAAAAAAAACTTTGGTAGATCTTCAGATTTTGATGTACTTCTGCTTGTTATGTGAAAACGTAAAGGAGCCGACCAGAAGACGGACGTCTTCGACCACTTTCTTGTCTCCTGTGGCAAAGCTGTGCCAAACTGGGAACTCGACATTCTAGTATGAAACACAGATTTAAATTGAAAGAATTGAAATATGTTGTTGTTGTTGTGGTCTTCAGTCCTGAGACTGGTTTGATGCAGCTCTCCATGCTACTCTATCCTGTGCAAGCTTCTTCATCTCCCAGTACCTACTTCAACCTACATGCTTCTGAATCTGCTTAGTGTATTCATCTCTTGGTCTCCCTCTACGATTTTTACCCTCCACGCTGCCCTCCAATGCTAAATTTGTGATCCCTTCATGCCTCAAAACATGTCCTACCAACCGATCCCTTCTTCTAGTCAAGTTGTGCCACAAACTTCTCTTCTCCCCAATCCTATTCAATACCTCCTCACTAGTTACGTGATCTACCCACCTTATCTTCAGCATTCTTCTGTAGCACCACATTTCGAAAGCTTCTATTCTCTTCTTGTCCAAACTAGTTATCGTCCATATTTCACTTCCATACATGGCTACACTCCATACAAATACTTTCAGAAACTACTTCCTGACACTTAAATCTATACTAGATGTTAACAAATTTCTCTTCTTGAGAAACGCTTTCCTTGCCATTGCCAGTCTACATTTTATATCCTCTCTACCTCGACCATCATCCGTTATTTTACTCCCTAAATAGCAAAACTCCTTTACTACTTTAAGTGTCTCATTTCCTAATCTAATTCCCTCAGCATCACCCGACTTAATTTGACTACATTCCATTATCCTCGTTTTGCTTTTGTTGATGTTCATCTTATATCCTCCTTTCAAGACACTGTCCATTCCGTTCAACTGCTCTTCCAAGTCCTTTGCTGTCTCTGATAGAATTACAATGTCATCGGCGAACCTCAAAGTTTTTACTTCTTCTCCATGAATTTTAATACCTACTCCGAATTTTTCTTTTGTTTCCTTTACTACTTGCTCAATATACAGATTGAATAACATCGGGGACAGGCTACAACCCTGTCTCACTCCTTTCCCAACCACTGCTTCCCTTTCATGCCCTCGACTCTTATAACTGCCATCTGGTTTCTGTACAAATTGTAAATAGCATTTCGCTCCCTGTATTTTACCCCTGACACCTTCAGAATTTGAAAGAGAGTATTCCAGTTAACATTGTCAAAAGCTTTCTCTAAATCTACAAATGCTAGAAACGTAGGTTTGCCTTTTCTTAATCTTTCTTCTAAGATAAGTCGTAAGGTCAGTATTGCCTCACGTGTTCCAACATTTCTACGGAATCCAAACTGATCTTCCCCGAGGTCGGCTTCTACCAGTTTTTCCATTCGTCTGTAAAGAATTCGCGTTAGTATTTTGCAGCTGTGACTTATTAAACTGATAGTTCGGTAATTTTCACATCTGTCAACACCTGCTTTCTTTGGGATTGGAATTATTATATTCTTCTTGAAGTCTGAGGGTATTTCGCCAGTCTCATACATCGTGCTCACCAGATGGTAGAGTTTTGTCGGGACTGGCTCTCCCGAGGCCATCAGTAGTTCCAATGGAATGTTGTCTACTCCCGGGGCCTTGTTTCGACTTAGGTCTTTCAGTGCTCTGTCAAACTCTTCACGCAGTATCTTATCTCCCATTTCGTCTTCATCTACATCCTCTTCCATTTCCATAATATTGTCCTCAAGTACATCGCTCTTGTATAAACCCTCTATATACTCCTTCCACCTTTCTGCCTTCCTTTCTTTGCTTAGAACTGGGTTGCCATCTGAGCTCTTGATATTCATACAAGTGGTTCTCTTCTCTCCAAAGGTCTCTTTAATTTTCCTGTAGGCAGTATCTATCTTACCCCTAGTGAGATAAGCCTCTACATCCTTACATTTGTCCTCTAGCCATCCCTGCTTAGCCATTTTGCACTTCCTGTCGATATCATTTTTGAGACGTTTGTATTCCTTTTTTCCTGCTTCATTTACTGCATTTTTATATTTTCTCCTTTCAGCAATTAAATTCAATATTTCTTCTGTTACCCAAGGATTTCTATTAGCCCTCGTCTTTTTACCTACTTGATCGTCTGCTGCCTTCACTACTTCATCCCTCAGAGCTACCCATTCTTCTTCTACTGTATTTCTTTCCCCCATTCCTGTCAATTGTTTCCTTATGCTCTCCCTGAAACTCTGTACAACCTCTAGTTCTTTCAGTTTATCCAGGTCCCATCTCCTTAAATTCCCACCTTTTTGCAGTTTCTTCAATTTCAATCTGCAGTTCATAACCAATAGATTGTGGTCAGAATCCACATCTGCCACAGGAAATGTCTTACAATTTAAAACCTGGTTCCTAAATCTTTGTCTTACCATTATATAATCTATCTGATACCTTTTAGTATCTCCAGGATTCTTCCAGGTATACAACCTTCTTTTATGATTCTTGAACCAAGTGTTAGCTATTGAAATATATTTAACCTAATAATAATAATTTTTTTTATCATACTAGATGTGGCGCCCGAACAGGGACCTGATAAAATTTTTTTAATCTGTTCTGTTATTGTTTCATGACATCATCCGGTGGACATCGGGAAGCCGTAAAGGAAGTACTGAACGAAACCGAGGAAGTATAAAAAAATTTAAAAAAAATAACAGCAGTGCGCAAAACGACTGATGTAAGTACGGTTTTCATTACGCATAAAATCTCGGGTCTTGTATAAAAAAAACTGATTTCCGGAATTTCTTTCCTTACTGCTTCATTTTACCCTATCGCTGTTATTTCCTTGCAGAATTGCTTATTTACGTAGTTAGAATTCATTTCTGATCATCTCTTCATGCGAAGTTTATTTGTTAGTATTATGAGCATCTTCATTGTTGCTACGGTTAAGAACACAAGATGGATGCCATAATAGCAGGATTCAGTGTCCAGTAGGTGTTTGTCACTTATTTTCAAAGTTAGGTGCCATCTTGTCTTCTACCCGGTATAGCTCAGCAATTGTCACCTACCGCGGTGTGACGTTTGACTATCAGCGCGCGCATCTGAGAGTTGACGATCGGCGTGCCGCGAAAGATTTCTTTGAGCAGTTACGTCACAAACTTGAAAATAAACATGGCAGATGACAAAGGAAAGCCGACAAACAGTGTGGATGACGGTGATGACACAGTTGTCAAGTCATACCCACTACGTTCGCGAACGGGAACAGGCAGACCCGATTCGCGAATGGAGAGAACGGTAGACGATGATGGTGTGCGTGACGTATCGTCACAGCAATCATCGTCACAGCAAGCGGGAGAAAATTTGATGGTTGAAATGATGAGAATTTTTTTTTCAAGAAAGAGAACAGGAGAAGCTGGAAAGGGAAGCTTGTAAATTACAAGAACAACGTGATAGAGAACAGGAGAAACGGGAAAGGGAAGCTTATAAATTACAAAAACAACGAGATAGACAAGAAAGGGAACAAAAAGAAAGGGAAAAGGAACGGGAGGCAGAGCGAAAATGGTTTGACCTGAATACCATGATTGGTACAATGAAAAATAGGTTAGATAATATTGATGCCAACTTAGAGGCAAGAATATGGACAGTCACGGTGGAATATATCTCGGAATTAAGTACTAAAGTTAATGAAAGGATAGAAGGTATTCTGCAGAAGGTAGATGCATGTGAGAGCACAGTAGGTAACGTGCACAAAGACATCAAAGTACTCGTACAAATCGAAAGTTGCCGGGCAGTTACAACGGAAGTTTAAAAAAAGTCCATTGAGGTCGGAGCTAAAGTAAACAAGCTTGCAGACAATGTCATCACTCGGCAAGGCCAGGTCAATGACCTGACACAGGCGCTATCCGAAATTAACATTGAAAAGAAGGTGAATGATGCTGCAGCAAACGTACGTTCCACGATAGGAAAAGAATTTGTAGAATGGGTCGAGACTAAGGAACAGTACATAGAAAACAAGGTTCAACACGACTTAAAAGAAGCCGTTAAGTCAGCCACAGTTGAAGTTTTAGCTGCTCCAGGTACATCAGGAGATACGATTCTCACTGAATTAGGAGAGATCCGTAGAGTTTTTCACCGAGATCTTCCCGAGTGGAAACGACACCTCACTGAGGAAATCGAGCAGTTGAAACAACAAGTCAATGATTTTCCTAATGACAATAGAAGTGAGTATTCACAATTGCTTTCTTCAGAACATGAATACAATAATAATCCCGTGTCTCGTGTAAAATTGCCTCCACTTGTACATGGTCACAGCAGTGAGAATCCGTCAGTACGCAACCAGAATGATCAAGTAACTCTTGTCGAGCTCATGAAAGAAGAAAGCGTTCTCAAGCACCGCGTGTTCCAGCCTTTTCTGCCAGAGAAACGCAACATCCACCCAATGGTTTTTCTGAAGTCATTTAAGGGTGTTTTTCCTGAGAGCTGGGATGACAAGCAACGTATGCGCTTTATAGTAGGTTACATTCAAGGAGAGGGTTCTGTCTGGGGAACAGAAGTAATTGACAGATGTAATAATTACGCTGACTTCGAAAAGCAATTTCTGAACAAATTCAGGAGTTCAGGTATACAACAACGCCTTAGAAAGGAAGTATATAATGCTGAACCGTTTAACACGAGAAGTGCTGGTCTCCGTAGGTACTTCGAGAAATACCTGCGAAAAATACAATATTGGGACACGCCCATTTCCACGAAGGACGTAATTATGATCCTTAAGTCAAAGCTACCGGTATCAATCAGGGAGAAGTTAGTAAATGTCAGTGACGACGACACGGAGGCTTTTCTGTCAGTACTTGACAACCTTGACATGATTCAAGAAGACATGCGCGTTAGTGCACGGAGTAATTGTAATCTTGGCCTGCACACTACACAGCCGCACGGTGTAGGCGCAGACTCAGGTATGCCATACCAACCCAACAACAGTAAAGGACACGACGTTCCATGCGATAATAACAACCACTATCGCCGTAACGAGAAGCAGAAACATAAATTCCGGCATCAAAACAGGTACCACCCCATGTACCAGACAACACAACAGCAATACGGTAATTCACCAGTTAATTACAATGATAGCTATCACTACAATAACTATCGCCAAAATAATAATAATTTCAATGGAAAAGGACGTTGGATTAACACCAACAGTCAACAGCAGTATGATAACCAGCCTAGATTCCAGCACTGTTCTCAAGGGAGAAATGCTCCAGATCCTTCCAAGCAATGCAAACAACGGTATGCTCCAAACTTTAGGAATAGTCCTCCACCTCTTACTAACTATCAAAGTCAAAATCATGAACCTCAAAATTCTCGCATCTATTATGCCCGAGCAAACCCGCCAACACACACCATCTCGACTGAAATTCCGGCAAATAGCCCGCAACTTAGGTGGAATATGGAAGCAAACTTCGTACCGAGCGTACCGCCCGGTACTTCAAAGGTAATTGTGAGCGAAATTCAACCTAATGAACATGCGGAAAACTGAAAGCAAACTTCGACCGGTTTCACACCTTCAGAACTAATCTCCAGGCAAAAGGATAGCAATGAATGGACTGATCCTATACCCAAGATACCAGTTCCAGAAGTCAACCTAGATAATAAGACAAGTCCTGATCTCTCTCACAACTCATGCCAATTTAAGAAAAAAGGCATTTGACAGGCATGTCAATAAAGTTCTGTCGTATCGCTTGAACGAGCGTGTTCTTCTGAGGACACACTTCAAACCATCTCTCATCTTACGTAAAAATCGTAAGTGGCAACACCTATACGAAGGACCGTTTGTTATAGTCAGGAAGCCACATATTGGTTGTTACGTGTTGGCAGATCCAGTTAGTGGACGAATAAAAGGACTTTACCACCATGTAGACCTAAAGAAGTACCATGAAAAACATTTAAAAAAAATATCATTTATTATGTTAAGCTGCAACTTGAAACAAGAGTTGATCTGTTTAGAAAGTATGTGAGTCAACAGCATGTACATGTATTCTGCAGGTGACGTAATCATCTGAGTGAGGTGGACACAAAGTAATGATGGAGCTTGAAAGATATGAAGTGAGTGAAGAAGGTACTCTACGTAGTTGGATAATAAGATTTGCTTTAGTTTTAAGGTAGTTTTAAGTTTCTTGAGCCATAGAAGACTGCAGTCGTTGAATTGAGTAAGGGATGTGCCAAAGTGCCACCTGCTGCTTTAGTTTTAAGTTACGGCAAATCATCTTTTTTTTTTTTACCAAGTACTAAAGGTTTTCTTTAAATCCCTCATTCAGACCAGAATGTCAGTATATGTGAAGTATTAACCTAAGTTAAGCTTTCAAAGGATTGATATTTTAAGTCGCTAGAACCACGTACGATGCAAAACTGATACATTGTAATCTGTAGATTACACCGAGTATAAGCAGCAACATATAGTTAGTGTACAAAGAAATGAATAATGGTGCTCGCAACTGGAGAGCAACTTTAATTTATTTATTACTATGATTCAACCAGTTAAAAAATATGCATTTATAGTGATAATTAGGTCCTGTATTGGAGAAACTTAGAGAGACTATTCCTATGTCACGAGTATTATACAGAAACCTTCGATATTAAGATACCTAGTTGAGGACTGAGATAATCTGCTTATACTCTGCTCCTATGTCCGCATGCCGTGATTTTGAGATATACGTATTCGAAGATGCTTTGGAAGCGGATTTGTGCGACATTTTAATACTGAAGTCAAGTTATGCCACGTGGATGACATTAAAAACGGTGGAGCCGAAGAATGAATTTGCTCAACTGATTATTTCACCTATTATCTATCTTCGTATCTTTCATTTCCTTGCACTATCCTATTGTAGTTTTCTTCTTTAGCATTCTTACCTTTCTACCCTACCCGGTAGGGGAAGAAATTTGGAAATTGGTTCAAAAGACTTGACGTGTGTATATTGTGTGTATTGACGATCATGGATCGTTGGTTAATGCATATCTGCAGTTACTTATCGAAACGTGATGTAAATCTGATTTGCTGTGAGCAAAAGCATCCTAGGAAATAGGAATAATTTTCCCGATTTCTGTTAGATTAAGTTTTGAACGTGAACTGTTCGGCACGCTAAAGTGGGTATATTTTACTGATTATTGATGTAACCGAATAAATGAACAAAGAAACAAAAAAACAAAACAAAAAATAAAGGCTGTTACAGAACAATAAGAAAAGGAAAAGAATCAGATTTAAATTACATATAAAATCTAATGTGCTTCAGAAGCACCATTCATAATAGCAAACACGTTTTCTCGTTACGTCTTGGACAGTAATAAAAAAAAAATTATGTATATTTTGTAAATGATCCTTCCATGATAAGTAATTTTAGCATTACCTGTACTACTCTGTAGTATAAAGACACCTAAATGGACACGTATGGATTGCTGCGTGTGACTCAGTGACAAAATGATGGACACGTGTGTAAAATAGTAATTTGACACATGTATGGACACGAAAAACTAGTTATCTCTTGTGTGAATCAAAACTGTAATAAACTTATGGACACGAGTGATGTTCCGCGTGTGAAGTAGCATTACAAGTATTCTCACGTTGCAACGACGATACAGTGACTATCAGTCAAAGGATAGACAAGCTATTGTACTCACTGCAATAGGAGACAGTAGTCATTTTCATCGATGACTATTCTTCGTCGCTGGTGCAGTCAATTTACCGTCCAGGTTGACCATGTTACCTTGACGAGCTGCTCCAGTACCCATGATTCAACAAAATGCACGAGTTATAAAAAGATTGGTAGCCACTGAACTATCTGACACGTGCAGGACGCGGACTGCCAACGCTGTTAAACCGCCAGTTCGTTATCACGTGACTGTGAAGCACTGTGGCAACATTCAATGATTGCTCGCCGGCCCGTACTCAACAATAAGCATTCCTCTCCATAACGGACGCGAGCGTGCTCCAGATTTGAGATGAAAATGGACATAAAAATAATAAAACGTTGATAAACTACGCACGATTTTACTATGTTGTTGTTGTTGCGGTCTTCAGTCCTGAGACTGGTTTGATGCAGCTCTCCATGCTACTCTATCCTGTGCAAGCTGCTTCATCTCCCAGTACCTACTGCAACCTACATCCTTCTGAATCTGCTTAGTGTATTCATCTCTTGGTCTCCCTCTACGATTTTTACCCTCCACGCTGCCCTCCAATGCTAAATTTGTGATCCCTTGATGCCTCAAAACATGTCCTACCAACCGATCCCTTCTTCTAGTCAAGTTGTGCCACAAACGATTTTACTATATTCACATTAAAAGGACACTAATTATGACTTTTCCTTAACTATGAAAATTGCTACGGCAATATTGCTAAATATATTGCTTAAGAAAGACCTGTACAAGACGAAACGTGTTTTGCTAATATTTGCTAACGAATGAATATAAAACCTAGACACAAAATATGAATAATATATAATGTATATGAACATAGTCTATGTAGTAATTTTTATTGTCTTAAGTTCTTACTCTATATTCCCTTAGATTAAGGTGCTAGTTAATGAGCAAGTCCTAATACAGATTTTTTTTTCTGTATTTTCATGTGCTGAAACATGAATTGGAATGAGACTAAGACAGCCACCAAACTGACTCATTCGTCATTGAACCAGTCATCAACTTTCCTGATTCCCGACATGACTCGATGGATCGTCGAGTCAAGAAATATCACTTCCCCCTTCACATAGTGAAATTCCCAGTGTTTTCCACCAGAATGTGAAAAGGTGATCCCCAGTTTTAGTGCAGCGAAAAGTGACAGGTGATGAAAGAATTCCCCTGTGAAAATCATCCGAGTTCATGGGAAATACTCCCAACTACAAAGTGAAGAGTGATGTCGCTACGAGAAAGACTGATAAAAGTTTTATGCTCTGTTCACAATTGGCGGAAGTGCACCAATGCTGTAATAGAATTTTTTTTCTTCTTGTCAATATCTATGTATATATGTATCTGTATGTGTATTTAATTTGTACTTGTATCTATGTTAGTATTTCAATGTTTCAATTGACTGAATGAGAGTAATTCTTGAGAACACGAAAAAAAAAAGGAACCTATGTTAAATCCTTGAACACTTATGATGGCATCATGCCACAACCAAGTTTGTTAATGATCAAGCAACTGTGAGTAGCTTTGACGACTTAGTGTGAAACGTATATAATTCTATGTGCCTTATGTTATGTTTGTTTTGCTCCCTACAAGGAGAGATCATTAAATACTTCATTCACTAAGTACGTGAATCCAATAATATTACGACTGCGCGTGAGTCGTAACGATCTTTCAGACTCATTACTCCTCACGCGGGAAGCGATATAATATTATTGGTATTTCCGTCCTATGAAAGCTTTGAGTACCCTTGGAAAGGCATTCACCTATCTGTATATTAAATGATCAACTTATGAGACCTATTCTTTGAAAGACATTTGTTTTATATAATTTACGAACTGTAAATTTGCGCATCTAGCGCGGACGCTAATTCATCGATTGCGTAGTCAAAGAAACATTTTAACAGAAGCTGAATTGACGTTCCGCTTCGATCTAAATGAAAGATGACATTAAAAAAAAAGAAAAAAACTTTGGTAGATCTTCAGATTTTAATGTACTTCTGCTTGTTATGTGAAAACGTAAAGGTGGTCGACTTTAAGCTAGAAAAGTGAGCGGTCTTGCCAGCGTGCAGACAACACTATTAATTAATAAAATTCAAGTAATTTATGTTCGAAACTGTAATTCGGCAAGTTATTGTTATGAAGGTGTTGAACAGTGCAAGAATTGTCTTTAACGAAGGAGAAAAGTAATGACTGTAATTTGTGACAAAAACGTGAAACAAGGAGACAGCACAGGACAGGCTGAAATCTGATCGCACCATACTGTTAGAAAAGTACTTATGTAAGTTATATTGTTTATAAATAAGCCCTAATTTGCTAGTGAGAATTGTTTGAATATATTTACTATTTACCAGATTTCTTATTCTGTTCTTTTCCTTTATACTTTTATTAACCTCCGTGCCATAATATTTTTATAAATGTCAAACAGCCTTTACTACAGCAGAGAATACTGCGGCATCCTGGTCGTGTACAGAAAGCCGCCCCTTGTCTTCTATACAACTCATAGCAGCCCCATTTATTAATGATTTCATTTGCAAATGCATTTTTTTTACTGTTCATTGTTAAAGGTCCCTTAGGTAATTATAAAATTCATACTGATTACGTAAAGAAATCCGGGTTGTTCTTTTCCAAGTAATAGAAGTCTTAGCGTAATCAAAAACTAGCCTCCTTCTGACAACGATCAGGAGCCGACCAGAAGACGGACGTCTTCGACCGCTTTCGTGTCTCCTGTGGCAAAGCTGTGCCAAACTGGGAACACGACATTCTACTATGAAACACAGATTTAAATTGAAAGAATTGAAATATATTTAACCTAATAATAATAATTTTTTTATCATACTAGAATCGGTACCAAACGTTGTATGTCAATAGAGTACCAACTAAAACACCGATTTAGACGTGCTGGGTGCTGTCATCCAGTAGAACATTCATAAACGATAATTAAAAGTAACACCAGCACAATGGAGTATAGGAGAATCGAATCTGTGATAAGACACCACAGAGATCTGTGGACATTGGACATAAGGAAATCTATTTGGATAGAACATAAAGCGAAGTCCTTTAAGACATTTAACTGACTTATTTGCTTCGGGCGTATGTTTAATGGTGTTTGCAGAAACGTGCACACACATGAGATGGAGTTAAAATATAGCAACGTGCATTCTCGATTACTGTATCTGCACTGTGGACTTGTGGAAACAGTTTCCCATGAACTAGCACAAACAGTATACGTTGTTCGCATTGGCAGTTTGGTGGAATTCGACGAGCTCATACTGTGACTACTGCAAGTTGTACTCCACTGAAGATGAGTAAGTTCATTGCAAATCCTCTTAAATAATTGGAATTATCTATCAGTCACTTCGTTGGCCATACTGGCACAGAAACGCGAGACGATGAGAGAAGACCACATTGCTGAATTCGATTTTCCAAAAATCACAACAGATCGTAATTTGCTACTTTCAGTCATTGAACAAACATGGAAGTGTTACTTTTGAGACAAATATTCAGGATATAGGAGATCAACTGAAATCCCTAGCCAGAGGAAACGCATCAAGGCCGGATGAGAATCTGAGACATTTTACAGAGGTCACTCAAAGAAGTTGCACCCCTTCAATTAGCAGTTTATTATAGGTCGCTGGAACAACTGACCGTACCAAGCACTTGGGAAAGAAGCGTAGGTACATCCAGTTTTCAGGAGAAGTCGCCGGGCAGAGTCACATGATAATATGGCGTTACCGACAACGTCCGTCTGTTGTAGATCTGTGGAACAAGTTTTATGCTCACTCATTTGGACGTTTCACCAGAAAGAATATCTGTAAAAGAGTTTTCTGCAGACAGAGATCTTGACAGACTTACCAGTTAGTTCGGAATCTGACTCAACCTGTAATCATATACCACCGGGAATTTTCTCACTATGTAGGCGATAACTGATGCATGCTACTTTAAAAAGTTTCAGATATTCTTGCAGGATGTAGTATTATTCAGAATTGAATGAAGTGAATAATGACATGTTCGGAAAGAAGAACCTGTTGAGATATGGATCGTTGAATATTCTCAGTTCACAGAGAACAAGGAGTGCATTTGGCAGTTTCGTTTTAAAGGAGAGTTTAATACCGTAGTCTGACTGGCTGTCTCAGTTTTCATGACTTGTAAACTATTTGCGTGAGACTGGAGCGCTGAGACATTACGAAATGACAGAAATAGGCACGGCTTTGGCAGGGACATGACCTTCACCTGCCACAGTTTTAGTCTCTACCTACCATCTTCAGAGTAAGGAATGGTGTGCACACTTGATCCATAAACCCCTTACATTCCTACTGATGAAGAGTGCAGGTTAGACGTACGCAGGCAACCTCACTCTAATTTTAAACGATTAGCAACGTGAGATCAGCACATTTAGTGTACTCAACGAATAATTAACATCTAGCAGAACCATATTACCTCGATACATCAGTCTGTATCGAACTCCGACTCAATTCTGTGTCTCGGTAACAGTGAGTTTGTATACAGGGAATAAAAATCATCATTTGGTTATGATCATGGAAGAAGGACGTTCATTTAATCAAAACATTGTACGGCTTTTGGTATTACTTGCATTATACAAATGTTAATACATTTTTAGTTGTATCAGTACTACTATGTTTTTAATAACTTTACCTATCCAGTGTACCAGTAGCCTCTTGAGGAAGATTGTGGATAATAGGTTTAGTTATTAATTAGTGCACATACCAACTTTTTCCATTATGTGTCCGCATTTTATTACCATGTAGATAGCGTGGGGTGAGTCAAGAGCATGGATGTTTGCTGATGCATCCATAATGCATTTGTAATGTCAAGTTGTAAACTAACTGTGTTTCTGGAAAAGAATGCAAACAAAATAGGTATGACGGAGATATACAGTAGTCTGAAATGTGTTGTGCCGTGGTTGGTCACGGGAATATTTCAATTTATTCTACCATGGAACAGAAAGTCGATGCTGCCTCATCTGTAGGCCACGATGGGCATCGTATCTTCGTCTTTTAAGTGAACGGTCGCTCCGTCAGAGCGTCACCTTCAGGTTGCTGTCTAACGTACAAGAATGAGTTATTTACAAATGTAACTGATTAATCACTTTTTTGTATGTCTGTTAATAGTAGCGAAGTGTTATAATGTACATTAATTTTTATATATCTGGTAAATTCATTAGGGAGAGCAAAGTCTGATGGAATTTCGATCGTGCAATCGTTGAATCACTAGCCTTTAGCATTTAGCCTTTAGCTTTATAACTGCTGATGTTATCATTATTAAATTACAGGTGCTCCTTTCTTATTTTTCCAGCAAATTGTATAGAATCAACTGATGATTTCTTTGTGTGAAACGCATCAGTCATTGCCTTCCATGGACTGTCGTTGATGGCCACACCTACAATTAGCTTTCACTTTAAGTCGGACATTTCATATCGAATAAGGTGAGTGTTTTCGTGTGTACTGTATAAAAATATTATCGTGTGAACGTTCTTCCAATGAAGAATGATATCACGCTCAGTAAACTGTATGCCACGGTTCTCCATGTACCTTGTGGCCACGGCTACACAGAAAATAAGCTCTCATCGTTCATCAATGGCTCTCTTTTAAGGCAGAATGCGTGTGCAAACATACACTGAGAAAAGATATTAGAGTGAATTCTATCGGAATCAAGATCTATTAAATGGTGCGTAATGTGTATACCATCGTTTTAAAAAAGCCATGTGTGCATGACTGTACAGACAATGTGCATCCGTTCCTTGTGCATAGCAATCAGATCAGGCAGTGTGTGTGTGTTAATGTGAATTTGATATAAATCTTTTGTGTGCGTTGTAGTCGATGTGTGGACCATGTCTACTACGCTAGCACGTGGTCACAACTATATAGACGATGATGTTTCTTCTTTCTTGGAATGTCGATGTTGTGCATTTTGTTACGCTGTAACACCGACGAGCCCACATTCTTTTTGTTATTACGGCTACTTGCTTAACTTCTACAATCAGTGGGTAGGTGTGCACTCTTTGTGTACCGTTTGTAAATATTCTGCCTCCATTATGATTGCCCACAATTTCTGGTAGGTGTATGGTGCCATAGTTGATTTCTTCAGACTTTTAAGTGACTGTGTTACGGACCAGCTATAAACCCGACCAATTAGTTACTGAGGACACTTCCCTTCCATATCCATTGCACTAAATCAAATAATAATAAGACCATTTAGCATACTGAGATGGTACACCACGCTCTGCACCTACTGTATGTACTTACAAAGTGGTATGCTTTGTTTCCCCACCAGACAATTGCTTTCAAATAATACACCTTGTTGTAGCATACGGAAAAAATCTCTGTTGCTCACGAACGTACTTTCGTAGCCCATTAACCGTAAATAACTGGGTCCTTTTACGTACTACTGATGAACACATAGTGCAAGAATACTCACAGAGGATAGGAATGAGTGGCATAATTAAGCTGAGTGGCATACGATACATTTCTTTCACGTTAGAGTGTATCATAGTACCGTGCTACGTAGATGAGAAGCTGGTCAGAGAAGGATAAGTGCTCGAATTTGACTTCTCCCCACAGCACCACTGCTACTCTATTTCTCCTCTCTACGGAGTTTCCCGAGTTAAAACGAGAGGAAAACTGAAACAACCCAGTTTATTGCGCATGCATGATTAGCGCACAACATACCAGAAAAAAATGAGACTATGGCAGCTTGACTACAGTTCGTACATTCCGGAATTCCATGACAGTATTTTTAAACAAGCTACAAAGAAACTCAGTGGAGAAGCAGAGAGGATCACAAATAAAATATCCCAAATCTGTCAAATCTCAGATTTAAGGATGTACGCTTCTACTACAAAGAAGTTAGCTGCATAGGGGAGAACAGATTACAGTAATGTCTGCAATATTCTTTCGTCATTTTTCATCCAACGCACTTCCACACGTCTTGCAGCCATGAAATACACTCACATAGATAGGTCATAATTCCGGAGAGTGGTGTAGGCCATGACCCTACCCAGAGTCATTAGAGACATCGGACCAAACATATTGCGGCTGGTTACATAACCCTCTCTAACAACTATAAAATCATACTACGTAAATCGGCATTTTGTGATGTTTGCAATACAGAAGTGAGTCTAGCACTTACTGATGACTATTATCGTGTATATATCACAGACCTTTCAGTGATACTGAAATGAGCTTCATAAATGCCTTAGGCTGAGCCTCGGGTATAGTATATTGTTCATTTAATTGTAACGACAGGGAGAGAGTCACCTACAGAATAAACTGAAAATGAAACGTACATTCAATTCGGCAACTATTATTGTCGCAGATGCAAACTAAAAAAATAAGAGAGCAGTTGGTGATATACGTAAAATTTATTTATTACTTTAAACAAACCAAGGATTGTAATTGAAAATTGAAAAATGAATAAACACAAACAACATTAAATGAACTCAGAAAAAAACGAAACACGGAACAAAAACTAAACAAAAAACACACAGAACAAAATCAAAACTCAAACAAGAACTTTAGGAACAATCGAACATTATTTTCAGTGGGTGCAAGCGGCACTCGAGGGTTGGCTACATAGACTCATAGCTGCTCCCTCCTCAACATCTACACGAACTTCCTCCATCTTGGCAGAACCCATCATACTCTCGGCTGTGTCATCCTCTAAATATTGATGAGCTTTTTCCATCTCGGCAGCATTCACGAGACCTTTAGCCGCACCTAGCTCCTCATTTCCACATGCTTTGTCAATCTCAGCATCATCCTCGAGACTCTCATCTGCCCCTTCCTCAATCTCTCCCCATGTTTCGCCCATCTTGGTAGCACCCATGCGTCTCTCAACTATCTTCTCCTGCAAATCTTGGTGGGCTTGTTCGATCCCAGCAGAATCCATGAGACACTCAGCTGCCCCTTCATCCTCATCTCCACATACTGTGTCAATCTCAGTAGCATCCACAACGCCATCATCTGCCCCTTCATCAATATCTCCACATGTTTCGTCCATCTTGCCAGCACCCATTTGACTTTCAGCTGTCTCCTCTTCTAAATCTTGACTCGCTTCTTCCATGTCGGCAGCATTCATGAGACCCTTAGCTGCACCTTCCTCCTCAATTCCACATGCTTTCTCAATCTCAGATGCATCCTCGAGACTCTCACCTGCCCCTCCCACAATCTCTCCACACGCTTCACCCACCTCGGCAGCACCCATGCGACCCTCAACTGTCTTCTCCTGTAAAACTTGATGGGCTTGTTCGATCCCAGCAGAATCCATGAGACAGTTGCCCCTTCATCTTCATCTCCACATACTTTGTCACTCTCAGCAGCATTCATAAGACCATCACCTGCCCCTTCATCAATCTCTCCACATGTTTCGCCCATCTTGGCAGTGTCCATGAGACTCTCAGTTGCCTCCTCTTCTAAATCTTGACTCGCTTCTTCCATGTCGGCAGCATTCATGAGACCCTTAGCCGCACCTTCCTCCTCATTTTCACATGCTTTGTCAATCTCAGCATCATCCTCGAGACTCTCATCTGCCCCTTCCTCAATCTCTCCACATGTTTCGCCCATCTTGGTAGCACCCATGCGTCTCTCAACTATCTTCTCCTGCAAATCTTGGTGGGCTTGTTCGATCCCAGCAGAATCCATGAGACACTCAGCTGCCCCTTCATCCTCATTTCCACATACTGTGTCAATCTCAGTAGCATCCACAACGCCATCATCTGCCCCTTCATCAATATCTCCACATGTTTCGTCCATCTTGCCAGCACCCATTTGACTTTCAGCTGTCTCCTCTTCTAAATCTTGACTCGCTTCTTCCATGTCAGCAGCATTCATGAGACCCTTAGCTGCACCTTCCTCCTCAATTCCACATGCTTTCTCAATCTCAGATTCATCCTCGAGACTCTCACCTGCCCCTCCCACAATCTCTCCACACGCTTCACCCACCTCGGCAGCACCCATGCGACCCTCAACTGTCTTCTCCTGTAAAACTTGATGGGCTTGTTCGATCCCAGCAGAATCCATGAGACACTCAGTTGCCCCTTCATCCTCATCTCCACATACTTTGTCACTCTCAGCAGCATTCATAAGACCATCACCTGCCCCTTCATCAATCTCTCCACATGTTTCGCCCATCTTGGCAGTGTCCATGAGACTCTCAGTTGCCTCCTCTTCTAAATCTTGACTCGCTTCTTCCATGTCGGCAGCATTCATGAGACCCTTAGCTGCAGCTTCCTCCTCAATTCCACATGCTTTCTCAATCTGAGATTCATCATTGAGACTCTCACCTGCCCCTTCCACAATCTCTCCACACGCTTCACCCAACTCGGCAGCACCCATGCGACCCTCAACTGTCTTCTCTTGTAAATATTGATGGGCTTGTTGCATCTTGGCAGCATCCACGTTACAATTAGCTATTCTCTCCTCCTCTTGATCTATCTTGGAAGCATCCACCTAGGATACCAACATAGTGTTAGGTGCTTGGTTAAACTAGGAACAACATTATACACTAGAGCTTACAGTATGAAATAATAATTGTTAAGAGTTTTCAATCATACGGCGAATTAGAGGTTTACATAGATCATCACTGTTTTATATCAGATTCCAATGAAATTCAAAATTTCAATTGTAGTGGTAATGTTTAACATTTAGCGAGTAAGATATTGGAATATTATTCCGGCATAGGCATTAGAAGCTGATGACTTAGTGTATGGTATGAAAAAGAGGGTCTTCCATTATCACCAACTGCACAATAATGTATCGCTGTGATCCTCATACTAGCAGCATATCTGTAACTTAAATGTTTCGGGCCTACTGAAGAACGGGATACAACCCTTCGGCTCTGACCAATGACGTCAGAATTTGCCAGAGATGATTTACTACACAGATTCAACAGCTGAGACAAGTGTTCGTAAACTAAGGAATGTGGGAAAGAAAAACAGGTGGTAGACATATATAACGTCCAGTAATATTTCGTTATAATGTTAAGGGTATCGCTTGTTTGAGTCCTAGTGCTGCAGTAAAAAATAATAAAAAAAAGATAAACGTAGTGCTACCGTAGAATACCTCAGTTATATATGAGTTGTATCTCGAAATTCAGTCTATCAGTGTAAGTTAATTGCAGTATGGGATGCGAATTTAACGTGCGTCGATTTCTTCGTTTTCGTTAGCATTGGTATCCTATTCTTCAGTTGACCTGTATACGTCTTCGTTTTCGTTAGCATTGGTATCCTATTCTTCAGTTGACCTGTATACGTCAACTGAAGTACGGGATATAAATTTTACGTATGTCGCTCTTTTCGTCTTGTGTAGTGCTCGTATAGACTCGGAAAGTGACACTACCACCCGACGAAGAACTGTGTCAGTTACAAGCGTTATGCGGTTTGGGGATTCGCAAATGACGCATAATTCCCCATTGGCTCTTATTCCCTATGATTTCAAAGCCGCTGAAATTGTGTATTAACAAGACCGAGATTTTGAAACCAGATTTTAAACACGTTGTCCTTTCCAGTAGCAGTTTGGACTATAGCCATACTTTATTGGATATAACGGCCTAATCGAAACTGAAGAAGCTGCAGAAAGATTGAAATCTGGAAAAATGGTCCGAGGTAAGTCTAAAACCAAGTGACAAAAGGGAATCATTGCATTAGAAGACGAATGGAAAACTTGAACACATGAAGTAAATAGGGCAGTTAAGAATAAAATGGGCAGAAATATTGTTTCCAATAGAATTCTCGTCTAATTCACCACAAGCTGATTTCAACTGTTTAAAGAAGAAAAGTAAAAAAGAAAAACAGGAATTGAAGCCTCAAACGAGAATATACACACGTAAAAATAAGTTTTGCATTAAGCTGAAAACGGGAAAACAAGGCTGGATGCAGAAGACATGCGAAACAATAGATGCTTGTGTAACAATCGGAATGTTAGATGCCATATACGGGAAAATTATGGAAACCGTTAGAGGAGAGAGATTCAGATGTATAAATATCAAACGCTTACCTGGGAAGCCATTACGAACGAAAGGACGGAGATCTGAAAGCTGGGTTTAACGTCAGAATGGGTCCTACAAAGTAAGCCAACTTAAAAAAGGGAATGGATGACGATTCTAAGTGAAATATGGTACACTAAAAAGAGTTTGACACAGCAGTAAAAGACCCAATTAGAAAAAAGACTCTTGGCGTACACTACAGTGTTTCAAAATTGTTAAGATCACTGGTAGGGAACCTGAAAAAGGTACCTAAGCAGGCAAAATACACTCATACTTTCTAAAACATGTAATATTCCCATTCACAGACAGACCAAATGCTAACAAGTTTCAAAGTTAACGCAATGGTCACGAAAATTCTAATACGAATTTATGAAGACATCGGTAGCAGAGAATTTCTGTGGAGATGAATTTAGGTTGCGCGGAGGAATGGGGACGAGTAAGTCATTTCCGACCTCAGGACTCTGAAGACAGACTGCTGCAAGGCAAAAAGTAAATCGGTAGGAATTCAATTTCTGAGGGTCACAGGGGTAAAATACAGGGAGTGATGCTATCCCATACTCGTGCATAAAACCAAGTGCAATTATAAAGGTCTCAGGATCTCGCAGGCATACAGTAGCTGAGACGCGAGTGAGATACGTTTGTCACCTAGCAATTCAGCAAGCAGGAAGGAAAGTAGACAAAAATTACGTATGGTGATAATCCAGCAGAATTCGTCAAAGCCGCTAGACAACAGCTGCATGAAGAACAGTTCTATTTCGTTCTAATTACATAGGAAGCCAGGGAACACCGAAGAGACATCGAAGAATAGTTACAGCGCCAACACAAAAGAAAGAATCTGCAAACAAATGTGAACAACGCAGCACCATCAATTTTATAACACACGCCACCCAGATCTTGACCTCTATCATTGTCATGCCGACTGAAGAAAGGATAAGTGTACAAAGTACGGAAGATCAATTTGGCTTCAGAGGAGCTGTAGGCACACGAGAAGCAATACTTGGGTTACGGTTAATACCTGAGATAAGACTAAGCAAGAGCCAAGAGTGCAGCAGTGTGTCGTAGGAGGAATGGCCAGTATTCAGGTGTATGGCAGGAACGATCATCCGAAGCTTAACCACCTACTAAACATGGGCTCTAAAATGCAGCTAAGAGCACTTCATCTTCGATATTGTAACGAAATCTCGTCTTGGCCTTCTGTATGTTGAGAGGCGTATGTATGGCCCATGGACTATGGGGAAAAAAGACAGAGAAAGGCTGGAGGCTTTTGAGATCTGGACATGGCGGAAGATGGAAAGAATAAGTTGGATGGACAGAGTAAAAAATGAAGAGGTACTGAGAAGAGTGGGAGAGAAAAGACAGTTACTAGATGAAATAAAGAGAAGAAAAAGAAATTGGATTGGGCATATATTAAGAAAGAATGACGGACTGATAAAAACAGTTTTAGAAGGTTATGTAGAAGGGAAAATGAAGCGAGGAAGGAAGAGATTCCAGATACTGGATGACATGATGGACGGTACTACATACAGCAGCCTTAAGAAGGAAGCAATGGATCGCAGGAAATGCAGAGGCAAAGGGCCTGCTAATATAGCAGATAACTGATGATGATGATGATGTATGGCCCAAATGACGAAAGAAATTTCCTGTAAATATGGGCTGTAGAGTGCTCACCTTCAGACCTTTGGGCACGTGTTCAGCTTCACTGGTGTGAAAGACATCCCTTCCGCAAAACAAGTGCTTATAGATCTTAAGCTACGAGTCTTAGGGTTTATGTTTACTAGTCTCTTTTGCTTCGAATGACCGTGCTGTCCCATCTCTGAAGACCGATAATACCTCCCAGGACACTGTATATTACCTATGTCAACAAATAGAAAGAATTAGACGGTGTAGTCCAGTGACAGATTTTTGAGATGCTGAGAAAGGGAATGGCATAATGTATCAGAACAGAGGAGTACTGCAGTAAGTTTACAGAGAAACGATGGTTGTGATAAGAAGCGAATAACATCAAGAGCAAGCCACTGTTAAATAAGGTGTACGGCCGGGCTGTTCACTTTCAGCTATCTTATTTAGCGGATACATTCAGAGGACTCTAGATGAATTTAAGGACAAACTAGGACTTGTAGTAGGAATTAAAATTGAAGGTAAGATAACAGACATGTTGAGATTTTCTGATGATACTACAGTGTTAAGTGAATGAGCGGAACTACAGAAGCGAGATGCAGATGAAAGTCAGCCCCATTTCTTCCTAACATGCAAATTAATGAAGTTAAGATAAAAATCTTGATGAGTAGACAAAATAACGTTGCCAGTGCTCACTTAACAAAGAGGGACTGGAGACCGTGGAATCCTTTTGCTCCCTATGGAGTGAAACGACCCTCAGACGGATAACAAGGATATTGAAAGCCAGATAAACTAGGCAACAGCTGCTTTCAACAAGAGCAGGAACCTTACTCATCTCGTTTCATAGCCCAATACCTGAGGAAAGACCCCATAAAGATATTATGTGGAGTGTGCCGCTGTACAGATGTGAAATACGGACATACGAGGAGGCGGAAAGAAAAATCATAGCCTTCGACATGTGGTTCAAACGCAGAAGGCTCAAGATTTTCTGTGAAAAGAACGTATTAAACGAACTGGTGCACTGCAGGGTAGATAACGTGCTGCTATGTCTCCTAAAGCTTATTGAACACCACATGTGTCAGCCTTGTGCTGAGACATTATGGTGTCATTAAAAGTGTTGCTGAAAGGACAGGAGAAAGGAAGAACACAAGAGACAAAACTAGTCTAGTATACATCAACCGTGTCATGGACGACACAAGTTCCACCACCTATACTGCACTCAAGAAAAAGGCCGGAGACAGAAATGCTTGGAAAGCTGCTGATAGCCAACCTGATAGTTAAAGACCAAAGAAGAAGAAGGAGATCATGATAAGTTTTGAAAGTGGAACAACTAATGCCAAGACGCTTTGAAAGTCCGGAAATGAGTACATGTTTGAGTCATTAGCCTGTGCTACATGTGAGTGGAGAAATGCAGCTACACTGTGTGATCAAAAGTATCCGGATACCCCCAAAAACATACGTTTTCCATTTTAGGTGCATTGTGCTGCCACCTACTGCCAGTCACTCCATGTCAGCGACCTCAGTAGTCACTAGACTTCATGAGAGAGTAGAATGGGGCGCTCTGCAGAACTAACGTATTTCGAACATGGTCAGGTGATTGGGTGGCACTTGTGTCATACGTCTGTACGAGACATTTCCATACTCCTAAACATTCCTAGCTCCACTGTTTCCGGTGTGACAGGGAAGTGGAAACGTGAAGGGACACGTACAGCACAAAAGGATACAGGTCGTCCTCGTCTGTTTTGACAGAGACCGCCAGCAGTTGATGAGGGTCGTAACGTGTAATAAGCAGACACTATCCACACCATCATACAGGAATTACAAACTGCATCAGGATCCACTGCGAGTACTATGACAGGCGGGAGGTGAGAAAACTTGAATTTCATGGTCGAGCGGCTGCTCATAAGCCACACATTACGTCGGTAAATGCCAAACGACGCCTCGCTTTGTGTAAGAAGAGTAAACATTGGACGATTTATCAGTGGAAAAACGTTGTGGGGAGTCACGAATCACGGCACATAATGTGGCCATCCAATGGCAGGTTGTGGGTATGGCGAATGCCCGGTGAACGTCACTGGCCAGCGTAAAATTCGGGTGCGGTGGTGTTAGGGTGTGGTCGTTTTTCTCATGGAGAGGGCTTGCACTCCTTATTGTTTCGCGCTGCACTACCACAGCATAGGCCTACACTGACGTTTTAAGCACCTTCTTGCTTCCTAATTTTGAAGAGCCATTCGGGGATGGCGATTGCATCTTTCAACACGATCAACCATCTGTTCATAATTCACGGCCTGTCGCGGAGTGGTTACATAACATTAACATCCCTGTAATAGACTGCTTGCACATAGTCCTGACCTGAACCCTATAGAACACCTTTGGGAGGTTTTGGAACGCCGACTTCGTGTCAGCCCTCACCCAATGACATCAATACCACTCCTCAGTGCAACACTCAATTAAGGTGGGCTGCCATTCCCCAAGAAAACTTCAGCACCTGATTGAACATATGTCTGCGGGAGTGGAAGCTATCTTCAAGGCTAAGGGTTGGCCAACACCACATTGAATTCCAGCATTACCGATGGAGCGCATCATTTTCAGCCAGATGTTGGGATACTTTTGATCACATAGTGTATCTCGCAAACGCTGCTATGCACTCCGTCTATGAGTAATTTTTTGTAAATCAGCGACAGCTGTGTCAAAGTAAATGTTTTTTAATACATGAAATCATAATTTGTACGCTTTACCTCAAACTTGTTGCTCAGTCTCGAACAGAGTATAATCCTCACAATTGTTCTAGCTGTAACTTAATCAGCTTAATTCTATAGCAGCATATATCTATAGAAAACAAAGTAATTCCACTTTAGAGACTAACATCCATTAAGGATCTGGTAATACCCCGTTAATGATCTTTTTGGTTCCAAAACTTAAGTTTTATGGTGTTGAAAACTAATGTTGGCATAGTACCTCTAGCAGAACCTGCATGGAGACACGTGGGAAACCTATCATTCGCCTCAATGAGAGGCAGATATACTCTCTCGTAACCTGGGCCCTGCACTTCTTATCAAGTTAATTGATAGTATAGACAGACAATCCTTTTATAAGATCACGCTTGTTTCAATGTCCGAAGAAGTGTTGTAACAGAGCAAAGGAGATCCCCACGAAATTGGATCGAACTGAGCTCTCATTGTCTGAGCAGTGTTGGAAGAGAGATGGCAATGTTCTTTAGGTCAGACTATCATTTATTTACACAGATGGAATGTTTATGAGGCCGAATATATCCTGCTCAGTTGTTTGAAGAGATCATACCAAAGTTGTGGTGTCACAGCCAGACACCACACTTGCTAGGTGGTAGATTAAATCGGCCGCGGTCCTATAGTACATGTCGGACCCGCGTGTCGCCACTGTGTGATCGCAAACCTAGCGCCACCACAAGGCAGGTCTGGAGAGACTGAGGAGACCTCGCCCCAGTTGTACGGACGACATTGCTAGCGACTAGACGTACGAAGCCTTCCTCTCATTTGCTGAGAGACAGATAGAATAGCCTTCAGCTTAGTCCATAGCTACGACCTAGCAAGGCGCAGTTAATCCATATCTGGAGAGAGATTCATTTGTATCACCATGACATGTACAAGAACAAGCCATTAAAAGTTAAGTATATGAGAAGCTACGTTCTTTTCTTGCTACCATTCATAACATATCCTGTTCCAGACTTCACGCCCGTCTGCGTTAGTTTAGCGTGCATTAAGCCACTTCGATCTACAAGGTGTTGGCCCAGCGGCCGACACATCACATGGCGCCACGGATTACGGATTGCTCTTTTTTTTCCTAGTTGTGCTCTGATTTGCTTGTGTCATGGCTTCGCCACAATCTCCAGATGTACTGTCCGAATTTTTGCGCTTGCAGAATCAGCAGACGCAGGCGTTAATGGATGCCCTTGGACAGCTCGCCCAGGGTCAACGTGCGCTGCAAAACGATGCGGCCGCCGCCGCTTCGTCGCTACCGCAGCCACAACATGCTGTTGCACCGCAATTTAGACCCTTTGATTCCACTTTCGAGATATGGCAAGAGTGGTCTCGCCAGTTCAACTTTCATCTAGCAGCCTACAGAATTCAAGGTAACGAGCGGCAGCCGTTTTTGCTTTCTTGTGTCGGTGTGTCTACCTACCGTGTGATAGTGAAATTGTTTCCCCGACGCGACGTAGCAACTCTGTCCTACAAAGAAATTTTGTCTGCTTTAGATGCCTATTTCAAAGAAACAGTAAATGTAGTTGCAAAACGGTATACGTTCTTTCGTACAAAACGTACGGCCGGTCAGACTAATAGGGAGTGGGTTGCAACTTTGCAAGGACTTACTAGGGAGTGTGCATTTGAATGTGAATGTGGCCTCCCTTATTCAGATACAATGGTGCGTGATGCAATAGCACAGAACGTTTCTGAATGTTCGCATACGGGAACAGATTTTGAAACTAGTTAATCCCTCCCTTCAACAAGTCATAGACATATTGGATAGGCAAGACACACTTGACTTTGCTCAGGACTCATTTGAAACTTCGCTAGCAGTGTGTCACATTAACCGGCCCGCCGGGCCCGCTGCACGGGACGCTAAGCGGCCCTCGCGCCCGTCACCGCAGCGGCAGCCTCGCTTGCAAACACGTGCGCCGCGTAAGCAAGCAACTGCAGTGAAATCATGCCCGCGGTGTGCAACTAGACATTCACGTGAAAATTGCCCGTCACGCCAAGCTATTTGCTTTTACTGTCAAAAGAAAGGACATGTTCAAAGTGTTTGCCAGAAAAAGCTTAGATCAGACAATCACAATAATTCCAGGCCCTTTGCTTCGCGCAGGAATCGAATCCAGGACAATCAGGCTCGTAGACCTTCGTCCATGGACATTCATGTAGTTCATTCCAACCCGTCCAGTGACACTTTAGCTAACAGTGACTGTGTTCGTCCCACCAAAAGTGTGCGTCGACGTCGCCGGAAATCCCGTAAAGTCGCAAGTGCTTCTGTCCCTGTATCAGTTCAAATTGCACGTGACAGTCGCTCTTGTCGTCAGCAGGACAATAAACTTTTTGTTGACTTGGACTTTGAAGGCAAAGTGATCCCATTCCAGCTCGATACCGGAGCTGCAGTTTCATTGCTCAATCACGCCACGTACAAACAACTGGGCGCACCGTCGTTGCGTGCCGTAAATGTTAAGTTACATAGTTACTCTGGACAGCATATACCTGTGTTAGGACAGTGCAGCCTTCTTGTAACATACAAGGGACAAACAAAACTTGTGTCATTTTACGTTCTTCGTTCTTCTACTGCAGTGAACTTGTTTGGCTTAGATTTATTTCAGTTGTTTAATTTGTCTATAGTAAATCAGGTCCTATCAGTGAATCAGACTGTGCCTTCCGCCAGTGTTTCTAGTCTTTGTGAAGAATTTGCAGACATTTTTGCACCGGGCCTTGGTTGCGCTAAGAACTATGAAGCACATTTGGAACTGAAAGACAACGCGCAACCGAAATTTTTCAGAGCGCGCAATGTTCCCCACGCATTGCGTGATGAGGTCGCAAGAACATTACACGATTTAGAATCTCAAGGTGTCATTGAACGTGTGCAGGCTTCTCTCTCGGCCTCACCCTTAGTAATTTTGCCAAAACCTTCCGGAAAACTGAGACTTTGTGTGGACTTCAAGGCAACTGTGAATCCACAACTTGTGACTGCCACTTTTCCTTTGCCCCGCCCGGAAGATCTTTTTGACAAACTGTGCCCGGGAAAATATTTTTCGAACTTGGACCTCGCAGATGCGTACTTGCAAATACCTGTGGACGAAGAATCCCAGCGCGTCTTGGTGGTAAACACGCATCTTGGCTTGTATCGCTTCAAAAGACTGCCATTCGGGTGTGCATCCGCACCTGCATTGTTTTAGCAATATTTCCAATCAGGTTTGTGCCGCGCGCTTCTTCCATTTCAGCTCTGCTTCATCGCTTACGCCGTAAAGGTGTTCCGTTCGTCTGGACGACGGAATGCGAACGCGCCTTTCGCCAGTTGAAATCGGCGTTGCTTTCAAATACTTGCCTTACGCCATTCGATCCCCGAAAACCCCTTTTGTTGATGGTAGCTGCATCGGATTTCGGGATCGGTGCCGTGCTTGCGCACAAAGATGGTTCGCGTGATCGCCCTATTGCCTTTGCGTCCAAATTGCTCTCATCGGCGCAACGCAATTATTCACAGACAGAGAAAGAAGCTTTAGCTCTTGTGTTTGGTGTTACAAAGTTTCACGATTTCTTGTATGGTCGTCACTTTACAATCATCACGGACCACAAACCGTTGACATCGCTTTTTCATCCGACCAAGCCTGTACCTCCACGTACAGCGCAGAAATTCATTCGCTGGTCTCTTTTTCTCTCGCAGTACCGCTACGATATCTTGTATCGGTCCACTGCTAAGCACGGAAACGCTGATGCGTTGTCCCGTTTGCCTGTTGCTGAGGATACAGCATTCGATTCTTCCGAACTTGCTTGCATGTTCATTGATTCGGAAACCGATGATGTGGTCGAATCGTTTCCGATTGATTTTCGTCGTGTAGCTACAGCCACAGCTGCTGACCCTGTCCTTGCTACTGTTTTGCGTTTTGTTGCTACGCAATGGCCCTTGTCAAAGTCACGAATCGCGGATCCGTTGGTTCGCCGATTTTTTGCTCACAAGGAGAGACTTTTTGTACGACGTGGTGTTTTGTTGTTGCGTTCCGATAATGATCAGTCCAGAGTCGTGGTCCCACGTTCGTTACAGTCTTCTGTCTTACAGCTTCTTCACCAATGACATTGGGGTATAGTGCGAACGAAACAACTTGCTCGTCAGCACTGTACTTGGTTCGGAATCGATGCTGCGATTACGAATATGTGCTCCTCTTGCGTGGCGTGTGCCGAACAACAATCCGCACCGCCGCGGAAGTTCTTTGCATGGCCGAAAGCAACTTCCCCTTGGCAACGCTTACATATCGATTTTGCTGGTCCATTCTGGAATGCTCGATGGTTGGTTGTGGTCGATGCTTTCAGTAATTTTCCTTTTGTTGTCCGGATGTCTTCCACGACGTCTTCTGCTACAATCCAAGCCTTGTCTGCTATCTTTTGCATTGCAGGTCTTCTGCAGACTATTGTTTCCGACAATGGCCCACAATTCATGTCCGCAGAATTTCGGTCATTCTGCACGGCCAATGGTATTCAACATCTGACATCCGCGCCGTTTTCGCCTCAGTCCAACGGTGCCGCGGAACGATTGGTCCGGACTTTCAAGTCACAGATGTTGAAGTTGAAAGAGTTGCATTCTCGGGAGGACGCATTATTGCTCTTTTTGTCCTCGTATCGCTCTCAGCCTCGCGATGGTCGCTCGCCGGCTGAGTTGCTTCATGGTCGTTCTCATCGAACCTTGATGTCTTTGCTGCATCCGCCGCATCAGGTTCCTGTGCAGCGGCAGACTCCTGCTTTTGCTCCTGGCGACGTTGTCTATTATCGCACCTATCGCGGTTCACGGCGTTGGCTCGCAGGGCGCATTCTTCGCTGCCTCGGCCGCGCGATGTATTTGGTTTTGGGGGCCTGTGGTGAGGTGCGTCGGCATCTCAATCAGCTGCGCCTCTGTCGTCGCCTGGGTTCTGCCGCTCCCCGTCTGCTTTCAGCGACGGAGCCGTCCGGTCAGCGCCCTGGGGACCCATCTACTGGCTCGCCTCATCCCCAGGTGTTACCGACGCTGCCTTCCATTGTGCCCCATGGCGTCGCGCCGCCGCCGCAGCCGCCGCAGCCGCCGCAGCCGCCGCAGCCGCCGCCGGCGCCGCCTGCAGTGGACGCTTCGCTGCAACCGCATGGCGCCTCCCAGGGTCACGCGCCGCCGCTCGCTTCCCTCGCTTCCAGTGACCAGCCGTCCTCCGCCATGGACCTCTTGCCCGCTCCGGACCAGATGTCGTCTTCGCCCGTCGGGTGCTCCGACCACATGGAGGTCGACCCTTCGGCCCCTCCTGTCTCGTTACGGGCGCATACACCGCATGTTGACGTGCACCCTGGACTAGGTTTTCAGGCGTTTCCTAGCTCCCCTCGGACCGAATGGCCGGGTGCGGGTGACACAGCCTCGCCTGTTGTTAGGCTCCCCACCTCATCGCATACGTCAACATGGGGTCCTCCCCACGGCGGGCGGAAGCCTTATCTCACGACCGTTCGCCGATTTGCGGGGGAGGAATGTGGTGTCACAGCCAGACACCACACTTGCTAGGTGGTAGATTAAATCAGCCGCGGTCCTGTAGTACATGTCGGACCCGCGTGTCGCCACTGTGTGATCGCAAACCTAGCGCCACCACAAGGCAGGTCTGGAGAGACTGAGGAGACCTCACCCCAGTTGTACGGACGACATTGCTAGCGACTAGACGTACGAAGCCTTCCTCTCATTTGCCGAGAGACAGATAGAATAGCCTACAGCTTAGTCCATAGCTACGACCTAGCAAGGCGCAGTTAATCCATATCTGGAGAGAGATTCATTTGTATCACCATGACATGTACAAGAACAAGCCATTAAAAGTTAAGTATATGAGAAGCTACGTTCTTTTCTTGCTACCATTCATAACGTATCCTGTTCCAGACTTCACGCCCGTCTGCGTTAGTTTAGCGTGCATTAAGCCACTTCGATCTACAAGGTGTTGGCCCAGCGGCCGACACATCAAAAGTACCGTTATCAAGCGAACGTACTAGATGTAGTAACTATACCATTTCAACCATCCGCCTTAGATTGGATATAATAACCTTCTTGTAGGCAAGAATCGTTGAAATGTTGTAACTGTCCTTTACCGTTTCACATGTTCTTTAGTGGTATTCATGGCGGCAGTTAATCGCAGCTGCTGGTTTCACATCCACTGGCTGCTGCGTAGCACGCAGAAGGGCTCTGCGTCACTAAGATGTGTGCCTAATTGTACTTATTTGTATATAAGTGCATAGGAAGTTTTGCCATTTACTGTGATATTTCTTTGCGCTAATGTGACTGTTGAAGGTGTGACTGCGCAGACGAGTGTATGCTACTGTGGTCCTGATATGCATTACACAGCAGCATCTAAAGAACTTCCGCTATCCTTGATAGCAAATGACAACGGCAGTAATCGCACTGTACCAGACGTTCGTACCCTCACTAGCAACTGTATAATTTTTCAGCTATGATTCAGTAGGAAATTTTGCCGAAGTCTTACATCTCTGTAAGAGACAAGCCAATCATAAATGGTATTCCACAGAAAATGCCATAAGTTGCACTAGGTCATTTATGACTTTGTCACAAACTGAAATTCAGCTGCTGATCTTGCAGCATAGCCTGTTACGTGCAGTACTGCTAAACGGATGTGTCTCCGACTGGTAGCAGCCTTGAGACCCGTCATGACGGAGTTCTACAGTTGGCGGACTCACAATCGTTGTAGGCTGTAACACGAGTAATATTTGCCGAACCCGTGTCAGTTTTACAACATAATCTTACATTCCCTGAGTTGTACTTTATATTTACATTTGGGTCTTCGAAGCCAAGATTGCTATATTATTGGATTCTAATATCGTGAATGAGTCTGTCAGTACTTCATGTAAAGATGAGGGACAACTGCATTTTACAGTCGTGGAGATGTGTGCAAATCATGAGATTTTCTCGATTGATATCACCTGTCTAAGTGGCCAATTCTGCTGTGTGTACAATCAGAGACGTAGCTGTTTCCTCATCACTCTCACACGCATACTCTTAATGTTAGTAACGATGTCGACTCACCTCACTGGGGCCCTCCCGCGGCGCATCGACCAGTATTATATCTCGTTCCTTGAGGCAAATCTCTCTCTGTGTAGTCTGGTCGATGTCTTGATCCTTAAAGGGTGGATTATCTTCTACGACCTTATTGACTTTGAAGCGCCCAATAACGTGGACCTGTGGGTGGTTTCATCCTATAGTTACTTACTCAGCTAGGATGGCATACTTCTATAATACATAAAGCTCTAGATACTTCTCTTAGCATTCTTAAACAGAATATATATTAAATTAGCAGCCCTTAAATGTAGGCTATAAGAAGACGTCAGTTAAAAACTGAGTTATTAAATAAGGTAGAGAACTGTGGGATACAAAACTAAAGGTCGATGATTAGCCGTAGGTTGACACTACTACTTCTATCTTATCCATGAATAGTTACTCAGGCACTTGATAGGGAAAGCTGAGACGATGTGCCTAGATTGGAATATAAGAAACATTTTACTACCGAAGCAGTGCATAATGTGCGAGAAGACATAAAGAGTTTAGCTCACACAGAAGAATGAAACCAGCCTCTTAAGCGATAGATTTAACCACATGAGACATTTTTCGTGGCCTGTTTTGTAGCTAACTTTCGTGAAGGTTTTTTGTTTACTTCTTAACACAGTACAACACAAACTTATGTATGCCAAATACACAGAAAGTAAGCATGCTTCTCAAACCAGTGTGTTGTGTAAACGTTTTCGTAAACCCTGCCTGGTGCCATAGTCAGACTCCGTTAACTTCACTAACCCACCGAATCTAAATCAATTCTAAGCAAGAAATAAGAGTTTTGTTGAAACTGACGTCATTGATTTTCGTATCTACGAGGGCAATTCCAAAAGTAAGGTCTCCTATTTTTTTTTATAAGTACATAGACCTGTTCGTTTGTACTATGGTTTAAATAAGTTTACTGCTTGAACATTTAGCTATTTTTCGACACAATCACCATTTCTGTAGACGCATTTTTGTAGACGCTGTGGCAGTTTTTGTATGCCCATGTCATACCAGCTCGCCGCCATGCTGTTCAGAAAGTTATGAACCTCTTCTCTCACCTTGTGCCGGCCGAAGTGGCCGTGCGGTTAAAGGCGCTGCAGTCTGGAACCGCAAGACCGCTACGGTCGCAGGTTCGAATCCTGCTTCGGGCATGGATGTTTGTGATGTCCTTAGGTTAGTTAGGTTTAACTAGTTCTAAGTTCTAGGGGACTAATGACCTCAGAAGTTGAGTCCCATAGTGCTCAGAGCCATTTGAACCATTTTTCTCACCTTGTCGTCGGAGCTGAATCACTTTCCGGCCAAATGTTCTTATAACGTAATAACAACTGAGTCCAGAAAGTTGAGCTGTTCGGCTACCAGGCGCTGAAGAAATGCGCGGGAAGCATCAACTCGTTGCCGCATGTGGTCCTCAGTCAGCATGCGTGGCACCCATCTTGCGCACACCTTCCGGTACTTCAATGATTCCGTTAAAATTCTGTGAGCGGTGCTTCGGGAAACCTCAGGGACCAACGTGCAGAGACCATCCAGGGTGATCCGCAGATCTTTATGGTTTGCTCAACCTTCAACATTGTCTCCTCAGAAATTGACGGTCTCTCCCACTCCTTTGTTCGTCGTGAATTTCGGTCCGACCAGCTGCGAACTCTCTACACCATTTACCAACATTTTTGACATCCATGCACGACTCGCCATACACTTCCGTCAATTGGCGAAGGATTTCAATCGGCGCAGTGCCCTTTGCGTTCAAAAACTGAATAAATGTGCGCAATACGCACTTGGCGGTAACATCCGACGGCTGCCAAGGCAAGACTCAGCGCCTCAGCGCGGCGAAGTTTACACACAGCACGTGACTCCCTCATCATAACAGCGTGACCAATTGCCACACAAACAGAGTTCTGTGCTTACAAAATAATAGGAGACCTTACTTTTGGGATTACCCTCGTAACACTAGATTTCCTTATTATTTCCTGAATCTGGGCGATTGTTTAAATGAGTAGAGGGGAATCCTACTGACTACACGTTGAACACAGGCCACCAGAAGAAGGGAGCGTGTGTCGGTATCAGGCCACAGTATACTGCATGTGGCGTGAGCTTCACGGCAGAGGCACTGTCCGTGTCTGCATCCTAAACGGTGGTAAGCTGATCTGTACGTTTTAACTTGGCGTGTCCCCTGGTGCAGAGAAGGCACATCGTGAGTTAGCAGCTTCAGGTCATGTTCCCATGTTCTCGGAACTCCTATTCCCACAACGGTGAAAAGGTAAGATTGGAGTGGGACGAAAGACCATCTGGATCTTATGTGCTTAACATCACGGCTCCCTGAGAGGACAGGCTGCAGAGAAGCTAACTGAAATTTTGTTGACCCTGCCAAGAAACGTGCGAGCATAGAATAATGTGAATAAATTCTGGAGAGGAAGAACAGAACTCGAATGTGTCTACATGGAGAAGGCCTGATTGGCTGAAAGTGGTATAGGACAGATGGTGTGAGTCATAAGTTGCCTGTTTCTCAGCTCCAGCACAATGAACCTATGACTGGTTTATTATGTTAAACTAAATAGGGAAGGGAGATTTTTGCACTGTTATAAGGGATCTGATTGGCTGGTACTCAGGAGAGTAGGAAGCGATTTGTTTATCGGTAAGGTCACCCGGTACAGATACTTCTGACTTCCACACAGGTATGTCGATGGCTTCGCCGTAACCTCAAAAAGGGAACTTCCTGACGAAAACGTAATTTATTTTTACATTATTATGCAGAATCTTCTGCCAAAGAAAACTGTTACTTTCAATTAAAAGTGAATCACGTGGAGTTATTAACTATCTGTATGTCATTTGCCCTGATAAAACATTACTCGTTATACTGAAAGTATTTAGTGACATGCAGTAGATTCTCGCGCTGTTCCTGTATAGTATCAGAGCCCCTATATCAGCTGTAAGGTTGTTAACGAGCACAATTTAATTAGTTCACACCTGTTATATTAGAGCCCCATAAAGCGTGTACATTGGCCTTGCTCTTATTTAGTATAGTTATGTGCTAAAGCTTCAGTTATTATGGTGATCACAGATGGACATACAGATTGGATCACATCTGGTTTCGTCCTGGGAGTAATCCTATCAGAACCTGCACCAAAGCTCCTGGGCCATCTTTGATTCGCTCCAGTGAGAGGCAGTAACACATTTTTCCGAGTTGTGCCCTCGACGTCGTGTGTGGTCTACGGACTCTTATTAGTAGTATTTCACACAAATAGTCTGTCTAAGTTATGTAGTTTCAAACTGATTCTTATCTCATCATGTAAAGAATTGTTGATGGGATTATAATAAACCAGAAAGGACTGCACTGATGCTATTCATTCGTCATTTCTGTTTTAAAAAACTTAAGTTGTTCTCGGTATGTCATTTGTGTCAGTCACAGAGGATTTCATTAATATAATTGGAATGTATCCGAAGTCTGATTAACTTCGACAAATTCTTAAGGTAGTCACTTCACTTCCACAATGTACGTTAGGTGAGTCATCACTTTCATGCAGGCATAAATCGCCGAATTGTTGTAACTGATCCCGAGTGCTTTATTGGTTCCCTACTGTCTCATGAGTGCAACTGATGGTATATGGGGCGTCATTGATACTCAGCTTGTGGTTTCGTACGAGTGTATACTACCGTAGTGTTCAGTTCCGTTAACAGTCTGGGCTAATACCACTTATACCTATATCTTTACGTACATGGCAGTTTTCTCTTTGATGTGATAGGTCCTGGCGTAAGTATTTGTGCTCAGTTTAGGACTGGCTGGGCGACCGTATGACACTACGATTCATAGTTACCGCGTAGCTAACTTTCTCTTTCCTTGCTAGCAAATAGCTAAAGAGGCAATCAAATTGGAGCTAGAGGTACTTAAGCTCACCCTTTGCTGAGCCAACCAATCGAGCAGTTCAGCTCTCCAGTCTGATACATAGGCGATATTTCATGTCGCTGTAAGAGACAAGCTGAACAAAGACGGTATTTCCACAAGAAACTTTAACCAGGTGGTGGGTCGAGTTGCTTAAGGTACACTACGCGAAATCAGTATGTGCTCAGTTAAATTGACGTCGGCCAATCGGATTGCGGTTCTCCGTGCTTACATCAATCACATAAAACGGTTATCGGCATACTTGCGTTAAAAATGAGTCAAACGGTTTCATTCCCCGTCATTCCACACTTCGAACTACATCTATAATGTATTCGTCGATACTGGTTGACGTTCGCTATTATTACACCATTACCTCAAATCTGCGATGCTGGTGGACAGTTTGTCTCCGACTGGCAGAAGTCATTGGTCAGTTGTGACTCCAACAGCTGCAGATTTATAATTTGTGCACATGAAGCTGTTTGAAGCTGCTGTGTTTCACACAAGTGTTATAATACGAACCCGTGGATATTTTACACCGGGCCTTTCTATCCCACAATAATAGCTATCGGTAGGAACCAAGATTTACATCATTGTCTTGTAATCAATCCATCATTTGATTGTAATAAAGTGAATCCCTTAAATTGTCCTTCCGAAATTTATAGTCGAGGTGGCATGTCTGTAGCAGCAGAAATTCTCGATAGACATAATCTAGCAGTGTGGCTGATTCTGCAATGCATGCAGTTTAAGAAGTAGACGTCGTTTCTTAGCTCTCAACCTGTCTGCCCGTCTCTCCCTGCTTGCCCTTCGTGGCAGTAATGATGCTGACTTACCCCAGCAAGGACCTCCTGTGGCGCAGCGACCAGTTTATTCTCACGTCTCTTGCGGCGACGGCGACGCTGCTCGGTGTGTTTGCGCTCGCGGTCATCAGACGGTGGTGTTTCTTCGGCTGCCTTTCTCTTCTTGACGTGCCCAACAGCGTGGCCCTGCAGATGGTTTGACTTTACTATCGCTTATTCAGCTAGGATGCCATATGTCTAACAGAAGAAAACTTTAGACAACTGACTTATCTTTGTTAAACAGATGGTATATTAAGTTAGCAGACCATAACTGTGTCTCATAACGAATGTGAAATGTGATGCTAGAGGCCTTTGTCAAAAAATAATATATCAAATAGAGATAGGGAACTAAGAGTCACACGAATGAAAAGGGTACAGAATGTTTTAATGGGGAACACTTAACAAAATAAAGTTTGGTTGACACGATTAATGATAAGGTATCTAGGAATAATGAAATCCGCACCTGAAAGGGGAAGAATGTGAAGGTGTCAAAGTGTATAAACACCAGATTGTTGTCCTCGCACTGTGTAGTACACAACATATGAAGAAAGCTGAAATAAGTCAATAGATTTATCACTCGAAAAACAAAGACATTGTCTGTGATCCGTTTTGTATATGACGTTTGTGATGCATCTTTGTTCACTAATTGCGAAAGTAGAGCAGAAGTATACGTGCAGCAAGAACATAGTAAAATACGCAGGCAATTGTAAACAACAAAATTTGCTAGTGAGAACCTGTATTCATATTTATAATACTCTCTGTTACCTTAATTTCTCTCACTTGATGCTCTGATCGTCACGTGAATATACGTGTAGAGCTCTATGACGCCGCCTAGTCTACCACGAATCCACATTCTGGAAGACTACACAAAGAGATTACGACAATATCGTTACCTTTTGTTTAAGAGCCCCCCACACTATATAACTCTTTGTTATATCTTCGTGTGGTTTGGTCTGGTTACTTATGTTCTTATTAACTATTCTTCATCTTTCAAAACCTTATTCTGCATGTCGCATTGATGGAGGCCACACGCACTGGAACTGTAAACCATATTACGTCGCATTGGTATCGCGTGATTTTCTTCTGCACCTACTGAATAAAAGTTGAAGTCGGATTTGTGCCTCTTTATTACCGACAGCATATGATCACTGCAGTTCATAGCAGCACTAGTTTCATGTACAGGTATTGAAACTAACACTCCCTACTCTCATACGTCGTGTACTCGACACTTGATGTAGCATGTAGAATGCACATGGGAAACCGTGTAAGACTAAATCGACTGTCAACATGCGTTTTTAGCTCTTGTTTCAAACGAGTGGTATATTTGGTATCCTTGTAATTTTACAACGGACGTTTTACTTTCCACAGCAATATAATTCCGTTGTATGTTACATTTATTTTAGGATATTATAACCACTACTATTTTGTATTAATGGATTACAAAAAGTGCGTTCCTTACTTAGTCCCACGTGTAAAAATGAGAGAGCTGTCTGGGAGAGTGACTGAGTCTGCGATGCTAACACGGTAGTACTGACGTTGGCTCACCTCTGCACGGCCGTCCTTCCGAGTGTCGTCCTCATTATTCGCTTCTTTCTTGATACGAGGGGCAGGTCCTGGAGTCGGTTGACAGGGAAAGATCTCGAAGATGGACGGATATTCTGGCTCCCTTCTCTCTCTGAGGCGCCCGTACTCCATAAACTGTGGGTGTTTTGTTTTCGCCATTACTGACTCACGTAGTATTGCATATAACTAACACACAAGAATACTCTTGAGATTAGACTTACCACACTCGAATGGATTTTATATCACATACTCAGTCCGAAAGTGTAAATTCTGAAGAATGTGTTACATAGTGTTATAGGGAGCGGTTATAAGTTAAGAAATCAAATAAAGTAGAGAAATGAGAGGTACAAGAGTGAAATGGTTAGGTAAACCTTTAATGGAACATGCTCAACAGGGTTGGACGCAGGTTAATGGGACTGCTGCTAAGAAATCCTAAAATAGTTAACGGCCACTTGAAACCAAAAATTTGTGTAAGTGCAAAGTTTAAAAGATAATAAGCAAATTTTGCCGATGCAGTGTGGTTAACATATTGATATAAAAAGATTAGCCCATGAAGAAGAATGAAACCCGTCAAGATCCTCATGTTCCATAACCATAATTGATGATCTGTGGCCCAGGCTGTGTATAACGTCTATGATGATGTTTTGTTTAGTAAGTACAGCAGTAGATGTGTATGCACAGATGGGAACATTAAGTACATAGTAAATTTTGTATGCAAATATAGACATGAAACTTGGAAAGGAAAATATAAAATTACGCAAATAATACCTCCCTAAATCGTCTGCTAAGTTAAATTAATTAGTGTAATACATTGTTAATAACATAAAATTAGGTGTCCCGATAAATTATTACATGGAATAAATTTAGCCACATATAATAATTCAGATTCATCGCACGGTGTAATAGTTTGTAAAATTGTGTAGTTGCTCCAAGGTTACGATATCTTTCTTTCTTTAATGAGTCACATCCACAATATCACTACCTGTGTATATCGTCATTTTTTAAATTATTGTTTTATTATAGGGCAAATGTTTTTTTAGGTACCTCCTTAAGTAAACATACTTGATCTACCGTTACAGAATATCTTTCAATGGCCTAAATGGTTTCCAGTATTTTGGTAACATCTGAGTTTCTTTGGCAACTGTTCTTGTATATTTATAGTTCCAGAACCTCCGCTTTGATGCCACATAGTCAGTACTTCTCCATCGAATAAGGTAGCAGTGTTATCAAATGGAAAAACAAGCAAGTATTCGTAAGCTCCAATGCTTTCAGTCAAATTTTCCCTATTAATAAACGCAAGGAGAGTTCTAATGCAAACCAGGTGAACGAAACCCGTTTAAAACGTATGTTTATGGTAGTACTGCTGCAGAAATTAATAATGAAAGCGAACACATATTATATGGTTCGCAATTATTAATAACACACCCATTACTTTATTTATACGGATTTATTTAATTGTTAGTATTTGTCCTCTTATAAGACAAATATTTAGACTATATAATACTACGCTTCTCATTTAAATACATGTTCACTTGCTATGAAAAATACGTAATATTATCTTAAGGTGAGATTTGAACCTCTTAATGGGAAGTGATCGTGGATGGCTGAGGGCAAATAGATTTGGACAGTGAACCACAAACAATAAAGGAGAGCGTCTCCTTGATTGTTCAGATGAACGTAACATGATACAACAATCATAATCTTTGAAGTGCATAAAATAAAGAACTGTACCTGGAAATTCAGTGTGATAATTGCAGCCATCTCGTCGATTTTATATTAACGTTGAGAAAGTAAAGATATCAAATAAAGTCTAACAACAGTTCTCCAGAATTGGAAGTAGACACCGAAAATGTGTGTATGTTTGTAAGGTCTAATTTAAGATTTAATATAAACCAGAAAACTAATACAAATAGTTGGAATATTGAAAAAAATCTGCGAAGTTAAAAGAACAGAGTTTGCTACTAGAGTAAGCATTGTTACTAATTTCAGTAATGCTTTAGCATCGCTGTGCCGTTTTTGATACGTCTAGGATTTGCTCACCATGTTCAGATCCATTATTCCAGCATCAAGGTCTTTCTTCCACTCTTTTCTACTTGTGTAGCGCTCCACATAAGGTGTCGCTTCCTTCGTTTTCTTCGTTTTCTTTGTTTTCTTCCTGCAGGGAAGACACGAACAGCACAATATGCTGCGTAGCACCTGAGAAGCCAAAACAAAATCACTATAGGTGTAAAACAGTGCCTACACATTTAGACAACGATGACGCCGCCTCAAACGTGGACTACATAGCAATCAGAAAGTTGAGATTTTTTTGTGGACTGGCTCTAAAAAGGACTTGACCCTTGCCTCAGTTTGTTGGAGTAATCTCTTGAAAATGTAAAATCTGCGTTAATAGACGTGTATTTTCCAAACGTTGAGAAAAAAATGAATTATATATTTCGATCAATGCTTCACGTTCAGTGGGTCTGTGGTGAAGTGCAATATCGAACAGTGCGTGTTTGCAGATGTTTTCGAATTAGTTTTATGTTACATCAAGTGAGGAGTTATGAGATACAATGGAGGCTCACACAGTATCCTCGTGCTTCGTTTATCCCAGGCGAAGTGGAATTCCATATTACCAAGCCGTAATACAGTGTCACTGTTCAGGACGTCCACGACGAATGGCAGCTGCAGTTAATTCAGATATAATATCTGGAGTATCATATTAACAAGTGAGGTATATTTCCTTACCAGAGCAGGGTTAGACACGAGAGACGGAAGAATTTTAACTCTAAGCATTATTTACAATCATTATTTACATGGTCCTTCAGTGGCATGATCGGTCAGCCGTAGACAATAAAGAGAGCCTGCTACAAGAACTCCATCTAAAAATGTGTGTGCTGCTTGGATTTCCGAAACGTGATCCAAACTAGATTGGCATATCACCTGTAGATGGTTGTTTGTTATTAGGTCAGGCAGGCTCGTCTCTAAAGGGGGTGCCGCTGTCCTGCTAGGGAGGAATTTACTTTTTCGTATATACACATTAGTTCCCCTACCCCAGGACTGCAGATATCGGTAGCACGAATTAAATTACGTTCTGTATTATCCACCCCGTTAGCCGGTTTTTAATCCCCGAGAACTGAGATACGTGAAGTAAGAGTGGAAAGAACTGTTGCTCCAACTTGAGCAGCCGCTGGTGCTCTGTGGGATTTTCAGCGATCACACCTCTATTTAGGGAAGTTCATGTACAAGAGACCCAGGACAGAGCTCACCTAATGTAATGGAAGACAGTCACCAGATAGTCCTCCACGACGGCTCTCCTGTCCTGTAGTCTCTTCGTCACAATAGTGGCTCACGTTATGCTTGCCACCAAAGGTGCATATATGTACTCGGTCGGTGTTGTATCTAAAATCAGCATCAGGTAACTTTTCCTGGTACTTGGACGATGGAAGCGACAACAACAGGCGTGGAATTCTTTTCTAAAAGTCATTGGAACATCAGTAACTCAAACTGGCACTCTTTCAAATGGTGAGAATACAGTTGCTGAAGTAAGTTTACCAGAGACCGGCTCAGTGTAAATATCTTACTACACATTCTTCACAATATTAAATGCAACAGACTTCTAGTACCAAAAGCGACATTTCGCTTTGTTACATGTTACGAACTCCGTGGCACGGTGGAATACGGAATATTCACCAGAGACTGCCGAACGTCGACTAGAACATAAGAAGGATAACGTCTTCTCATCTGTGGAAGATTACCCGTGCAACTGATATAAACGATCAAACTAACATGTTTTAAAAATTGTGAAAACCTCTTAACTGGATAAATCCCCGCTAGCAGTCACCGCGTATGATCATTTCCTAAGATTCTCGTCTCGGATGAAAGAGATAAATTAAATACGGAAGTCCTCTTCGAATTCAGTCCTTGGAGTGGATTATGTGCACTGTCCTGTGCTCTCTCTTGTGACAAATCGGCCCTTCACGACTTCTCTACGAACATTACCGACATCTGAATTAGAGACTGCTACCTCCCTGAACAGTTCAAATAATGGTTCCAGTTCCCCAATCTAAATCGGTGCATGGAAGTCCAACTTCCTACATACCCATCCCGTTGTCGGCTTGTCGCCATTTATTAAAAGAGCTTTTGTGTTCAAATCTTTCCAAAGCGCAGTACCATGTGTGTAAGAATTAAAAAAGTTACTCACACAAACTCAAGAAGGCTCTCAAAATGCTCAGATCAGAGCACTATTCTGTTTTTAATATACACGCGAAATATGAAGAACATTACACCAGAGGTTAAATCTCTCCAGTATGAACATGATGTATGGCATTTTTCTACAATTAAAGATCAAATCTCCACGCCTCATGTCAGGCAGAGCCATTTACACGTTCAATGACTGTATGACTGCCAACGACCTAACAGACTGACTAAGAAATTTTCTATAGTTCTCTTCAGCCCACTATGTAACTACTAAAAGAAACAGCATCAACGCAATGAGACCTGCTGCTGGAAGTAGACGGTGTGCACACTGTAACATAGTCTTCGTCCTCTGCATCATCGATTAGAATGACCGTTGTACCATACCGCTGCGAAAGGTGCACTTCATCAATTTGACTTAGTACAGTTCGGGCGCAGGCTTGTTGGCCTTGGAGCAAAGCGATCAACTTACAAGAATGTCTTACTAGGAGAAGTTGTTGAATCTCCGATGCATGTTGGACGTCAGTACTTCGAGGCATATTTTAATAGCCAAGTACGGCAGCAGCCCAATACAGATTAATCATGCACCTGCCACAGATGAGGGTGTCTTCCGCACACAAGGTCTACACCGGAAATGAGGAGTGTTTGCCCTCTGCTAGTGAAAGCATTAGACTGAGTGCACAGTATCTACAGTTGTGTTCAAGACATATACATCCGTAGAACAACTTAGAAATTCATTCGGGTATCAGATGTAAAATCTCGGTATATACTATTCACAGTACGATGAAAAATTGCTTTGGCTCAATGAGTTCGTTTCATTGCCTACTTTAATCTTTACTGACCCACTTTGTTCACTTTTATATTGATTGCTTTTAATATCAAGAGACTTCAGCAGAAAGATGCGTCTTACTTCTCCCGCAGCCGAAGTATTCCTAAGAGCTTCGTCTGCCACCACGTTGTCCATATTTTACTGCAGAAGCAGCAGCGATTCGAGAAGCTCTGACATTAGGTGTTTATGCGAGGCTCCAGTACCTGCTGTAGTCTTGGACTCAAAACGCGTGTTCCAATCTATTCAAACTAAAGCGTGACAATAAAATGAATATTCAGGTATTTGAAATTTTACGATAAGCATTGAGAAATAACCAAACAGGCATGAGAATTTTATTGCAATGGGCCTCAGATCATGTATCACTGGTTTGGAAGACTTAGTTGGAAAGCTGGCGAAGAATTCCAATGGTTCTAGATGTGTGACGAAAGTCGTTCTACCATCCTCAGATTTCCAGCTGTGGGTTCGGAAACTGGACGTAAAGTCAATGAAACACTGCGATCCAGCCAGTAATTAGAAGGTTCTCCTGTCTTCGAGGCTTTCAGACTAGCAGGAGGCTGAAAACTATCTTGGTACTTGTTCATATGAACCGTAGTTCATCGTACCCACTTCCATTTGGCAGACGTAAGCTGTAACCTTTCTGCGATTGTCAGAACACACAAGAAGGAAGGGGACGTAAGTAATTATCTGTTTTCCTACACCTACTTGGAAACACATCAAGACTCTTTACTGCAAAACTTTTTGAAACTGATTGCTCCCATTCCCACAAGTGCTCATGGTTTTTTTTATTTATTTTTTTTTTGTTTCGTAGGCGTCCTCAAATATCCTCCTCACTCCTTATGACGCGTATAGGCTACATACAAATTTCATTTACTTCTAGCTCAGAATAGTAAGTAAATTCGCTGTTCTCGCTTGTACCTCGTACTCCACACCACGTAGTTTCTGTTCATCACATGCTTTTGTTTCTGCAAGCTCCCAGTAGGTTTCAGCATTTAACTGAAGAAGCATGGTTTTGAGAAACAGAATTAATTTCTGTTTGAATTTAGTATTTTTGAACTAGATTGACAACAGCATATTCTTTAGAATATTAATATATCTTAATCTATAGAGAAAGAGATCACTTATTTCCTCAAAAAAACACAGCGATGCTTTTATAGATGTAGCGCTAAGTGTCCATTCGGCACATCCACAGCGGAGAATGCTAGACGTAGAAGAGAGCGAAGAAGAGAAGGCTGAATATGATGATAAAGATTACACATTTCCAATGAGGAAACGCACCAGAACACCAAAGCCTATGCCAACGGAACATTAAGGGTGTTTCATATAGTGCATCTGATTCTGACTGCGTTGCCTGGTTTTAAGGATATCTATCTGAAGTCAGGCATAGAGATTTGGCCTTTAAGTATAGAAAAAAGGCATAAATCATCTGCATACTGGAGAGTTTTAATCTCTCGTGTAATGATGTTCTTAGTGTCACATTTGTGTAGTGCATGAAATGCAAAATACGTTTTCGTTTCAGAGAAACAGAAAGAAGGTGCTTTTTTTTCAGTTCCATGAAAAACAGAGTCAACGACCTTACCGCAGCGATAACACCGGTTCCCTTCAGATCACCGAAGTCAAGCGCTGTCGGACTGGGCTAGCACTTGGATGGGCGACCATGCGGTCTGCCGAACGCTGTTGACAAGCGGGGTGCCCTCATACCTTGTGAGGCAAACTGAAGAGATTCTTGTTTGAGATGTAGTGGCTCTGGTCTTGTAAACTGGCATACGGTCGGAAGAGCGGTGTGCTGACCACATGCCCTCTGTATCCGCATCCAGGGACGCCTGTGGTTTCAGGATGACACGGCGGCCGGAGGGTACCGTTGGGCATTCATGGCCTGTTCGGACGGAGAGAGAGAGAGAGAGAGAGAGAGAGAGAGAGAGAGAGAGGTAGCAAATAGAAGAAACAGTTTAAAGTGTCATATACATAGTGACTGGGGAAAGCAAGTGATACATGTCGACCTATGCTGGTGTAACAAGTGTGACGCCTTGTCAGAAGACAGTACATGCTGTGGGTGTCCTGCAGTCACAGTTCTTCTGCGATAGGGATAACAAGCCAGCGTGAAATCGTGCAACAACTGGACACGTACTCGAAGTTTGAATTACGTGGTACACTACGATCATTGTGGGCATAGCGTCTAACATATTGATTAACCGTGAATTCTGACGCTGTATGGACCACATCCAATACCGCATTCAGCAACAGTGAAATTTTGCCAATAGTTTGACCAAAGCCGGACAGATGAGGGTCATGCTGATCACCTAGGGAGGCCATCGACTTGCTCGTCTACCATAGACGACAATGTGAAGGTATCGAGGAACGCATTCACATCAATCACAGATTTTCCGACGATGAAGATTTCTGTAGTCGAGGAAGTGGGCGACTGATAAAACGTTTCGAGTCTTGTTTACGGAGCTTTTATGACTGTGTGGCAAAACATTGACATGTATCTCTGTTAGTTTGAAGTTTAATGCAGCAATCAATATAATATACTTGGCGTGACATAACAACGTGCAACGTACTTTCTCACGCCGCTGGAGTGAACAATTTTTTGATAGTATTTTATGAATCCACAATTAACTAACATTTAGCGTTACTTGCGTAAAAATGTTTATATATTTTAGTAGTCAGATTACAAATAAAATATCTTAAGATAATCCGTGAAAATATGTCATTAGAGGATGTAAAACGAGTTTGATGAATGATGTAGCATCTATGATCCTACTTGCCCTAATACTTTAATGAATCACGAATATTTTAAAATTTGGTTTTTCAGTCTTATTCGGTCCCAGAACATTTCATTGACAACCAATACAAAATTTTCATTCACAAAACTCAAGCTCAGAAACGAGGAGAATAAATAAAGTTCCTGTGTGAAATTCTGTTCTTTCCCGGAGTAATCAGAATAGGAAGTCTCCTCAGAGGGCTGTGTTTTACGAAGACCTGCAACCTTGGCATCAGTTTTTAAGAGGACTCAGCAACAGGGATTCTGATAAAGATGGGGAACAACTGGATCGCCGAAATATTGAATGAAGTTGATTTTATAATGCGGCAGCCAACCTGAGGTGTCATTCAAGAAAGCCCTTACTTGTTTTACACAAAATAATAGTGTGTTTGTATGAAATATGGTTTGTTATTTGTAATTGAATACTCTTGTTAATCTCTGTGTGTGTGCCTTTAATTCTCTCTTGAATAATGCTTCGGGTTTTCTGACTACATTTGATATGTGAAGATTCCTTAGCTCTAAGTATTGAACGTATATGAAACAGCAAATAATTCAAAACCATTGTACACATTTTTATACTATGTTTTCTCTGCATATATAAGTTGACATTAGTACCAAACAGTTTGCAGTATGGCTCAGTAAACCCAAGCCAAATAATGTACTAACAATAACAATAATAAAACTGCAACAAAGTAAAGGCTCTCTCTCTCTCTCTCTCTCTCTGTGTGTGTGCGTGTGTGTGTGTGCGTGTGTGGGGTGTGTGTGTTTGTGTGTTGGCTGTCCTTCCTATGCCTTCTTCATATCACTCCATACTTTACTTCCTGTGCCCACCAGCTGATTAAAGTCGACTTGGGAGCTAACATCGGAGGACTAACAAGAATGTCATTAGATTAACGACACCAAGAGGGAAAGGAAACCGGTGCATCAAATGTACCTAATGCCTAGCAGCGCCTAGCAGCCCACATATGATTTCTTTATGAGATACAAAGTATTCTTTGAGTTGTGGGCGAGAAAGAAGAGAAGGCCGTGTTGGCGAAGTGGTTAACACGTTGAAGTTTCATACATCTCGAGCTGCTGGGATCCTCATTCAACGTTCTCACCTGAATTTTATTCATTTTCTCAGTCCACTTCAAGCAGGTGCCGGAATGGTTCACCTGAAAAGGTTATGATCCGTTTATTGGTACACCTTTGTCCGATCCGAACGTCGACGAGACGTCAAAAGCAAAATTTTCGTTTCTAATTATGTAGTACACCACATGTAGGATGAAGTTTGAGCGCGGCTCTAGAAATACCTTCAATCAGTTGGCAACCTTTCGGATTCTTAATCGATAGCTTGGATATAGACTAATCACGTTCGCATCACCATAATTACTTCCTTCATCCTACTAAAATCATTCACTATTTTATTTGGAGTTGAAAAGTGAAGAATACAGGTAATGCCCCTTAGGGTAAAACGGCCAAGGTTATCATTGATATCCATCCAACTTTCCTAAGTTCATGTGTCTCCCTGAGGTACTAGACGTACTCTAGCAGCTGTAACCCTAATCAGTTTCTTTCAGTGAATACATCGTGATCAAATATTTGAGATAAGAAAAGTAACTTCTAGTTGCGTTTACTTTATGTCTTTATCAGTGTTACACCAGTGCCCGATTTGCTCCCGTCGCAGAATGAGGAAATTCTGCGGTCTCTCAGCTGTTTCTGTGCAGTCGTAGATCTTGTAATTTGTATGTACATGACGCTTAAGCACGTTTCCAAAATTATATTTCAGTTACGCCTTTCTTGTTATTGATATATCAGTGCATACAAATTAGAACACTGAAGATCGTAGTCTCGGCAACACGCAAATAAAAGTTAGAAAATCTAAATTGTGTCGTTATTTCTCATACTTACACCAAAACCTCCAGATATCACACACTGAGATCGGTACCAAACGTTGTGTGTCAATAGATTACCAACTTAAGCACCGATTTACTTCGTGCTGGGTGCTGTAGTCCAGTAGAACATTCATAAACGATAATTAAAAGTAACACCAACACAATGGAGTATAGGAGAAGTGCATCTGTGTTAATACACCATAGAGAGGTGTGAGTCGTGAGTGGGTAAGGCGTCAGCTCGTCGTCCTAAACGTCCCGATTTCGAAGCCCAATATCGCGATTTATTTTAAAACAGCCTACGCGTGAAATTGTTATAAGGGATAACATATTCCTGACAAGTAAAAGGACGTTTCGGCGTTTGTACCAATGTTATTTTTTCTATTTGCTTTCGCTTCATTGGTTGAAACTAGCAAACTTGTAACGTACATTTGTGTAGATAACAATACATCTCTTTACACAAATATACACTGTTGTTTTGCTATTATTAACCAACGAAGCGAAAGCAGACGGCCAAAACAACGTTTCTACAAACTCTGAAAAGACATTTTACATGTCAGGAAAATGTTCTGCCAATTAACAATGTAACTATTTCACGTATAAAAAAAAATGTTGTCAGTGATGTTCCAACCCGGGGCTTTAGTTTCGACGAACTCAAGCACTACTGCCAACTTCCCTTTTTCAAGCACTACTGCCAACTTATTTTTTTTGAAGGGGTGGGGGCAAAGTGAGCAGGGGTTGCAACCCGAGGCCTGGCCACCATATCCCGTTCCTACATCCCAGGAACCAAAGAAAGCTTAAGGAACGTGGAGTAGAAGTGCAACGAACATAGTTTATTTATTTTCCTTTACTATATATATATATATATATATATATATATATATATATATATATATATATATATACCATCGACAACAGCAGGTTGATACTCTATCGACACACAAAGTTCGGTATTGATCTAAGTGTTTGACATCTGGAGGTTTAGGTGTTAGTGAAAAAATGCTATGAAAGGGAGGAGGATCATCACATAGAGCCGACGACGATGTAGTTCGGCCACACATGTTACAAGGTCTTGACTTCCAGTGGCTAAAAAAACATATGTGACCTATTTTACCGAACCTGTAAACCACTATACTACGTTCCGAAGTACTTCACGTTAATGATAATGCCAAGCCGAGAATCACAGCCAGTACGAAAGTTCTTACTACGGAATATTTCACTTCTTTCTCCCACTACGTATGGTCGTAAGTAGTGGAAAACAAACTACTGATACTGTCAGGGAATACTGATGATACAATGTCTGTGTTTTTTATTTACTTATTCTTAGCATTCTTCTCACATGCATCTGACAACGTATTTGCATTTCCTTCCACCTTCTTGTGGACTGAACCCAATCACTTACGGTAATAAGGCAAGTTGCTTCGTACATCCAGAGAAAATTGTTTAATTAATTTGGATGCTAGTTTTGCTAGTGCAGTTTTACATTAACGTTACAAACGATTCCATAATCACTGGACATAATTCCGTCAGTCCTGATAATAAAAAAAAAAAATTTTGACATTGGACATAAGGCGATCTATCTGAATAGATCATAAAGCGTAGAACTTATCTACGACGTCGTTAGGTGGGAGAGTTCCGGATGAGCCATTTAACTGACTTATTTGCTTCGGACGTATGTTTAATGCTACTTGCAGAAACGTGCACACGCATGGGATGGAGTTAAAATTTAGCAAAGTGCATTACTGTACTGCACTGTGGACTTGTGGAAACAGTTTCACGTGAACTAGCACAAACAGTATACTTTGCTCGCATTGGAAATTTGATGGAACTCAACGAGCTTATGCTGTGATTACTGCAAGTTGTACTCCACTGAATATGCGTAAGTTCACTGTAAATGCGCTTGAATAATCGGAATTATCTATCAGTGACTTCGTTGGCCATACTGGCACAGAAATGCAAGACGATAAGAGAAGACCATATTGCTGATTTCGATTTTCCGAAAATTACAACAGATCGTAATTCGGATGCTACTTTCAGTCATTGCACAAACGTGGAAGTGTTAGTTTTGAGACAAGTATTCAGGATATAGGAAATCAACTGAAATCCTTAACCAGAGGAGACGCATCAAGGCCGGATGAGAAGCTGGGATATTTTACAGAGGTCACTCAAAGAAGTTGCACCCCTTCAATTACCAGTTTATTATAGGTCTCTGGAGCAACTAAGCAGCTGGAGCAACTGACGGTATCAAGTGATTGGAAAAGAATCGTAGGTCAATCCAGCTTTCAGGAGAAGTCGCCGGGCAGATTCACATGATAATACGGCGTTACTGACAACGTCCGTGTGTTGTAGATCTGTGGAACAAGTTTTATGCTCACTCATTTGGACGTTTCAGCAGAAAGAAAATCTGTAAATGAGTCTTCTGCAGACAGAGATCTTGACCGACTTAGCAGATAGTTCGGGAAGCTGACTCAACCTGTAATCATATACCATAGGGATTTTTCTCACTATGCAGGCGTTAACTGATGCATGCTATTTTAAAAAGTTTCAGATATTCTTGCAGGATGTGGTATTATTCAAAACTGAAAGAAGAAAATAATGACATGTTCGGAGACAAGAACCTGTTGAGATATGGATCGTTGAATATCCAGAGTTCACAGCCTCCGCTATATTTACAAGTGAGGGGACATTCTCATGTGATGGCACAGAAAATTACGGCGGTACGGTGCATTCCTGGTGCAAAAGTGACATTGTGGCGACATGATTCCTTCAGCATCAGTTAACGCGCAGCAGTTGCAGGTGACAGATTCATTGAGCGAGACACTTAACCAAACAGGTTAACAAGTGCTTTGTATTACCGATTACCAGCCCTATTGCAGAACTGTGTTCAGCGGGGCACCACACGACTTCGTTTCTTAGGCGATGTCCTCGCCGAGTAGGTCCGGTATCATGTCTCCATCATTCACCGGAGACGAATTTGCCGGATTTCTGGCTGTGGAGGTATTTAAAGTCATTGGTGTATGCCCAGTCCACCGACAAATTGCGGACGTAACAGGAGCGTGTGACCAACGCATGTAACGCAATCCGAACAGAGGTAGGTGTATTTAAAAGAGAACAGAGAAGGATGTCATGATCCGTGCAAATCATATGCCGCCCTACTTATAGAGTCTAGCTCTGTGTGTGACTACGGGAAATTTCCTTGCTGGTTTGGACAGTAATGTGTCAGTTTGGAATACATGACACTTGCTTTCGAGCACCTGTATTTATCCACAGGTAATGTAGGTGATGATCGATGTCGCAAAGACTGACCACAAAGAATAAACATAATGAGTGCGGTTAAATGGGCGAAAAGTTATGAGGTGCTTTGATCACAAGATTGGTTATCCGTCACTGGTATCAGTCACAATCTTCGAAGCTCTGGAACTTAAGTTCTCGCCGGCCGCGGTGGTCTCGCGGTTCTAGGCGCGCAGTCCGGAACCGTGGGACTGCTACGGTCGCAGGTTCGAATCCTGCCTCGGGCATGGCTGTGTGTGATGTCCTTAGGTTAGTTAGGTTTAAGTAGTTCTAAGTTCTAGGGGACTGATAACCACAGCAGTTGAGTCCCATAGTGCTCAGAGCCATTTGAACCATTTGAACTTAAGTTCTGACCGGTTTGAAGTTGAACGACCACACAAACCTGGCTCTGCTTATGGCACAACGGGAGCAAGGAGCTAAGAGGTCCACAATGTTCCACCTATTACGCACGACTGAAGTACTTACGTGTGTGAAACAAATGCTACTCTAGTATGATGCAGGTCTGTCGCACAATCAGCTTAATAGCTCATGTATCCACATTGGTGATAAGAATAATACACTGCATCTGGATTTGGCTTTGATGAAGATGGACACGAATAAGCAGTTCTGACATAGTTATTGATAATGGAAGCAAGATTTATGGAAAATTAAGACAAAAGACAACAGACTAAGTGTCGCCTTTTTACCGGTATCAGTATCTCGGTGATTGTGAATGGTCACCTCAAACCACCCCCGGATATCGATCAGACGGGCTTTACCCCAGGGAAGCCCCTTATCCCTGTCCCTTACTTCGCCGCTTCGCCATGCAGTTACGTGGCTGGACTATATTGAAGGAACTTTCACCGCTCCGTGCATACGCAGATGACGTCATGGTTTTAGTACGACATGTCGAGGACATACCGAGGCTTACGGACACCTTTTTGTTGTCTTACTGGTGCACGCATTAATGATCGTAAATGCACGTTCCTACAGTTGAGAGGCTTCGGCCATGTCGAAATTTCTTAGGCGACGGTCTTCAATCGCCAAGACCTTAGGGATCTTAGTGGATCGCAATCCGATCAAAATGGCGACACTAAATTGGCGTGAGGTTTCGAGTCGTGTTCATGGGGATATCCTTGAACATGAACGCCGTTCCCTTAGCCTCCTTCACAAGGTACGGGTTTTGGAAACCTATATCTTCAGTAAAGTATATTAAGTTGCGCAGGTCTTCCCGCTTCCCGCGATGATGGCCCGCAGACTGAAACAGCTGTCTGGTCGATTCCTGTGGCGCCGCCATAACTTTCGTGTCCGGTATGAAGTACTGGCGAGGCCTCGAAAGCTTGGAGGATTGAGTCTTTCCGAATTTAAAAATGCAAACATCCATCTTATTTGCCTGCCGCAATGTTTTAACCTGTACGTGGACTCTGCATTCAATTACCTCTCGTTTACTTGCCCGCCTCCGGTCGGTCTGTCTCACCCCTCCTGTTGATGTTCGACGGATTAATCCTAAATTGCGGCACATTCGTGAATATTTTCTAATTATCGGTATCCTATGTGCTGATATACTTTCTATGACTCATATCAATACGAACATGCTATCACCCCGTTGTGGCGCACCGTTTCCCCTTTCTTCTATTGAACTTGCTTCCCCATAAACTTGTTGGAAAACGGTCTGGTCTCTTCTTAGTCTTCCTGTATTGCCGATGGAGATTGCTTCAACGTGGTGTAAGGTCATTCTCTGTCTGATACCTACTGGTGATCGTCTTTTTGGTATTGGCCTTCGTCCGACTGATCAGTGTGAGGAATGTCGTCAGACTGACACTTAACTTCACAGGCTTGTTGCTTGCGGACGGGATCATTGGATCTGGATCCGCCGTCAATTAGCTTTCCCTTACTCAAGGGCCTGAAACTGCTTTCTCAGACGACATTGTCCTACGTCCGGACATATCCTTTTATCCTTTTCCTCAGACGTAAACGAACACGATTGTCTGGCTCTTGGGATACTATATTCACTATGTCATTGAAGGTGAGAATGACCCAGATACCCGCGTTTTTCACCATTATCTGTCAACAGCGGTTGCCACGATACCAAACGCTTTTTGCGAATGTGTTTTTTCTTGTGTTTAACCGTCAGAATGTTGCTTAAGCTCCCCTGTTTCTCCCCTTAGCTTGAGTCCCCTCCCTTGTAGCTTTGTTTTGTCACTTCTTCTCTTCCACATGTATATAAAAAAAATTACTAGAAGGGTGGGATAATGGGTTAGTCTTCCTGTTCAGAATTTAATAATAGTTTGAGCTTGAATTAATTTGTTGATTTTCTTTTTGCAGCTGATATTAAATGATGATTTGACTATGGTTGTCTGATTTTAATGAAAATACCAAGTCAATCTGATAATAAAGAAAAGATGATAGAGCACTTGCCCGCGAGAGACAAAGTTCCCGAGTTCGAATCTTGGTCCGGCACACTGTTTTAATCTGCCAGTAAGTTTCACATCAGCACACACTACGCTGCAAAGTGAAAATCTCATTCTGCGATGAAGAGTTTCTCGGCAGAAGGCGGCCGGCCAGGAATATGTGGAAAACAGAGGCCATAAGAAGAGACACAATGATAGGACGTGTATTGAGACATCAGGAAATAGTTTCCTTGACGCTAGAGGAATCTCTAGAGGTTGAAAACTGTAGGGGAAGACAGAGCAAGGAATATACAGAACAGATAATTGAAGAAGTTTGGTGGAAGTGCCCCTCTGCTCTGAAGAAGTCCGCAAAGAGAGAGGGAAGTAGCGTTCCGCGTAAACTCAAGCAGCAGACAAATGACATAAAATAATAAAACTAAAATTAATATTATGTGCTTATACAACATTTTTGAAGAATCAGTTTCAAAGTTTTACCAGTCAAAAAATACCATCCGAATCAACAATCGCCAACCAAGGCGTAAGAGCAAAAGGCTATTGCTTTAGATGTATTTGGATATAACAATAAAATGAGAGAATAATAAACACACATTTGACATCTTCAGAAAGCCAATAGTCACAGACATAATTATACCTGCTTCATCCAACCGCTCACTAAATCAAAAATTAGCTACCCTACGACAAATGTTACACTGACAAAATAACATCCCACTCAGCAAAGAAAACTATGAAAACGAATTACAAACAGTATATCTCATAGCCACAAACAATGATTACAGCACCCACATATTACAATATCGCAATTAAAAAATTAAAACACAACTAAAGAGAAATAAAAACATGCAGAGAGCACAGAAACCCACATACATTACATCACACACGGAAACACAAAACAATAACACTCCTGACATGAATAACAAAAAAACATGGTACATTCTTACATAAAATCGCAAAAGCAACACACAAGATGCCAAAAATACTAAAGAAACAGCGATTAAAAAGAGCTTACAGAACTAGAAAACGAGAAACACACTCATATCACATTTACAAACAACAGACAGACCAGATAAATACCAAGGATCTGGTATATACCAGCTACAGTGCCAAGAATATAAATCAGTATATCTGGGTATGGCGAGCAGCAACATCAAAGCTAGATATAAAGAACATATAAGAAGTTGGAAATATGAAAATAGCCATTCTACCTTCGCTAAACACCTTATAAATCGTGGAAATCAACAATCCAACATGGAATGTGACATGACAGTTATCAGAGTGAATAATCACGACAGAAAGCTCCTGACATTCCAGGAAAACTATCCCTTACAATGAGCCATTCCAATGGAAGATAAGGTACTCAACGACCAAATCCATATAAACCATCACTCTCTCATCATGCTAACCACCAAAACAATAACAAACCGACATGTAACCAAGATAAATAATTAATGAATATCCTTCCCCCCACGTCCCCCCTCCCCCATCCCCCCCCCCCCACACACGTACAGAAACATGAACTCATATTTATTGAAAATAATACATTTACACACAGCAAAACATGTTGTTGTTGTGGTCTTCAGTCCTGAGACTGGTTTGATGCAGCTCTCCATGCTACTCTATCCTGTGCAAGCTTCTTCATCTCCCAGTACCTACTGCAACCTACATCCTTCTGAATCTGTTTCGTGTATTCATCTCTTGGTCTCCCTCTACGATTTTTACCCTCCACGCTGCCCTCCAACACTAAATTGGTGATCCCTTGATGCCTCAGAACATGTCCTACCAACCGATCCCTTCTTCTAGTCAAGTTGTGCCACAAACTTCTCTTCTCCCCAATCCCCTTCAATACCTCCTCATTAGTTATATGATCTACCCATCTAATCTTCAGCATTCTTCTATAGCACCACATTTCGAAAGCTTCTATTCTCTTCTTGTCCAAATTAGTTATCGCCCATGTTTCACTTCCATACATTGCTACGCTCCATACAAATACTTTCAGAAACGACTTCCAGACACTTAAATCTATACTCGATGTTAACAAAATTTTCTTCTTCAGAAACGCTTTCCTTGCCATTGCCAGCCTACATTTAATATCCTCTCTACTTCGACCATCATTAGTTATTTTGCTACCCAAATAGAAAAACTCCTTTACTACTTTAAGTGTCTCATATCCTAACCTAATTCCCTCAGCATCACCCGACTTAATTCGACTACATTCTGTGGTGTCACTGCCAGACACCACACTTGCTAGGTGGTAGCTTAAATCGGCCGCGGTCCATTAGTACATGTCGGACCCGCGTGTCGCCACTGTGTGATCGCAGACCGAGCGCCACCATACGGCAGGTCTCGAGAGACGTACGAGAACTCGCCCCAGTTGTACGACGACGTTGCTAGCGACTATACGGACGAAGCCATTTCTCTCATTTGCCGAGAGACAGTTAGAATAGCCTTCAGCTAAGTTAATGGCTACGACTTAGCAAGGCGCCATTAGCCTTAAATAGCTTGTATATAAAGAGTCACTTGTATCGCCACAATCTCCAGATGTCTCATCAAGAACGATGTATACAAGGATGTATTAAAAGTTAAGTATATTCCAAAGATACGTATTTTCTTTATCACATTCATTAAGTCTCCTGTTTCAGACCTCACTCCATCCTTCGTGAGTTAGCGCGTGCATCTTGGCCGCCTCTTTCAATTAGTGTGCGTAGTGTTGGCAAGTCTGCCGACACTACACATTCCGTTATCCTCGTTTTGCTTTTGTTGATGTTCATCTTATACCCTCCTTTCAAGACACTGTCCATTCCGTTCAACTGCTCTTCCAAGTACTTTGCTGTCTCTCACAGAATTACAATGTCATCGGCGAACCTCAAAGTTTTTATTTCTTATCCATAGATTTTAAAACCTACTCCGAATTTATCTTTTGTTCCCTTCACTGCTCGCTCAATATAGAGATTGAATAACATCGGGGAGAGGCCACAACCTTGTCTCACTCCCTTCCCAACCGCTGCTTCCCTTTCATGCCCCTCGACTTTTATAACTGCCATCTAGTTTTTGTACAAATTGTAAATAGCCTTTCGCTCCCTGTATTTTGCCCCTGCCACCTTCAGAATTTGAAAGAGAGTATTCCAGTCAACATTGTCAAAAGCTTTCTCTAAGTCTACAAATGTTAGAACGTAGGTTTGCCTTTCCTTAATCTAGCTTCTAAGATAAGTCGTAGGGTCAGTACTGCCTCATGTGTTCCAATATTTCTACGGAATCCAAACTGATCTTCCCCAAGGTCGGCTTCTACCAATTTTTCCATTCGTCTGTAAAGAATTAGTGTTAGTATTTTGCAGCCGTGACTTATTAAACTGATTGTTCGGTAATTCTCACATCTGTCAGCACCTGATTTCTTTCGGAATGGAATTATTATATTCTTCTTGAAGTCTGAAGCAATTTCGCCTGTCTCATACATCTTGCTTACCAGATGGTAGAGTTTTGTGAGGACTGGCTCTCCCAAGGCCATCAGTAGTTCTAATGGAATGTTGTCTACTCCCAGGGCCTTGTTTCGACTCAGGTCTTTCAGTGCTCTGTCAAACTCTTCACGCAGTATCGTATCTCCCATTTCATCTTCATCCACATCCTCTTCCATTTCCACAATATTGTCTTCAAGTACATTGCACTTGTATAGACCCTCTATATACTCCTTCCACCTTTCTGCTTTCCCTTCTTTGCTTAGAACTCGGTTTCCATCTGAGCTCCTGATATTCATACAAGTAGTTCTCTTTCCTCCAAAAGTATCCTTAATTTTCCTGTAGGCAGTAGCTATCTTATTCCTAGTGAGATAAACCTCTACATCCTTACATTTGTATTCTAACCATTCCTGCTTAGCCATTTTGCACTTCCTGTCGATCTCATTTTTGAGACGTTTGTATTCCTTTTTGCCTGCTTCATTTACTGCATTTTTATATTTTCTCCTTTCATCAATTAAATTCAATATTTCTTTTGTTACCCAATGATTTCTACTAGCCCTCGTCTTTTTACCTACTTGATCCTCTGCTGTCTTCACTACTTCATCCCTCAAAGCTACCCAATCTTCTTCTACTGTATTTCTTTCCCCCATTCCTGTCAATTGTTCCCTTATGCTCTCCCTGAAACTATGTACATCCTCTTGTTCTTTCAGTTTATCCAGGTCCCATCTTCTTAAATTCCCACGTTTTTGCAGTTTCTTCAGTTTTAATCTACAGTTCATAACCAATAGATTGCGGTCAGAGTCCACATCTTACCCTGGAAATGTCTTACAATTTAAAACCTGGTTCCTAAATCTCTGTCTTACCATTATATAATCTATCTGAAACCTGTCGGTATCTCCAGGCTTCTTCCATGTATACAATCTTCTTTTATGATTCTTGAACCAAGTGTTAGCTATGATTAAGTTGTGCTCTGTGCAGAATTCTATCAGGCGGCTTCCTCTTTCATTTCTTAGCCCCAATCCATATTCACCTACTACGTTTCCTTCTCTCCCTTTTCCTACTACTGAATTCCAGTCACCCATGACTATTAAATTTTCGTCTCCCTTGACTATCTGAATAATTTCTTTTATTTCATCATACATTTCTTCAATTTCTTCGTCTCTGCAGAGCAAGTTGGCATATAAACTTGTACTACTGTAGTAGGCGTGGGCTTCGTGTCTATCTTGGCCACAATAATGCGTTCACTATGTTGTTTGTAGTAGCTTACCCGCGCTTCTATTTTTTTATTCATTATTAAACCTACTCCTGCATTACCCCAATTTGATTTTGTATTTATAACCCGGTATTCGCCTGACCAAACGTCTTGTTCCTCCTGCCAGCGAACATCACTAATTCCTACCATATCTAACTTTAACCTATCCATTTCCCTTTTTAAATTTTCTAACCTATCTGCTCGATTAAGGGATCTGTGTGTATTTAAAGTGTGTACTGTAATATATATATATATATATATATATATATATATATATATATATATATATATATTACAGTACACACTTTAAATACACACACACACACACACACACGTAACGTCATATTTATTTGAAAAACACACACACACCCGCGCGCGCGCACATACACACACACACACACACACACACACACACACACACACACACACACACACACACACACAGAAAACAAATGAAAACATGAAACACAAAACAAACAAAAGACAGCCGGCTGCGGTGGTCTAGCAGTTCTAGGCGCTCAGTCCGGAAACGCGCGACTGCTACGGTCACAGGTTCGAATCCTGCCTCGGGCATGGATGTTTGTGATGTCCTTTGGTTATTTAGGTTTAAGTAGTTCTATGTTCTAGGGGACTGATGACCACAGATGTTAAGTCCCTTAGTCCTCAGAGCCATTTGAACCATTTTTGAACAAACAAAAGACAGACAAACACACAACAACAGTTGGCAACACCACACACCAAAACGCGAAATTGAAAGTACAACATTCGATGGAACAAATGTGGATGAAAGAACGCCAGAAATCGGCCAGCTGGAGTGCGAAAACTAACAACTACATCTCCAGGACCACACACATGTGTTAACAGCGCTGGAAATCGTAACACCGAACGATACATGCACAATACGGAACTTGTGCTACAGAAGTTAATTGTAACCTAAAAATCAAGAGAAAAACACAACAAAATGTAATATAGCAGCATATTATATCCATAATATAATACGTTTATTGTACATATAAAAAGAAATATGTATTTACTGCCACTGATGATGGTTCCCAAATAATAGAAGCGAAACGCGTATGGCAATAAACAAACTGCCTTCACTTAGTCACATAGACGATACATACCTCCGCGAACGTAGAGGTAACATAAAAATTAGTAAGAATAATTTAATCTGCAGCATGAATGTCTACAAATGTCTTTGAGAAATACAATGATAAACTTCACTATGAAATGAAATGTCGTGTGACGAGGGCCTTCGATTTGACGCCACTTCGGCGACTTGCGCGTCGATGGGGATGATATGATGATGATTAGGACAACACAACACACTATAGCATCATCAAAATTAAGCATGAAGTATGGGTACATGAAGAACAAGCAACTTTTGATATATAGGAGAAGGTATTCGGACCAATGGAAGAGAAAGGAAGATACCAGAACACAATTAACGAAGACAGACTTAGCAATCTACTTAACAAAGCTCGTACATAACAAAAAAATTGTCTAAAAAGCGAAAGTTCAAAAATTCATCATTACGAAATACTGGGTTGGCCATAATGACGATATGCAACAGAAACACTGAACTAAGGACCAATAAAGGAAAATAAAGAAAAGAGAGAAATACAAAGAAAGAGTGTAATACAAAAGTATACAATTATGCAGAAAAAATTACGGACTAAATTAGAAAAAGAAGACTAACGTTCTGTGGGTGCGTACAGAGAGTGAGCTTATAAGAACAAGTGAACAGCTTCTTCCTTTCTTTTATTTCTCCAGCATTAATTGGCATCTATTACGGAGTCCCCAATTCGACTCAGTAATTTTTTTTATTATTTAACTCTGTGGACAAATGCTCTTCCTGATGCCACAGTCGTCACGGTAACATAAGGGAGGGAAGCAATGTGCGCCATTTGTCGGTGAATCGTGTAAACTTAGTTCTGTATGTTATCGTATTTGAACAGGTTATGTGTTATATCATGTGATTCGGAATTTAGGGACCAGCATATCATTCGTCTAAACGAGCGTGGAAACCACCTAAAACCCACAGTCAGGTTGATCCGTGTACCAGCCCAAAGACGTTACCTTGCGCGCGAATTCGATTAGAGTCTGGATTAGTTTCTTGTGCAGCAAGCAAGTGTGCTGCTTCTTATCGACTTCTTTAAAGTACCTGTGATGTTAAAGATTTCAAATCTGTACTGTTCTGACCATCATCTGTTTCTACGTCCGTCAACTTCAAATGTCATCTGTCATTCCTGTTCTCTTCCTACCTATTCCTCTCATTCCTTCCACTTTCCCTATGTAATTCTTTGTTTGCAGGCAACTCCTATGCGTTTTCTTCCGATTCCGTCGATAAATTTTCTTTCATCATCTATTTTCTTCATAATTTCTACATTGTAAAGTCGGTTTTAGAATTCTTCTCCATAGCTATATTTCGAAACTTTTTTAATATTTTTCTTTCTTTTTAACCGTCCTTGATTCACTGCTGTATGGACCCTACACTACAATCCAGGCACAAAATTGAGCAAACCCTTTCCTCAACTCCTTTGGAATTCCTCTAGATGTTAGTATTTGCTTCACCTTTACAAAACGCTCTCTTTCCTATAGATATTCTCCTCCTTATTTCGTCCGTATAACTTCAGTTTCATGATAAAAAAACTTTCACGAGTAGAAATACTCTTCCTTTTTCTCTCTTTTTTCTCTCTGGGAATACGTTTACTGGAGCGTCCTTAATGCCTATTCTCAGCGCTTTGTCTTTCCAGTATTTATCTTCGTCCCATACTCCTTGCTCCTTCCTGTAATATTCTTCAATATTTTCTGTAGTTTCTCTTTTCATTCCGTCAGCACTGCTGGCCCATCCGCATATTTTATAGTCAATCTCCTTTCTGTTCTAATTGCAATTACTCTTGTATCCTCTATGTCCTTACCTAACAGTTTTTCTCCACGTATGTTGAATAGCATCGGTAACAGTGAGCATCTTTGCCTTACATCTCTTTCAGTGCACATCTCTTCCGACACCAGATTGCCTACAGTATCACTTTTTGCTCTGTACACGCCTCCTATGTTAATCTTCCATCCTTGCACCTTCCACTTCTTTTAAAATTATCAGCAATGTACTCCAGCTAACAATATCGAAAGCCTTCTTCCAGTCGACAAAGCAAATATACATCACCTTGTTCATTTCTGTCGTTCTTTCTCTTATCATTCTCATACAACCTATAGCAACTCTTGTTCTTTTACCCTTTTTGAATCTAACCTGGTTGTCCCCATTATTTTCCTCAAGTTTCCTTTCGATTCTCTGTAGGGTGGCTCTCGTTATAGCTTTTGTTACTGGACAGATAAAAGTAATTGTCTTACACTCTTTGCATTCTTTTGTATAGTACTTTTTGCGTAAAGGTAGAGTAGTCTTAAGTAAATCTTGATACTAGATTCCGATGTGATAAATTCTGTTTATTACCACAGTCAATCTAGCTATAGAATTTACACCCAAGATTTTCAGTGTCTCTGATGGTATTTTGCTACAGCCCAATGATTTATTTTCCCGGAGCTCCTGATTTACTTTCTCCAATACACATTTCAATATGTTAGGACTTCGTTTTTCTTCATTTCCTTCCCCTTCATCTCCCAACTTCAATCTGATGATATCAACTTGTACACCATACACTTCTTCCACGTAATCCATCCAAACGTCTTCTTCTATAAGCACCATACTCACGCGAAACTGAAAGTTGGCAAGATTTCTAAGACAAAACTGTCCGAAAATGACATTTAAGGTAATGCAGAGGAGGAGAGAGAAAAGAAAGCGTAACGCAAATTTAATGTTCTAAACATGGTCCTCAGCTCGTCTCTTATGTAAGAAGAGTGTGAAATTTAATATGTCAGAATGGGCTCCATGTACGATATCTGAATATGGGGATAACTATGAGAGGTATGGCAAGCGCAACCGAAATTGGCTATGTGCTTGGTGTCTTTCCTTTTAGACAGCCATCATATGGCGAACAGGCGGTTAAACACGTCTGTGTGGAAGTTACCAAAAAGACGGTAGGTGGTAAGTAATGCGGTAAATGACGGAGAAACGTTGATCTGGAAGTGTGTACAAGCCCATATAGCAGGAACTAAATACTTCTTAAAAGTTGCTTTTATTGGGACTCATTTCTTACCATGAGTTCGTATAAGCAATGAAATAGCGAGAGATGTGTCCACGTGTCGATTAGTGGCAGAACTCACACAGTTCTCTCTGAGCTGACCTGTGGCTGAGCTACATAAAACTTTTCCAGGGTTTTTTGGTGTGGTGGCAAACCAGGCCTTGACCGAAACGTGATTGAAATATGCAGTTTCTGCTTTCTAACTCTTGCGGTGAAATTTAGGAGCTGACTTGACGAACGTCTAGGCAAGTCCACATGCTACACTACTGGCCCATTAAAATTGCTACACAACGAAGATGACGTGCTACATATGCGAAATTTAACCAAGAGGAAGAAGATGCTGTGATATGCAAATGATTAGCTTTTCAGAGCATTCACACAAGGCTGGCGCCGGTGGCGACACCTACAACGTGCTGGCATGAGGAAAGTTTCCAACCGATTTCTCATACACAAAAAGCAGTTGACCGGCGTTGCCTGGTGAAACATTGTTCTGATGCCTCGTGTAAGGAGGAGAAATGCATACCATCACGTTTCCGTCTTTGATAAAGGTCTGATTGTAGTCTATCGCGATTGCGGTTTATCGTATCGCGGCAATGCTGCTCGCATTGCTCGAGATCCAATGACTGTTAGCAGAATATGGAATCGGTGGGTTCAGGAGGGTAATACGAAACGCCGTGCTTGATCCCAACGGCCTCGTATCACTAGCAGTCGAGATGACAGGCATCTTATCCGCATGGCTCTAACGGATCGTGCAGCCACGTTTCGATCCCTGAGTCAACATATGGGGAAGTTTGCAAGACAACAACTATCTGCACTAACAGTTCGACGACGTTTGCAGCAGCATGGACCATCAGCTCGGAGACCATGGCTGCGGTTACCCCTGACGCTGCATCACAGGCAGGAGCGCCTGCGATGGTGCACTCAACTACGAACCTGGGTGCACGAATGGCAAAACGTCATTTTTTCGGATGAATCCAGGTTCTGTTTACAGCATCATGATGGTCGCATCCATGTTTGGTGACATAGCGGGGAACGCACATTGGAAGCGTCTACTCGTCATCGCCATACTGGCGTATCACCCGGCGTGATGGTATAGGGTACCATTGGTTACACGTCTTGGTCACCTCTTGTTCGCATTGACGGCACTTTCAACAGTGGACGCTACATTTCAGATGTGTTACGACCGTGGCTCTACCCATCATTCGATCCCTGCGAAACCCTACACTTCAGCAGGATAATGCACGACCGCATGTTGTAGGTCCTGTACGGGACTTTCTGGATACAGAAAATGTTCGACTGCTGCCCTGGCCAGCAAATTCTCCAGATCTCTCACCAATTGTAAACGTCTGGTCAATGGTGGCCGAGCAACTGGCTCGTCACAATACGCCAGTCACTACTCTTGATGAACTGTGGTATTGTGTTGAAGCTGCATGATCAGCTGTACCTGTACACGCAATCCAAAGTCTGTTTGACTCAATGCCCAGGCGTATCAAGGCCGTTATTTCGGCCAGAGGGGGTTGTTCTGGGTACTGATTTCTCAGGATCTATGCACCCAAATTGCGTGAAAATGTAATCACATGTCAGTTCTAGTATAATATATTTGTCGAATGAATACCCGTTTATCATCTGCATTTCTTCTTGGTGTAGCAATTTTAATGGCCAGTAGTGTACTTTAATCGATGGGGTCGCATGGTGCTGTTGCAAGTTGGGAACACATTGCTATTAAAATTTTCTGCGTAAACTTCAGTCTGCTTCCGACGTTTCTTTCACGGGTGGTGAATTCAGTCACTTTATTGACGGCTCATATGAACCAGGATGCAGTCTACCATACACGTTAGACTTGTTTTTAGAATTAGAATAATGTAATCATCTGACACAATCACATTTATATCTAACAAAATAACCTGTTTCGGCTGACATTTGCAATACTCAGGTCATAAAAAAAGGTCCGTGTTTACGCCCCACTACTGATAATATAGTTTCCGCAGTCGTGGAACGGAAGCACAGCTTATATTTTAGTATCACTGGAGTCCGGTGTTGGCCGAAACCGGTTAGTTCGTTAGGAAAAAATGCGATTGTGTCAGATAATTAAATTACCCTTGCGGGCTTTCACATGATGTATGGTGTGCTGGTGGCCCTCAACTACGTATCCACGGACTCATGTTGAAATATTACAAGTTTTTGCTGGTTTCGTTGTCTAGGGCCTGCGATAGGTAGTTGCCGCATTACAAGACAAGTATTGCTGACTCTACAGTATACAATATATATACAATATGAATATACAAATGAATCGAATGGTCGAAGTTTCCTATCACTTGGCAATCGCGAATATAACGTAAAAATTTATAAATAAAAGATTGCAATAAATTAAATCAGCAGATACTATCTTAACGACTTTAAATGATGAGTACGACAGTAGCAGTACTTTTGAGAATGTGGTATATTTCCGTGAAACACTTATTGGTGTCAGTGGTCCATCAACTGAATAAAATGTTAGTTAAATAACAAGGAAACAAAAGATTGCTACTGCATGTAATTAGTTATGAAAGACATCATAGCTCGCGAGATATTCACTTCTAAAAATGGTTCAAATGGTTCAAATGGCTCTGAGCACTATGGGACTTAACATCTGAGGTCATCAGTCCCCTAGAACTTAGAACTACTTAAACCTAACTAACCTAAGGACATCACACACATCCATGCCCGAGGCAGGATTCGAACCTGCGACCGTAGCGGTCACGCGGTTCCAGACTGAAACGCCTAGAACCGTACGGCCACACCGGTCGGCTATTCACTTCTAAGCGCGTACTGCATCTTCACTGTAGAAACCTCGGAAATCTCACAAGTTCACAAGTCCGGACTCCGAAGTATTTGTATCTCTCGCGACCACGCGCAAACCGCTCCACACTCCAAGTCTCTCTCGCCACCGTGCCTCCCTTGCGCCGTCCTGTCCCAGACTCCCCCGTGTCCTCTGCAACTGTCTCGTGTCCTCTCCCGAAAACGATCCTCCTCCCCTACTTCCATAGAGTCTCTCCATGTGTCCTTTTTGCAACGATCGCTGTGATCGGCTAGAGTGCTGCCGCCCTTTCTCCAAGCCAACGCACCCTCACGAACATATTGAAACACTTTCGAAATACCAGATTTACATTTAAATAACTTGAAATGAAATAAATATTCATACGCCTGGAACATAAAAACGCTCTAACACACATTATTAGATACATAAACAAATTAAATAAACATATATCAGAGGAATAGGAGAAAAGGTAGGCCAGTAGCCTAATGTCTCTGTGCTTTCTACAACCAACACCGACTTAGAGCAAGGCCTCGGCGCTTGTTCGTGACGTCACGTCAGCTAGGCACAGCGAACGCTAGGTCTGTTGCAGGCATACTCATAATGGTTGTGTCTCCCTCTCTGACACAGGAAAATGTGTAACTATTGGCGGTAGTTGACCAACACACATCGTTCTGAGAGATTTCTGCAATCAATTAATTGTTCAATTCATTACACTTCATAACAAATAGTGTACTCCTGAACTTAAATTTCCACCTGTTTTAAAGATTGACATACAAAAACAACTTCATGGCCCAGCAGCAACAGAATTCGTGCTTCTTTACCTTATTTGTAAATCTGAGGAAGTTACGTTTGTACTGGGTTGCTTTTACAAGAAACTGTGAACATATTGGTGGTCTTCTTTAGGTACCTTGGCTGACTATGGGGTGAGGAGCACTGAATGTTAATCAAATATCTTGCGATTGTACACGTTGGGGGAGAGGGTTGCGGACAGAAGAAGAGGCAAAAGAGAGATACTTGTTTTATCAAATAAAATTTTTTATCTTATAAAGTTTCTCCTTTCAGTTGCAAGAGGGGAATATTTATCTTTTCTAATGTGCTTGTTTAAAAAAGGTTAAGCTCAGCAGTATTTTCGATGCATGAAGCTATTTTGTTTCCTGTTTAGAATTCCTTTCGTTGAAAGCGACTGTAATATAATGACTGGCAACAGTTGGACGTTTACACGTGTAAATTAGTTCACATTTCCAGTGACGATGTCAAACGAAAATAAATAAGTAAATAAATAAAAGAAACGAGTTCATTGTAAGGTGGTTGGGGTAAGTTTCGATAGCAAAATGGATCAAGTAAATACGGTTACTTGAATGTAAAATTTCCGAAGCTTGCAATGGGGCAAAGCATTTTCTCATATTGATCTACGTTTGTTTCGACAGGATTCAGTAATACAGAACTATGATCTTCATTTGTAGCTTTACGATAGTAAGAAAATCTTTCCTCTAAATAAAACTGCAGAGTCCAAAACAATACCAAACATCTTGTCCAGAAATAAGAGATTTATAGTGATAAGCAGGCCCAGGCGTTTCTGCCTGCAACAGACCTGGCGTTCGCCGTGCCTACCTGACGTGACGTCACCAACAAGCGCCGAGGCCCTCCTTTGAGTCGGTGTTGCTAAAACACAGTAAATATTTAACCAATTTCCTCATGAATAGTATATATCAGATATAAATTAAGACATAGATGAATAAATATATTTAGAAGCATACTGGTACCGTTTCTCGTGTAACTGTGGAGTACTTACGGCCTGACGCGATCGATAGTAATCTGCCACTTTGACATCCAATAACTCATGTATTCTTCAAGTTACATGCCTGTAATTTATACCAGTTTAGGTTTACACTAACAGCTTTCTAAAGACATGTCGATCGACGAAATCGGATGAACCGTTTAGATTTTGGAAATTCGTTGATGGGTGTTGCTTGTATAATTTACAGTCAGATACTAAACTTTAAACTAACGAAGGTATTGAAAATTTGAAAACACCATCACAATCGTCGTGCAAATAATAGTAATTGTGGTGTGCGTACTGTAAGACCTTCGGTACACACACCATCAGATTATTTGACTTATCGCTCTAACGAAGTAGGCGAGTGTCAGCAATATGTCTCGTGGTCTTATTGTGGCGTGTTTATCTTCTGCCGTTAGGTCAGACGATAGAAATTCCATTTGCACGCTTAGAGTAGCAGATTGACAGTGACCAACTTTAAACAGAACTTGATTAATTTTCACACACATTTATTAAAATAATAAAAAGCATAGACATTACCTAACTTGATTCTGGATGCTGTTTACAGTAGACAATCTGAAGCTCCTTTGGTCTTGCTACGTTAATCTCACTCTCACATATCTCTGATACTTGACAAAGTGTCTATTCATTTATCTTCAGGGCTATGTACAGGAATATGGTAATTTTATTAGGCGCAGACTGAAACCTGGCTATAGACTGGTACAGACTAATGCAGACTCATACAGACTGGTGCAGACAAATGGAGACTGAGTAATCGGAGGTCTGTACACTCGTTATAACACCTTGCGTGTTCAGGTATCACTGCGCGAGTGTGATCCGTGAGGAGAAAAGGTTCTACGTTAGCAACAATCTCATTGGCTGCGTTACATATTAATACGCGGATCGGCGGAAGCAGAATTTGGTCCGTCTCTAAGGCAGCGCCATCTCGTAGTGCGGAGATGGACGAATGCTGGGCCTGCGCTGTTGTGCTTAGCGGGGCGCGCTCTAGTGGGAAAGTTGTGTACGTGCTGACTACGCGGAACTACACTCCTGGAAATGGAAAAAAGAACACATTGACACCGGTGTGTCAGACCCACCATACTTGCTCCGGACACTGCGAGAGGGCTGTACAAGCAATGATCACACGCACGGCACAGCGGACACACCAGGAACCGCGGTGTTGGCCGTCGAATGGCGCTAGCTGCGCAGCATTTGTGCACCGCCGCCGTCAGTGTCAGCCAGTTTGCCGTGGCATACGGAGCTCCATCGCAGTCTTTAATACTGGTAGCATGCCGCGACAGCGTGGTCGTGAACCGTATGTGCAGTTGACGGACTTTGAGCGAGGGCGTATAGTGGGCATGCGGGAGGCCGGGTGGACGTACCGCCGAATTGCTCAACACGTGGGGCGTGAGGTCTCCACAGTACATCGATGTTGTCGCCAGTGGTCGGCGGAAGGTGCACGTGCCCGTCGACCTGGGACCGGACCGCAGCGACTTACGGATGTACGCCAAGACCGTAGGATCCTACGCAGTGCCGTAGGGGACCGCACCGCCACTTCCCAGCAAATTAGGGACACTGTTGCTCCTGGGGTATCGGCGAGGACCATTCGCAACCGTCTCCATGAAGCTGGGCTACGGTCCCGCACACCGTTAGGCCGTCTTCCGCTCACGCCCCAACATCGTGCAGCCCGCCTCCAGTGGTGTCGCGACAGGCGTGAATGGAGGGACGAATGGAGACGTGTCGTCTTCAGCGACGAGAGTCGCTTCTGCCTTGGTGCCAATGATGGTCGTATGCGTGTTTGGCGCCGTGCAGGTGAGCGCCACAATCAGGACTGCATACGACCGAGGCACACAGGGCCAACACCCGGCATCATGGTGTGGGGAGCGATCTCCTACACTGGCCGTACACCACTGGTGATCGTCGAGGGGACACTGAATAGTGCACGGTACATCCAAACCGTCATCGAACCCATCGTTCTACCATTCCTAGACCGGCAAGGGAACTTGCTGTTCCAACAGGACAATGCACGTCCGCATGTATCCAGTGCCACCCAACGTGCTCTAGAAGGTGTAAGTCAACTACCCTGGCCAGCAAGACCTCCGGATCTGTCCCCCATTGAGCATGTTTGGGACTGGATGAAGCGTCGTCTCACGCGGTCTGCACGTCCAGCACGAACGCTGGTCCAACTGAGGCGCCAGGTGGAAATGGCATGGCAAGCCGTTCCACAGGACTACATCCAGCATCTCTACGATCGTCTCCATGGGAGAAGAGCAGCCTGCATTGCTGCGAAAGGTGGATATACACTGTACTAGTGCCGACATTGTGCATGCTCTGTTGCCTGTGTCTATGTGCCTGTGGTTCTGTCAGTGTGATCATGTGATGTATCTGACCCCAGGAATGTGTCAATAAAGTTTCCCCTTCCTGGGACAATGAATTCACGGTGTTCTTATTTCAATTTCCAGGAGTGTGTGTACACAACAGTAATGTACATGTTTCATTTTGAGGTATCACAATTCATTTGACTTCTATTAATTTCTATATGAACTGTGAAATGTCTGCCATGATGGTTTCACAAAGTCCGCCATCTTTGACAGTCTCGGCATGCAAGTCTCTTTCATCGACACAGCATCACCATGGAATTCCCAACCATGCGCTCGAGCTGGACCCCTCTTGCTTCGACCAATGTCCAGCGCCACATGGTCGGCCTGCCGAGCGGCCCGCTCCCGCCGAGTGACCGTGCAGCTTAGAATGTTTTCAGGGCCCCCACAACTCGCCCGTTACCTCACACTCTAAAAATAATCAGCACTCTACTCCCTTGCAAATACAAATGGTGGTCTTCCCATTGTTTTTAGCTTTCCCAGCAGTTTCTTTCCTGTTTCCTTCGCCCACCTGATATCGTATGTTTCCCTAACCCTATTGCTTCCATTCCGTATTAGCTGTCCTATCTTACATTGCTCCGAAATATCTAAGGAAGTGCAGTGAAAGAACCGCATTGGGAATTACATTTTAATTTATGGCTTTTTTTGGTAGAAACTCTATTCGTGACACGTATCGCATACAGTATTCACATATACCACCGACTGCAGTTGCAAAATATACCATACTTCTGGAAATATGACGTCATCTACACTGACATGCGTGAAAAGCTGCTTCAGTGTTCATGACATTTTAATTTATTGCTACTCTAGAACCAACTCTAGTCCCAACACACTTTGCGTACGGTACGCACAAATACCGTTGAGTGTATCTGGAACATTATATCATAGTATGACACATCGTTCAGAACATAAGACGCGAAAACATTGAACTTCATGAAAAGAAAACTGCAGGGTGAAATTCACTAGCGTTACCTGTCAAATATGGGTACAAATTTGTATGAAATGCGTTAAATATATTTGAAATGTATGATGTATGTGACACACGCCTACATAGGTGAAGCTGCAAGTAAAAATTGCTCCTAAATCAAATGTGAGCCAAATTTGGTACACATATTGCTTATATATTTTTTGGAATGAAATATTGTGGACCTAGGCATCACCGACTATTTTGAGGAGCGGTGACGGAGAGAGAAGGGTGAAGGAAGAGGAGATGGAGAAACAGTGAGGGTTAAGTAGTAGCTGGACACCGTTAAAGGACGAGAATAACAGACAAACGGGGAAAATGAGACTGAGGGCGTAGGAGATGGGTGGAAAGAGAAGCAGGAGGAAACGGATAGAGTGAGGGGGTGAATAATGTGGACAGTAACGGAGATAGGTGCAGGAGAAAGTGGACACAGAAGGGGCGGACGAGTGGACTAATAGAACACTAGAATAAATACACACCCAGGCAATTGGAGGTACGCAGTTTGTATGATTAGAATTCGCTATCATTGGCGTATCTTGTTCTGTTTGATCTTCAATATATTAGTACTGGACTGCATGCTAGACAGACTACAGACACATATGCACTGCACACGTGATTCCTATAAGGAACAATATTCACAGATGCAATATTGTTCTTTTCCATGTCAGCAACCTTTCAGTTGGCCTATCCTGCTAACATTAATCGTATCACGTAACATAAAATCTAATGCTGGCTTACAGTTGGCTTACCATACCCGGATATTTTAACTAGCAAATCAATACAAGTGAATAACAATCTCACTGTGTATACTAGAAGAAAAATGAAATAAAAAAGTAAGCTCCATTCACAACATGTCTGCCTCATAGTGAATAGGCGCGATCAATGCTGGATGGACTGTTTGAATGAATATGGGAGGTAGAATGTCTGGGGTAAAATGAGAAGACCTGACAGTTTATAGATTTAGCTATAATAACAAAGGGAATCTGGTATCTAGAAGTGGTTACCATTTAATGGATTATGGAGTATTGGAGGGACAGCGAGTACAAGTTACTTTCAGGTAGCTTACAGGGTGATTGCGTTGTGAGACGTGGATAGCACGGTCTAAGACGTTCCGCAGAGGAAATCGCCACTGCAGACCCGTGAAACTGCACAGTGGCTTCTGGCAGCCACCTGTTGCTAGCTAATGCCACACGCTAGGAACACATCGCTTCTGCTGCTCTTTTGACTCACTCCACAGCTCACTAATTTACAAAACTCATACGTCTTCTGTGTAGCCAGCTAGAGAACTGAGTCGACACGTGTAATGTCTGAATGTCGTACTTTCACAGGCATTCTTTACAACAGGAAATCAAATTCTTTGCTCCAGACGATCCATTAATGGTTTCTAAACTGAAGGAAAAGCGGCAGTAACGCATTCTACGTAACTTTTAGACACGCATTCATTGTACCTAGCTCATCTGATGGAATCGTGGCAAGTAACGTAACCTCGCTGGCCATTAGAATTGCAACAGAATGATGATTAACAAATATCGAGGCCTTACTAATTGTGCGTATACGCAATAGGAGAGAGAATGAATGATTAATTAATTAATTGGAGTGTTTCTGTTGAACTTGTATGTCAGTATTATCCAAGAAAGGGGACGAAGAGGACAGTTTTGTCCTCTTCGTCCCTTTTACGGACCCACATTCGGGATAACAAGGGTTCACACAAAAGCCCGACTAACCACATTATGCTCTTCTGTTTGATACCTTACATCCGACTGAGGTCAATGCCTGGGGGGGTCCAGTGAAGGGGTTCACAGTTCACTTCGTTAACCAACATTGTTCAATTCGTGCTTGTGATATTTCTCCGAAGATATGGTCATATACTAGACGTTTTAACCTGGTCTTTGTTTTTCTATAAGGAAATGTTGCAGAACTACTGGTACTTGTATAAGAATATTACGAGACAAGTGTATTACGAGAAAAGGGAAATCAAATGCCCATTGGTAAGCGTTCCTCTGACATAAGAAGATAGTCTTAAGAACACATAACACGAATGATAAAAGCAACACTTTTCGTCTAGAGTTTACAGAGTTTAGAGATACCTTCCTAATCCATGCTTTAGTGTGTCCATTTAATGGTAAATCAATCACCCAAAAATGGTGCGCTTCTGGCCATTAAAATCGTAACACTAGGAAGATCAACCAGTAACGAAGCTTTACTCATTGCGTGTATATGCAGGAGCAGCTAGAATACACATTCAACTTTTCGTGTGATCTGGGGGTGTACAGAGTATGAAGTACACAGAACTGCCTCCCCACTCTGCCTCCTCACTCAGCGATATTAATTTTAATTCGGTCGGCCATCGTGCTGAACTGATCCTAGACGGGATATAGGGACACATCATTCCGAGTTGCTTCAGCTCACTGCCATAGTCCACTCATTGTAGTGACGCAAGTGCTAGCGTGCTAGCCGTTCGACAATGCACTACCAGACGTTTACCATCTTCAGAACGCTTTGGCCAAAGCAACAAACTAACACCCTCAGTCACATATCATGTATTAACTGAGAGGACACCATGTGTCGTAGCTACTGCTTTATTTTCGTCTCCTTTCAAAGATATAAGTATTACAGAGACGAATCGCAAATAGAGAATATATTTAATCTTCAACAGCCTCAACACCTGGTCAGTATCAAGTGGGATGACCCGTTGCACTAGCCGACTAATATTTCTTCCTTCTGGGGTATGAATCATTCAGGTCCTTACTATTCTATCTCTCCCTTGCCTTCTGTCGATGATGCCGGTTCTCTCCACTCACTGCCTCACCCTCTCTCTTCCTTCAAGGGTACAATCCACCCTACATATCCCAGTTTTCCTATTAGATCGCTAAACTTCATGGAAGTTTCAGAGGTCGAGCAGGTATGCTTCCTTCCATATCTTCATCATTTGACCTCTTCCTCTCTTTCAAGATCTTTCTGTATACTTTGTTCATGGCTGATGGGTATTATCGCCAACCATTCTCCAGTCAAGAAACAGCTTAGTGTAAGTACTTCCCAGCCTCCCTGAGCGATTGGTCGCGAGTTGATGGCGGAGTCTAGCTGCAACAATGAAGTCCTAAGTCTTGCCTCATCTACCAGCAATTTTTCTAATCTTTTCTATGCGAGCGTTTCATTGTTCCCACCATAGGCTCCCACCAACCTCCCATCAAGTCGCAAGTGGTGCAATAAGCTTCAAAGTAAAACCTTGCTGAGGGATGTGCTGGCTGGTCTTCGTGTTCTCGAAGTCATGAGTGAGGTCTTCTAGTTCTTTATTTGCTGCTCAAAAGTTTTCACATCATCGGAGTAAACAGTATATGAATTGATGGTGGAGGAAGGAGAAACTAATAATACGGGACAAAATTCAAACATTTAAAACACAACAGTGGAAGCAGAAACTCGAAGGGCTGGACACAAAGCTGCCCAGCGTGTGGCAGTTGGCCCGTCACTTCACCAGGGAGAAACGTCATTCACACCGAACTTGGATCCCTCAGACCCAGCATTTACACCTGCGACCGACCATCGCGCAAAGTCATCCGACAGGCTAGCACAATTGAAGTCAAATGGGCCATCATGCATACCATAGCTAGGAAGTCAGTCCCCTGGTCACAATGGCACTCAAAATCACGTCCTCCAGAAGTTCACGGATAAAGCAATAGAATACCGCACACACATCACGAATGCCATACTTGAACACCAACGCTTCCCCGCCTTTTGGAAGACGGTTCAAGGCCCTCATGTTCAGGAAGCCGGGGAAAGACCACTCCCTCCCACAAAATTACCGACCCATCAGTCTGCTGAGTGCGCTCAGCAAGATCGTTGAGAAGGTAATACTGAAACGACTCACTAGGCACTGCATTACAAAAGACACCCTGAGGCCGGAGCAGTTAGGCTTCAGGAATCACTACTCGACAACACAGTAACTCCTCCGCGTCGTTGAATACCTAACACACGGATACAACACAAACAAAGCAACTGGAGCAGTGTTCCTGGACATCGAAAATGCCTTCGAACGTCTGTGGCAAAACGGCCTCATACGCAAACTCAGCGATAGAGGGTTCCCCGACGGGCTCGTACATCTCATACACGCATATCTCACCGACAGGAGTTTCAACACCGACGTGCAGGGCAAACAATCAACACGACAAGGTATCCAGGCTGGAGTACCCCCAAGGGAGCATCCTAGGGCCCATACCGTCTAACCTCAATATTAATGACCTTCCAGCTACACGCAACACGATGGTGGCAATTTACGTGGATGACACTGCCATCCTCGAGCAAGATTGTGAACCGTCTAACATTAACTCACGAGCACAGACTGCACTCAGAGAGGCAGAGCCTTGGTTAGTGAAATGGGGTGTTAGAGTAAACGTCGACAAGTGCGAAGCCGTTCTGTTTACTAGAAGACCGAAACTACTGCGCAAACTTCAACGCTACAACCCAATAAAACTACATGCACGCCCAATACATTTCCATGAGAAGCTCAAATACCTTGGTGTCTTGCTGGACCGGAAACTACTCTGGGGGGGGGGGGGGGGGAACACATTCAACACATGACCAACAAAGCAAACACGAGGCTCAAACAACTCTACCCTATGCTTAACAGGCGTAGTGCACTGAATAGGAGGGTGTCCACGTCCATGTACATCACACTTATTAGACCTCTGATGACGTATGCTGCTCCCGTTTGGAGATACGCTCAGCCCACACGCCTGCGCAGTCTGCAGCTCATACATAACAAAGTACTCAGACTCATAAGCAATGCACCGCGTTACACACTCGCCACGGATCTTCACCGGGAATATCGGCTAGATACCCTCTTGCAGGTGTTCCAAAAACTCTCCACTCGACTTTACAGAAACACGAGACACTCGCGTAACCCGGTTATTCTTTCTCTGGAGAACTACGTCCACAACCATAGATGGAAACATAATAGACCAAAGACGTTATTAGAAGGGAACTAAACATATATGGTCCATAGCACGCTAACACAACAGTACTGGCGAGTCCCTGCAACATAGCTACTACTGGCAACCCCAGATGCTCGACCCGCCGAAAAACAGGCAATAGCAGGGAAGCCATACTGCATACAACACGCAAACCAGCCCCCCCCCCCCCTCATTGTGAGCTGATCTATGGCCAATCGCCCACCAATGTGTGACGACCTCGAACTGTTACAGGGACGCAGCCGCTGCAGCAGGCCCTATAACGAGCACCAGCAACGACAAAGGTAACAACGCACGATACCTCGCACTAACATAACCTCACCTTGCATGCACTGTCGCAGCTAGAAAGCCGCTACTGCCCTTACTACCAGCCCCACTGTGGCAGAGGCTTTTCTCTCTTGGTGCTTGCCTTGGCACATTTTTACCTCTGCCCTTACAAACCGCTACCCTTCGATCCACTTTCTGTCTCCTGATGGACCTTGTCAATGAGTAATCCTACGCAGACTCATGGACAACATCACAGCCCGCATCCTGTGACTCCTGATTCTGAAACTAACATGTTATATGGAGGTGACAGCAGTACTTTTTGTTTGGTCACCATGTCGTTATGGGCGTGGAGGGGCCCCAACATGTAGAGAAAGAAGGGCGCAGAAACTAACTGAAAGGGAATGAAATATTGATGTCAGCTGGATCCGGGAATTTATGCGGAATCAGCGACGACGATTGAAAATATGTGCCGGACGGGTACTCGCAACCGGGATCTCCTGCTTGCTAGGCAGTTACGTTAACAACAGTGTTACCCCGACCTGGTGGTTATCGCAGACGCTCTGACTGTCTTGGCGCTTTTGCCAGCAGCACCACATTCCTATCTGGCGCCACCTGACTCCAGTCGCCGCCCATGTCCTGAATGCTGGCGACTTTGAGATTCCCGCAGGAAGTCGAACGTATTTCTGCATCCGCGCTGAAGCAGGTGCTGACAGATGCTAACATTACCGAACTATCAGTTTAATTACACGTGGTTGCAAAATATTTACGCGAATTCTTTACAGAAGAATGGAAAAGCTTGTAGAAGCAAATCTCTGGGAAGATCAGTTTGGGTTCCTGGATTCCTTAGAAAGGTATGAACAGGCAACCCAATACTGACCCCACGACATCTCTTAGAAGATAGATTAAGGAAAGACAAACCTATGTTTATAATACTCGTAGAGGTAGAAAAACTTACAGAAAAGCTGACTGGAACACTCTCTTTGAAACTGTCAAGGTAGTAGGAGTAAAAAAAAAAAAAAGGAGTGAAAGGCTATAGACAACTTGTACAGAAGCCAAGACGGCGGTTATAAGAGTCGAGGGGCGGGAATGGGAAGCAGTGGTTGAGACGGCAGTGAGACAGGGTTGTAGCTTATCCCCGACGTTATTCAGTCCGTACATTGAGCAAGCAGTACAGAATACTAAAGAAAATTTTGGAGTAGGAAATAATGTGCAGAGAAAAGAAATCAAGACTATCGGGTTTCTGCCTGTTGTTCACGGCTTTCTTGTACCGATATTTCAACTGTGTGACTCGCAGTCTTCTTCAGGTGCTGCCTGATACTGATTTCAGTGTGGAACGAGTCCGGTATTTATGCCTATGTTGTGCTAGGGGCTCCGTCTACGGTCCGCCCCGCGTCATGTGCTATGCCTGTGGTATGCACCGACCAATAGCAACGACTGCAAAGCTTTCCTCTAGCCGCGGCAGTTCTGAACGCTGTGGTGACTACCCTTTGTAAGTCTCGCTGTTGCAGGTTTGAACGACGTCCAAGTCGTGCTAGACATTTTATCTCCCGGTTGTCGTCATTTAAGCCCACCTGTGACCTAGGACGTTCTGTTACCGTGGCGTGCCGTGTCAGGTGGGCAGTTTTCTCTGATCTCGTCATCATATTTGTGTCCCATGGGGTCTCCATGTTGTTTCCGTTGCTACTTCAGAAGACTGTGTCCCGAATTCGAGGCAGAGCTCAACTGGAAACTGGTGCCGCGGTTAATAATACTCTCGGTGACCTTAATCTCAATAGATTTTTGGTAATGCTGCTCCAATATCTCGAAGTATGTGTTAGAATCTTGGCATCGTTATATTTCACAGAATGATTGAATTTTAAACAATGCATGACAATCACTGACTTGTTTGCCTGTCTCAGTCTGGTGTGCCTTTGATGTTCTTTGCACCTAAGACAACGGTATTAGTCGTCTGACCGATATATTCCATCCCACATTCAAAATGTATGTGGTAAAAGCCTGGTTTCCGCAGATCGAGGTAAACCTTCACACTACCTAGCAGAGCCTTAAGCTTGGTGGCTGGATGGAACACGCTCTTGATGTTATGTTTGAGGAGAATTCTACTGATTTTTGCAGAAATCGGCCCGACATACGGCAAATATCCAACTTCCTTTTTAAACAAAATGTTCAAATGTGTGTGAAATCTTATGGGGCTTAACTGCTATGGTCATCAGTCCCTAAGCTTACACACTACTTAACCTAAATTATCCTAAGGACAAACACACACACGCATGCTCGAGGGAGGACTCGAACCTCCGCCAGGACCAGCCGCACAGTCCATGACTGCAGCGCCTTAGACCGCAACTTTCTTCATTTCGTCTTGTACATCTTCAGGAACCTCTGATGGGGAAATAGACCGCAGTGCCTTTTGAACGTATCTAGAAGAGTCTCGATTTTTGAAGAACACATATTGCAAGTGTTCTATCTCCGTCGCCAAATTCTTCGTCGCTGTTCAACCAGTTCTGAGTAAACTATTTTTCTATGTCACATAGTGGCAACTACTGGCGTGCAGCTACAAGTCGGAGTGTGTTTGGGGTACGCACTGTGACTGAAGATACCATCTGCCTTCCTCTTCACTAGTACACCTAGGAATGGAATAGCCCATCCATCTCCAGTTCAACGATAAATTTAATGTTATAATGGCGTGAGTTTAGGAGATCCAAGGAAACATCGAATTTTTCCCTCCCGTGATGCCATATAATAAAGGTGTCTTCCACGTACCTAAAAAAGCATTGCAGGTGATCTGGGCCCGATGTAAGTGCCTCCACTTCAAATCTCTCCATATGGAGATTAACCAAGATTGGTGAGAGAAGGCTGCCCATTACCACCCCTTCCATTTTCACGTAGAATTGATCCGCATATAGGAGGAACGTCGAGTTAAATATGTGCCTCAATAAGTCTAGCAGAGAACCGTCGAACTTTTCCCTATCAGATCAAGTGAATCATTCAGTGCTACGCGGGTGAACAGGGGCACCACGTTGAAACTGACCGTGATGTAAGATACCTTGACCTGCAGCTGCCTCAGGCGTTATAGGAAATCCTCTGAGCTACGAATGTGACGGACACACTTTCCCACATATGGCGAGAGTATCTTCTGAAGGTGTTGAGCAGTGAGGTAGGTGGTTGCGCCCGTGTTGCTGACTACTAAACGTAGAGGAACGCCATCGTTTTGCACCTTAGGCAGGCCATAAGGTCTTGGCGGCACTGGTGCTTTTCCTCTTAGCTGCTTAAAGATCTTTTCTGGAAAGCCGATTTCCCTTAGAAGAGCCCAGCTCTTCTTATCCACTTTGTCTTGAGAAGTCGCTGTCCACTGGTCTTTATACCAAGTCGTCTAGAAGTTGTCGCACCTTACTGTCATAATCTGCCTTCTGTAGGACGAGGATAGCATTCCCCTTTATCTGCTGGTAACACCACAACGCTATCATCTTCCTGGAGTTGTTTAAGGGAAAACATCCCATCACCAGAGATGTTTCGTGAGCGCTCTGCGAATCTCCCCTCGCACTTCTTCAGCGTCACTGGCAGTAAATTTCAGGGCCTCCTGCTCCATTGCAGTAACGAAGGCCGCCGCAGAAACATTTATGGGGGTATCTGAGAAATTAAGTCCCTTGTTGAGCACTTTCAATGCGGTTGCGTCGAATCCCTTCTCGGTCAGGTTGACGACCGTGCGAGCGCCCTCGTTCGGCTGTGCCTTGTTATTAAGACATTCAAACATGGGTAGTTGACAGGACGCTGATTTGTCCCTTGTGGACTCCGCTAGTGACCAAAAGATCCCATCAAATCGGCCCAAGACTTGTCTGGTTAGAAGGTTTGGTATAAAATACTGTAGAGACAGCAACACTCTGGATGTCACATCAAGTCGGTCACACATGTCACGTACTCTGTCCTTGACCAATGCTAAGCTGACTCGATGATTAATTCTGTTGATAGGCCTGGAACAGACGTTATGTTTAAGTTTAGCAAACACTGGAACCACGTGCTCTTCTCGGTGTCTAGGCCGGAAACAGAGAGAACACAGCTTTTTCCCCTTCCCTTGTCAAAACTTATCCAGCGTTCTAATTATGACATACAGGAAGAAGTAACCACACCCTAAAGGCCTGGTAGTGTCGAACAAGAAGAGATATTCAGATTGCAAGGGCACCCATTAAGTATGCTCATACTGCAGTATGTGCCAGCCACAGTCTCCAAAAGCCGTGGCTGGGACTCTATAGAACAGTGTCCGAGCATCTGAAAGCGCTTACCAGACAAGAAAACCAGGACGAATGAAATCGTTAAAGATAGGTGCTCCAGCGTCTTATGATTTATGGGCTGATATGCTGCTGTAGGGATAACGTTAGTCAGCCTGCTCCTCATACACAACGAACGTTTGAGGGTGAGGGTCTAAATTAGAACCCTCACTTCCAAACTTTCGTTGTATACACCTATATCTACATCTTCATGGATACTATGCAAATCACACTTAAATCCCTTGCAGAGGGTTCATCGAACCACCTTTACAATAATCCTCTGTTATTCCACTCTCGAGCAACACGCATAAAGAAGAACACATATACCTTTCCGTGCGAACTCTGCTTTCCCTTATTTTATTAACATGATCTTTTCTCCCGATGTATGTCGGCGTCAACAAAATATTTTTGCATTCGGAGGAGCAAACTGGTGATTGAAATTTCGTGATAAGGTCCCGCCGGAATGAGAGACGCTTGTGATGTAACGACGCCCACCCCAAATACCGTATCATGTCCGTGAAACTCTGCCCCCTGTATAGGGAAGGATGGCGAAGGAAATCGTCCGTGTACTTTCAAAGGAAACATCCCGGCATTTGCCTGAACCGATTTAGGGAAATTACTGGAAGTCTAAATATGGATGGCCGGACGCGATTTTGAACCGTCGTCCTCTCGAATGTGAGTCCAGTGTGCTAACCACTGCGCAATCTCGCTCGGTCTGCAACGAACTGTGACTTCTCTGACAGTAGATCACGTATTCACTTGCATAAGTGAGGCGATATTAAGTAAGCACGCTGTTTGATAACAAGCCACTTGTGAAGTACGATGTGAAAAGCCTTCTGGAAATCTAGAAAAAACGGAATCAATATGAAATCCTTTGTAGATACCACTCAACACATCGTTCAGCATACAGCTACGTGTGTTTCATAAGAAAGATGATTTTTCAATCTTCGAGGTAAAAGTATAATCACAATATATATTCCAAAATCCGACTACATAATGCTAAGGTTCTGTAATTTAGTGGATTACTCCTATTGCCTTTCTTCAGTATTAGTGCGACCTGTGAAATGTTCCTGTCCTTGTGTACGGATCTTTCGACGAGCGAGCGGTTGTTTATATTGTTAATTGTGAAGCTATTGCATCAGGATACTCTCATAGGAACGTAATTGGCATACATTGCGGACCGAAAAACTTATTAAATGATTTGGGTTGCTTCAGTACTCCGAGGACATTTAATGCAAAGTTATTCCTGTTGGCAGCTGTTCTTGATCCAGATTATGAAATATTTAATTCGTCTTCTTTGTTGAAGGAATTTCGGAGGGCTGTGTTTAGCAAATCTGCTTTGGTAGTATTATCATCAATTTCGAGTTTTTGTAAAAGATCAGCAAGTTTGGGTGTTTTACGTCCGTTTAAGTTTGGCATGCTTTTTTGTTATTTCTGCTGCGGTGTTATGGCCTGGTTTGTTTAGTCGTTTTTTAATTTGTTTGGTATAAATCTTTCAATTGCTGTCGATACTATTTGTTTGAATTCAAGCTATATCTGGTCTATACTTACATAGTTAATTAAGAAGGAATGGAAATTGTCTTTCAGGAGAGCGTGAAGCGAATTTTTATCTGATTTTTTGAATAGAAGTATTTTAGTGGATTTTGGAGTTACGGTACTTAGGCTCGCTACGACAATCCTGTGTTCACTAATTGCTGTATCCGCTTTCATGCTCGTTACTGGCTCAGGATTATTTGCTGCTAAGAGGTAGACAGTGTTCTTACAATCGTTTTGGATTCTAATAGGCTGATCAACTAATTACTCGAAATAATTTTCAGAGAATGCGTTTAACACAATTGCGGATGATGTTTCATGCATACCTTCGGATTTAAAAATGTATTTTCACCAACATATCGAGGGCAAGTTGAAGTCACCACCAACTATAACTGTATGAGTCGGGTACGTATTTGAAATTAGACTGAAGTTTTGTTTCAACCTTTCAGCAAGTGTATTATTTCATCTGGGAGGTCGGTAAAACGATCCAGTCATTATTTTATTCCGGTTGTCAAGAATGACATGTACCCATACTAACTCACAGTAACTATCTACTTACAATTCGGTACAAGACAAACTGCTTCTAACAGCCACAAACGCGCGACCACCAGCTGTATTTAGCCTATCCATTCTGATCACTGCTACGTACTTCGCAAAAAATGTCGACTGAACATAACTTTAAGTGCCTATAACGATTAGATCAGCAGTAATTTTTACTAGCCACCTGCAGTTGGCTGCACCCTGTGCTCTTCATGGCATCCGGAGGGACCCGTTCCACATCTGGATTGGCCCCACCGGGTATGCACACGGGCTTTCTTCCCTTCCTTGGCAGCCATATCCCTAAGGATCTCCATATTGCGCCTCACAATGGACCTCCCAGCTACCAATAATCCAAACATTTGTGAGTGCCCGGATCTTGAAATAGGGCAAGCGACTGAATCTGACTGAGGGACATTGTCAGCCGCAGATAGCACCTGGAATCTGTTTGTCAGCCTAACCGGGGTGGCCTCCCCGCAAAGTCTTTCGTAGCCTGCTCCTTCCCCCCATACACCCCTCGCGAGTCTACCGCCCACTTGATCACGGTTGAGGGTTCAACCTCAGTGAGAGCAGGAACTCAACTGGCCACCAGTGCGGACTGATCGGAGGACTCTTTAGTTCTACTGGACGCCCGTTGGAACCCCACGGCCCGTCCATAACAGTGATGCCCATCGACTGCAGCCTCAAGCTGTGTAATCGAATCCAACGCAGCCTAGAGCTGAGAGCCAAGTGTCACCAAGTCAGCTCGCATCCGCACACAGCAATCACAGCAATATTGTGTCCAACCACAGTGAAGTGGTGCCGACAGTTTGAGCAAGGCTGCACAGATGTGGCCGATGCTAATCGGGAAGGAGGGCCATAGACTTCCAAGTTGACCACAGACGACAGTGTGAAGGCAGTCGAGGAAGTGATTAACAGCGATCAAAAATTTTGCGACGACGAAGCAATTTACATAGCTGTTCAGGAATGGCTCCATGACAGAGGGCTTGATATAATAAGTAACTAACATTTTGTGATACATACGTAATTATATTCATATAATTCAGTTGTCAATTTAATAAATAATATGTATGAAAGTAATCCGTGGGAATATGTAATTATTAGGATGAAAAACGAGGTTGATTTAAGATGTAGCCTATATGCTAGTTGCCCGCAATAAAGAGCACCAAGTTGACTAACAAGATTTTTTTTTTAATTTGGTGTTCCAGTGTTTAGTCCGAGAACAACGAAGTGACCAACATTACTTTTATTCCCAAAATCTAAGTTCTGGATCGAGGAGGATCAACCAAGCTGTTTTATATTCTGTCTATACTTTATATGTGAAAATTCCTTATCGATACGTATTGAACCTCTGTGACATAGTTAAATAATTTAAAGCCATTGTACGTACTACTTACAACTGTTTTCTCTGAATATCGAGTTTATATGTCTACCAAGCGGTTTGCAATATGGATAAATAAACCCAAGCCAAATAATAATAATAATACTATAAGTGCAACAAAATAAAGGCCCAGTGTGCTTGCAGCCTGTCCTTCTGATGCTTTCTTCACATTACACTTTGCCCGTTCTGCCCTGATTAACGCCGATTTGATAGATGAACATACACGTTGAATCATAAAGAAACAACAGATATCAGTTGTTTATTACAAACAAACTGTGAAAGACAAAACACTTTACGCATGTCACTGGATAGAGGGAGGTTGAAAGTTTTATCTTCGCACAGACACTACACCATACACTCAACATGTGCACCATGCGTTGCTGGGGAAACATCGAAACGGTAGTCCTTTTCACTCCACATACGAATCAACAGGTCCCTGTTTATTAGGGCGGCAGCTTGAACAATTTATCAGCTGTTGAAGAGTAGCTGCCGTAGGTGCGACAAAGACTCTTTCTTGTATGCACTCCCAGAGAAATAAATCTCATGATGTGAGGTCTGGTGACCCGGGAAGCCAAAAGGAATGAACAAGATCTAGTTGTTCACTTCTTCCAGTCCAGCGTTATGGGATGGTGTTCTTAAAAATATTCTATATCTTAATCTGAAAGTGAGGCGAGCACAATCATGCATAAAAATACGGTCATTAGAATCTTCGTGAAGTTGACGAAACAACCAATTCTGTGTCATGTGCAGGTATGACATTCCTGTCACAATTTCCTCTGCATTACGGAAAGGTCAATAAACATTCCGAACAGAAACGGAGCAAAAGACGTTCATTCTCGGTGTCCGAAGACGACGATACGATTTTTTTAACCCCAAATTGTTACATTACGGCAGTTTACTTTACCAGATAGATGAAACATGGATTCGACTGAGAAGTTGAGTAGTTCGGGAAAAGTATCCTCTGCCACATTCTGGAGAAATGAAATGTTAAATTCGTATTTTCTCTAACGGTCGACGGGACGCAATTTCTGCAGCATCTGCAACTTGTAAGTCTTCATATGTAGACGTCGTTTCAGAACACCCATACCGTTGTTTGAAGAACTTTACTTTCCTGTCCTGTTCTTCTTGTGGACTTGCGAGGGCTCTGTGTGAACGCGTCTCGGATATGCTCGACCTATGCCCTTCCCTATGCGTATGCAAGCAGCTTCCAACGATTTTGTATGATAGTCATAAATCTGCATGCGCAGAGGTGGCTCCTTGCAATATCGGCGGTGAAATGCACGGTGGACGTGAGCAATGGATTGATTTAACCCAAATTCCAACACACAAAATGATTTCTCTTGTGTTGCGGTACCCATTTTGCTCAATACTTTGAAACTTCCTCTATCCAGTGTCATACGCCATGTATAATAAACAACTGAAATCTTTACTTTCTTTTTGAAACATCTGGCATATGATCACAATCAGCAATTTCATAAGATTGACGACCTCGAAAGAAAAAGGGGACGGATGTGCAAATATATCTAATGCCCGGCATGCCAGATCCGTTTTCTTAACGAGCAGCGACGTTTGTTTAGTGCTATGCACGAGGAAGAAGAGCAGGATGTGTTGAAGGAGTAGTTAACACAACGGAGTTTCATACGTCTCGAGCTACTCACACCGTCATTCAGCGATCTCACTTGAAATTTAATTCATTTCCTTTAGCCACTTAAGAAACGGGATTGGTTCACCTGAAAAGTTTATGATCCATTTAATGGTACACCTTTGCCCAATGCAAGAGCCGACGAGGCGTCAAAACCAAGTTTCCACATCTGTTGATATAGAGCTTCGCAGCATAGGCCGAAGCTTCAACACAGTTCTAGAAATCAGGTGGTAAAATTTTGGATCCTAGTAATCAACTTTGTATCATTTTCTTTCCTTCCTTTAGATTACTAAAATCTTTCATTATTTTGTGTGGAGATTAAGAGTAAACAGTGAAGCAGTGCGTCATAGAGTAAATTGGCCACGGTTAGCATCCATATCCATCCATCCCTCATTCTAGGTTGTCTCTTAGGAAATGAATGAAGGTAGTATGGGTACGAAAGTACTATGAGTAAACCACTGAATTACAGGCCCATACCGCTAACGTCGACACGTATCAGGATTTTAGAATATATATTGTGTTCGAACATTATGAATTACCTCGAAGAAAACTGTCTATTGACACACAGTAACATGGGTTTAGAAAACACCGAACCTGTAAAACACAACTAGCTCTTTATTCACATGAAGTGTCGAGAGCGATTGACAAGGGGTTTCTGATAGATTCCGTATTTCTTATTTCCGGAAGGCTTTTGACACTGTACCACACAAGCGGCTCGTATTGAATGGCTCAAAATGGCTCTGAGCACTATGGGACTCAACTGCTGAGGTCATTAGTCCCCTAGAACTTAGAACTAGTTAAACCTAACTAACCTAAGGGCATCACAAACATCCATGCCCGAGGCAGGATTCGAACCTGCGACCGTAGCAGTCTTGCGGTTCCAGACTGCAGCGCCTTTAACCGCACGGCCACTTCGGCCGGCGGCCCGTATTGAAATTGCGTGCTTATGTAATGTCGTCTCAGTTATGTGACTGGATTTGTGATTTCCTGACAGAGAGGTCGCAATTCGTAGTAATTGACGGAAAGTCATCGAGCTAAACAGAAGTGATTTCTGGCGTTCCTTATCTATATGAACGATTTGGGAGGCAATCTGAGCAGCCGTCTTAGACTGTTTGCAGATGACGCTGTCGTTTATCAAATAATAAAGTCATCAGAAGCTCAAAACAAACTGCAAATCGATTTAGAAAAGATATCTGAATGGTGCGAAAAGTGGCAGTTGGCCCTGAATAACGAATGACTGCTAAAAGGAACTCGTTAATCTTCGGTTACACGATAAATCAGTCTAATCTAAAAGCCGTAAATTCAACTAAATACCTAGGTATTGCAACTACGAACAACTTAAATTGGAAGGAACACATAGAAAATATTGTGGGGAAGGCTAACCAAAGAAAGCGTTTTATTGGCAGGACACTTAGAAAATGCAACAGACCTACTAAGGAGACTGCCTACACTGCGCTCGTCCGTCCTCTTAAAAAACTGCTGCGCGGTGTGGGATCCTTACCAGATAGGACTGACGGAGTACATCGAAAAAGTTCAAAGAAAGGCAGCAAGTTTTGCATTATCACAAAATGTGGAAGAGAGTATCACAGAAACGATACAGGATTTGGGCTGGATATCGTCAAAAGAAAGGCGTTTTTCGTTGCGACGGGAAATCAGAGCTCGTACGGAAAGCTATAGGTGTTCATTCTTCCGCGAGCTATACGAGATTGGAATAACAGAGAATTGTGAGGGTGGTTCGATGAACTCTCTGCCAGGCACTTAAATGTGATTTGCAGAGTATCCATGTTGATGTAGATGTAGATGTAGATTTCTACTACCAACAAAGTTAAACAGTTTCTTTCATTGCATTAGTCATAAATTTCAGTAAATAGTCCGACAGTAAATATATCATGATCAGTCACTTGAGATTCGCAAATTAACTGATAGCTGCGTTTACTGTAAAAAGTTATCAGTGTAACAACATAGCTCAATGTGTAGCCGCAGCAGAATCTGAAAATTCTGTGACTTTGTACCGTACATCTTGTGATGAACATGCGCATCAGACTTCAGAACATTTAACTAATTATATTCATGGTTCACCTTTCTTGTAACTGATATATCGTTGTGTCCGAATAAGAATACTGAAGATCATAGTTTCAGGAACATGCAAAAAAGTTGTTAAAATCTATATTGTCATCTTATATCTCGTACTTAGATGCAAAATGCTGCGGAATGGAAGAAGATTGATACGTACATCCTATGGCGACATGCATGGTGCAGTGTCTTTACCTTCTAATGCCTAAATAATACGTACTTTACTGAACATGTAAACTTCTAAAAAAAGTTTCGAGAAACTTCAATGGTGATGCTAATGCTAGCTGATAATCACATTCAGTATGAACGCTGTCCTACGAAACACTTCAGTTCCGTACCACATAATTTATGGTTCTAAGTAGTGGAACAGCAAATTCTGATAATGAGAGGGAATAGTGAAAATGATTCAGTAACTGGGATTATTTTTTAATTATTTATTCCTAAAATTCTTTTCAGATGTATCTAACCACATATTTTAATTCACTTCCACCGTCATGTGTACTGAACATAAAGGACGTAATGGTAATCAGACAAATAGGTTCGTACGTACTGACAAAACAAGTTATTTGATTGGGATGCTTGTTTTACTACTGCAGTCTTACATTCACGCTACAAACGCAAAACAAATCGAAATCGATCTGTCCTGATTCTCAAAAAAATTTAATTTGATTGAAAATGGATATAAGGCAATATGTTAGCTTAAAATATATGGCGAAGAATTTATCTAAGATGGCGATGGGTCGGAGGGTTACAGATGAACCATTTAACAGGCCATTTTCCTTCGGACGTATGTTTACTTCTGTTTGGAAGAACATGCACACACCTGAGATGGAGTTAAAATTTAGCAGCGTGCATTCTCGATTACTACATGAAAACCGTGAACTGGTGATACTAGTTTCACTTGGGTTAGCGAAAAAATATCGTTTGCTCGCGTTGTCAGTTTGGTGAAATTCAACAGGCTCTTGCTGAGACCACCGTGTCAATCCACAGAAGAAGTGCGAGTTAATCGCAATTTCCCTTAAATAATCTAAATCTTCTAATCAGTCGCCCAGGAGTAGAGGGCGATAAAGGAAAGGCTGTACTGCGGTATTTGACTTTCCGAAAACGTTTCGCCACGAAGCTTTACAATAATTGCTCCTTTGAATCATAGCACAAATGCCGAAGAGCTAGTATTGAAAGAAGTGACCACGAAATAGGATATCAACTGCAATTCTTCCTCAGAGGAAACACATTGTTGATGCGTGAGACAGTGCGACATTCTACACAAAATACTCGCATAAAGCGATTGGAAAAGAAGTGCAAGGCATTCCCGTATTCAAGAGGGGTCGTCGGGTGCATGCACGTAATTGTAGGCCTGTATTATTGACGTCAGTCTGTTGTAGAATTGTGGAATGTATTTTACGCTCGCGCCTTACGACATTTCGGGGGAAAAGAAAATCCGCGAAAGAGTCTTCTACAAACAGAGGTAGATAATGTTAGAAGATCAATAAGGCTACACGCAGACGAGTCTCCTAGCTGTAGGAAGGCTGCAACGTCAGAAGACTGTGAACGGAATGCAGAAATACCTGGGGAGAGTCGATTAGTAGTAAAGAGACTGGCAGGACCTTAAAAACTGAATTAATTGAAACACACTGCGTATAAAGAGGAGAAGAAATCCATTACTGTTCGATAACGCTATTGGGTAAAAATCCCTGGAAACAGCAATTTCGGTAAAATACCTAGGATCAAATGCCCGAAGTGGGCGAAAGTGAAATACTCACATAAAACTAATTGTAGTAAAAGATGGTACCAGGTTGGGATTCACTGGAAGAAACTTAGTGAAATGTAATTCATTCAGGAGAGTAATGGCTTACAAAAATTTTGTTCGGCCGGTTTTTAAGAATTGCTAATCACTCTGGAGCCTTTATCTGGTTCGACTAATATTAGTGACTGAGAAGATTCAACTAAGTTCGGTACGTTTCGTCAAAGGATTCTTGAGTAGGCACGAGAACATTACGGTATGCTCAAAAGACAAACCCCAGTCGCAGACGCCATAAGATGTTGTACATCACGAAGATGGTACTGTAGAAATTTCAAGAGCATAGATGCCGAAGGGAGTTGGGCTGCATATTCTCACGAAATACTAACGACTGGGAAATCAGAGCAATTGGAGTCGTTACGATGGCTTGTTTAAAGGAGACCTTCCTTGTACCACGTGCGAATACAAGAGGGAGGGCAGAAGTGCAGACGCACTCTCTGCCACACACCGTAAAGCGGTTTGCGGAGCATATCTGTCGAAGCAGGGTGATGCACGATTCACAAGACACTCCCACGCCAAAATACTAAGGAAATACCCGTCAAAACTTTGGAAGTGGTTTTGATGTTGCTCGGATTCGCGCTGTATCTTACTCTGATTACTACACACAGCATTCAGCAGCAACAGCTTTTGAAGATGTTGCCTACAGTATCAGATTTCAGCATGGAGGTGTTATGATGGCTGAATATGGATTGGTCACTTACCTCCATTGTTTTTCGTCACAAGTCTGCTTCTCTTCAACGGTTGACCTACTTTCAAAGCCTTACTTAACTTCTCTGTGCTAAGAACGGCAGCAAACTCTTTAATCACTGTATTCCTCTCAAAGAACTCCGACACACGCCCGGATGACTTGAGCTCTCGAAGCAGACAATTGCTAAGCAACGACAGAGTCAAGTCGCGCGATTTTTTCATTGTTGCGAGACTGCCCTGGGACCGATGCTAAGCATCGAATATTGGTGATGACAAGCGCCCGCATTATTGGGTTTTTTGTAAAACTGATTTTAGCGTTTTTGGAGTCCTTCAATGGAAAGTGTAATGGACTCCAACATTAACATAGAATACGTCAATAAATTTTTGACATAGCCATTCTAGTCCTTTGTTGCAAATGAGCAAGTAATTATTCCCTATGTCGAAACTCGGAAAAAATTCACAAGCAGCTGAGATGTTTACCAGTGCTACAACTATCTTCTCTTTTGATAATACAGTAATGGGACGCGTTTCAGTCAGACAAAAACACAGACTTGTAATGCGTACCTGAGTATGACCACAGTCCGTGGCCTAACGCTACAATTACATTTTGAAACTGCAGTACACAATGAACCACACTGCTAAGCTGTGTAATATGATACTGTTTCTGCTGTCTCTCAGTACATTTTTGCAGGCTGAGAAAGTTCTGCCATAGACGTCTGTAGTCTCATCGACTGAAAGCCAAATGCAATGGTCACAAATGTCTGTTTTAATACCAACAATAGCCTTTTCATACATCCGTTACAAATAATTTTTACATTGCCGACTTTCCTGGTATATTGCAGGAAGGTCTTAATATGCTGTGTTCCTTAGAACGACCCATGGCACATTAGATCACACTAAATCCTCACATAAATCTAGATGAAAACTGTCCACTTTAAAATTTGCCATAGGAGACTTTAATGGTTCAGTCTGTGTTTGATCTACTTACTAGTGGAGCGCGTAATGTGAGCTGTGGAACTTGGTGCTGAAGAAAATGTCTTTTTAGAATTGATTACCTAAACAAACGATTACTAATGAGATGACAGTAACTGAAAAAAATAAGATGGTAATCATTTAAAATGTCAACTTAAGCTCAATCACATATGCCTGCCAGTTATCTAATTTTATAAAGAACGATCGCAAAGTTTCTGCTCAAAAGCCGTATAGTCCAGAATCGGTATGCCGATCAGGAAAAATCGCCGTGGGCATTCAGGATATCATTCCACCGACGGATCAGGCTGAGGACAACTGTTAACTAAAATAACAAATCCGTAACTACCTGATACACATCCTCCGACAGGTATCGATGATTTGTCAAGGCCGGCGGAGGTTCGAGTCCTCCATCGGGCATGGGTGCGTGTGTTTGTCCTTAGGATAATTTAGGTTAAGTCGTGTGTAAGATCAGGGACTGATGACCTTAGCAGTTTAGTCCCGTAAGATTTCACACACACTTTTTTTTTTTATTTGTCAAAGTCTTATTTTAAGAGAGCGATGGCGTGACAATGCAATGGGATCAGATCAGGACTATAGGTCGGGTGTTCAAGTGTCTTCCACTTGGGTTGGCTTAAATTGTACGTTACGACATTATCGATGTGGGGACGTGCGTTATCATGAAGCAGCAGCTCCCATTGTAGCAGTTTTCACGAAAGTTTCGCCTTACTTATACGGCATAATTTCTCCAGCGTTGCGCAATACCGTTATCCAGTGAAAGAGACACCACATTCCTTAAAATCAATAATCATTAGTCTCTGGTAATCAATTAATAGGTTGAACAAATTGCCGACACTTGAACTTCTTGGGACGAAGGGACGCTGAATGACAAAAATATATCGTCAATGCTTTCGATTCCAACTCTCAGTGGTGGCACCAGATTTGGCCACCTGAAACAATGCTCCATAAGAATACGTTGCCTTCAGCTTTCAGTCTCGTCAGGTGCTACATACAAAAAATCATCCGGTTTGCCTTTTGTTGGGGATTCTACGCTTGGTGTACACTTGCTGTAGACCTGATGGTAGCCTAACTGGTGCTGTATACTGTGTTGCACGCTGGCGAAGCTGATGTCGTCATCCTTTGCTAGCACACGAATTATTATGTTCCGATCCGTCCCAATGGCATCGTGAACCGCCCGCTTGTGGTTTTCGCTCGTGGATGCATGTGGTCTCCCAGATCGACCGACACCTCGTGTTGAATCGCTACCACTACGAAACTTGGCGCACCATTACACAGCGGTGCTTTTAGACTGATATGGTAGCCCCATACGTTTTTCACTCTCCGATGGATGTCTATTGGCGTTTAGCCTTCGGCAGCCAAGAAAACAGTAACAGTACGTTGGTCCTGTTTTTAGGCATTTAGTAATAATGTCGCCGTAGTTCATGTTTCAGTATTTACTGTACGAACATAGTATATATACGAATGCCACATTAACAGCACACGTAGATGCTGGTACTTATATACGCGCATCGGAGTCGCGCTACACCTTCCGGTTGCACATACACCTTCCGGTCGCCCATTACAAATTCGGTTTTAAAATGTCATAGAAGAAGACCAGCAAGAAAGCGTAACGTGAATGATAAAAATAACCTGTGTTTAATTATTTGTTTTTGGCAGGGTTCGAAAAATTATTATTCGGCCATCTGTTATGACATTTGAGACCTCCCAAATACAAAACTGGGTACGACCAATTTTTTACAATGACAACATAAATTTAAACGATCTACTCAATGCAACTCACCACAACACGTGACTTGTTCGTACATATAAAGACAAATAGACACATGTGCTGCCGACGTGTTTCTTAGATATACCTTCTTACTGCCGAATGGAATTTAAATTAAAGCTAAACGGGTCTGTCCCGACGAAACGAGGGTGTGGTTGTATTCAAGCGGCGACAGTGCGTCTTACATAATGTCGATCTCAGTGTGAGCTGTAATTCTCACAGTTTCCGAATTGCAAAACTAAGTAGACGCAGGTACGACCGATTGGTCAGCATTCTGACACTTTATGGAATTATAAAGACAAGCGATATTGTGCCACACGACCTCCAAGATTTCAGTACAGAGTATAAAATATACTCACGTGCAAAGTCACGTAATTTTTTCCGTAGTATTGGATCAGAAATTGTATTAAAAATCATTTTTTGTAGAAACAAGTCTTTTTAGTTCTTCCTTTTCCTGCATAAGTCCAGTTTAGCTCCCCTTTAGGCCTTTAAGAACGATTTAACCCGTTTGAGGTATGTTGCACAGTGGAATAGTAAGTAGTGCAGGGATAATATTTTGTTAAGAAGCGACAGGCCGCATCTGCTACCGGCTTCGTAACGGTGTTGAAACTCAATGTCAACGTTGGAGGCCAAAAGTACAAACAGTTTACGAGCACATTTCATCAGACTATGCGACTGGGAATCCGAGAACAACCGATTCAGCATTTCGACAACAGTGCGAAACAGACATAAAATGGTACTGTTTCGAGGCTACATGTGGTAATTTCACTTAGAGGTGTCATAAAAATACCTTTAGGGGTGCAAAGTTCACATAAAGAAACACTTCGAAACCCTGAAGTTAAACACTAGAACAGCCGAGACCACTTACAAACTTAGAAAAGAGAGGACATTCAGTCACCTCAGTCACCGGTGTGCGCGTGGAGGGGGGGGGGGAGGGGGGGAGGGGTAATAGTGCCACTTCATTGCCAATTTATAGGATGCTCTGGTGAACTGAGCACCCGTCTACAAGCTTCTGGCAACTTGTAGTCCACTGTTGCAAATCTACAGCCGTCCGGCCTCAGAGGGGACATTTGATCTGCGATCCGCATTCCTGCCGACCACAACAGTGGCTGACTGGGTATGGTGGGGGCAGGCTTGTCTTTCCTGGATGAAGAACCGATCTACCTGTTTCGAGCGCGTGGGGTTGATCTATTATTCTGTTATTCTGCGCAACGGAGTAATCTGAGATGTACCCTTTACCCCGTGGCTCCTACAAGATACAATTTCCACCCCCACACTACTACAGCAGTCAGACAGACGCCCTAACGTTCTAAAGAGAAATGCCTGATTAACTTTCAGCAATAAATATCTTCTGGAGTCGTCCGCTGTAAGGAAATGACACAAATATTCACAACATTTCTTACGTAACTAGTGGGATACTTGGGTACTGGAGTAGTGCTAGTTAGTGTAAGAAAAACGTGGAACTAACGAAAGTTGTTATTCATTTTGCAAAAATTCTGAGAAATCACACTGACAATTTTATTTATGAATTAACAAGTCATATCCTGGTTCTTTTCGGAATGTGAAGTTACCTTTCAAGGATAGGATTCACTAATGAAATTTCTACACAAAGTTTAAGATGGTAGTTAACTTGGCAAAATGGCTGAGAGGCATGCCTACTCAACTTGAATAATTATCCTTTAGAATGTTGCTAGGTACAGTCGAGGCTGCCGCGTGTGAAATGCAGTGAAGTGTACTGTTGTGGAGGAAATATAGGGCTCGCAATAGCTGTAGCGCACAATACCGCAAGCTGCGATGACTACTGTCTGCTCTGCTCGCTGCTGACAAATAAGATAACTCTCCTTCTATCTGGATTGACTTTCGCCAATCAAACTCTCCCTATGCCTTGATGAAGTCAAAGATTCCTATTCATCCCTAGTCTAACTATTGGCGTGGTACACCGGTCAGATAACCAGTCCACCGCGATGCCACTCAAAATTCGCTCGCAGGCGTTTAACTATAACTCTATCCGTTCACACCACACAATAAGTGTGTCGGCCAACGCAGTGAACAACGCTTAATCATAAGGACTCAATATAGAGTCGCCCTTCGATTCGCTCTCAACAGAGGTGCTCTCCCAGTGAAGTACTGAGGAGAGACTTGTTCCTCCCTCTTTCGAGTACACGTACGAGCGCGCACGCTCTCGTTACGTGTTCTCGCTCTAAGAGCGACAACAGAACTGCGCCTCTCCACGCCAGACGTGAAGGGGTATATCTTTCGGTCTCTTCCATTATTCCTTCAGCTCAAGGCGTCAGAAATATCGTCTGCCAAGCAGGATTGCTCTTCTAAAACGGGAGAATAACGTTTCGTTTGTGACCATTCCGGAAACCTATAGCTTTGGCGTTTGGCGTTTGCTGTCTCCCTGTGAAAATCTCTGAAATTGCGTGCTATGTGTAAAGAATGCGTAGGCTGGCCGCTCCCGCACAATGTAGCGGAATTTGCTTTTAAGCCGAACTCGGGGTTGTTCCCCCCTTTCACTCGGGCCCACGCTGTCCGCTATGGGCGGTCACCGGCCGACATGGGCTGGGTCGTCCTCTGGAGGGCCTGGCGTCCCATTGTGCGGCCTCTCTCCCGAACTAAAAGCCTCTGTGACCGTCGTGTCTGGAATGTATGTGTGCACGCCAGCCACGAGTATTCCAACCACGGTGCGCTCACTTGTCAATTGCATATCGTTTACATGAATTCATACAACACTGACTTTGTCTTATCGAGTTTGGGTTCGAATGAAGCGTCTTGATTTGCGGAATATGATTGTGAGGGCGGAACATGTAAGCAATGAAGTTCAGGAGACCGCGACGTCTTACACTGTCTTCGAAAGCTGGGCAGCCTATGTCGCCGCTACTGGGGCAGTACAAATACCGCCTTATCGGCTGTGTTCTGGGACCACCATTCCGGCTGCCCTTCGTGCTGCTGTTGGGTCTCCCGTCTACACGGCATCCCGACAACCGACAGCAGGGAGAAGAAGATTTCTGCGGCTGAGCCTAGGTGCGGCTTCACTCGTCGAGAACGATGAGGCTCTGTCGGACGTCCACAGCCCCGCCGGGCTGCGGGGACGCACGGCCGCCGCAGTCTCCTGCGACGGAGCCGCAGCGCTGACAACGGGAAACATGGGACCTGTGCTCGGTAAGTTCCTCGCCAGGTTCTGACGCGCCACGTCGCGCTTTCAAGCAGCGCGGACTCGGCACATTCTCTGGTAGGCAGCGCCAGGAAAAAGACTGAGAGACTGTAAAATTCTCGCCAAGAAATGATTTTTATTTAATGACGTTTCATTAGCGACGTGGTGTTATACAGGTTCACTCATCCTCGCTCTCCGCTCGATCTCCTGAGAACAACACGACAGTGGCTCAGATCATAATGGGGTAAATAAGGATAAGACCTTCAAATCCAAGCCCTATTACTGATAGTTCAAAACTTATTTTCATAATCTGCTTAACTCTATCGCTGTTGTTTATTATAATAATGGTGATAGAAAGGAAAATAACGTTATTGATACACAGGGTTATAAAAACTGTAGTTCCAGTTTCAAAGCGCTATAAACAGCTAACCGCTTTTCATAATTACCTCTAATTTTAACGTATTATTACCGAATAAGGCGGCAACGCTATAGGGAAAAAAATCGAAAGTTTTACCAACAGGTGGCGATGTAAGCAGGAGAAGATGCAAAATATAAAATGCAGGCTAAACGGCTGTCCCTCAGCTTGCATCTGAGATAGAGTCGCTGCGTCAACGCAGGGTTGCGCTCTGCTTGTAAAGCTCTATTAAAAGAACTGTGACAGCGCACCAGTAGCTCTTCAGAAGTTCTGGACACTAAGGGATATGAAAATGGGTGCTGGTCCGACGCCTGCCAAGGGTATGAAGTAAATGATAACAATAATCCTGAAGATGCAATATTTTCTGCATTGCAAGGGAGCGAGAGCAGTGGTGTGGAAACATGGAGTGCACGTGCAGTTACCCGAACTTTGGACATGCCTGTGACACCGGTGCATAAAATTCTACGAAACTTCATGTATCCGTATCCGTACAAAATTACTCATTTTCAGGACTTGGTTCATGCTGGCGTGGAGTTTGACAAACGTTTACTGTAGAATCCCTTACTCGCATGGCAGTTTACAATGAGCGACCACGGAACATTCAGAGGACGATACCCATTCCATTTCCAAGGATCTGTCAACCGGTGAAACAATGCTCCTATTGGAGAACAAAAAATTCGAATAAGTTCCCGTTTATTTACAGGACTCTGACTGAAAAGCAGGTTATCAGCTCCCTCATTTTACCTTTATCAGTACCTTTAAAAACTTTCCCAAAAATTGTGGCATGCAAACGTACTCGGGCTTTTCTTAACATGCAACTCACGTCAGACTCCCACAAGCTCTCCTAACCGTTACTCACTCACACCCACTAGTCCATCGCTGTAAGTCGCTCATACGCATCCATTCCCGCCGAGTGATGTTTCTTTCGTAAGTCAGATTGTATATCACTAGTTCATTTACTCTACACACCAACGTGACTAATCGTTTTGTTGCCACTCCCCCGAATAGTTATAGAAATCATGACTGAGTGTTATCTACCCCTTCTCCGTTAAGTGGCCGCAAGTAATCGAAAACTCTTTTAAATTCTCACTCTAATACTGGATCTCCTACCCCTTCCCTGTAGACTTCAGTTACTTACTTTTTCCATGACGTCATCAGACAAGTCCTCCTCCTCACAGACGCCTTCAATGTGCTGTTTCCATGCATCCATTCTCCCCTATTCATTTAGTACAGGAATTTCCATTGCACTCTTAGTGTTAACGCCCTGTTTTTACTTTTCTATATGCTCAGTCAGTCCTTTCGACAGTAATTTATTTTCCGCTTGCTTCATATTTTTCATGTAGTCATTTCGCCTTTGCTTCCCTGAATATCCTATTTATTTAGTTCCCAATGTTTTGCACTTCTATATTCCTGAACTTGCCTGCACATTTTTGTACTTCCTTCTTTCGTCGGCCAATTGAAGTAAAAACATTTAAAATAACACTCAATAGAGATGTACTGATACAGCGTGGAAACGGATGCACACGGAATTGTATTTTGGGGGGCTCTTGGTGTTACGTTCCCATTTGACCTAAAAACATTGGGTGGAAATGTTTTCTTTCAGCCCGGACCTGTGGCCATTTTTATAGACATTCTGACATCAGTTCTGCTGTGGCTTTTTTTAGAGTATACTAAGCAACGTTTGATCGAAGACCCGGAGCTGGCGCCCAGGAAAAATGGATGAATCGATAAATTCCATTTACAAAAGATTGTAATTGGGCTGAATGGTTCAAATGGCTCTGATCATTATGGGACTTAACTTCTAAGGTCATCAGTCCCCTAGAACTTATAACTACTTAAACCTAACTAACCTAAGGACATCACACACACAGTCCCCTAGAACTTAGAAGTACTTAAACCTAACTAACCTAAGGACATCACACACATCCATGCCCGACGCAGGATTCGAACCTGCGACCGTAGCGGTCGCGCGGTTCCAGACTGTAGCGCCTTTAACCGGTTGGCCACCCCGGCCGGCATTGGGCTGAAATTAATGCTCAGTTAATAATACCATTTGTATATGCACCATTCGGATTTTATGAGGAAAAACAGTCGCCCTTAAATAACTGCTGACTGGAGTGAGACTGATGGTTCAGATTTTGTCCACAGATGTGTCGGGCCTTCGTCTAAGGTAAGTTCCAACAGTTTCAACACAGTCTTGCTTTGCTTGGATTTTACGTACAAGAAAGACATTTTTCAGGGAGGTTTCTGAAGCACGTCACTTCTATGCTTGAAACGTATATAAAACGGTTCATACTCTGCTCGGAGGTAGATAAATGGATGCGGTCAAAATAATTTTTTTTAATCCAATAATGTTGATCCGTTGTCGAGATAAGCTAGTTTTTATTCAATCGTATTGTAGCACATAAAATTCGTACTTACTTTAGTAGAATGCACGTAAACGCTTTAAAGTAAACCAGACAAATACAAAATGCCTTACTGCGGTAAAACTGAAAACTCGTTTTCAAAAATTTACCTTGAGTTCGATTTTATGTGCAAAATACACATTTCTGTGAGCCTTTCTAAGCACGTCACGCCACGTCTATGTTTCCAAATTGCACGAATCGGTTCAAATGTTGCAAGAAGTTAGACAGTATCGTGCAATTAATGGCTATCCTGTTGTTTTGCGAAAGCTTTATCGCTTGCCACGATATAGTGGTCTACGTTTGAATAAAAATGCAAGTAAAATCCGGTTTAATGAAAATCGCACAAGCTGAGACCATTTAAGGTGGTTGGTTGTTTTGGGAAAGGAGACCAGACAGCGAGGTCATCGGTCTCATCGGATTAGGGAAGGATGGGGAAGGAAGTCGGCCGTGCCCTTTCAAAGGAACCATCCCGGCATTTGCGTGGAGCGATTTAGGGAAATCACGGAAAACCTAAATCAGGATGGCCGGACGCGGGATTGAACCGTCGTCCTCCCGAATGCGAGTCCAGTGTCTAACCACTACGCAGACCATTTAAGGTGACAGAGATGATAATAACAAATTCAGTCCTACTATAAATGTAAGAAACCTTTGCCAAAATGTTTTAGCATTCATCTTTTACTTGCCCAAAATCAAGCATTGTCACATGAAATTGTGTTTCGTAGAAATACATTTCATTTTTAGCTGTGCATTTGGACATAATTAAAATAACTTTTATTATAGTTAATTATCGTGTCCTTATTATTGCGTTTATATTTTATTCACTGTTGTATTCTCCAACAGTTTATTGAACGTAACTTCTGCTACAATACAATAGCTGGCTGTACAATAGACGTACACGTCCGTCGATCTAGCCGGAGATGTGGTTCCTCTCGCTCGGTTGGTACTTCGATCGGCGGTGCAGTACAGCGGCTTCGATGATATCTTCTCGGAGACTCTGCTATAGCGGTTGCCATTAGCAGCGAACGAAGACTGGTCTGCCTTCGACCGGCCGGGCCTATATAGTGAGCTGGAGCCAATAGAAACCCGGCGTAGGAATCCGTGGCCGGATATGTCGCGGTGACCTTTGCAAGGAAAGGTTCCTATTAATCGACTGGAATGTTAGGCGTGTTTACCTGATGTCTTCGCCTGTTTGGCTGTTGGTTTGTTTCCCTCATAGCGTGGTGTTATGCGGTGCTGCCTGCCATTTAGGGGAACCCGATGGCAGACAGTACATTCACCAGTGGCTTATAACTCTCGAAAAATCTTTGGACATCAAAATAAAGCATGTAGCAAACCATAATTATGCACAGCCCTGTATAAAATGATATATTGTGTGCTAGAGCATTTAAAGCTTTGTCGACGACCACGCAGACAGTTAAACTAACCCACGAATTGGTACAAAAATAAGTGCCAGAAAAGAGGTCAACTTACTTCTAACCAGTAGATAAGGTTTTTCTACGATTTCTTAAACTCTAACGTGCTGTCTTACAGTAAATTTATTTTCGGACACAACACGCTTAATTTCGTCATTTTTCATACAGGATTGAAAAGTTGATAGTATTTTGTCGTGCATAGGATGTTTCGCTGTTCGTCTGTTTATTTCAGCCAATCATACTCACTCGTAATTTGGCGGGGTTGTTGCAACATTTTGTGCCAAAATTAATTATAAGAAATTTTCTAGCGATGGCTGTTTAACATATATTTTTGTTATTATTGCAAGATACGGGCAATCACAGAGAGTCGGACTGTTGGTAAATGTTAGAAGCGTTATGGGGCTTATTAGAGACATGGCTGGCAAGGAGGGGAAGAACGCCAGTGTGCACTCGGTTTGCGTACTGGGTAGAGTCATTCCAGACGTGGAACGGGTCCTTCCGGATGCCATGAAGAGCACATGGAGTAGCCAACTGCAGATGATGGCTCAAGTCGGTAGCATTGACGTGTGTCGCTTTACATCGAAAGAGATTCTCTCTGTTTTCGAACGGCTAACAGAGTGACAAAAGCTGCTAGACTTGTTTGCGAGATGAAAGGGAAGCGCAACGTTTGCAGCATAGTTGACAAGACCGATCGCGTACCTTTGGTTGAGAACCGAGTGGAGGCTCTAAATCAGAGGCTCACACGGTTCTGTGACCGTGTAGGCTGCAGATTCCTTGATTTGCGCCACATGAGGCGGCTTTATCGGGTAAGAGGGCTGTGTGGCGTGGACTTTGCGGTTTTTTAGGGTCACAAAGTCTCGAAGGAACACAAAAAGGGGTTCTATCTCAGAGTGCAGTTCGAACAGATGAAGAACATAGGTCTAGGAATTATCGATTTAACGGTTGTAAACTATCGTAACTGTGTTGGGAAGTACCAGAGCTTCTAGTTCTAATAGAAAACATTCATGCTCAAATCGTCATAGGCACTGTAAGCTCGCTGAAGTCGGAGATAACTTCGGCGGTAATTTTTGCAAAGAATCTAACGGTATTCCGAAAGGATAAGGTAAACACAGTCGGCGTAGTCATGTTTGTTGCTGTTAGAAGTAGTTCATCTTATAGCGAAATTGAAGTACGTAGTTCCTTTGAGTTGGTATGGATAGTTGTCATTCGTAGCATCGGGAATCAAGTAATAACTGGATCGTTTTACCCACCTCCCAACTGAAACAAATCAATTGCTGAAAGGTTCAAAGAAAAATTCAGTCTAATTTTAAACACGTACACTCGTGCTCAAAAGTATCCGAACGACCTGAATTGCATTTCACCTGTTTCGCATACAACCTTCATAATGCAGCTGTCTAGCAGGTCCTCTAATCACTCCTCGGTACAGTCGTTTGTCTATTGAAAATGGTTGCAACAAAACACCACTAGAAAACACTTCTCTGTATCGCAATAACTCAAGATATAAAGTAATACCATGGTACTACAAAAATCAGGGAACACCTTATCACAGATAAGACTGTCCTTAAGGCTTGTAAGCACACATTTATTACAATAAATGACATACCTGAAATGTTACCACTCTCATTATTACGTCAGACAGGTATTGCACATAGTAAGTTCGTCGTATTCATGTTTTCCTCTTCAAAGTAACATTCCGTACTTATTATTTAACACAAAATGACATTAAAAATGTAAGTTATTTACGAGTTGCTAGTTGCGAATATGTATGAACTTCAAATGACACGACGAAACGTCTCGTTCTGCATATGGATTCAAACCCAGGTCATGCAGACATAGCAAAGATATCGTGACTGACGGAAACTAACAGTCATTCCTGACTAAGAATGCAGAGAGTGAAATACCTCGATTTTAGACAGTATCAGTTAGGAAATATCAACTTTCAATTACATAACGTAAACATTTTTAACGGACGCGAATTCCTACCCAGCATCTTTCGTCCCTGATAACAAACTACGATAGATGTTAAATATTGCTTCTTCACCAGTAACTTACTTGAAATGCCCTGAGGTAAAACTTTGTGTTGACAGAGATTCAAACCCAGAACTTAATCGGATTGTTAACGAAGCACATTCAACTGTGACATATCGGACTTTCTCGGCAGTAGCAAGATGTTTAAACTGAAATGACGTGACGAAACATTAATGTTTTCCTTCCCAGGACTCCAACACGGCATCTATCGTTTCTATATTCTATAGAAAACGAACGTTAAATATGCGCTTGTTACACCAGCAGCGACATGTGAGCATTTTTGAACTAGAAATAATACGACGAAGAGTTCAGTGCTGACTGGTAATCGATCCCCACACATATCGATGTTGACTATACACAAAGAGACGTCAGCTACCGATTTTTTCTCCACCAGCAGCTCGTATAACATCCTTCAACTTACAGTAATCTCGCAAATAGTTCTGTGTCTCACTGGGAGTCAAAAACGTCAGATATCGTTAGTGTCGACAACGAATGAAAGTACATTAAAAAGCAAAATTATTATCCACCAGCAGATAGGTGTTCTCACGCTAGAGCTTGATAATACATAACCGAAACTTTGGTGCCGGTCCAGGATTCGAACCAATTCACGCGCAATATGTGGAGATGTTGAGGAATCTGCAGTTTTGAACAAACAACAAACTATAGTCGAGCTGTATTGTCACAAAGGGATCAAATTCCGCGTTAAGCGCGGTCTGAGTTGAATTCCCAGTTCAGAACCAATTTTATCGACATACAGAAGCTCAAATAAAAGATGGAATAAGTGTCCTGTGACCCTACATAGCATTTGTTTCGTAACTAGAAATAAATATCTAGTATAAGAGATGTTACTGGCGATAGAGTTTCTACATGTCGCCACTCCTGACTTTATTGTGGTTCAACCTAATGTCTGCTTGGTAGAGAAGGAATATCATGTTTGATGTGAATTTCAGACCACAATGCCATTATACCTCCTTCACCTAGCGTAGCCAGAAGAGAATAGAATCTGTCCCTCCCTATCAAAAATTATCGGCAGCAGCTGGAATCGAAAACGTACCATGAGCATATGTACCTATCAGCAATCCAACAGACCACCAAGTCCTCTTACCTGTGGCAGATTTTTCTATTCCAACGCCGTTGCGCCACACTGGATGAGAATTCTGACACACAGGCTCCCTGTAGTGGTTTGCAGCATGTTCAGTACATTCATTTACTTGGTTGACCGAATCGCCATGAACTAGCTGCCTCGGGTACCCAGTGCATACATTCTAATCTATTTTGTAACCACCGAAATAAAATCACGTAACTGCCACCTACACAGATCTGCCAACAGAGTAGGTTGCAGAAATTTAAATAGGAAGTGTTCCTTTCCACTTGAGCTACTCTATTGCGCTATCTGTTTGTTGAAAACGTCGTGCAGTGCAAAAGAAAAGCTGCAACTGTCTGTCTCTCAGAGGTCTACATCTGGCCATATGCATTATCTCACAACACTGTGGAATGTGGAAGCTATGTAGGAATTGTTGTTGACGTCTGGAGCTGCAGTAGCTACGGTTCAGCTTGAAGTGTGACGGTAAGTATAGTGCTCCATAGACAAAACCTCGCGAGTTCAAATACATTCACTGCTAAATTTTTCATAAGGCAATTGTGCTGTCTGCTGAAGTTATCAATCTAATATAACTTTGAACATAATTCCCTTCACTTCTCAACCCGGAATAGTTGCATATGGAAGAAGGGCCAACTACTGCGACATTTTCTTCTTTTCAGGTTTTATAGATGGTCAGGCAGCAGATGCATCTCGAAACTTATGAATTGTGTAAGGAGAGAGCGCATCGTGCCATAATACGTCAGAAAAGTATTTTCTACATTAGCTGTCGTGTGGTAGAGGCATTTTATTCTTCTTCAAATCTTGTTTGATAGCTTTAACTCCGATTAAGTTTTCTACATGCATGTAATCAATAAACAGCATGTGCATGGTCAGACTGTTATAGATAACGTCAGAGAATTCGCATATATCGTTGATGATTAATTTCTCTGTCATGCCTGCAATTGTTTAAACAACCCTACTAAAATTGTGCACTGTATTATAAGAAATGAAATAAAACTACGCACCATTACCTTACGACTGAAGTCTGTTTGAATAAAGCTGAGTATCTGTACACAAGCGTGCCTCTATCGGACCGAATTAGTAAAATACTACTCAGATTTCGATTGGGTCTGTGTTTAATTGGTATGCTGTGTCATACTCAAGAGGTATGCAAATGTGGCATTTCATAAATAAAGTTATCTATTCCTAAAAACCTAAAATTTGCTTGTCAGCAGCGGAAAGAGGCGTTACCTGTTGTGCAGCATTGTAAGTTTTTCACCATTGCACTATGAGCCGAAAGTATTTTCTTGCGTCTTCCTTATCGATGTTTGATCTGACTGCTTATAGCTCTTTCACCGAAGGGATATAAACTTTGCACTCAGCGAGCCTGGAATAATGAACTAGAACATAAGCAGTTTTTACAGGCAAGCACATTACCACTCAGCTGGCGCAGCGGTATGTATCTGAGATTCCTATTACTAGGCCAATAGTGACTAGAACTCGTAAACCGCTATTTAAAGGACAAGATTAGTTGCGATTTCCACTTGCAACGACATTCCGGGCTGAAAACCGTAAATTTACAATCTTTTGCTACATCTCAGGCGACAATAACTCAGATTATTCCATGGAAATGACAGGAAAAATCAAGTGAACTTGGAGGCTTAATTCCGTGCACACCAGGAAGTAATTCGTAGATCACAGAGTTGCCAAACATACCTTGCCTCGTTGCCAAATCTCAGTTACAGTGCCAGCAGGAAGAAGACGAACCTATGTGTTCCTCCACAGGGCTGGGAAGTGACCACAGCTACCACCTCAAAGACACGGCTAGCACGGCCTGGAATACGTAATGCGACTGATTCGCGTTTCTGTAACTAGGTTTAGGGACTGGAGCGTAATTACTAATAATACTCAGAACTGACTGTAAACTAAGCATCATAAATCAGTAACCCTCACAATTGGTTTTTTATTTATTTCCTAAGTGTACTCAAAACCAAGAAACTCACTCATGGACATTTTCGTGCCTGGCCGAAAGTCGAGCACAACAAACAAATAAAAATAAAAAACAATGTGTGTGTATGTGTGAGAGAAGAGAGAGAGAGAGAGAGAGAGATAAATATAAAAAAGAATGACAGAGTAAATAATTGTTGTAAAAAATGCATCATATTATGTAAAGAAATCTTTCATTAAAATGACACATTCCACATCATTACGAAATGTCGTATTCATGAACTATGGAACAAATATTAATCTAATCTAATCTAATTATATTGCTGAATAGCCATGAACAGTCATGAATTACAGAAATTATCGCCAATGTAAGTAACCAAATCCAAACTTGAAAGTAAAAGACCACAGTTTTTGTAATAAACAGGGACTCCTATCAACACCCTTTCGTCCCTGTTAAATAACAACGAAAGATGTCTGATATACCTCCATTCAGAAGTAACAAAGTGTGCATGCATTTAAAGATGAAGCGCATGATGTGTAGTTCTGTGACGGAGATAAGGATCCAACACGTAATCGGATTGTTAACTAAGTAAAAACAAATGTTATGTATCGGTTTTTCTTACCAGCTGCTGGTTGTTTGAATTTAAAATAAGGATACAAATTTTTGTGCCTGAGCGACAATCGAACCGCACACCTACTGTCCTTCTTTATCATCCACGAATATAGCTTAAGTATTAATTGGTTACTCGCCAACAGTAAGAGGGGTGCGTGTTTGACCAGAAATAACGACACCTATTGCGAATGTTGGCAACACATGAACGGATATTAAAAATGCAAGTTAATTTTCACTAGCAGGCCGGTGTGCACGTGATAGGGCTTGAAATGAAATTATAAATATTTTTGTACTGGACCAGTAATCGGACCCACATACTTACCTTTGGAGGAGACCCAGAGAAGATTGCAGTCTTGGGAAAAGGAACGAAAAGATTGAACTATACTGTTCCGAGAGATTCAGATCCTCGAAAGTGGAGATACGAATTCAGATCACAGTCCAGCACCAAATTTTTCAATGTCAGTAGATCAATCACGTAGAAGTAATATAAGAGCCCTGACCCTTTAAATGGCTATCGGTTCATCAAATAAAATAAAACTTTCTAATGTCAGTACGTTTACGCTGGCGACAGTATTTCTATTTACCATGACTTCCGCCTATGTCATTTCTCGACGTAAACCGGCTCTACACAGTTGGTAATGAAGGTACGTGATGTTTAATGCGGATTCTGAATTACGAGTGCCTCTTAAATGCCCGAAACCAAGCATTACATCTGTGATAGTTCGTTCCACCAGACCATTGTGGCCACATTTCCCAGCCCCATGAGTGTGGTGTAACGGGTCATAAGCTTAGCTTACAAAATGAGTCACGGTGGAACAAATACGATCTATTAAATGGTTAAGTAGAAGCAAGATTCTGACGTGGAGATTATGCTATTCTCATGTCAGCAGGATGTGAAGACTCTTCTAGGCATCATAGCCTCGATGTTAAGCCATTTGAAATTTTCACTAATTCAGCAAATTTCTTAGTTCGAGAAAATCCACTGTGAAGTGTGAAGTTACCGGATAATTTGATTATTACCGTCATTATTACTATCATTTTCTTCGTACCGCTGCTGGATCACATGTGCCTGAACATCATTTAATGCGTTTAGGTCATTATAGAAGTAGTTGCCCAAGAACAGGTTCTTTCCCTGTCTATGGAATTCTTTTCATGTTAATATCAAACATCAGCAATTACTTGTAGATTACATTCAAACTAAAGTAATTGATGTAGACGTCACTTGATAACATAAACGCGCTGTCTTTCTTCATTTACTTGCGCATAGAAATGGCTGTCGAATACTGGCAAACCAAAAGGTAAGACATCCTCCTGTCCTCCGATAAACGTCGCTGTCAGTTCTTCCATATGATGACCTGTTTCGAGTTGTGTATGACAGAGAATGTTTTAGAAAATCAGTTGTTTTCCTTTGTAATAAACAGAAACAGTTTCATTCTCAGCTATCCAAGTTCAAAATTTTCGCAACATTAGTTCAAATTTAATATCCGCTTCTGTAATGTGGGAAAGTATTTCTCAGTTGCAAAACCCGCATCCGACCCATTGACCTTACACTTAATCTTTGACCATAAATTCTAGCTCAGAGTGAGACCAGTTTAAGTAACCTAATGTAGCGAAGACTGTTTGCCAGTACTCTTCCTCACCGGAAAATTCGCAAATAACCCATTGGGCTCCCTAAGTACACTGTAACAGTATTTTCTATGTGTATGCAATGCATACGGATTGTAGAATTTAGTGGTGCTCTCTCTTCCACTTTTGTATACAATATAACTTATCTAAACTGGCATATTATCATTACAGGCCCTGGGCAGTGCAACGTCATACTGACAACTGTAATGTGCTTTTACTGGCAACCTCACTGTACGTTTTACCTGATTTTGAAGTCATTTAAATGAAACAAAATGACCTTCCAGTGCGTGACATTTCGTCCCCTTTTTCCGTCTGTGAAATATGTCAGTAAGCTTTTTGCCTTCCAGGCAGCGAAATGCGGCTAGTAAACGATTCACAAACCACGATTTAGTGCCGTTAAGACGATTTCTTTAAACATTATCGTAGCCGAAGGAATTTAGTTTCTTCTTAAATCGTCTTATGCAGCAACGTTCACAGATATCTCAAACAGGAAAAGCTCTTTATGCAGGTACGAATGTTGTATAACAAACTTCCCACGGTTTGTGTCAGTTTGATCTTTTCGTCTGATAGTACTAGGTAATTATTTTGTCTAAGAGGTGTCACAAGTTGTGTTCCTGTAGCTGTGGGAATCATTGGTTGAAAACGAGTTTAACACCAATGGGTACAGTACTGCTGCCGGCCAATGTGGCCGAGCGGTTCTAGGCGCTACCGTCTGGAGCCGTGCGACCGCTACGGTCGCAGGTTCGAATCCTGCCTCGGGCATGGATGTGTGTGATGTCCTTAGGTTAGTTCGGTTTAAGTAGTTCTAAGTTCTAGGGGACTGATGACCTCAGAAGTTAATTCCCATAGGGCTCAGAGCCATTTGAACCATTTTTTACAGTACTGCTAAATATTCAAAATGATTATCAATCCAAGATAGAGTTCATTCACAGACTGAGGCGTATTTATAATACAAAAGCTAGACAATGTATCCTTGTCTTCCTTGAGTGGGCATTGGAAGGCGTTTACACACACGTACACAATACTATGAATACTTCGAACGCTATAGTTAACATTGCTCTCATAAACTAATTTTTTTTTTAAATTCTTCTGGGTCTTCAGCGTGCAATATGTGTTGTAGATACAGTCTTAGACAAAAACATTGGCTGTCGAGTCGTTCACGTAGGGTGGACAGTACAGTCGTGCTCCCCTCAGAATTCTATGCCAGGCAATGTGCTCGATCTGGCAACATTGTAGACTATGGCATTTCCCGGAGGAAGTCTTGACTGCAGTCTCAGTACATCAGTCTTGACTACGACCGTAGTCTTGAGGTAAAACACGAGATTATCTAATACGACATCTGGCAAGAGAAAGCACACGTAGACAAAACTTTTATCGCCCCTTTCCTCTCGGTGCTGAAGCTATGAGTGAAATGCAAGCGAATCTACAATATATTTCGCTTTCTGTCACATTGGTAATAACAGTTTGGTTCAACACTATTTTAGCGAGAGATTTCTTGGCCGGCCATCTGCCTCTGAACACCCCATGCGTCTGAGTTCTCTGGGATCCGTTTGCTGCCTACCAGCGGGGGCTGAGGCACTGCGATGCCTCACCTTCTGCCAACAACACCTGCTCCACTCCTCATTCTCGACGGTATAAAATGCTTTAATGTTATTGAGTGGTGACCCATAAAATCTGACTACGATTTGTGTTTGACTCTCGACAGCAACAGAGGCGCATAACCGTTTTTATTTGATGAGTATTTTATTACACTAGTATGCAATACATCAATGTGGCACAGAATTAATTTCATTGTTCCTGATCCAGTGTGCTATAATTAAAGCGCACATCCTGTTCTTTTTCCTTTCACAGGAGATTCTTCAAATAATTTATTTTTGTCATTGATTCATATGTGTTAGTCAAGGCACAGAGAGTAAATGCAATGTAATGTGTAATGTTTCTTTCTTTGAATCCCTGTGGTAAATGGATGCGAAACATTGTGTCAATTCATTTCAGAACCCACTCTATAGCTACTCAGGCAAATTGCTTGTTTTGCAGTCCATACATTAATTAATGGAGAAGTGAACACTGTTCAAAAGTGATATTTAAAATATTCAGTTGGATTTAAGGCGACAAAATTTCACATATTTGAAGCTACCCAGAGAAAAAGTAAGTTGCTAGAGCCACTGCTAGCAAATGTCTGCAGAGAGTTCCTAATTGCTACTGTAGAAATTTAGCATAGAGGCCCTATAGTAATCAAGAGGTTCATTTCCTTCATACTGATCAGCCTGGCATGTGAGTCTTAAGTGAAGGACAATATTGAAATTCGTATCATTGACTGTCGATTCGAATTTCTTCAGAGACGCTTCTATTGTGAAGCAGCTTGGCAGTTAGAAATCCGAGATCTATGACCGCTAACACAACTTGCTGTGTCGAGCTACCAAGAGGACTTGATGTGTAAAGGTTTTCTTCCGATTTCGTTACAGAATTTTTCTGGAAATTCGCAGCTTCATAAAATAAATCAGAAAAAAAGCCTCACACATGCTGATCCCTGCCACGGTTAGAACTGACGACTCATTGAGCCAGTGCAACACGAGATGCGGACGGGGGCACAGGACTACGGACACACTGCTGCCAGCACGCCACTCTCATCATGGTATTAGTCGCTCAGCCTCATAACGCATCGTGAGCGATAATAGAAGTTGTTACTTACGTGTGAAATAGCATTTATTTAGCCAAAAAAAAAAATGCATTTTCTGTCTCAGTGTATATAGCACGACTCATTCAAATGGAAAGGGAATATCAAGTGAATTTAGTGAGTCAATTCAGTACCATACGTGCAAGTGATTTCACTCTCATAGTTTTGGCAAATTTTTGTGACGATGTTGCCAATTCTCAGTTGTGCTAGGAACAGCTCTGTAGCGGTATGAGAAGAGAATCCCGTGCTTGTGTCATAGGAGGATACGGAGAGGAGGCGCGACGTTTGGTTAATATGCAGCGTTTTCTCCTACCAGTTGTGTCAAACATTCATGTGCATAAACTTCCATCACGATTACAGTTTCCCACAGAATATATACGAATAAAACACTTACCCTGTTACTTTGTGACAAAAGATTATTTCAGTACAACAAAAAGTCTTTGGAAATCAACTTTAACCACCTGTCACGAAAAGTAAGATAAACACTTTGGACCTCGAAATCGATTGCATCTATGTGCAGTCTTGTGATCATACAAGTAGAATTTCATGAATTGCACGAGAATGTAGAAAAATGTTGGTGGGGATGGAAGCTATAAGAAACGCAGTTAACTAATTATTCTGTGCCACTTAATAATCAATAATTTGAAAATTCAGAAGAGAAGAATTATGCCCATTAAGACAGAAACTGAAGTGCAGATGCGGGCACTGTGCAGATCTGCGCTTTTTCATCTTCAGATTTATGCAAATAATGTACACTAAACAGCGTATTCATTGCTTTGGTAATGTTTCCGTCTTTTTTAGTCTTCTAATGATGAACTGGATCCACACCCATGAGTTGGATAGTTTCTTTGTATCCTTCCATCTACTATCTTTGTGTGTTATTGCTCGGTGTTCAAAAAGCAAAATGTTATGCTTGCTCCTACGAGGTATTAGAACGAGGTCGCAAAGAAGTCTAACGAAGTATAATCAAAATACATTGAGACGCCAGTTTGTATGTCGTCATGGTGTTAGGTCGACAGAAATAGTTGGGTATTATTGCCTGCATCGCCGGCATCCCATTGTTGTCTTCTCTTATTGAGATTTTCGTATTACCCTGAACACAAGACGACGAGATAAATGTGTATATTCTTCGTGACGAAACATCCCACATTCCATGCATCCTGATCCATTCGTTATGTGCATCGGCAGCAATGAGTGAAAGGAAAGTTACTGTGAGGTGACGAATAACAATAACAAAGGTAGTAGTAACAAATCAGTAATAAAGGATGTTTACTGCATTACAGACAATTGTTAACGATTAACAAACTAACCAAGAAAGGCTGGGTGTTTAATTGGCGCACTGCATACGTGTTCTTACCACTTTGTTACTGAATTCTGTTCTGGTTGTCTGCAGAGGGAAAAGAGAGAAACCTGTAGCAATACATATCGCTAGTACAACGCGATATTACCTATCAACTATCCTTGCTTTACATCACGAGACGAACATGGCGTCACCGAGTTGATATTTGAAATACATTTCTGTTTCCTCTCTGTCTCTCTTTCTCACTTTTTATTTTTATTTTAATTTTTTTGAGGAAAGCATCAAGAAGCGCGAGTAATAAGCAAGTAGGCGTATAATCTATTTGCAGTTATTTTCATTGGGTTATATAATGCAAAAATACACCTTTTAAGTATATTATTGCGTAATTCCAATTATCAATAGTCTGCTCGTGACCTTGCGCACGTTCAGTGGGGTGAAATCTATCACAGAAGCAATCAAAACACAAATATTTCTTGCACCATGCACAACACACAAACGAAATCTCGCTGCACAGATGTATTGTCTGACATATTACTCAGAAAACAAATCTGATTCATGTTGCTAAATACAGCTCTATCAGATATCAATGTGGATACGTACCAAGTGTATAAAAGTATATCTTGAAATACACAGAAAGGCACAAAGGGGTATTCGACTGAAACATAGCCATGAACAACTGGGGTCGACAGCATCGTCGTCTACCACCTTGACAACTCGAACAGTGACAGTGCTCCGCCAGTTACTTACGTTTACTGGTATCAAAGCTACAGCATGAAAACACAAAAACGTTATTAACCTGAATATCATTAAATTTGGAACCCATAGTAAAGTAAAGCAGTCATCAGTTAGAAGAGTGGTTTGAAAAACACAGTGCTTTAATAGGCACGGTCCTGATGGAGGTGGTATGCCGTTGCTTTCCTATGACCATTGAGTTGACTTCCCTAGACAGTTAATAGAGGAACCTACAGTTTAACGTGGCTTTCGGACCAAAGTGCAGCTCGGCATTTTTCACATCAACAAACACTGCCAGAGGGCAAATAAGTGTAAAGTGGGAGGTAAAATTCGTGGGACGGACCAGGGATCGAACTCGACAATTTCGTACTCGTCGTCTTGCTAACTATTACTTTGCCGCCATGTAGCCAACACTGCTATTTCTGCTTGGAATAAAAATTAAGTATCTCTTGTTTTTGCCTGCGTTGGTACTTGCGCGTCCCTGCACCAAAGTAAAGAGAATGGAATTGAATATAGTGCCTTCGGGTTGGAATAAACAGAAAAGGAGAAAAATTAAACAACATAATTGGTCTCTCTTTGATGTCTCATTCTTCATTGCCATTATGCGTCTTATGAGAAAAAAACGTACACTGGAAGGTCTTGCTGTTTTATTTAAATGATTACAAAATCAGGTAAAACGAACACTGAGGTTGCCAGTAAAAGCACATTACTGTTGTCAGTATGATGTTGCACTGCCCAGGGCCTGTAATGATAATGGGCCAATTTAGATAAGGCATATTGTATACAAAAATGGAAGAGAGAGCACCACTAAATTCTACAATCCGTATGCATTGCATACACACAGAAATTACTGTTACAGTGTACTTATGGAGCCCAATGGGTTAATTGCGTATTTTCCGGTGAGGAAGAGTACTGGCAAACAGTCTTCGCTACATTAGGTTACTTAAACTGATCTCACTCTGAGCTAGAATTTATGGTCGGATGCGGGTTTTGCAACTGTGAAATACTTTCCCACATTATAGAAGCGGATATTAAATTTGAACTAATATTGCGAAAATTTTGAACTTGGATAGCTGAGAATGAAACTGTTTCTGTTTATTACAAAGGAAAACAACTGATTTTCTAAAACATTCTCTGTCATACACAACTCGAAACAGGTCATCATATGGAAGAACTGACAGCGACGTTTATCGGAGGACAGGAGGATGTCTTACCTTTTGGTTTGCCAGTATTCGACAGCCATTTCTATGCGCAAGTAAATGAAGAAAGACAGCGCGTTTATGTTATCAAGTGACGTCTACATCAATTACTTTAGTTTGAATGTAATCTACAAGTAATTGCTGATGTTTGATATTAACATGAAAAGAATTCCATAGACAGGGAAAGAACCTGTTCTTGGGCAACTACTTCTATAATGACCAAAACGCATTAAATGATGTTCAGGCACATGTGATCCAGCAGCGGTACGAAGAAAATGATAATAATAATGACGGTAATAATCAAATTATCCGGTACCTTCACACTTCACAGTGGATTTTCTGGAACTTAGAAATTTGCTGAATTACTGAAAATTTCAAATGGCTTCACATCGAGGCTATGATGCCTAGAAGAGTCTTTACATCCTGCTGACATAAGAACAGCACAATCTCCACGTTAGAATCTTGCTTCTACCTAACCATTTAATAGATCGCATTTGTTCCACCGTGACTAATTTTGTAAGCTAAGCATATGATCCGTTACAGCACACTCCGGGGGCTGGGAAATGTGGCCACAATGGTCTGGTGGAACGAACTATCACAGATGTAATGCATGGCTTCGGGCATTTACTTTTAAGACGCACTCGTAATTCAGAATCCGCATTAAACATCACGTACCTTCATTACCAACTGTGTAGAGCCGGTTTACGTCGGGAAATGACATAGGCGGAAGTCATGGTAAACAGAAATACTGTCGCCAGCGTAAACGTACTGACATTAGAAAGTTTTATTTTATTTGATGAACCGATAGCCATTTAAAGGGTCAGGGCTCTTATTTTACTTCTACGTGATTGATCTACAGACATTGAAAAATTTGGTGCTGGACTGTGATCAGAATTCGTATCTCCACTTTCGAGGATCTGAATCTCTCGGAACAGTATAGTTCAATCATTTCGTTCCTTTTCCGAAGACTGCAATCTTCTCTGGGTCTCCTCCAAAGGTAAGTATGTGTGTCCGATTACTGATCCAGTACAAAAATATTCATAATTCCATTTCAAGCCCTATCACGTGCACACCGGCCTGCTAGTGTAAATTAACTTGCATTTTTAATGTCCGTTCATGTGTTGCCAACATTCGCAATAGGTGTCGTAATTTCTGGTCAAACACGCACCCCTCTTACTGTTGGCGAGTAACCAATTAATACTTAAGCTATATTCGTGGATGATAAAGAAGGACAGTAGGTGTGCGGTTCGATTGTCGCTCAGGCACAAAAATTTGTATGCTTATTTTAGATTCAAACACCTAGCAGCTGGTAAGAAAAACCGATACATAACATTTGATTTTACTTAGTTACTAATCCGATTATGTGTTGGGTTCGTATCTCCGTCACAGAAATTCACATGATGCGCTTCCTCTTTAAATGCATGCACTGGAGGTATATCAGACATCTTTCGTTGTTATTTAACAGGGACGAAAGGGTGTTGATAGGAGTCCCTGTTTATTACAAAAACTGTGGTCTTTTACTTTCAAGTTTGGATTTGGTTACTTATATTGGCGATAAGTTCAGTAATTCATGACTCTTCAACCGAGCGAGGTGGCGCAGTGGTTAGACACTGGACTCGGATTCGGAAGGACGACGGTTCAATCCCGCGTCCGGCCATCCTGATTTAGGTTTTCCGTGATTTCCCAAAATCACTCCAGGCAAATGCCGGGATGGTTCCTCTGAAAGGACACAGCCGACTTCCTTCCCCATCCTTCCCTAATCCGATGAGACCGATGACCACGCTGTCTGGTCTCCTTCCCCAAGCAACCAACCAACCAACCATGACTCTTCATGGCTATTCAGCAATATAATTAGATTAGATTAGATTAATATTTGTTCCATAGTTCGTGAATACGACATTTCGTAATGATGTGGAATGTGTCATTTTAATGAAAGATTTCTTTACATAATACACTCCTGGAAATGGAAAAAAGAACACATTGACCCCGGTGTGTCAGACCCACCATACTTGCTCCGGACACTGCGAGAGGGCTGTACAAGCAATGATCACACGCACGGCACAGCGGACACACCAGGAACCGCGATGTTGGCCGTCGAATGGCGCTAGCTGCGCAGCATTTGTGCACCGCCGCCGTCAGTGTCAGCCAGTTTGCCGTGGCATACGGAGCTCCATCGCAGTCTTTAACACTGGTAGCATGCCGCGACAGCGTGGACGTGAACCGTATGTGCAGTTGACGGACTTTGAGCGAGGGCGTATAGTGGGCATGCGGGAGGCCGGGTGGACGCACCGCCGAATTGCTCAACACGTGGGGCGTGAGGTCTCCACAGTACATCGATGTTGTCGCCAGTGGTCGGCGGAAGGTGCACGTGCCCGTCGACCTGGGACCGGACCGCAGCGACGCACGGATGCACGCCAAGACCGTAGGATCCTACGCAGTGCCGTAGGGGACCACACCGCCACTTCCCAGCAAATTAGGGACACTGTTACTCCTGGGGTATCGGCGAGGACCATTCGCAACCGTCTCCATGAAGCTGGGCTACGGTCCCGCACACCGTTAGGCCGTCTTCCGCTCACGCCCCAACATCGTGCAGCCCGCCTCCAGTGGTGTCGCGACAGGCGTGAATGGAGGGACGAATGGAGACGTGTCGTCTTCAGCGATGAGAGTCGCTTCTGCCTTGGTGCCAATGATGGTCGTATGCGTGTTTGGCGCCGTGCAGGTGAGCGCCACAATCAGGACTGCATACGACCGAGGCACACAGGGCCAACACCCGGCATCATGGTGTGGGGAGCGATCTCCTACACTGGCCGTACACCACTGGTGATCGTCGAGGGGACACTGAATAGTGCACGGTACATCCAAACCGTCATCGAACCCATCGTTCTACCATTCCTAGACCGGCAAGGGAACTTGCTGTTCCAACAGGACAATGCACGTCCGCATGTATCCCGTGCCACCCAACGTGCTCTAGAAGGTGTAAGTCAACTACCCTGGCCAGCAAGATCTCCGGATCTGTCCCCCATTGAGCATGTTTGGGACTGGATGAAGCGTCGTCTCACGCGGTCTGCACGTCCAGCACGAACGCTGGTCCAACTGAGGCGCCAGGTGGAAATGGCATGGCAAGCCGTTCCACAGGACTACATCCAGCATCTCTACGATCGTCTCCATGGGAGAATAGCAGCCTGCATTGCTGCGAAAGGTGGATATACACTGTACTAGTGCCGACATTGTGCATGCTCTGTTGCCTGTGTCTATGTGCCTGTGGTTCTGTCAGTGTGATCATGTGATGTATCTGACCCCAGGAATGTGTCAATAAAGTTTCCCCTTCCTGGGACAATGAATTCACGGTGTTCTTATTTCAATTTCCAGGAGTGTAGCTCATTTCCAGGTAGTAAGTCCGGACGTGGTCGAGCTGAGCGCTGATGCGACCAACATCGACTGGGGCCTTTTTGCTCGTTGGGACTAACCTGTTGAATTACGTTTTCGTAATTGTCGGATGGGGGGTCAACAGTATTTTGCGGATTCGATCCATATACATGGCCGTGCATTGGTTCTTGATGTCTTTGACGCCCAAACCACCAGCGGCGCGGGTTAACACCATGGTTGGCATGGTGAAATGGTTCAAATGGTTCTGAGCACTATGGGACTTAACATCTGTGGTCATCAGTCCCCTAGAACTTAGAACTACCTAAACCTATCTAACCTGAGGACATCACACACATCCATGCCCGAGGCAGGATTCGAACCTGCGACCGTAGCAGTCACGCGGTTCCGGACTGCGCGCCTAGAACCGCTAGACCACCGCGGCCGGCTTGGCATGGTGACTTTAAAGATGTTTCCGCTCCATATGAACCAATACGATGCAGCTAAAAGCTTTTACGCTGTATCCTTGGGTACTGGTAAAACTGCTGCGATGTGATATATTTTGCTTAGCGCATAACTGTTATCAAGAGAGCTTTCTGTATCCGATTGAGCGTTCTAGTTTTGCGTTCACGGAGATTAGACTTGAATATATTTAGTTTATGGTCCCAGTTGGCTACCGTCATCTCTCTTGGTTTGGCCATTAGAATCATACCTACCTGGTTCGTCTTCTCTATTAAAGGACAAGATTAGTTGTGATTTACACTTGCAACGACTTCCTGGGTTGAAAACCGTAAATTTACAATCTTTTGTTGCACCTCAGGCGATAATAACTCAGATTATTCAATGGAAATGACAGGAAAAATCAAGTGAACTTGAAGGCTTAATTCCGTGCACACCAGGAAGTAACTCGTAGATCACAGAGTTGCCAAACATACCTTGCCTCGTTGCCAAATCTCAGTTACAGTGCCAGCAGGAAGAAGACGAACCTGTGTGTTCCTCCACAGGGCTGGGAAGTGACCATAGCTGGCACCTCAAAGACACGGCTGGCACGGCCTGGAATACGCAATGCATCTGATTCGCGTTTCTGTAAATAGGTTTAGGGACTGGAGCGTAATTACTAACAATACTCAGAACTTACTGTAAACTAAGCATCATAAATCAGTAACTCTAACAACTGTTTTTTTATTTATTTCCTAAGTGTAATCAAAACCAAGAAACTCACTCATGGACGTTTTTGTGCCTGGCCGATAGTCGAGCGCAACAAACAAATAAAAACAACAAACAATGTTTGTGTGTGTGTATGTGTGAGAGAAGAGAGAGAGAGAGAGAGAGAGATAAATATAAAAAAGAGTGACAGAGTAAATAATTGTTGTAAAAAATGCATCATACACTCCTGGAAATTGAAATAAGAACACCGTGAATTCATTGTCCCAGGAAGGGGAAACTTTATTGACACATTCCTGGGGTCAGATACATCACATGATCACACTGACAGAACCACAGGCACATAGACACAGGCAACAGAGCATGCACAATGTCGGCACTAGTACAGTGTATATCCACCTTTCGCAGCAATGCAGGCTGCTCTTCTCCCATGGAGACGATCGTAGAGATGCTGGATGTAGTCCTGTGGAACGGCTTGCCATGCCATTTCCACCTGGCGCCTCAGTTGGACCAGCGTTCGTGCTGGACGTGCAGACCGCGTGAGACGACGCTTCATCCAGTCCCAAACATGCTCAATGGGGGACAGATCCGGAGATCTTGCTGGCCAGGGTAGTTGACTTACACCTTCTAGAGCACGTTGGGTGGCACGGGATACATGCGGACGTGCATTGTCCTGTTGGAACAGCACGTTCCCTTGCCGGTCTAGGAATGGTAGAACGATGGGTTCGATGACGGTTTGGATGTACCGTGCACTATTCAGTGTCCCCTCGACGATCACCAGTGGTGTACGGCCAGTGTAGGAGATCGCTCCCCACACCATGACGCCGGGTGTTGGCCCTGTGTGCCTCGGTCGTATGCAGTCCTGATTGTGGCGCTCACCTGCACGGCGCCAAACACGCATACGACCATCATTGGCAACAAGGCAGAAGCGACTCTCATCGCTGAAGACGACACGTCTCCATTCGTCCCTCCATTCACGCCTGTCGCGACACCACTGGAGGCGGGCTGCACGATGTTGGGGCGTGAGCGGAAGACGGCCTAACGGTGTGCGGGACCGTAGCCCAGCTTCATGGAGACGGTTGCGAATGGTCCTCGCCGATACCCCAGGAGCAACAGTGTCCCTAATTTGCTGGGAAGTGGCGGTGTGGTCCCCTACGGCACTGCGTAGGATCCTACGGTCTTGGCGTGCATCCGTGCGTCGCTGCGGTCCGGTCCCAGGTCGACGGGCACGTGCACCTTCCGCCGACCACTGGCGACAACATCGATGTACTGTGGAGACCTCACGCCCCACGTGTTGAGCAATTCGGCGGTACGTCCACCCGGCCTCCCGCATGCCCACTATACGCCCTCGCTCAAAGTCCGTCAACTGCACATACGGTTCACGTCCACGCTGTCGCGGCATGCTACCAGTGTTAAAGACTGCGATGGAGCTCCGTATGCCACGGCAAACTGGCTGACACTGACGGCGGCGGTGCACAAATGCTGCGCAGCTAGCGCCATTCGACGGCCAACATCGCGGTTCCTGGTGTGTCCGCTGTGCCGTGCGTGTGATCATTGCTTGTACAGCCCTCTCGCAGTGTCCGGAGCAAGTATGGTGGGTCTGACACACCGGTGTCAATGTGTTCTTTTTTCCATTTCCAGGAGTGTACAAAGCATTGTTTCAAAATTTCTTACTTCACACTTTGCCATAATGAAGCGGTAATTTTTGGTTGGTGAACAACACTGCTGCGAGTCGATACTAATTTTAGTTCATTATAATTCAGTTGTCATTTATTTATTTTTATAGTACGACAAGTCAAAGTGCTTCAGGAAAACTAATTTTGCCGAGAGGCCGTAACATAAAACAAATCAGAAGTGCTTGACTCATTTCGTGTTCTTCTGTTTTACGGGTATTGGACAGTTTGTCATGGAAAGAAGGTATATTCAGTTTCTTTAGATATTATTTAATAACAAATTTAAAATACTAGGTTAAGGTGCAAGTGTCGGTGGCACCAGTCTCTCTTTTTTTTTTTTTTTTTTTTTAGGTTAGATAGGATTTTGGGGGTGATATAAGTGATAGGGGCCAACACCTGAAGTTGAAGAGGTCTAGGGAAAAAAAAATAATGGCGCGAGTAAATAAAAATGTGGTTACGTGCTAACCTATGAAGAAGCGTTCTATCTGAAAGAAAAGAAAAGAAATATATAACGTTCAAAACGCAATAAAAAAGATAGCTGAGTGGTCAGCGTGACGGGTTGCCCAACTACCAAAAAAAAAAAAGTGGTGTAAGGGTTATGATACTAAACTGTTGACTGGAGAGTCGTAAAAAAAAAGTTGCGTAACGGTAAGCGTCGCGAACTGTAGATAAGACGTCGCGAGATCTGTTACATTCGCTGCTACATTTTTTAAAACGCAATTCTGCTGGCTGCTGAAGTTATCCATTTAATGGAACTTTGAACATAATTCCCTTCACTTCTCAACTCAAAATAGTTGCATGTGTAAAAAGGGCTAACTTCTGCGACATTTTGTTCTTTTCAGGTTTAATAGACGGCCAGGCAGCAGATAAAAAAAATTAAAAACACGCAAGGTATGTTTGGCAACTCTGTGATCGACGAGTTACGTACTGATGTGCACGGAATTAAGCCTCCAAGTACACTTGATTTTTCTTGTCATTTCCATTGAATATTCTGAGTTATTATCGATTGAGATGTAACAAAAGATTGTAAATTTACGGTTTTCAGTCCAGGAAAGTCGTTGCACGTGGAAATCGCAACTAATCTTGTCCTTTAAATAGCGGCTTACGAGTTCTAGTAACTATTAACCAAGTAATAGGAATCCCAGACATGTACGTCTGCGCTAGCTATGTGGTAACGTGCTGTACTGTAAAAAAAAGCGTCTGTTCTGGTTCATTAAACCAATCTCGCTGACTGCAACGTTTTTATCCCTTCTTTGAAAGAGCTATAAGCAGTCACATCAAATATCGATAAGGAAAACGCAAGAAAATACTTTCGGCTCATAGTGCAATGGTGAAAAACTTACAATGCTGCACAACAGGTAATGCCTCTTTCCGTTGCTGACAAGCAAATTTTGGGTTTCTAGGAATACATAACTTTAATTATGGAATGCTACATTTGCATACCTCTTGAGTATGACACAGCACACCAATTAAACACAAACCCAATCGAAATCTGAGCAGTATTTTACTAATTCCGTCCGATAGAGGCACGCTTGTGTATGGATACTCAGCTTTATTAAAACAGACTTCCGTCGTAAGGTTATGGTAGGTAGTTTTATTTCATTTCTTATAGTACAGTGCACAATTTTAGTAGGGTTTCTTTTAGTGTTATTTAAACAATAGCAGACATGACAGAGAAATTAATCATCAACGATATAAGCGAATTCTTTGATGATATCTATAACAGTCCGACCAAGCACATGCAGTTTGTTGATTAGACGCATGTAGAAAATTTGTTCTCAGTTAAAGCTGTCAAACAGGGTTTGAAGAAGAATAAAATGCCACTACCACACGACAGCTAATGAAGAAAATACTTTTCTGATGTATTTTGGCATGATGCGCTCTCCCCAAACATAATACAAATGTTTCGAGATGCATCTGCTGCCTGATCGTCTATTAAACCTGAAAAGAAGAAAATGTCGCAGTTGTTGGCCCTTCTTCCATATGCAACTATTCCGGGTTGAGAAGTGAAGGGAATTATGTTCAAAGTTCCATTAGACTGATAACTTCAGCAGACAGCACAATTGCGTTATGAAAAACTTAGTAGTGATGTATTTGAACTCACGAGGTTTTGTCTATGGTGCACTACAATTACCGTCACACTACAAGCTGAACCGTAGCTACTGCAGCTCCAGAAGTCAACAACAATTCTTCCAGAGTTTTCACACTCCACGCTGTTGTGAGATAATGAATATGGCCGGATGTCGACTTCTGAGAGACAGACAGTTGCAGCTTTCTTTTGCACTGCACGACTTTTTCAACAAACAGATAGCGCCATAGAGTAGCTCAAGTGGAAAGGAACACTTCCTATTTAAATTTCTGCATCCTACGCTGTTGGCAGTACAGTGTAGGTGGCAGTTACGTGATTTTATTTCGGTGGTTACAAAATAGATTAGAATGTATGCACTGAGTAGCCGAGGCAGCTAGTTCATGGCGATTCGGTCAACCAAGTAAATGAATGTACTGAACATGCTGCAAACCACTACAGGGAGCCTGTGTGTCAGAATTCTCATCCAGTTTGGCGCAACGGCGTTGGAATAGAAAAATCTGCCACAGGTAAGAGGACTTGGTGGTCTGTTGCATTGCTGATAAGTTCATATGCTGATGGTCTGAGTTCGATTCTAACTTCTGCCGATGATTTTTGATTGGGGGGGGGGGGGACAGATTCTATTCTCTTCTGGCTTCGCCAAGTGAAGAAGGTATAATGACACTGTGGTCAAAAATTCACATTAAACACGATATTCCTTCTCTACCAAGCAGACGTTAGGTTGAACCACAATAATGTGAGGAGTGGTGACATGTAGAAATTCTCTTACCAGTAACCTTTCTTATACTAGTTATTTATTTCTAGTGACGAAACAAAGGCTATTTAGGGTCACAGGACACTTATTCCATCTTTTATCTATGCTTCTCTATGCCGATAAAATTGGTTCTGAACTGGGAATTCAACTCAGACCGCTTTTAACGCGGAATTTGATTCCTTCGTGACAATACAGCTCGACTACAATTTGCTGTTTTTTCAAAACTGCTGATTCCTCAACATCTCCACATATTGCGCGTGAATGGGTTCGGATCCTGGACCGGCACCAAAGTTTTCATTATGTATTATCAAGCTCTAGCATGAGAACACCTATCTGCTGGTTGAGAATAATTTTCCTTTGTAACGTAGTTTCATTCGTTGTCGACACTAACGATATCTGACGTTTTTGACTCCCAGTGAGACACAGAACTATTTGCGAGATCACTGTAAGTTCAAGGATGTTATCCGAGCTGCTGGTGGAGAAAAAATCGGTAGCTGACGTCTCTTTGTGTATAGTCAACAACGATATGTGTGAGGATCGATTACCAGTCAGCACTGAACTCTTGGTCGTATTATTTCTAGTTCAAACATGCTCACATGTCGCTGCTGGTGTAACAAGCGCATATTTAACGTTCGTTTTCTCTAGAATATAGAAACGATGGGTGCCGTGTTGGAGTCCTGGGAAGGAAAAAATTAATGTTTCGTCTCGTCATTTCAGTTTAAACATCTTGCTACTGCCGAGAAAGTCCGATATGTCACAGTTGAATGTGCTTCGTTAACAATCCAATTAAGTTCTGGGTTTGAATCTCTGTCAACACAAAGTTTTACCTCAGGGCATTTCAAGTAAGTTACTTGTGAAGAAACAATATTTAACATCTGTCGTCGTTTGTTATCAGGGACGAAAGATGCCGGGTAGGAATTCGCGTAAGTTAAAAATGTTTACGTTATGTAATTTAAAGTTGATATTTCCTAACTGATACTGTCTAAAACCGAGGTATTTCACTCTCTGTATGCATAGCCAGGAATGATTGTTAGTTTCCGTCAGTCACGATATCTTTGCTTAGTCTGCATGGCCTGTGTTTGAATCCATATGCAGAACGAGACGTTTCGTCGTTTCATTTGAAGTTCATACATATTCTCAACTAGCAGCTCATAAATAACTTACATTTTTAATGTCATTTTGTGTTGAATAATAAGTACGGAATCTTACTTTGAAGAGGAAATCATGAATACGACGAACTTACTACGTGCATTACCTGTCTGACGTAATGATGAGAGTGGTAACATTTCAGGTATGTCATTTATTGTAATAAATGTCTGCTTACAAACCTTAAGGACAGTCTTATCTGTGATAAGGTGTTCCCTGATTTTTGTAGTATCATGGTATTACTTTATATATTGAGTTATTGCGATACAGAGAAGTGTTTTCTAGTGGTGATTTGTTGCAACCATTTTCAATAGACAAACGACTGTACCGAGAAGCGATAAGACGACCTGCTAGACAGCTGCGTTATGCGGGTTGTATGCAAAACAGCCGAAATGCAATCCAGGTCGTTCGGATACTTTTGAGCACTACTGTACATACAACAACACAGAAATGCCGTGTTATTTATCTATTTCTGTAAAGTCTAGTGTTCTGTTGTACAAAATACAGTAAAAGGACGTCTACTATCCAGGGGTGAAGGTACATAAATACGTACATTATTAGAAATTTATACTTTTGTGCATGATACCTGCCCAATTTTATGTAGCCCAATGCGTTTTGTGTAACCCGGAAACTTGTCCCATTCGGAAAATTGTTTCAGTCCCATGCGTTTCCATTTGGATCAAGTTTTACTGTATGACCATGTTTGAGGTGTGTAACGTCTAGTAGAAAAACAACATATTATGTAGGAATTAGAAAATTAGATGTATCATATTGTGTCATTGTATAAAATTATGTATTTTTTTATTATTTATATTTGAGAATATCTGCGTCGGCGAATAATGAAAACGCCACAGACAATAAATGTTGAACAAAGATTAAAAAAGTATCTAGTATATAATACGTGATAAACATTAATTTCTTTGTCTTCTTAATCTGAGAGTCGTGCGAGTAAGATCTCCTGTATTGTAGTAGCGAACGCTAATGTAGCTTTCTTTTGTCGAGGCTATGAGATGTACGCCATTACGTGTGAATTCATAAAGGTCTGTGATCATTGAGATATTTAAATGTTTTAATAGAGTTGTTTAAATGAAAACTTGCATTATTAATTGTTAAAGCTTGCTTGCCTATTATCCCATCCTGTTGAGACATTTTTCAGTTATATATATAAATATTATCTGTGGTGCTGAGCTGCGCGACGAACGAAAGAGCCGCTGCCGCGGCGTATTCAAACTACTTCCAATATTATTTCTTTTAGCTTCCAGACTTGCAGTGAAGATCAGCAGATTTTATGATGTGTTGCAGGTTGACGCGGGCTGCTGATAGTATATAATTCACAGTACAAATAAGTTAATGTACCTCCAAAATTTAATAAGAATCTTGCTGTGCTCTGTTCTGGTCTGACAAACTTTATAGTGAAAACGTATTATTTTAATAAGAGTCTCATGTTCTTGTGCTAGTCGTGGTATTGAATGGTGTTTTACCGAGAAACAAAATCCACTGCAAACTTTTGTTGTTGAACGATCATACGAACTGTAACATCAGTGTTCATGACAAAGTAATTTCAATTTTCAATAGCTATAAAGTAGGGAAGATATATTGAGTTTTAGCATGAGTTACAGTTACGAAAAAACGTTCCTTTAAGTGTAGGCCAGATACAGAACAATAAGATCTCAATATATATATAATTTTTTTTTTTTAAAGGTAATGACGATAAAGAATTTCAAAGCACAGCATTAATAAAAGTATTTCACGTAACTCTTTTCATACATGCGTTACTACGCGAGAAATAACAAAACAAAACCAAAAATAAATAAATAAAGAGCAATAATTTATCCAATTCACGAGTGTTACGTGAAACTGGCGCCCAACGTGGGGCCCGAATTTGCAGTGGCCACAAATATAAACCTTTATGTATTTTTCTTTCAGTGTTGATTATTATGTATGTATATATATATATATATATATATATATATATATATATATATATATATATATATATATGTATTTAGTGATAAATGTATGTATGTATATCATGACTAATGCCATGTATTAATGAATGTGCAACCACTCTTTCATGACAAAACGCACTACTGCAAGCGAATCAGAGAAGACGATCCTGATAGTACTGAGAAACTGTAACGACTACGTAATCCGGGGGCAGCCGAACCCCGAGATCAGATAAAATAAAGGTAAGACTACAGTGTAGTTGTCCTGTCAGTAGAAGCTGAGCTCCAGTGAAGTGATCTCATATCGCTAGTGGTGTGCATATTGTGCGTAGTTTGATGTTAGTGTTATGACAGGACAAAGTTGATGGTAGATAGTAATTTTTAGTGTGCAGTGTAGTGTAGATGAATTAGCGTATTTTGTGTGCAAGTGGCAAAACCGTTAGATTTTGTGTTCGAGAAGACAATTTAGGAATATGGTTAAATTGCGTAGTCAACGTCCGAGCAATATGGATACTGAGGAACAACAATTAGTTAGTGCAGGAAATGTAGAACCGGGGACTTTAAGCAGTACGAGTACTATCTTTGAGGATATAACATGCGAAAATGTGGGGGCAGGGGCACAGGAAGTGGTGCCACCGCCCACTAGTGCTCAAGGAACGCAGATAAAGAAATTGCACCACCACCAGAAAAGCAGGAACCAGAGAGTGGTAATCTGCTTGGTGGGTATTCACTTCAGGCTATATTAGAGCGTGTGTTAGATTACCAGGCAAAATTTGCGCAACAACAAGCTGAAAAGGACGAAAAAATTGAAATCTTTATTGCTCAGCAAGCTGAGCGAGATCGCAGGCTAGAGGAAAATTTACTTGCCCAGCAAGCCGAGCGAGATCGCCAGCAAGCTGAGCGAGATCGCCGGCAAGCTGAGCGGGACCAGCAACTTGTGCAATCGTTAGAAAATATGAAAAAAGAGATTGCAGATATGAAACAGAATTATGAGTCGATACCTAAGGCCGTGCAGGAGCTGACTGAACAGGTCAACAACCTGCAAGTAGCAAACACTACCAGGGTAGACGAAATAGGTGTATTAGCCAACCGAGTAGAAAAGCTAGAAATAGATTCCACACAGCTTGTAGAGCAGAAGTGGAACGAACAAGCAACTAAAATCGAAACCGAATTCAACTCATGGCTAGAAGTGAAGGAGAGTGAGATTGACAAAAATATTAACTCTAAAGTAGAAGCAGCCATAGCAAATGGAGATTCCGAATCGTTCAGTGCCGCAGTAAATAGTCAGGTACAGAACGACGTGCAAACCATCAAACAAATACTCAGTGAGGATATTCCGCAGTGGCAAGTGAATATTAACAAACGGATATCCGACCTGGAGAAAGGTTTAGCACAAGGCAGAAAACATGTGGAACAGGAACCTATGTCGCCAACAGCCCATGGTTTTGGCAACACACAAACTTATACCCGATACAACAATGGGGAATCGGTAGTCGATAATGCGAAGAGCTGTAGCTTCGGTTCGGAGCACACAGCATATGTCCCAGGAGCAAACCCATGTAGTTCAAAAATATTAGTTGAAGAAAGTCTAATCAAAAATAGGCAGTTCCAAACGTTTACTACTGAACGGAAGTCAGTACACCCAGTAGTATTCATAAAGAGCTTTAAAAATATCTTGCCTAGTGTGTGGAATGAAACCCAGAAAATTCAATACGTCATGTCATACATTCAAGGTGACGCAGCGTTGTGGGCTACAGAAGTAGCAGACAGCTGCATGACATATGAACAATTTGAAAGGGCATTTCTGTCGAAATATTGGTCGCCTTGTATACAAGAGCGGCTAAGAAAAGAAGTATATAATCCCGAACCGTACTCACCCCGTCTTGGGAATTTGAGACGGTATTTTGAAAAGTATATAAACAAAACGCGCTACTGGGACGAGCCTATATCACCAAGAGACATAATAAGACTACTAAAATCACATTTACCCCTTCATATCAAAGAAAAATTAATACACGTACCAGAAAGCGACATGGAAAACTTCCTGTCTGTGCTAGATTCTATAGACTTGATCCAGGAAGACGCAAAATCAGCGTGCGATCACTCGCGGAATAATGGATCAGGGTGTAAACATGACAGAAACAATAGTACACAAAACCACAACCATGGAAATGGTGGGGGTGGTAACAAGCGGCAAGAACATTCACCAAATTGTAGTAATGGTAGAAACCAGAACGGGTATGGACAACCAACTTATAACAAAAAGCGTCGATTTGACGACCGGTACGAATCCGGAATGTCAGGGACCAACCGCTGGAAAAATGCGCGAGGTCAGTGGCAGAGCAATTATAGTGATAGTAATCGAAATTGGCAGCAGAATCAGCGAACAAGCCCAGAGCGACAGGGTAATGACCAGTATGACAACAATAGACCACCACCGCAAAACGCGCCTATTGCGCAGCCGTGGCGGCCTACAAATCAGAATGTACATATAGTGGAGATCGCGGACAATAGCCGTCCAAGTACCTCACAAGTAAGCAATTCAACAAACTAGAATCGGCCTCGATACGCTCTCCATCGATGGCCGAGGGGTGGAGTGAGAGCAACACGAGTGATAATGTACCTGGAATATGTATGCTGCGATACAACGACGGTGTCAGTATGGATATAGATCTACTGAACGAACAGCACGAATGTAAGAAAGATAATAACGAAAATGTGCAAGCCTTAATAGAAGCGAAAATCAATGATGTTGCAGTGAATATAATCATCGACACAGGTGCCTCAGTAAGTGTAATGAGTATGGAGTTGTTTAAAGCACTGGGGAAAGGACGTAGCATTCCGACTTTCCCGGTTAATAATTGTAAGGTGTCTGGAGCCATTAGTGCACAGAGCCAATTAGTTAGGTACCAGGTGCAGGTGGAGATATGTAAGGAGGGCGAAGCCATAGTGAGCTCGTTCCTCGTTGTCAAAGGATTAAAGGTGGCCTGCATTCTGGGAGTAGATTTTCTCCGTGAGAGGGACGCAGTGATCGACCTCTCCTTGGGGAAATTAAGCATAGTTAATAGAGGTAGGAGGATTGAGTTATCTATGATGAAATCGAAGGAGGTACTTGTGCCGTGTTGTAATCGAATTAATATCAAAGGTAGGAACCGTTGGGTACTACAACTCGATGATTTTTCACATGTAGCAGACCTCTATTACCCGAATTTAGAGGATCGAAGTTTTGAAACAAATGTTCAGGCATTTCAAACCAAAGTGCAGGAATCCGAAGGTTTAAACGATACACAAAAGCAACAGTTGACGCAGCTGCTATCGGAATATACTATGGTATTTACCGACCGACCAGGAATAGTCAAAGGGTACCACTATCACATAGAGGTGATGCCCCACAAAACATACTGTCGCGCAACTTACTCCTTCCCTTGGTCGAGGAGAGAAGTAGTGGCCAAAGAGAAAAAAGATGTACGATCGAGGTATAATAACGAACAGAAATATAATGTAGGAGACCTAGTACTTATTCGTAACCACCCTAAATCCTCAGCCACCTTAAAACAGAATAGTAAGTGGCAATTGCTATATTCAGGACCCTTTGAAGTAATAAACGTGCCACACGAATGTAGCTATTTGTTAGCACATCCCCATACGGGGAAGATCAAAGGATTGTATCCACGTAAAGATGTGAAGTTATTTATTCAGTGACATCTCAAATATAAAGAGTAATAGTTGTAAGAAGATGTTAATTATGTTTTAGAGTATAAGTATGTTAGTATTAAGAAAGAAATTTGTTTGTAATTAAACTTGGAGGAAGTGGAATCAGAAAGTGAACAATAGCTTACACAGGAAAGATTTTGTTTAAAGACAATTAAAGCCATTAAAATACTATATGCTCATCAAGCAAAGAACAATCTTCTTGTTGATAATATGAGGATTAATTTCTTGAATCACTTTATCAAGGATTAATTTCTTGAATCATTTTATATGTGTAGTATGTGAGTACAATTAATGATGCAATCTTATAGTGTAAGGTAACAGTTGTAATTGTATTAGAATAAGGAACCCTGAGAGAGAGAGTCTTTACTAACCAAAAATTGACTTTGTAATATGGAACAATTATGTGATGTGATGTTTGCTGCCAGTAGTGATTTGAGAACGACACTGGAGCAGAAGCTAAGTAAAAACAAGCCTGTTCCGAGTAAACTCCGCTTTGTATATAGCAATGCTTCAATTGAAGCCTGTGTACTTGGTACACGCCCTTGAATATTCATTACGCGATACGCGAATTAAGTCAACCAATGCGGAACCTACACTGTAGTCATGTAGGAAAAATCATTAAAAATACTGCTAGTGCTAAATAAAGTATTTATTGAGCAATATGCCCAAGTCAAACTGTCATGCACATGGTAAAATCTGTTTGCTAGATGGGTGATAACCAGGCAAGCTACACAGAAAGAAGGAAAGGAAAACTATGTACAAAAAAATCACACACCTTTAAAAAATTTACAAAAGGGCCATATACGCCTAGTAACAATATTAAAAGTGTATTGTGACAAGGTAAAAACAAATAGACGCAATGGAAATGAGAGTGATTATGCGAAGAACAGTTAAAAGGTATGAACAATAAACTGTGTGCATAAATAATTGAGGAAAGGACGGAATATTGTGTGTAGTAGGGACAGAAAATGACTGTTGTATCTGCACCAATATATACGTCGATAAGTCAAGTGTTGAGTGACAGACTGTCCTAGTGCAGTGCTCAACGAACAATAGACAGTGTATAAAAACAGTAGTTATTGATCCGTTCGGAGTCGATTCAAATAAACATCGCTCGACGGAGACATTTAGTATGTGTGTACCGAAACATTTTCGCGGGTTGAAAGACGCTATGGCAGTGTATCAACCGTGAGAGTGAGTGAAAGTGTGTAGTACAATGTGCGTGTGACGAACCCTGAATACCAGTGTCACAATGCCACAAGAAACCTGTTATCACGCCAAAACATCCTGTGCATACCAGTGAAGCGACGGCTTACTGAACAATAAACGCTTTTAACAAATTGCACTTTCTGCCACAGCGAGTAATCTGTGTCCTTAAAGACAGTACACCGGTGTGGAATGTTTGTTTCATGCACTACGACGGGGAGCCATGCGGAGAAGCAGAGACGAGTGCAGTGCCGCAAGCCAGCCGGTCGCGGTAAACCACTGCAACTCGCCGACACCAGCGAATGGGTCGGCGCGGTTCGCGACTGCTTGGGCGCCACGTCAGCACTACGTCGCTGTTACTGAGAGTCGGTCGTCGAATCCAGCGGCCGTCGGCACGCCGCGTTCCAGACGACGCTACTCAACAATTGCTTCGCGCCGCCAGCTCCGTACAACATTGTTGTCATTCAAATGAACCATCAACTATGTGTTTAATGCACTAATATGAATAGGGTTTATTGGACACGAAATGACGTGACAAACATTTGTTTTTTTCTTGACTTACTCAATGCAGACTCAAAGTATTCATTGGTTCAGTGATGTATAGATATAATATGTTTCCGTCATGTTAATGAAGTATACTTGCACGAATGCTAGAACATTTTAAAACAATTGTCGTGAGTAAGTGCAGAGACGATTCATTATACTACTGTAAAAATGTGTAATAAGTGACTTTTATTACAATACAGAACACAAATATGAAAAAGGGTAGAAAGTATATTGGTAATAAAGAGACTAAAGGTTTAACATGCTCTCACAAAAGCCTTTGTTATATGAGAACATTGGATAGAGTCTGAACTTTTTGTGATCAAAACTGGGTATTAAAACAAACCAGGCGAGATGACCATGGCTCCGGCGCAGTTTTCCCAGGTTTTCTGATCGCACGTAGCCCGAATGGGGGAGCCAGATAAATGTAATGACCCTGGGACTAGGTTTACGGTCACCTCGCAAAGTGTAAAAATAATATAAAAAGTGTAATTAAACCTACAGTGTAAAAGAACTAAGAAATGTAAAGTGAATGTTCCAACCAATGTAACAGACAATTACCAAACAGACGTTAGTGGCAGCATATTGCCGAACATTTTAACGTTAGTCAATTGCTGCCAGGGGGCATTGTAACGTCTAGTAGAAAAACAACATATTATGTAGGAATTAGAAAATTAGATGTATCACATTGTGTCATTGTATAAAATTATGTATTTTTTTTATTATTTATATTTGAGAATATCTGCGTCGGCGAATAATGAAAACGCCACAGACAATAAATGTTGAACAAAGATTAAAAAAGTATCTAGTATATAATACGTGATAAACATTAATTTCTTTGTCTTCTTAATCTGAGAGTCGTGCGAGTAAGATCTCCTGTATTGTAGTAGCGAACGCTAATGTAGCTTTCTTTTGTCGAGGCTAAGAGATGTACGCCATTACGTGTGAATTCATAAAGGTCTGTGATCATTGAGATATTTAAATGTTTTAATAGAGTTGTTTAAATGAAAACTTGCATTATTAATTGTTAAAGCTTGCTTGCCTATTATCCCATCCTGTTGAGACATTTTTCAGTTATATATATAAATATTATCTGTGGTGCTGAGCTGCGCGACGAACGAAAGAGCCGCTGCCGCGGCGTATTCAAACTACTTCCAATATTATTTCTTTTAGCTTCCAGACTTGCAGTGAAGATCAGCAGATTTTATGATGTGTTGCAGGTTGACGCGGGCTGCTGATAGTATATAATTCACAGTACAAATAAGTTAATGTACCTCCAAAATTTAATAAGAATCTTGCTGTGCTCTGTTCTGGTCTGACAAACTTTATAGTGAAAACGTATTATTTTAATAAGAGTCGCATGTTCTTGTGCTAGTCGTGGTATTGAATGGTGTTTTACCGAGAAACAAAATCCACTGCAAACTTTTGTTGTTGAACGATCATACGAACTGTAACATCAGTGTTCATGACAAAGTAATTTCAATTTTCAATAGCTATAAAGTAGGGAAGATATATTGAGTTTTAGCATGAGTTACAGTTACGAAAAAACGTTCCTTTAAGTGTAGGCCAGATACAGAACAATAAGATCTCAATATATATATATAATTTATTATTATTTTTTTAAAGGTAATGACGATAAAGAATTTCAAAGCACAGCATTAATAAAAGTATTTCACGTAACTCTTTTCATACATGCGTTACTACGCGAGAAATAACAAAACAAAACCAAAAATAAATAAATAAAGAGCAATAATTTATACAATTCACGAGTGTTACGTGAAAGGTGCTGATTACAAATATGTACGAGGGCCGTTCAGAAAATAACCTCCGGTTGATTTAAAAAAATACACCAAGTCAAATAAAAATATTTTAATATATACATCTTATAACTACATCTTTGCACTATTTTTCTACATAGTCTCCATAGCGATTGAGGCACTTATCGTATCGCCCGCATCTCGTGGTCGTGCGGTAGCGTTCTCGCTTCCCACGCCCGGGTTCCCGGGTTCGATTCCCGGCGGGGTCAGGGATTTTCTCTGCCTCGTGATGGCTGGGTGTTGTGTGCTGTCCTTAGGTTAGTTAGGTTTAAGTAGTTCTAAGTTCTAGGGGACTTATGACCACAGCAGTTGAGTCCTATAGTGCTCAGAGCCATTTTTGAGCACTTATCGTATCTCTTCACAAGCTTTGAAATTCCTTCTGCATAAAAATCACCCGCTTGTGCCTGGAGCCAGCCAGTGACCGCATCTTTGAGCTCTTCGTCGTCATCAAACCGCTGTGACCCGAGCCATTTCTTCAAATGCATGAAGAGGTGATAATCACTTGGCGCCAGGTCTGGCCTGTAAGGTGGATGGTTGATAACGTCCCACTTGAAGGACTCAAGAAGGGCCGTTGTTCTGCGAGCAGAGTGAGGACGGGCATTATCGTGCAAAAAAACGATACCGGAAGTCAGCATACCATGGCGTTTGTTCTGTATAGCCCGTCGTAACTTTTTTATTGTTTCACAGTACACGTCTTGATTAATGGTCGTACCACGTTCCATGAATTCAACCAATAACACCCCTTTGGCATCCCAAAACATCGTTGCCATCAGTTTTCTGGCAGAAAAATCTTGCGAGGCTTTTCTTGGTTTGGTAGGCGAATTTGAATGTGCCCACATCTTTGATTGTTCTTTTGTCTCAGGGTTCACGTACTTAATCCAGGTTTCGTCACCGGTCACGATTCTGTTTAACAATGGTTCTCCTTCGTCCTCATAACGTGACAGAAAGTCTAATGCAGAGGCCATTGTTTGAGTTTTGTAGTGGTCGGTAAGAATTTTGGGCACCCATCGTGCACAGAACTTACGGTAACCCAATCTTGCTGTCACTATCTCGTACAAGAGAGTCTTAGAAATCTGTGGAAAACCAGTAGACAACTCCACATTGAGAAACGTCGATTTTCACGAACTTTTGCATCAACTGTCTGAACGAGTTCGTCAGTCACCAATGATGGTCTACCACTCCTCTCTTCATCATGAACGTTTTCTCGTCCACTTTTAAATAAACGTACCCATTCACGGACAACTCCTTCACTCATAACTCTTGGTCCGTACACGGCACAAAGCTCACGATGAATAGCTGCTGCAGAATATCCTTTGGCTGTAAAAAACCTTATGACAGCACGCACTTCACATTTGGCGGGGTTTTCTATTGCAGCACACATTTCAAACTGCCACAAAAACTAAACTAGCGCAGGTACGACGTTCACTCGACCACGGCTTGATGCCGACTGACCTGTTGAGTGCGTGAACGCACAGATAGCGTCGCTACTCCCCCCACAACCCGCACTGTGACCAATCGGAGGTTACTTTCTGAACCGCCCTCGTATAAATTAACTGCCATCGCCAATTACACTGTAAGCTACAAAGATGCAATACTCCGTTCACAGTGGACCATACCTAACATGATGTTGTGACGTTAGTAACTGCAGCCGTCATAAACAGTGTTCCTCTATCCGCTGTAGTCATTTGCAGTGTATCCTACGGTCGACACACGCCGCGCCGTACCGACGAGGAGCCGACCAAGTGTCCGATGTGACATCTAGGGGAACCTGGAAGACATCACGCATAAGAGCAAGAACATCAGCATAGTAGTGACATCCGTCTGTGATGCATCAACTTCCGCCGTTAATCCGCCTGCTTGTGGTGTTAGCGCTTTCCTAATGTGTCATGTTACTCTCACTGTGAATGTAATTGTTTGACAAGGAGCGCTTCATGCATAATGAGCATGACTGGTAGTCATTTATGAAAACCAAAGAAGATCCACAGAAATTACAGCAAAGGAGAGAGATGAAGGCGCGTGGGTTAGCCGCTCGGTTTAAGGCGCCTTGCCACGTTTCGCGCGGCTCCGCCCGTCGGAGGTTCGAGTCTTCCCTGGGGCATGGGTGTGTGTGTGTTGTAAAAATGGTTCAAATGGCTCTGAGCACTATGGGACTCAACTGCTGAGGTCATTAGTCCCCTAGAACTTAGAACTAGTTAAACCTAACTAACCTAAGGACATCACAAACATCCATGCCCGAGGCAGGATTCGAACCTGCGACCGTAGCGGTCTTGCGGTTCCAGACTGCAGCGCCTTTAACCGCACGGCCACTTCGGCCGGCTATGTGTGTGTTGTACTTAGCGTAAGATAGGTTAAGTTAGTACGTAAGCCCAGGGACCGATGACTTCAGCAGTTTGGTCCCATAGGAACTTACCACAAATTTATATAAAAAAAAAAAGAATTAGAGAGAGGAAGCTGCATTCGCAATTAATGTGACAGATAAAACAGTGGCAGCCAATACACCTTACATAAATAAAAATTTCAGATTTATTAAAGAGTCGCTTGGTTCTTATTCGCCGCGCGGGGTAGCCGCGTGGTTTTAAGCGCCGTGCCATGATTCGTGCGCCTCCCCCCGTCGGAGGTTCGAGTCCTCCCTGGGGCATGGGTGTGTGTGTGTTGTACTTAGCGTAAGTTAGTTTAAGTTAGTATATAAGCCCAGGTACCGATGACCTCAGCAGTTTGGTCCCATAGGAACTTACCACAAATTTATTAAAAAAAAATAATTAGGGAGATGAAGCTGCATTCGCAATTAATGTGATAGATAAAACAGTTGCAGCCCATGGTAATAATAGACCTTACGAAAATACATCAGACTATATAGAAGAATATGAATATGCGGAAGAAAAAGGCTTGCCTGATAGTGAAAAACTTAAGGATGATCCAGAACCTGATAGTGCCGAAGAGGTGTTACAAAGTGACGGAGGCCAGTCGTCTTTTAACCTGCCAGTCCCATCGAAGAGGAAGAAGTGGGGTGATATGTCTTTTGAGAAGGTAAAAGATACAATTGCATTCCAGGTTTGTGGCAAAACTAAAAGATGAAGCTCCTGTACAGTGTAGAAACGATAATGTATGGAGCAAGACATACATCATCTACAATATTTACGTCACGTGGTGGAGAAAGGGGCCCAGAATTTCACGTGCTTGAAGGTTAAGTAGCTGAAAATTTCATGTTGGCGAGAACTGCTATAGGTGTCAATGGTCACGACAGGGTTTGCAAAAGGCTCGATTGATTTTATCTATCCATCGATGGGTTGAAAGGTTTACACAGAGGCACCATCTTGGCTCAAGGGGAATATCAAAGTGTGTAACCACTAAAGTCTATAACACACACGGTTACGTGAATGAATGATGTGACGAAATTCGCAAGGAGATAGTGTCTTTAATGAACACGATGGAACTTATGTAAATTTATAATACCGATAAAACTGGTATACGGAAAGAGCTTCACTCATCGCGAACTCTGCAGATCAAGGAAGAGAAGTCGGTAAGGAGTTCGGTGCGGAGTAAGTGTGGTGTCACCGCCAGACACCACACTTGCTAGGTGGTAGCCTTTAAATCGGCCGCGGTCCGTTAGTATACGTCGGACCCGTGTGTCGCCACTATCAGTGATTGCAGACCGAGCGCCGCCACACGGCAGGTCTAGAGAGACTTCCTAGCACTCGCCTCAGTTGTACAGCCGACTTTGCTAGCGATGGTTCACTGACAAATTACGCTCTCATTTGCCGAGACGATAGTCAGCATAGCCTTCAGCTACGTCATTTGCTGCGACCTAGCAAGGCGCCATTACCAGTCACTATTGATGCTGTAAAACATGTACCGTCAAGAGCGATGTTCACCAATTATGGATTAAAGTTAAGTATTCCAGAAGTTACGTACGTTTTTTACTAGTCTCATTTCCGTGTCCTGTTCCAGACCTCAAGCCAGCCTGCGTGAGCTTAAACGCGTGCCTTTCGGCTTCCTCCTAGTGGATTGGCTGTCTTGCCAATCCACAACAGTAAGTATGCAATAACTTATTCTTAAACCATCCAACCCGTTGCGTCGGCAAATGGACACATGTTTCTATAGAGGCTCATGGGCGTACCCAGCGAGGGGTACCCCCCCCCCCCCCCACCCATCAAAGAAGATATTCGAACTCCTTCGCGCAGATCCGGGAGTAATTTTTTTCGTCTTCGGCACGTTACTGTCGGCAGGGAAGTTTATAGAAATAATAAATTTAGCGATAAGCAATCCGCTCTGCTATTCGCAGGCATGTTACGTCGCCAAGGAACAGCGTATTCACTTGTAGGCAGTAAGAGATAATGACTATGTGAAGTTTCTAACGAACAACATCGTTTCCCCTACCATATTTAAATGTAAAATGCTTTTCTGCTCCTAAACTATTAATTTTTTTGTTACAGCTGACGCTAACTGTAGATTAATAGCAGTTGACGTGCAGGTTATGACAAGCAGTAGATGGCGAGTCATTTAGTGCAAGTGATTTATAAAATAATTTTTAGAACGTTCCACAAAACTGGCCATCACCGAAAGAACTACCGGGGACTTCAGTAAAAGCCCCATTAGGGCTGCCTGAAGCCCTTGCTTCCTTGCATAATTTAATGAGTCCATTTTCTGGATTGTTACTAAGTGACGAAGAAAGATTATTTACCAAGAAATTATCGACGTCTAGAGTGCTAGTGGAACGCACGTTCGGATTTTTGACGAGCAAATTGCATATTCTCCCAAAGAAAAAAAACTCCTTTAGAACACGAAGACATTGTTATTCAGTGCATCTCCTTCTTTCACAACATATTAATCGATAAAGGTATAACCAAAATCTCCCTTCAGTTGAGTTTTTAGCAGGACATAATCAAAAACAGTGCTTTGAAGCATGCTTTCAGTAGGAAACAGTGGAGCTTCAAGAAGGATGAGGAACGGAGGAGAGGTGTTCAAAACCTGTGTCAACTGTCATTATTGCAAATTTACCTCATGAATCGTTTAGTGAATACTGTAACTACTGGGGCTATCATTTCTTTATTAAAATGATAAGATTTGTACGTAATTCAAATATGATAGTATACCAAAGTTTATGCGTTTCTTGTCTGCAGTATTTTTGGTAGTTATTTGTTTAAATTTTTTGTACTTATACAGTTCATTCCAACCTTGGCATACCAGGACCTCTCTCGTGGCAGTGCTTGTTTTTCTGATCCCACAACACGGGATGTTGACGTACATATGGGACTTTCGATGTCCATCGCAAGAAATCGCATCCAACGATCGCACGAAACAAAACTCGGAGCTACCGTGCAGCGCTGTTCTGCATCGCTCTGCTCAGCCCGCAGTCTAAACGGGCACCTCGCTATGCTACTGTTGAAACCAAGCTGACCCCCACCCTCGGTCATTACACGATTTCAGCTTCCGTTCCATTGACATCGCATTGTATTTCATCGGGGGAGCAGTGTAAATTTAAACTAAGCTACCAGTTTTTTTATTGTTCTATGGAGTTATTGTAACCATCAAATGGACATCAGGAATTTTTTTAAAAAAGGTGAGTTTAGTTACATTACCTACTTCTTTGCTCGCGTTTTTTAAGAGGCAGGATGTTTAAACAAATTTTATTTTTTGTGTGGATATTATTTTATTATACTGTAACCTGTGAAGCTATAATAGTGGTTATTAGTATTCGATGTTCTCTATACAAACTGCGATTTGGTGCATAAACAAATTCATGCTATTTATGCTGGAATAGCTCTACTGACATGTGCAACGAATAATGTATAATGAAATGTGACTCGAAAAATCTTGAGAGTGTTACAACAGCAAATTACTTTCGTTCCAGGCATAAATTGATTGTTGCTTGAATTACAATTCTGTCTGCTTCGTGTTGCATTTACTACAAATCATAGGAATGTAAATGATGTGAATATATTAATAAGTTCACAAATAACAATAATATCTCATGGCTCACGGCCAGGTGGAAGTAATAACTTGGCAATTAAAACTTATCATTGGGGGGAGTTGCCTTAGTTGGACCACGTTAGTATTTCGCTATGTGTCGATAACTTAAAACCTTCAAGTTGGTTATACTGGTGAGAAATGCCGTCAAAGTCGTGTGGCCCAGTGGTCAATTGACCCTACCCAGTGAAGCAAGAATATCTGCCATTGTTGTATTCTCTTCGTCTTTGTTGTAAGTATTGTGTAACAAATCAAACTTCTGTATAGGCAGTATAGTTCGTAACTGCCTTTCATTAGTCAATAACTAGACATCGCAAATTAGAATTTAATTTTATATGTTCCCGTAGCATTATCATGTTCGTTCAAGCGGCTGCCAAAGAGCTACTTTCGAGCGCTGGAAAACGCGTTTCTGCTCATGCGCAGCTACGATGACGTAAAAACCCGTGCTTGGTGTTTGCTCTGCTCATACGCTTCTTATCCCAATTCTGTTTGGAATTTCGTTCCTTGGTCAATTGTAGTGCTAGTTGTCAACCCCTTATTTGTTTCTACGGCCTGCTGCATTCCATCGTTCCAAAACTAATATAACGTGCTTGGCAGTTCTATAATATTGCCGTTGTAAGAAAATGCCACGCTTAAAACCCTGATGCTTCAAAGATCTGTCAAAAGGATGTAATTTTTGGTGCAACTTGCAGTTACAATTGGGAAAGGAGACGGAGGTGTATAACCATGTTACTTTCAATTTATCTCTGTTAACACTTCTGAATAAAGCTACCTTTTAAACTTGTACATCATGAATCCTACTATTAAATTTATATATTAGTCATAAAATACCTCCAGAAAGCACTTAAAAGTATACTGTTCTAGCCGAACGGAAAATTGTTGCCTTATTTGTGTTGTATATTTGAATTCCTTGAGGAAGAAGGCTATTTTTATAAAGGCAAAGGTCCCAATTTCGAGTCTCGGTCCGCCACACAGTTTTAATCTGCCAGGAGTTTCATATCAGCGCACACTCCGCTGCGGAGTGAAAATTTCATTCTGGACTACGATAGTAGTGAAGGATAAAAGTTGAAAATTTGCCTCTATCTGGGAGCGTGCTAGGGTAGCTCCTGCAGCTGCGCTATCCACCGTGTCCACATGGCTTGGTGCTAGTGATTACAGATGTGGCGATTTGTGAACGAATCGTTCATTTGAATGAATATAAATAAAGAATCGAATCGTGGTAGGGACGAATCGTCGTTCAAAAGAATCGTAAGAACGATTGCGTATTTCTGTCACGTGACGATTCCAAGTTTCAACGATTCATTAGAACGCTACGCATCGACGGCAACTGCCGAATCTTGCCGAATGATTACGAACGCCAGAGAGCAGTCAAGAGGGGGACTCGTGTGAACAAACGAAGCACGGAACGAATATCGTGGGCCGTTCACTAAATACACGAGGCAGAAAACAAAACAGTCTTGTTTTGTTTCCTGTCAGTTCACCACTGGTTGCTGTACCAAAATCCGCCATGAACTGGAAAAAGTTTTTTTAAATACACGAGATACTGATAACAGAAACGAAATACAGCGAATACACAGCTGCCAATACACACGAGTAAAATCTAGAAAATAAAGTATGATGAATAAATATGTACATCTAATTTGTTCCAGATGCAATGCAACACAAACGCACGTTCTTTATACAGTTTACATATATTTAACGAGCAATTCTCGTACATACCATATAATATTTCGCATATCTCGGATACAGCTCTAACGATTTGGATGAAATTTTGTATTTAGACAGGTTTTTGCTTTTTGAGTTCACTGTATGTTTCGTAAAATCGCAATTTTACAAAACAAAATTATATAATAACGCGATTTTACATGGTTTTATAACGCCATATCGTTAATGTTTGTTATGATTGAATGTAGCTAAGATTTTGGTTTTTATGTTTATCTGTATATACACTCCTGGAAATTGAAATAAGAACACCGTGAATTCATTGTCCCAGGAAGGGGAAACTTTATTGACACATTCCTGGGGTCAGATACATCACATGATCACACTGACAGAACCACAGGCACATAGACACAGGCAACAGAGCATGCACAATGTCGGCACTAGTACAGTGTATATCCACCTTTCGCAGCAATGCAGGCTGCTATTCTCCCATGGAGACGATCGTAGAGATGCTGGATGTAGTCCTGTGGAACGGCTTGCCATGCCATTTCCACCTGGCGCCTCAGTTGGACCAGCGTTCGTGCTGGACGTGCGGACCGCGTGAGACGACGCTTCATCCAGTCCCAAACATGCTCAATGGGGGACAGATCCGGAGATCTTGCTGGCCAAGGTAGTTGACTTACACCTTCTAGAGCACGTTGGGTGGCACGGGATACATGCGGACGTGCATTGTCCTGTTGGAACAGCAAGTTCCCTTGCCGGTCTAGGAATGGTAGAACGATGGGTTCGATGACGGTTTGGATGTACCGTGCACTATTCAGTGTCCCCTCGACGATCACCAGTGGTGTACGGCCAGTGTAGGAGATCGCTCCCCACACCATGATGCCGGGTGTTGGCCCTGTGTGCCTCGGTCGTATGCAGTCCTGATTGTGGCGCTCACCTGCACGGCGCCAAACACGCATACGACCATCATTGGCACCAAGGCAGAAGCGACTCTCATCGCTGAAGACGACACGTCTCCATTCGTCCCTCCATTCACGCCTGTCGCGACACCACTGGAGGCGGGCTGCACGATGTTGGGGCGTGAGCGGAAGACGGCCTAACGGTGTGCGGGACCGTAGCCCAGCTTCATGGAGACGGTTGCGAATGGTCTTCGCCGATACCCCAGGAGCAACAGTGTCCCTAATTTGCTGGGAAGTGGCGGTGCGGTTCCCTACGGCACTGCGTAGGATCCTACGGTCTTGGCGTGCTTCCGTGCGTCGCTGCGGTCCGGTCCCAGGTCGACGGGCACGTGCACCTTCCGCCGACCACTGGCGACAACATCGATGTACTGTGGAGACCTCACGCCCCACGTGTTGAGCAATTCGGCGGTACGTCCACCCGGCCTCCCGCATGCCCACTATACGCCCTCGCTCAAAGTCCGTCAACTGCACATACGGTTCACGTCCACGCTGTCGCGGCATGCTACCAGTGTTAAAGACTGCGATGGAGCTCCGTATGCCACGGCAAACTGGCTGACACTGACGGCGGCGGTGCACAAATGCTGCGCAGCTAGCGCCATTCGACGGCCAACACCGCGGTTCCTGGTGTGTCCGCTGTGCCGTGCGTGTGATCATTGCTTGTACAGCCCTCTCGCAGTGTCCGGAGCAAGTATGGTGGGTCTGACACACCGGTGTCAATGTGTTCTTTTTTCCATTTCCAGGAGTGTATGTGTCTTTCCTAAAAGAACGCGATTTTACACAAAAAACATTTTTATATAAAAACGCGAATTTCGTGTATCTCGGAAACGGCTTTAACGATGTGGATAAAATTTTATATTTAGACACGGATTTTGATTTTTAAGTTTATCAGTATAGGCGTTTTCTAACCTCCTTGACATTTTCAGACATGTTCTGCCATTTATGAGTAAGATGTAGAACGTGTTGGCATTCTGTAAGAATCGTGCCACCGCAGACTAGAAAGAATCGTGAACGAATCGTAGGAATCGACACGCATTGTGGGATTGAATAGCAGGAATCGTTTGCTGAAAAAGAATCGTGTTGGCCAACTCTAATATAAGGAAGGCACTTTGACATTGGTGCTAGAGACAGCACGGTAGCACGGTTGAAAATGAACTGGTGCCGGTGCACTGCTGTAAAAATAAATCTGTGAATCGTTTGCAAGAATAAAAAGGTCTGTGACGTGAACATTGATCTAACCTAACCTAACGTAACCTAACCTAACCTAAAGGGCAACTCTCTATTTGGTAAGGACAAGAATCAATCAAGCCTGCTTTTCGATGAGTACATGTAATATCATTTGATGGAAGTGTATAGCTTGTACATTATTGTTCAGCATATTTTGTTTCAATTAAATACATATTGAAGACTTGGGGTGACAACCCTCCTCCATTTCCTATAAGTCTTCCCTTTATTTCTCTTAACCCTGTTTTCTTTCTATGGCTACGTAGTAGGAAAATAAATTACATGTATTTATTTTGTAGGGACTACCGCTCACGAAAGGAAAAGGAGTCGGAATAGTAGCAGTGGAAGCGATGACGATCATAAGAGAAACGAAGTGTCACAATTATCACCTAAAGGTGACGCTGAACAACAATCAAATTCATCAGCAGCACCTGTAACTATAGCAGCCCGTGTTCACTATTCTCACTCAACAGCCCAACTAGCTTGTGAGTCCAAAGACGATTCGGAAATTGTCATTAATAGTTATTGCAATGAAACTAATCTGGGTCGGTTTATTGGGCTAACTACCCAGCTACCAGTGGACAAGAAGAATGATCTCTTACTAAATCCTTGGATCTCTTCAAATAATTATGATTTTGAAAGTGATGCAACCCATTTGCAAAGAAAATTTAATCATGCATGCTTAGATCAATATGCACCATGGCTAGTATACTCCAAGTTTGTGAAAGGCGCCCTATGCAAGCACTGTGTTTTGTTCCCTCCTGTCACTGGCACTGTTACAGGCGTTTTGGGATCATTTACCATTAGGCCATTCACAAAATTCAAGAATACACATGAAGACTCTCGGAAACATGTTAAAACCCACATTCACTTAACAGCGTCAGCTGCAGCAAAATCTTTTCTTGAAAATGTACCCGTGGACGTCCAATTGCAGAATGTGCATCAAAGAGTGATCGATGAAAACAGGCAAATACTGTCATTCATTCTTTCTTGTATAGTGTTTTGCGGCACACATGATATGCCTCTTAGAGGAAAACAGACAGATGAAGGTGTCTTATTAGATTTACTGAACTTAAGAATCGATTCTGGCGACGACAAGTTAAGGAGTCATCTGGAAAAATGTCACCGCAATACTGTTTACACATCGCCAAAAATACAAAATGAATTCATAAATTTGTGTGGCGATGTTATTAAGGAGAATATAATCACTGACATTAAAAAAGCGACGTTTTATGCAGTCTTGGCTGTTGAAACGGCTGACATAGCTGGGAAGGAACAGCTGTGAATAGGTGTGCGGTTCCACGACGAAAAAAAAGTGAAAATTCGGGAAGAATTTGTAGGTTTTATAGAACTGAAGTCACAAAATGCCTCTTCAATCGCCGAAGCAATTGACAGTTTCTTGATCAATAATAGTCTTCCAGCAGAAGACTGTGTAGGATTTGGCTTCGGTGGCTGTTCTACAATAAATATTATCGAGCATCATACGTTCATTGCTCAAGCCACAAACTCAACCTTGTGGTGAACGATGCAAACACACTGCCAGAAATTGGGAATACTGTTGCCACTGTGAAAAACACTATAAACTTTTTTAGAGAATCGAGTACACGTCGGAAATACGCTCCCAATTTAACAAGGAAGTGTGAGACGAGATGGTCTGAAAAATATAAATCCTTCAGAATATTTTCTCAAAATTTCCCAGAGGTTGTGAGAGCTCTAGAAAAATTGTCCCCTGAGGGAAATTAAGCAACGAGGAAATCTGCGTATCATTTGCAGTCAGCCATAACCAAACCGGTGTTCATTTTATCTTTACAAACAATAGCCAAATACTCAGCAGTTTTGGAACCAATAGCTAATGTCCTGCAGTCTAACTCCGTAGATATGATCGCGGTGAGGGAAGACATCAGAGGAATCCTCGACGTGCTCAGTAATGATCGAAAGGAAGCAGACAGAGTAACTAGCGAGTTACTTGCAAAAGCACAAGTTATAGCAGAGGAACTGGAAATAGAAATTACTGTTCCACGTTCTGCTTGCAAGCAAAAATTCAGAAACAATCTACCATCCCAAAATGACAACGAAAACTGGCGACGTTCGCTGGTAATACCATACATCGAATCATTCATGTAATCATTAAATATACGATTTTCATCAGAAAATACACCAGCTTTTGCTCTAAATAAGCTACATCCCTTGAATATGAGCAATTCTAGTGTATCAGACTTCCTTAAAAGTGCAGAATTGTTTAAAACATTTTATGGAATGGATGATATTTCCGGAGAACTGGAACTATGGTACAATTTGTGGGGGAAAAAGAATATAACTGAAGCTAAATTAAAGGATATGGAAGTCGGTGACCTGTTTAACGAGACCAATACTTTTTTCCCTAGCATGAAAAAACACTAAAAAATTTGAGCACTATTCCATGCACAACAGCGACTGTGGAACGATCCTTCAGCACACTTCGAAGAACGAAGACGTGGCTCAGAAGCACTATGGGAGAAGAAAGGCTCACAGGATTGTGCCAGATGAGCGTACACCGCAATTATGTAAAAGAAAACTGCGAGATGTTAGAGAAGAAAGCAATTTAGAAATTTACGGCAAATCCTAGAAGATTATTACTGAATTAAAAAGTTGTGCTTTTAAACAAGTGCATTATTATATTTAAAATGTTTATTGAAAGCGGTTTTTCGCTAGGTTACTGTTTTATTTAATAAGAAATGCTGCATGTTTTCTCGGATTGTACAAGTGCATTCTTGTATTTAAAATGTTTATTAAAAACAGTTCTTCACTGACTTAATTTTTTATTTAATAAGAAGTGCTGTATGTTGTCTCGAATCCTTGTTTCCTGAGACTAGTATGACCTGCCCCCCCCCCCCCCCCCCCACTAGTACAGAGCCTGGGTAAGCCCTTGTGGAGGCTGATAATTCACCAGGGACCTAGACGTCAGTCTGGAATGGAAATCAACACATGCTGAAACCAAATCTGATTCAAGTTGCCTCGAAGTCGAGCCTTACCACGAAACAGATTCCGACGAAATTCTTTGAAGATGTCTGCTTCCCGTACGCAGCGAAGCAGTCTCTTCTTCTTTCGGGGCGTCGTGACAGGACTAATATCGATGCTATTCGACCGCATAACATATGTACACTGTCAAGACCTTCCCTCCCGGGTGCACATCTTACATTCAGCTACCAGATATGCAATCTTCCGACAGTACAAGACGGTGCTGATGCGAATTGGAGATCACAATATCCTTAACGATTATGTGATCACACCGTCATTGACGGATTCCATTTCGTTGCTGATGTTTTTTCTACACAATCAGTCCTCCAGTTTTCGCAGACTGTTCGATACTCCTGGATTGTAGCTGAATATGACGACTTCAGGTAGGTACTTACAATACGTATGTATGATCTGCAGTAATCTTTTTATATGTAAGAAATCAATACAATAATTGAAGTGTGCACATATCTGTATTCAAGAGGAAACCAAAAACATTTTTGAAACAAAAGGAAAACGTATTTATGTACATAACTATTTAATAATTATTTTTGCATCGAATGCTGCAGCACATTCATATACACTCCTGGAAATGGAAAAAGAACACATTGACACCGGTGTGTCAGACCCACCATACTTGCTCCGGACACTGCGAGAGGGCTGTATAAGCAATGATCACACGCACGGCACAGCGGACACACCAGGACAAGCGGTGTTGGCCGTCGAATGGCGCTAGCTGCGCAGCATTTGTGCACCGCCGCCGTCAGTGTCAGCCAGTTTGCCGTGGCATACGGAGCTCCATCGCAGTCTTTAACACTGGTAGCATGCCGCGACAGCGTGGACGTGAACCGTATGTGCAGTTGACGGACTTTGAGCGAGGGCGTATAGTGGGCATGCGGGAGGCCGGGTGGACGTACCACCGAATTGCTCAACACATGGGGCGTGAGGTCTCCACAGTACATCGATGTTGTCGCCAGTGGTCGGCGGAAGGTGCACGTGCCCGTCGACCTGGGACCGGACCGCAGCGACGCGCGGATGCACCCCAAGACCGTAGGATCCTACGCAGTGCCGTAGGGGACCGCACCGCCACTTCCCAGCAAATTAGGGACACTGTTGCTCCTGGGGTATCGGCGAGGACCATTCGCAACCGTCTCCATGAAGCTGGGCTACGGTCCCGCACACCGTTAGGCCGTCTTCCGCTCACGCCCCAACATCGTGCAGCCCGCCTCCAGTGGTGTCGCGACAGGCGTGAATGGAGGGACGAATGGAGACGTGTCGTCTTCAGCGATGAGAGTCGCTTCTGCCTTGGTGCCAATGATGGTCGTATGCGTGTTTGGCGCCGTGCAGGTGAGCGCCACAATCAGGACTGCATACGACCGAGGCACACAGGGCCAACACCCGGCATCATGGTGTGGGGAGCGATCTCCTACACTGGCCGTACACCACTGGTGATCGTCGAGGGGACACTGAATAGTGCACGGTACATCCAAACCGTCATCGAACCCATCGTTCTACCATTCCTAGACCGGCAAGGGAACTTGCTGTTCCAACAGGACAATGCACGTCCGCATGTGTCCCGTGCCACCCAACGTGCTCTAGAAGGTGTAAGTCAACTACCCTGGCCAGCAAGATCTCCGGATCTGTCCCCCATTGAGCATGTTTGGGACTGGATGAAGCGTCGTCTCACGCGGTCTGCACGTCCAGCACGAACGCTGGTCCAACTGAGGCGCCAGGTGGAAATGGCATGGCAAGCCGTTCCACAGGACTACATCCAGCATCTCTACGATCGTCTCCATGGGAGAATAGCAGCCTGCATTGCTGCGAAAGGTGGATATACACTGTACTAGTGCCGACATTGTGCATGCTCTGTTGCCTGTGTCTATGTGCCTGTGGTTCTGTCAGTGTGATCATGTGATGTATCTGACCCCAGGAATGTGTCAATAAAGTTTCCCCTTCCTGGGACAATGAATTCACGGTGTTCTTATTTCAATTTCCAGGAGTGTATTTGACATCACGTATGTCCCATGTGGCTCACACACTTCCCATTCCGGTATCCATAGACCGCCGCATGCTAGCTGCTTTGGGTTCGTACATTTGTCACGGCTTCGAGACTGCGCTATTGCCAACGTCCTTTATGTCCACCCAAGCGATCTATGGTTTATGTCAGCAGACCAGGACACTGAATTTGGCTGATGGAAAGAAACCCCACGTCGACTGCACTGGCGTCTGGCGAACCGTATGCACTCCTTATCTTGCCATTGGCGTTCAGTGTGCACGCTACCTTACGGTCAATGGGAAGCAAGTATGCTGGTCACCCTTTCATGGGGTTCACATTGGTGATACCCCAGTTTGTGCCGCCTGCAAGGTTCTGGACACGGGTGAGCATCGCTTAGTGCGCTGATCGGCAATCGGTGTCTGGTTCTTGGTCCGTCAGATGCTGCCATTTGCTCCTCTTCAGATACGTAACCCCTTCCCCTCTTCCCGACTAGTGATACTTCCCGAAAACGAACACAAACTCCGTGAGGTGGAATTGTGGATCCACAGATCAATTCTTGTTTGCTAACGGCGAGAAGAATGTCCTTGAATTTTTATACATACATAATGAACAACATTGTGCATGAAACGCTGTGCTAAACCCGCAGGACAGGACAGGTAGTTTAAATTGTGCAAAGGGGCCAAAATGAGCGGCTGCCAGTTACACTCGAACACATATGACTTTATCTATTTGACCAAACATTACAGTACAGCTCCTTGAACTTAGTTATTGGCTGAATACGCTACACTATCTTATGCCTCAAGGGCACAACCACTTTAATTAAAAAAAACTGCTAAAACCCATTAACTCAAAATTCAGACGCCAAAAAGAATATTTAGAAGGCAGAAGGCCTCACGTTGAGTTCTATAATTTGGCTGAAGGCCCAAAAATCCAACACTTGAAAAGCAACAACCTTAATTTAAAGACTGCTGAAGGTCAATGATTTAAGACTCAAGGTAAAATTAAATTAAAAAAAAACTCAATTCAGAAGGCCTTATCTTCAATTAGGCTGAAGGGCCAAAACAGTCTGATGCTCGAAAGACAAATATCCTTAATTTAAAAAAAACGGCTGAAAGCCCCATGACTTAAAACTCAAGGTAAAATAAATTTAAACAACAAAGACTTATCTTAAATTAGACTGAAGGGCCCAAACAATCTAACACTTGACAAGCAAGGAACTTTAATTTCAAAACGGCTGAAGGCCCATGACTTAATACACAAAAAACAATTCAACTTTAATTCAAAACCATCGGCTATGAGCCATACTAATACACACAACAGCCGGCCGGTGTGGCTGTGCGGTTCTAGGCGCTTCAGTCTGGCACCGAGTGACCGCTACGGTCGCAGGTTCGAATCCTGCCTCGGGCATGGATGTGTGTGTTGTCCTTAGGTTAGTTAGGTTTAAGTAGTTCTAAGTTCTAGGGGACTGATGACCACAGATGTTTAGTCCCATAGTGCTCAGAGCCATTTTTTGAACACACAACAAAGAATAAGAAAAGATAGTGCAGCTAACGACGCTCAGGAGTTTCGCGGGTCGGCCAGCACTTGAAATACTAACGTTCACTTAGGTGAGACAGGCAGTCGGCCCAACGATCCTCAATCCGACGGCATCCCAACCGACAGACCATCAACAGATCAATGCTAAAGGTGATTTCCGCTCCACACTTGCACCAAGGTTCCGCTCCGCACTTGCACCAAAATTTCAACGATACTGACAGCAGAGAGTGTGGAGCCAAACAAGAACTAACTCAGAGGCATTGTGCAGGCAACACTTAAATAAACTTGTCAGTGAAAACCACATAAACTAAACACAGCCCCACGAACATCTGCACGATACCTAGACGATGGTCACGGCAGTGACTGTGCAATAACGACGACGAACCACGAGTCGGCGCACACAGCCAACCCATAAGCAATCGCCGGGCAGATACACGTCGTCCAAGAAGACGACCGACCGACGGTCAACCAAAGTCTTCCCCACACAAAACATGTGTGCCGGCAATAGTCGGGCAAGTGATGGCTATCCGCATTTTCCTGACGCTGCATGCCACTCTACGTCACGACTGCGCCAACCGACCAACTGTTACACATCAGCATGGAAACAGCATTAAAATAACTGGGCAGTCGACATTACAAGCTGCATACAATATTACAAACACTTGGACGTAGAACGCCACCAATGTTAACCCTCTAACGGTAAGGTGAAGTTTCCTGACATAAACGGTAAGGTGGGGTTGGATCAGACCCCACCCTCCAAATATCGATTTTTCGGGGTAAAATAAAAAATGAATAATGGGAAAAAGTTTTATTATAAATTAAAACCATATTATATTTGTTATAACAAGTTTTTTAATTTTTATAGTCAATAAGTAAGAATATAAAGTGCTTTGGAAAAAAATAGGAACTTGATTACAAAAAATACCTTAATAGAATTGTTCTCTATAAAATTATTGAAAAGATGGTAAAAATCAATAGATTCAGTCATCAACTAGGAACTTGAGTGCTTTAGAATTTCTAAAGATAGGAACTAAATGAGAAACATCTCTTACTACTTGTAGAAAATAATTATAGTGTCAGCATTTTCGAAATATGAAGTTCTCAATAATAAATGTCTTTGTTCACATAATGTAATAGGTGGTTTCTGAACAGTTTTCTGCATCGATATTGTCGCCATCCTCTGACTCAGCCTCCTGTCGGGGAAACTCGTTGTATATCTCCTCAGGAGTTCTAAGGAGTTGATGCGCCATTTTAGTAAGATACTAGAAGAGAAAACAAAACTTAGATGTAATATAAACATCAATATGGGGTTGAATCCTCCCCACAAAAGAAATTAATAAGTGTGACGTAAACAGTAAGGTGGGGTCGGATCCAACCCGAGCGCGGGTAATGTAGGTTTCGGATAGAGAGGGTAGCTGCAGGTCACTCACCAGACTGACGTGGCCTCCTCGGCGTTCTCGGGACGACTGGCTGTTCGGGTACCTGGAACCACAGCGCTCTCAGAAAAGGGAGTGGAGAGTTATAAACAGAACAGACTCGCTGGGGTCAGATCCAACCCCAACCTTACCGTTAGAGGGTTAAAAGCAGTGACTATGCAGTGACGAGGACGAACGACGAGTTGAGACACACTTCGTCAACCCATAATCGATCGGCGAGCAATCACGTCCTCCGGTAACACGACCAACCGACGATCAACCAAGATTGAAACCATGTGTGCCGGCAGCGGTCGGTCGAGTCATGGCTATCCGAACCTCACTATCACGCCAACTCCTGCCGCGTCTCAACTGTCCGACTGCCAGGTCCGAACTCCACAACTGGTGCGTTGCGACTCACTGCCAAATACGAACTCCCCTTCCAACACACGACAAGCGGGAAGTAATAGCAGTCCAGCAAAGATAATACGGTGGGGCATATATCGATATGCGCTGCTGCTGCCGCTCAGGGGAAGGCAAGGCAGCAACTCAGTAACACCAGTAATTGAATTAACAAAACGAGGTGGCAGTACAGTAAAAACAGAATGTAAAAAGAGAGAGATAGCCCGAACACGAGCCACACACGGCTCAGTGCAGTTATCCGCAGTCCGAAAATGTTTCCCTAATTTCTTTTGGAAATGGAAAATAAATAAAATCTTTGAGGATCGCCGATGACATTGTAATTCTGTCAGGGACAGCAAAGGACTTGGAAGAGCAGCTGAACGGAATGGACAGTGTCTTGAAAGGAGGATATAAGATGAACATCAACAACAGCAAAACAAGGATAGTGGAATGTAGTCGAATTAAGTCGGGTGATGCTGAGGGAATTAGATTAGGAAATGAGACACTTAAAGTAGTAAAGGAGTTTTGCTGTTTGGGGAGAAAAATAACTGATGATGGTCGAAGTAGAGAGGATATAAAATGTAGAATGGCAATGGCCAGGAAAGCGTTTCTGAAGAAGAAAAATTTGTTAACATTGAGTATAGATTTAAATGTCAGGAAGTCGTTTCTGAAAGTATTTGTATGGAGTGTAGCCATGTATGGAAGTGAAACGTGGACGATAAATAGTTTAGACAAGAAGAGAATAGAAGCTTTCGAAATGTGGTGCTACAGAAGAATGCTGAAGATTAGATGGGTAGATCACGTAACTAATGAGGAGGCATTGAATAGAATTGGGTAGAAGAGGAGCTTGAGGCACAATTTGACTAGAAGAAGGGATCGGTTGGTAGGACATGTTCTGAGGCATCAAAGGATCACAAATTTAGCATTGGAGGGCAGCGTGGAGGGTAAAAATCGTAGAGGGAGACCAAGAGATGGATACACTAAGCAGATTCAGAAGGATGTAGGCTGCTGTAGGTACTGGGAGATGAAGAAGCTTGCACAGGATAGAGTAGCATGGAGAGCTGCATCAAACCAGTCTCAGGACTGAGGACCACAACAACAACAACAATTTCTTTTGTAGTGTTTTTAATACCCTATCCTGGAGACGAGATGTTACTGACTATTATTAGAACCGACTATTCTCTGGTCATTGTGTAAGTAGGCTGTTTAGGTTTTTTTATTGGTAACGCCACCTCTGTATGAAAATCACTGGCTGTGCTGTGTGCAGTCTGTGGCTGCTTTGCATTGTTGTAATACTCGCCATTGTAGTGTTAGGCAGCTGGCTGTGAACAGCGCGTAGCGTTGCGCAGTTGGAGGTGAGCCGCCAGCAGTGGTGGATGTGGAGAGAGAGATGGCGGAGTTTTGAAATTTGTCATGAACTGCTATATATATATATATATATATATATATATATATATATATATATATATATATATATATATATATATATATATATATGATGATATCAAGGTAAATACATTGTTTGTTCTCTATTAATATCTTTCATTTGCTAACTATCCCTATCAGTAGTTAGTGCCTTCCATAGTTTGAATCTTTTATTTAGCTGGCAGTAGTGACGCTAGCTGTATTGCAGTAGTGGGAGTAACCAAGATTTTTGTGAGGTAAGTGATTTGTGAAAAGTACAGGTTAATGTTAGTCAGGGCCATTCTCTTGTAGAGATTATTGAAAGTCAGAGTGCGTTGCGCTAAAAATATTGTGTGTCAGGTTAAGCACAATAGTGTACTATTATTGAAAGGGGACGTTTCATATGTCGATCCTTAGCCTAGGATACCTCACTGGAATCTTCTGATTGTTTTTTCTTGTAGTTTGTGTAATTAGTGTAGCTTTTGTTTATTGCTAGCGCGTAATTGTAGAGAGAATCTCCTTTGTAGTTGTAGTTTTTCATTGTTGTACAGTAAAACAGTTGTGGCATGTATGTAGATTTGCAGCAAGTATTTCGCAGCTGCGCTTGCAATTAACTAGATATTATTTTCAGTGTTATGTTAATGTGTTCTCTTATTTTTGCTCTTCAAATTGTGTTTTTCTGTGTTGTCGTGTGAAATACTGTGACAATAATGGCGTGTGAAAAACGTAACACTAGGCTCCAAAGCAAACTGAGAAATAATAGTGACGACGAGTGTAGCTTGCCAGCACCACTGTGTAATGAATTAACAGACGTTCAAAGTAGTAATTTGGTAACTGTGCATAGGGAAATGGAGCGGGCTGCAAACAATGGCGTAGGCAGTGAAACAATTAGTGAGCAGGGAAGCATTATCGATCGATCGGTCGGCAATAGCTCTGCTCAGGAATCCGAAATGACACGACACGATCTCACAAATACTGTAGATTCAGGTTTTGGATCCTCACCGTTTTCTCAAATAAGTCAAGACACATTTTCTGCTTGTCAAAATGTGAATGTTTCCGGTGCAAATTCACTGCCGAAAAGCACTGAGGAACATGTTCCAGACACCAGTGCATTGTTATTACAATTAATACAACAAATGGGACAAACACAACAAAAGCTTCAAAAGTTAGACACAATGGAACAATACCAGAGACAAACACAGCAACAGTTAGACACAATGGAACAAAATCTTCAAAAGTTAGACACAGTGGAACAAAACCAGAGACAAACACAGCAACAGTTAGACGCAATGGAACAAAATCTTCAAAAGTTAGACTCATTGGAGCAAACTCTTGAACAAACACGTGAGAATTTAACTACTGAGTTACATCACATTGAATCGAAATGTCAAAAAGTCTGTAATGACGTAAAAACACAAATTTGTGAGCATTTCCAACCTATTTTTTCGCGTCATGAAAATGCACTACAGAATCACGAAGCAGCCATAAAAGAACTGCAAACTACTGTTCATGAAAATCATGAGACCTTGCAAGCTAAATTTGACTCAGTTGCATCTACCGATTTGGTTACGCAACTTGCAAAAACTCAGGAAAACTTGAAGGACACAGTAGATTCGATTTCAACACAAATGGACACTCTGAAACTTGGTTCAGAAAAACACACTGAGGAAATGTGTTCACTATCGGAGAAAGTAGCCGAACTTTCGGATCAGGTCACTAACTTATCTACAAAGGTAGATGATGATCTGAATGACACAAGACCTGTAGCCTTCACTGACACAGAAGAGTATGAACAAATTAGAAAATTCAAACAAAATCAAAATCAAATCAATACACTGTACAAAAGAGAAATCCGGGAAGTACAAGATCAGTTGACGCAGGTAATACAAGAATTACATATTTCAGAGGACACTCGCGCTCCAGTACAGGAAGAGGGACATAGAAATACGGAACAGCCACAAAATAATAACACAGCGCTTTTCGGAAATTATGAAAGAAACTGGCAAGGTGCACCGAATTTTGAAGTGGAACCGCCGAAACGACGTAACAATGACCGATATGCGACTCGCCGACATGATGACTTTGACTATAAGCTGTTCATTACTACACGTAAATTCAAAACATTTAAGAATTCTGCCAACGACATTCATCCACAAGCGTGGCTTCATCAATTCTCTCATTGTTTTCCTCCCAACTGGTCATTAGAGCACAGATTAGAATTTATGTGTGGCTATTTAGAGAATGAACCAGCTGTAAGAATGCGATCGGTCATTCATGATTGCCACAGTGAAGGAGAATTTTACCATGCCTTCCTCTCAGCGTATTGGTCTCAAGCTACACAAGACCGAGTAAAACATAGCATCATAATGATGAAACGTTTTGAACAATCAGAATTTTCCAGTCTTGTCAAATATTTTGAAGACATGTTGCATAAGAATCAATATCTTTCAAACCCATGCAGCCCTTCAGAACTCATCCGCATTTGCTTAATGAAATTGCCTGAACATTTAAGAAATATTATTTTAGCAGGACGTTGCAAAGACGACATTGAAGCTTTTCAGGGACTCTTACAAGAATTAGAAATTGACACAGACAGTCGCGGGATGCGAAAACAGGAACACAACAATTACAGGTCACATCCGTCGCAATTCCGCGATGACAGAAATAATAACTGGACACGACGAGGCTATTCTCACAACGTAAATCGTGACCAAAACAGACACCACCCGTATGACAACCACTGGCAGAGTAATAGTTACAGAGAAAGATCGCGCTTCCGTAATTATGAATATGACACAGATAACCGTAGAAACAGACAATATGGAAACCAAAACAATTATTATCAAGGGAGTCAAAATAACTTCAGACGCAACAGTTCAGCGCGCAGTTACGATTCCGGGAGAAATTCTCCACCATATGACCGACAAACAAGAAACTATGTAAACTACCACCAAAACGACAGACCTGAATTCCATCAGAACTGGCGAGCTTCAAACAGGGCAGGGCCTTCTCCTAATCCCAATAACGACGCGCGCCAACAAAGGAACAGACAATGACTCGCACCGCAGGTAGCCGCGTGCGCCCGCTGGCTCTGAGAAAAATAACATAAGACGCTAGCCTTGAGAATAATTTTAGCATTCTTTACCGACGTATACCGCATGATAATTACGTTCAAGTTGAAACTCTGAGTACTGTGAAGAGTAAAGGTTTACACCACACTTCACATGAAAAACCGTTTATAGAAAGATAATCTGCTTTTTAACTTTGTCTTTGCCATATAACTTTTCACTTTACATTGCTAGTAAGCTTTGTCAGACTTAGAATCTGTTAACATACAACAATGTTTGAAGTTAAATATCCAATCAAGAACCAAGAGAACTTATTTAAACAGAAATTACGAATGCATTGTTATTGTGAACAGACGACACAGTGTTATTGTGTGTGTGGATTCTTGCTTGTTTGTTGCACGATGACGTAACGACTATAAGGCTCACATACTTAGAACATTTACCAGTACTGTTAATGAGATTTTAATGCAACATTTTGGTTTGTTTGAAAATACATTCTGAAATTAAAGTGCTTTCTGAGAGATACCAGATGACACAGAGGTTAGTTTATGTGACAGCTACACGACTATATCACGACGCTACTAATGTGTGACACAATTTACATTGTTGCTTTTGCGGTGTATCTGTTTTATATCTGCACAATTTTTCTGAATTCTTCTGGAAAGTAAAACATGTTTTAGTAGTAACTTTTGTGGTATAGCTACAATGAGACAGCCTTTTCCATAGCACAACAATACGTTACAGCACAGTACTTTCTTCATCACAACAATAAGTGTAATAACTAAGATATCTATACGCAAAGCATTTCACTTTTGTTTATCATGAGGTAAGTACATTGACTTCTGCTGAACTTAGCTTTCGGAGGACGATAACTACGAGACTTCCATAGAATTATCTTACAGCAAGACGCACATTTAGCGCTACAGGACACGCATTTCAGTGATTAATTTTGTACTTAAACCATTTATTTTTCAAGATTTTTGAAGTACAATGATACAAAGTTTTCCGTGATATATTTCATTCCATTGCTGTAATCTGTAACACCTGAGGGTATAATTACATTAATCCTCAGGGGGGTACACGCTTACTTTGTGTACCATGTGTGTGGCAACCACAAGGAGCCCTAGCTAATATGGTATTTGCTTATACAACTTTACACATCGGTACCATATTTCTCTAACACAAAATTACACAGCTATCTGATCATTTAACTGAGAGATAAACATTTGTTTTACTACATCAGTGACACATGTTTACGCAATTACACTGTTGGATAACTTCACACTTATGAAATTGTATTTTGTTTGTACTTTGTGAAATGCTCGTATTTTTCGGAACCATTGTGATACTATGAGAGCTTTGAATGATGGATTTGGTATGGGATCATGATTTTTAAAGTACGTTTGAGGTGGATGAAACTTTTGACATGAGCAGAGAATTTTTTTTAGGTTTTGAAATTATTGGAAGAAGCTACGACAATTTTGAGAATTGACTGAGATGTTATGATATTATTACGATGACGATGTGTACTATGCTGTTGAGATATGTTTATGATCAATAAGATGATGCTACCGTATATGAGGAATAAGAAGTATGTTGGAAACCAAGAATCGTACTTTAAGATTTATGAAATGTGTGTAAATGTGTGACTGTATCACAATGCTGATGAATATTTTTTTTGGACACTTATATTTATAGGATTTTGTTTCTACAGATTTGCAATGCTAATTCTTGACCTGTGAAATATTTTTATATGAGACTGCCACTGTAGCGGAAACTGCTGTCGTAAATATTTCCGTACGAAAGTTAAGTGACCGCCTGCACGTAATGCGTCACGGGCACCCAGCTGTGTCAGACGCCTGGAGAAAAAGCCATTATTGCGAGCCCTTTTCAGCGGCACAGGTAGAAAAAGAAAAAAAGGGGAGGCCATTATCCTTGCTATTGACGTTCCTTTGTAGAAAGCATCGCAAAAACGACACAGTCGAACTTGAAAACATATGATTATACTGTGGAGCTCTTAATTTATGATATTTACTAAAATGCCTAATGAAACAATGAGAAACATTTCACGGCTATTGTCGTGCTAGTTGAGAGAAATGCCATATGGCTTGCTTTATGTATTTATTAACTCATTTTGTTTAATATCTAGTTTCTAGCTGCACTGCAGCATTGGTTAAAATAAAATTTAATAGATGTACTAATATAAATATTTTATGCCTACAGATCCAGTAAATAATTTTATGATCTATTCAAAAAAACGAAGGAGCATAAAAAGATATTTCCCTTCACAGGAATTGCATATGGAATTTTCTTTTCAACTACTGGGTAATTTTTTGGTAGAATAACTTCTTGTGGTGCACCACTTTAATTACTTAGACATTAAGATTTGATTATACATTTCCCTTATCTGCATTGTTATCTTTAGTGTACTATTTTTTTTGCTTGAGCTATGTCATGTTTAGGTATTTCATTTTCTGCTGCTGTTTGCCAGGCATAGTGTTGTTGAATTTGAATTTGTGTTACTCTGCTAAGCCAGATTTATTTTTCTTGTTTGCTGCGCATTGCCTCATATTAGTTGTAATGTGAATTGCTTCGTAATTTAGATTTACTGTAGCTTGCTTTGCAAATTTCCATTTTTTTTTGTCATTGCTGTTTGTGTTAATTGTTTTGTGCTGCTGCATTGCCTCGTCCCTTAGTTTAATATCTGAGCTCAGTAGATTTAAGTTAGCTTAAGAGGGGGTAGACTATATAAGAACCTAACTATGGAGAATAGGGAAAGAATGCTTTGAAAGTTATATGAAAACGATTTGGGCCAAAATGAGTATTGTACAATGAGAAATAATTATTTTGAAAGAAATATGAATAGAATACAGGAAGGACTTTTTGGGAATAATGATGAATGAAGGGAGATCTCCAAGAAGTAAAGAAAGTTTTGTTTGCAAAATACTGCAGTAAAACAAACCCTGTCCTTTCCTTTTGTATTATTATGCTATGTGTTTGTGTACCCTTGGGTATTTGTTTTCTTCCTGTCTCTGTGTAGTTTAATAGAATTTTTTCTCTTCTAATACTAAGCTACATTCACTATGATGAGGAATACTGTTATCCTCAAATATAATTTGCATTAATAATATGTTATTTACTTTGTAAAGATGTTTAGACATTTATCTGTTCTGTTTTGTTGCTCATGTGTGAAGTTGATGTTTCAAAAGTTAATCTGAGCTTTTATGTATGTACTTATGTCATTATTTTTGTAACACTGATGTATATATTTTTATTCTTTTGTAAAGCCTGTACTACAAATGTTATCTGTATTGTTATGTTCTTTAATGAAGTATTTTGTACCTTTGTAATTGTAGTTCATCAAATTAAGTAACTTGTAAGTTACATTTTTCTGCACACGTTTCTGTTGGTCACAGTATATGGACGATATGTGAGAAGTAGGGACTGTTAGTGATTGCACGTGTGTTAATGATTCAGCAAGGGACTGGATAACAGCATTGCTGGTTCTAAGGACAATTCCAAAAATTTCGTGAGTGGACAAGTGGTGGTTTATGGACTTGCTATATTCTCCGCAAGACTCTTCGATGGTGATTGTGCACCTGCACAGTCGCAACAGATGGCTGCTGGGCGTCTCTACATGGACTACATTGGGGCTGCATCTTTGATGGCCCACCAGTACCATTATCTCTACAAGGACTACAGTGGGTCTACATCTTTGATGATCCATCAATACCATTATTTCTACAAGACTGCAGTGGGTCTGCACCTCTGGTGGCCCACCAATACCGTAATCTCTACCAGGACTGCAGTGGGTCTGCTTGTGATGACCTACCAAACGATATTCTTCAAAACTTCGACTGACTCCGCTGTGGGTTTGCTCTGTTGTGGCCCATGACCTGTCTGCATGTCAAGAGTCAACACTGTCTTTCCGTTGGAAGGAGAACACTACTTCTTCAAGACTGTAGGGAAATCCACTACTTCTGTGTACATTTCTTTTACTGCTCAGTCTTTGAGAAAAACACTGCAATTCAACGATCAGGACTGTCTTTATGGACTGCGATAAAATTTTTGCTTTTGACCAACATTGTATCAATAAGTGTGTGCATTTGATATCTTTGTTATTGTAATTATGAAAAATTTCTTCAAATCTGTATTGGCCACTGTCCAACACAATTTGTAAAATTTTTTGTGGGGAGCATGGGGGCTATGTAAGTAGGCTGTTTAGGTTTTTTTATTGGTAACGCCACCTCTGTATGAAAATCACTGGCTGTGCTGTGTGCAGTCTGTGGCTGCTTTGCATTGTTCTAATACTCGCCATTGTAGTGTTAGGCAGCTGGCTGTGAACAGCGCGTAGCGTTGCGCAGTTGGAGGTGAGCCGCCAGCAGTGGTGGATGTGGAGAGAGAGATGGCGGAGTTTTGAAATTTGTCATGAACTGCTATATATATTATTTAGCTGGCAGTAGTGACGCTAGCTGTATTGCAGTAGTGGGAGTAACCAAGATTTTTGTGAGGTAAGTGATTTGTGAAAAGTACAGGTTAATGTTAGTCAGGGCCATTCTCTTGCAGAGATTATTGAAAGTCAGAGTGCGTTGCGCTAAAAATATTGTGTGTCAGGTTAAGCACAATAGTGTACTATTATTGAAAGGGGACGTTTCATATGTCGATCCTTAGCCTAGGATACCTCACTGGAATCTTCTGATTGTTTTTTCTTGTAGTTTGTGTAATTAGTGTAGCTTTTGTTTATTGCTAGCGCGTAATTGTAGAGAGAATCTCCTTTGTAGTTGTAGTTTTTCATTGTTGTACAGTAAAACAGTTGTGGCATGTATGTAGATTTGCAGCAAGTATTTCGCAGCTGCGCTTGCAATTAACTAGATATTATTTTCAGTGTTATGTTAATGTGTTCTCTTATTTTTGCTCTTCAAATTGTGTTTTTCTGTGTTGTCGTGTGAAATACTGTGACAATAATGGCGTGTGAAAAACGTAACACTAGGCTCCAAAGCAAACTGAGAAATAATAGTGACGACGAGTGTAGCTTGCCAGCACCACTGTGTAATGAATTAACAGACGTTCAAAGTAGTAATTTGGTAACTGTGCATAGGGAAATGGAGCGGGCTGCAAACAATGGCGTAGGCAGTGAAACAATTAGTGAGCAGGGAAGCATTATCGATCGATCGGTCGGCAATAGCTCTGCTCAGGAATCCGAAATGACACGACACGATCTCACAAATACTGTAGATTCAGGTTTTGGATCCTCACCGTTTTCTCAAATAAGTCAAGACACATTTTCTGCTTGTCAAAATGTGAATGTTTCCGGTGCAAATTCACTGCCGAAAAGCACTGAGGAACATGTTCCAGACACCAGTGCATTGTTATTACAATTAATACAACAAATGGGACAAACACAACAAAAGCTTCAAAAGTTAGACACAATGGAACAATACCAGAGACAAACACAGCAACAGTTAGACACAATGGAACAAAATCTTCAAAAGTTAGACACAGTGGAACAAAACCAGAGACAAACGCAGCAACAGTTAGACGCAATGGAACAAAATCTTCAAAAGTTAGACTCATTGGAGCAAACTCTTGAACAAACACGTGAGAATTTAACTACTGAGTTACATCACTTGAATCGAAATGTCAAAAAGTCTGTAATGACGTAAAAACACAAATTTGTGAGCATTTCCAACCTATTTTTTCGCGTCATGAAAATGCACTACAGAATCACGAAGCAGCCATAAAAGAACTGCAAACTACTGTTCATGAAAATCATGAGACCTTGCAAGCTAAATTTGACTCAGTTGCATCTACCGATTTGGTTACGCAACTTGCAAAAACTCAGGAAAACTTGAAGGACACAGTAGATTCGATTTCAACACAAATGGACACTCTGAAACTTGGTTCAGAAAAACACACTGAGGAAATGTGTTCACTATCGGAGAAAGTAGCCGAACTTTCGGATCAGGTCACTAACTTATCTACAAAGGTAGATGATGATCTGAATGACACAAGACCTGTAGCCTTCACTGTCACAGAAGAGTATGAACAAATTAGAAAATTCAAACAAAATCAAAATCAAATCAATACACTGTACAAAAGAGAAATCCGGGAAGTACAAGATCAGTTGACGCAGGTAATACAAGAATTACATATTTCAGAGGACACTCGCGCTCCAGTACAGGAAGAGGGACATAGAAATACGGAACAGCCACAAAATAATAACACAGCGCATTTCGGAAATTATGAAAGAAATTGGCAAGGTGCACCGAATTTTGAAGTGGAACCGCCGAAACGACGTAACAATGACCGATATGCGACTCGCCGACATGATGACTTTGACTATAAGCTGTTCATTACTACACGTAAATTCAAAACATTTAAGAATTCTGCCAACGACATTCATCCACAAGCGTGGCTTAATCAATTCTCTCATTGTTTTCCTCCCAACTGGTCATTTGAGCACAGATTAGAATTTATGTGTGGCTATTTAGAGAATGAACCAGCTGTAAGAATGCGATCGGTCATTCACGATTGCCACAGTGAAGGAGAATTTTACCATGCCTTCCTCTCAGCGTATTGATCTCAAGCTACACAAGACCGAGTAAAACATAGCATCATAATGATGAAACGTTTTGAACAATCAGAATTTTCCAGTCTTGTCAAATATTTTGAAGACATGTTGCATAAGAATCAATATCTTTCAAACCCATGCAGCCCTTCAGAACTCATCCGCATTTGCTTAATGAAATTGCCTGAACATTTAAGAAATATTATTTTAGCAGGACGTTGCAAAGACGACATTGAAGCTTTTCAGGGACTCTTACAAGAATTAGAAATTGACACAGACAGTCGCGGGATGCGAAAACAGGAACACAACAATTACAGGTCACATCCGTCGCAATTCTGCGATGACAGAAATAATAACTGGACATGACGAGGCTATTCTCACAACGTAAATCGTGACCAAAACAGACACCACCCGTATGACAACCACTGGCAGAGTAATAGTTACAGAGAAAGATCGCGCTTCCGTAATTATGAATATGACACAGATAACCGTAGAAACAGACAATATGGAAACCAAAACAATTATTATCAAGGGAGTCAAAATAACTTCAGACGCAACAGTTCAGCGCGCAGTTACGATTCCGGGAGAAATTCTCCACCATATGACCGACAAACAAGAAACTATGTAAACTACCACCAAAACGACAGACCTGAATTCCATCAGAACTGGCGAGCTTCAAACAGGGCAGGGCCTTCTCCTAATCCCAATAACGACGCGCGCCAACAAAGGAACAGACAATGACTCGCACCGCAGGTAGCCGCGTGCGCCCGCTGGCTCTGAGAAAAATAACATAAGACGCTAGCCTTGAGAATAATTTTAGCATTCTTTACCGACGTATACCGCATGATAATTACGTTCAAGTTGAAACTCTGAGTACTGTGAAGAGTAAAGGTTTACACCACACTTCACATGAAAAACCGTTTATAGAAAGATAATCTGCTTTTTAACTTTGTCTTTGCCATATAACTTTTCACTTTACATTGCTAGTAAGCTTTGTCAGACTTAGAATCTGTTAACATACAACAATGTTTGAAGTTAAATATCCAATCAAGAACCAAGAGAACTTATTTAAACAGAAATTACGAATGCATTGTTATTGTGAACAGACGACACAGTGTTATTGTGTGTGTGGATTCTTGCTTGTTTGTTGCACGATTACGTAACGACTATAAGGCTCACATACTTAGAACATTTACCAGTACTGTTAATGAGATTTTAATGCAACATTTTGGTTTGTTTGAAAATACATTCTGAAATTAAAGTGCTTTCTGAGAGATACCAGGTGACACAGAGGTTTAGTTTATGTGACAGCTACACGACTATATCACGACGCTACTAATGTGTGACACAATTTACATTGTTGCTTTTGCGGTGTATCTGTTTTATATCTGCACAATTTTTCTGAATTCTTCTGGAAAGTAAAACATGTTTTAGTAGTAACTTTTGTGGTATAGCTACAATGAGACAGCCTTTTCCATAGCACAACAATACGTTACAGCACAGTACTTTCTTCATCACAACAATAAGCGTAATAACTAAGATATCTATACGCAAAGCATTTCACTTTTGTTTATCATGAGGTAAGTACATTGACTTCTGCTGAACTTAGCTTTCGGAGGACGATAACTACGAGACTTCCATAGAATTATCTTACAGCAAGACGCACATTTAGCGCTACAGGACACGCATTTGAGTGATTAATTTTGTACTTAAACCATTTATTTTTCAAGATTTTTGAAGTACAATGATACAAAGTTTTCCGTGATATATTTCATTCCATTGCTGTAATCTGTAACACCTGAGGGTATAATTACATTAATCCTCAGGGGGGTACACGCTTACTTTGTGTACCATGTGTGTGGCAACCACAAGGAGCCCTAGCTAATATGGTATTTGCTTATACAACTTTACACATCGGTACCATATTTCTCTAACACAAAATTACACAGTTATCTGATCATTTAACTGAGAGATAAACATTTGTTTTACTACATCAGTGACACATGTTTACGCAATTACACTGTTGGATAACTTCACACTTATGAAATTGTATTTTGTTTGTACTTTGTGAAATGCTCGTATTTTTCGGAACCATTGTGATACTATGAGAGCTTTGAATGATGGATTTGGTATGGGATCATGATTTTTAAAGTACGTTTGAGGTGGATGAAACTTTTGACATGAGCAGAGAATTTTTTTTAGGTTTTGAAATTATTGGAAGAAGCTACGACAATTTTGAGAATTGACTGAGATGTTATGATATTATTACGATGACGATGTGTACTATGCTGTTGAGATATGTTTATGATCAATAAGATGATGCTACCGTATATGAGGAATAAGAAGTATGTTGGAAACCAAGAATCGTACTTTAAGATTTATGAAATGTGTGTAAATGTGTGACTGTATCACAATGCTGATGAATATTTTTTTTGGACACTTATATTTATAGGATTTTGTTTCTACAGATTTGCAATGCTAATTCTTGACCTGTGAAATATTTTTATATGAGACTGCCACTGTAGCGGAAACTGCTGTCGTAAATATTTCCGTACGAAAGTTAAGTGACCGCCTGCACGTAATGCGTCACGGGCACCCAGCTGTGTCAGACGCCTGGAGAAAAAGCCATTATTGCGAGCCCTTTTCAGCGGCACAGGTAGAAAAAGAAAAAAAGGGGAGGCCATTATCCTTGCTATTGACGTTCCTTTGTAGAAAGCATCGCAAAAACGACACAGTCGAACTTGAAAACATATGATTATACTGTGGAGCTCTTAATTTATGATATTTACTAAAATGCCTAATGAAACAATGAGAAACATTTCACGGCTATTGTCGTGCTAGTTGAGAGAAATGCCATATGGCTTGCTTTATGTATTTATTAACTCATTTTGTTTAATATCTAGTTTCTTGCTGCACTGCAGCATTGGTTAAAATAAAATTTAATAGATGTACTAATATAAATATTTTATGCCTACAGATCCAGTAAATAATTTTATGATCTATTCAAAAAAACGAAGGAGCATAAAAAGATATTTCCTTTCACAGGAATTGCATACGGAATTTTCTTTTCAACTACTGGGTAATTTTTTGGTAGAATAACTTCTTGTGGTGCACCACTTTAATTACTTAGACATTAAGATTTGATTATACATTTCCCTTATCTGCATTGTTATCTTTAGTGTACTATTTTTTTTGCTTGAGCTATGTCATGTTTAGGTATTTCATTTTCTGCTGCTGTTTGCCAGGCATAGTGTTGTTGAATTTGAATTTGTGTTACTCTGCTAAGCCAGATTTATTTTTCTTGTTTGCTGCGCATTGCCTCATATTAGTTGTAATGTGAATTGCTTCGTAATTTAGATTTACTGTAGCTTGCTTTGCAAATTTCCATTTTTTTTGTCATTGCTGTTTGTGTTAATTGTTTTGCGCTGCTGCATTGCCTCGTCCCTTAGTTTAATATCTGAGCTCAGTAGATTTAAGTTAGCTTAAGAGGGGGTAGACTATATAAGAACCTAACTATGGAGAATAGGGAAAGAATGCTTTGAAAGTTATATGAAAACGATTTGGGCCAAAATGAGTATTGTACAATGAGAAACAATTATTTTGAAAGAAATATGAATAGAATACAGGAAGGACTTTTTGGGAATAATGATGAATGAAGGGAGATCTCCAAGAAGTAAAGAAAGTTTTGTTTGCAAAATACTGCAGTAAAACAAACCCTGTCCTTTCCTTTTGTATTATTATGCTATGTGTTTGTGTACCCTTGGGTATTTGTTTTCTTCCTGTCTCTGTGTAGTTTAATAGAATTTTTTCTCTTCTAATACTAAGCTACATTCACTATGATGAGGAATACTGTTATCCTCAAATATAATTTGCATTAATAATATGTTATTTACTTTGTAAAGATGTTTAGACATTTATCTGTTCTGTTTTGTTGCTCATGTGTGAAGTTGATGTTTCAAAAGTTATTCTGAGCTTTTATGTATGTACTTATGTCATAATTTTTGTAACACTGATGTATATATTTTTATTCTTTTGTAAAGCCTGTACTACAAATGTTATCTGTATTGTTATGTTCTTTAATGAAGTATTTTGTACCTTTGTAATTGTAGTTCATCAAATTAAGTAACTTGTAAGTTACATTTTTCTGCACACGTTTCTGTTGGTCACAGTATATGGACGATATGTGAGAAGTAGGGACTGTTAGTGATTGCACGTGTGTTAATGATTCAGCAAGGGACTGGATAACAGCATTGCTGGTTCTAAGGACAATTCCAAAAATTTCGTGAGTGGACAAGTGGTGGTTTATGGACTTGCTATATTCTCCGCAAGACTCTTCGATGGTGATTGTGCACCTGCACAGTCGCAACAGATGGCTGCTGGGCGTCTCTACATGGACTACATTGGGGCTGCAACTTTGATGGCCCACCAGTACCATTATCTCTACAAGGACTATAGTGGGTCTACATCTTTGATGATCCATCAATACCATTATTTCTACAAGACTGCAGTGGGTCTGCACCTCTGGTGGCCCACCAATACCGTAATCTCTACCAGGACTGCAGTGGGTCTGCTCTGTGATGACCTACCAAACGATATTCTTCAAAACTTCGACTGACTCCGCTGTGGGTTTGCTCTGTTGTGGCCCATGACCTGTCTGCATGTCAAGAGTCAACACTGTCTTTCCGTTGGAAGGACAACACTACTTCTTCAAGACTGTAGGGAAATCCACTACTTCTGTGTACATTTCTTTTACTGCTCAGTCTTTGAGGAAAACACTGCAATTCAACGATCAGGACTGTCTTTATGGACTGCGATAAAATTTTTGCTTTTGACCAACATTGTATCAATAAGTGTGTGCATTTGATATCTTTGTTATTGTAATTATGAAAAATTTCTTCAAATCTGTATTGGCCACTGTCCAACACAATTTGTAAAATTTTTTGTGGGGAGCATGGGGGCTATGTAAGTAGGCTGTTTAGGTTTTTTTATTGGTAACGCCACCTCTGTATGAAAATCACTGGCTGTGCTGTGTGCAGTCTGTGGCTGCTTTGCATTGTTGTAATACTCGCCATTGTAGTGTTAGGCAGCTGGCTGTGAACAGCGCGTAGCGTTGCGCAGTTGGAGGTGAGCCGCCAGCAGTGGTGGATGTGGGGAGAGAGATGGCGGAATTTTGAAATTTGTCATGAACTGCTCTATATATATGATGATATCAAGGTAAATACACTCCTGGAAATTGAAATAAGAACACCGTGAATTCATTGTCCCAGGAAGGGGAAACTTTATTGACACATTCCTGGGGTCAGATACATCACATGATCACACTGACAGAACCACAGGCACATAGACACAGGCAACAGAGCATGCACAATGTCGGCACTAGTACAGTGTATATCCACCTTTCGCAGCAATGCAGGCTGCTATTCTCCCATGGAGACGATCGTAGAGATGCTGGATGTAGTCCTGTGGAACCGCTTGCCATGCCATTTCCACCTGGCGCCTCAGTTGGACCAGCGTTCGTGCTGGACGTGCAGACCGCGTGAGACGACGCTTCATCCAGTCCCAAACATGCTCAATGGGGGACAGATCCGGAGATCTTGCTGGCCAGGGTAGTTGACTTACACCTTCTAGAGCACGTTGGGTGGCACGGGATACATGCGGACGTGCATTGTCCTGTTGGAACAGCACGTTCCCTTGTTGGTCTAGGAATGGTAGAACGATGGGTTCGATGACGGTTTGGATGTACCGTGCACTATTCAGTGTCCCCTCGACGATCACCAGTGGTGTACGGCCAGTGTAGGAGATCGCTCCCCACACCATGATGCCGGGTGTTGGCCCTGTGTGCCTCGGTCGTATGCAGTCCTGATTGTGGCGCTCACCTGCACGGCGCCAAACACGCATACGACCATCATTGGCACCAAGGCAGAAGCGACTCTCATCGCTGAAGACGACACGTCTCCATACGTCCCTCCATTCACGCCTGTCGCGACACCACTGGAGGCGGGCTGCACGATGTTGGGGCGTGAGCGGAAGACGGCCTAACGGTGTGCGGGACCGTAGCCCAGCTTCATGGAGACGGTTGCGAATGGTCCTCGCCGATACCCCAGGAGCAACAGTGTCCCTAATTTGCTGGGAAGTGGCGGTGCGGTCCCCTATGGCACTGCGTAGGATCCTACGGTCTTGGCGTGCATCCGTGCGTCGCTGCGGTCCGGTCCCAGGTCGACGGGCACGTGCACCTTCCGCCGACCACTGGCGACAACATCGATGTACTGTGGAGACCTCACGCCCCACGTGTTGAGCAATTCGGCGGTACGTCCACCCGGCCTCCCGCATGCCCACTATACGCCCTCGCTCAAAGTCCGTCAACTGCACATACGGTTCACGTCCACGCTGTCGCGGCATGCTACCAGTGTTAAAGACTGCGATGGAGCTCCGTATGCCACGGCAAACTGGTTGACACTGACGGCGGCGGTGCAAAAATGCTGCGCAGCTAGCGCCATTCGACGGCCAACACCGCGGTTCCTGGTGTGTCCGCTGTGCCGTGCGTGTGATCATTGCTTGTACAGCCCTCTCGCAGTGTCCGGAGCAAGTATGGTGGGTCTGACACACCGGTGTCAATGTGTTCTTTTTTCCATTTCCAGGAGTGTACATTGTTTGTTCTCTATTAATATCTTTCATTTGCTAACTATCCCTATCAGTAGTTAGTGCCTTCCATAGTTTGAATCTTTTATTTAGCTGGCAGTAGTGACGCCTTCTGTATTGCAGTAGTGGGAGTAACCAAGACTTTTGTGAGGTAAGTGATTTGTGAAAAGTACTGGTTAATGTTAGGGCCATTCTCTTGTAGAGATTATTGAAAGTCAGATTGCGTTGCGCTAAAAATATTGTGTGTCAGTAGTGTACTATTATTGAAAGGGGACGTTTCAATTGGACTGTTCTTCTACGAGAAAATACTCATCGATAGTACCACTGAGTGCGTGAATTGAGACTTCCTCCTCCTCTAAATGTCGGTTTCCTGTTACGCGTGGTGGTGTTAAGAAAATAAGAAAAGAGCCTTGTCTCATTGATACGCTTGGTACTTATACTACTCCACATTCTCTGCGCTTTTCTTGGTTCCTTGGTGGGAGGAGGGAGACGTGGGGAGAGAAAGGTACATGATGACCAGTCTCGGGTTGCGACCCCTGCCGACTTCAACGCGGCAGAATGCCATGCGAGGGGCCCGTGCTCGATTTCCGGCCGAATCAGAAATTTTCTCGCCCCCCCGGAGATTGGGTTTTGTGTTTTCTTCTTGTCCTCATCATCATTTCATTCTCATCACAGGCAAGTCGCCGAAGTGGCGTCAGCTAAAAAGACTTCGACCAGGCGCATGGTCTACCTGAACGGTGTGTGTGTGTGTGTGTGTGTGTGTGTGTGTGTGTGTGTGTGTGTGTGTGCGGGGTGGGGTGGGGGGGGGGTTGGAGTGGTCCCGGCCACACGCACATTTCTTTTTTACTAATTTCAGTAAGATATTTTGCAGTTTCTTGTTCGAAGTTTTGTTCTTCAAATGTTAAAATTATGCTGCTGCTTAGGAACAATGATTTATTAAATAGTGAAAATGATGAAATAATTTTTATCTTAGCTGGAGAACTATCGCAAATTTTGCATTGCAGTATTTTTAATGTAGGTTTTATAAGCCGATGTCCTTATTTACTAGACATATAGTACTTTTCTTTTCACCTTGTACCTTGTTCATCGTTATTGAAATTTTTATTTACGTAAACTACGAACAGAACAACATGATGATCAAATGGACAACAGGAAAATGTGCTTTATAATAGAGCCAATGTAGGAATTTACGATCGTCAATTTCGTAAACAGTGTTATTTGTGAGCCACTTATTCGTACAGCAAACTGCCGCTGGAGCGTGCTACCATCGCGTATAGCACGTTGTGGCCCACGTACGGCATGTTCCACTTGCATCGTTTCTGTGCGTTGAGTAGCACGTTGAACCCAGCACGCTCAACGTTGAGTTCGAAAGCACTGTCTGTGTGCCAACTGCTTAAGAGTGCGTCGGTTCTGGCTGCTACTGCCGGCTGCACTTTGTATGCTGGGTCCTGTTTCTCTCGGACAAAAAACTGCCACTCGTGTTTACTATATTTGAGACCGACTAACTAATACAACAATATCCAGCTTTGAGTCATATACGAAACGTACACTATTCAGGTATCGCATTACACAAAAGTGTCTTTCTCTCTATTATAAAATTTATTACAATTGGACTGTGAGGTGGCGGGTTTAATTATGATGATAGTTTATTTAGTACGCCGTCTTTGTCACGCGAGTCTGGCAACTAATTTTGTGGTTAGCCACAAAGCGAAGGAGAACATACTGAGCCGGCCGAAGTGGCCGCGCGGTTCTGGCGCTGCAGTCTGGAACCGCGAGACCGCTACGGTCGCAGGTTCGAATCCTGCCTCGGGCATGGATGTGTGTGATGTCCTTAGGTTAGTTAGGTTTAACTAGTTCTAAGTTCTAGGGGACTAATGACCTCAGCAGTTGAGTCCCATAGTGCTCAGAGCCATTTGAACCATTTTTTGAACATACTGACCTTAGTTTCCAGTCTGCACGGCCACAATCTGGTCCAGCCTACTGAAAGAAATGTTTCTATTCTCTTTCTGCTTAGAATGATCAAGACAATGATTTTAAATGAAAGTATAAAGTTATAGTTCATACATGTATTGAGTAAAGTCTCTCACGTACAACACCTCGAAATTTACGATGTGTAATTGACAGCAAATCTTTCTATCATAAATAGCACAACAAGCAGTTCACAGGCGACCTCTACAGTACCTTCCTACGAGATTATCTTTCGCCCTGGCTAATAATACTCAAATGAATGTCTGCAATAAATACTCGCCACGAAAGTGGAAATAATCGTCACCACTTGCCAAGCGGATTTGTAGTTATCACGGACGGCACACAAACAGTTACTTTAGCAAATTCTAAGCGATCCAGGACGGTGTACAGTCCTCGGGGTTCATTATCCGTTTTTACGGCAAATACGCGCTTTGTCACAGTCCGTCTGTGAGATCATCCAAGGCAGAGTGCGAGCCGACGTTTAATAGACTTGGGTCTTATAATGTCTGAGTGCGAAGTGAACCTTTCTACTGCCTCTCGGGCTGTATTTACATAGCGGCTGCAGCGGACGGCCGAGGGAACATCTATTGTCTACTGCCTTAACACACAGTAGCAGCCTCAGAACGACCGCTTTCTCTGACACATAATCTTTAATAACTTAATCATGAATTACTTCAGAATCTTCTTAATTTTTTATGTATTTCAGTATGTTGCTTGAAACCACAGAAAAAGTTTCAGCTCACGTGAATAATAACTTTGCCTTCTAGAATTTTTATAGTGGAACTAACGGTAGATCGTTACCCCTGAACCATACCTTTACTAGAACTTGTACTGGCTGTTATTAATACTAATTGCCTAAAATTTGGTATAGCTCTATTATTTGGTAATTTTTATCATCTGCTTTAACCAAAATTTTCTATCATTAAAATTACAGGTACTTAATCTACTACAACTGGGTATATTTTAGTTGCAAAATTGGTTTTCACATAATTACTCAAAAACTATAAGAGGTAGCTTAACGTGTTATCTTAGTTATGATTTTTAGGGTGAACTGAAGCATAAAATAAATTTTTACGTTTCAAAGTCCAGTTTTTAGCGGCTTCCGTTTCTCCTAAAAATGTAGATTCCGGTCGTAAATATCGTTCTTTAGCTTTGAAACTTACACCACTTATTTGTGAGCACCATAGCCACATTCTGACCAAATTCTGGCTTTGTAGCTATATTATTTAGCGCCACTTTTTTTTCTTAAAACTGCATTTTTACGGAAACTATCAAGTCTAGGTACACTAAGATTTGATATTTGAAACGTTATTACAATAAAATATGTTTTAACAAAGTGTTAAACGTAAATTTTGACTTTTAATTTTTATACTTAATTGTGGTGTAATACTCTATCGGTTCTCCTTTCTGTTCCAGTCTCGTATTGTTCGTGGAAAGAAAATTGTCGGTATGCCTCTGTGTGGGCTCTAATCTCTCTGATTTTATTATCCTCATGGTCCTTTCGCGAGGTATACGTAGGAGGGAGCAATTGTATATCGTCTCAGATGTAGCTATCAGGTGTCAGTCTGAGTCTGAAACGTATTAAATTATCACTTACAAATGCATACGCCTCTTGCACATCGAGATGAATTCTTTGGAGTTACATAAGTGAACGTTCAAGTGCTTGGGGAACGTTTAAAAGAATTTTAAACCCCTATCTTAACTGCTTTTGAATAATAAAAGTGTAAATTGTCATTGTGAAGCCAAGAACGTTACTTCTTCTATTGTTGGAAAGTGTCGCACGTCGTGCAATGTACGATACTTCCGTACGCTAACGGCCAGCGCCATGTGAATTGTATTTTCTTTGTAAAATGTGGAAATATTCACTACAAGGATCGAAGATATCCGGCTCGGTTTGCTCCGTCATGAACGCGCAAATAGTTCCGTCCGACTTTGTTCTCATAAACAGGAATATCATTTACTTAAACTAAACTATAGCAGTCTCACCAGATTAGCATTTTATTTCCGTATTCTTCATCCGAAGACGAGGTTAGCACGTCTCGTGATGACACGAAATCTTTCTAGAGATGAATTTAATAGCAGTCCAACGTCCTTTGTAGTCGTGAGTTCACAATAAGGTTTCTCATATTGAAAAGAGCGGAACAGCAGCAGTATCATAGACACCATAACCGCTCCCCGCGCTGTATGCTAAATCGGCTGATAAACATCTACTCTGATTAATGCCGAATAGGTACTTAATATAAAGAGACAATTATTGTTATCCTGTAATCACAACAGGGGGCCTTCAAGTTTGCAAACAAAGCACCTGTACTACAGTAAGTTTTAAAATTTGTGAGTTATTTCATTTTTCTTCCTATGTTCTTCAGTACTGGAGTAAATGTTAAGTAAACAATAAATTATGTCAACACATTTTATTATGAAGTTATCGGAGAATAAGTGTTATTTGACACAGATTTAGTCCGTAACATGACGGTCAGTACAAACATCCAGTCGTCTTCCGCTGTGTTCCACATCGACACAGGTACACTCGCCATGTCGAGCAAGTAATCGACTTTACGTTGTCTACTCATGTACAAATACGCTTTCACATGCACTTTTGACATCGCTATATATAGTCCCAGGTATAGCTATCAACATTAGTTCTATTCAAAAAAATCTTTAAGAATTTTTGCAAAAAAAGTTCGGAGACATTACTTTTCAGCAGCCAAGATGTTAAGCTGTCACTTTCCGACCGAATGGCCCTCATAACGCCCAACGGTACCGACCGACCGCCACGTCATCCTCAACCGATAGGCGTCAAAGGATGCGAACATGGAAGAGCATGTGGTCAGCATACCGCTCCCCTGGCTGTTGTCAGCTTTCGTGACCGGCGCCGCTATTTCTGCCAAGTAGCTCCTCAACTGGCATCACAAGTGTTATCAACAGAGCTCGGCGGACCCAGACTGTCACCCACCCAAGTCGATATTTAACTATTCCTTACAAAAGTGTACACCTCATACACATTAAGATCAATTACTCACAGTTGCATAATAAAGCATCCAAGTGCTTTGTGAATAGTTTAAAATTCTTGGAAACTATTTTGTTAATTGCTTTTGAGTAATCGAACTGTATTATCATGTTTCGTCTTTGATGTATTGGCCCAGACGTACACTAAAAATCACCCAATCCTCTGGGTCTTGCTAAAGTTTTCGGGAGGATTCTATTGGTTGTAAGGCGATCACTAAAAGTGGAAATCCCCTCCCGAATACTCCCGACTGGATCTCCTTCAGACCAGCTGCCAGATTGCCTGCTACTTAAATACAAGTTTAGCATTTGGATGTCGTGAACGCGTAAGCGCCTTTGTACTGTTTGAAATTATAAGCGCGCAGTGTCATTAGAGATGCTGTGTCGCCTGGAGGCTTGCTCGGACCATCTCCGCTTCACGAGATGGGCGGATGTTGATGCGCACTGATAGTCGTGAGATAAGGAGACACAGTAGTCGGTAGTGGTGCGTCATCAGTAGCAGTATGGTATAGACCGAGTGGTAGGGTTGCAGTTATATTCTCAGGAAATGGACCAAATTATTTGAGATGAGGAAAGAGACTCAAGCATTTTAAGAAGGATGTTTCATTCTGATTGTTTTCATGAATAATAGAAGGGGATATTATACAAGGCAATTAATTTTGTACTTCATTGTAGCAGTCTGTAGTTACGCTTTCTTGGTTCAGACATCCAGAGATTTGGGTGTAGGGAAAGATAAACAGCAATGCATAATTTTCAGTTTGGATTTGGGGATAGGAATAACTGTTGAATATTTAATGTCATTTTTACAAGTTGCATTTTTGAAAAGATTTCATTTTATGTTAAAGACTATTTACGTTTGTCCACACAATAACTGTAATTTTTTGTCTTTTAAAGTTTGTGAAGCAAAGAAAGAGATAATTTTTCAACACAGAACTTTTGTAATCAGAAAACTAATTACACCTGCTGTTATAATAAAGTATATAAATCCCGAGTCATTGTCCACATCCAAAGCCAATCCCAAAATATAAGCCCTCATTTCTACTTGTTCAGATTTGTTATGAACAAGTACGCTTTGCAATTTTTAAAAGAGAGCGCATTGCATCAGGCGCACTTCGGTAGTCAGTTGTAGCTCAGCAAATACGACGCACTTTAAAGGCAAGAGCAGGGTCACGGTGTTTCCATCGTGCAACAGTAAAGTAAAAATCAAATAATAAAAAACGAGGAACATCGTTTTTTTTACATGGCCAATTTATCAGTGTAAAAATTTGATTATTAACAGTGTTGAATACAGACAGTGTCCTCGCTTTTACGAATATTTAAACAGACCGGGAACCAGATAGGCACTTTCAGGTTTCTTTCCCGCAGTCAGATTTTGCAACACATTCTCGCAGTCGTTCAAAGGTCACGGATTCCTATGTTGAAAGTTTACGTAACTTTCAGATTGCTTAAACTGCCAGCAAGCTAAACTTTTAATGAGTAACAACAATCATATTAGTACAACAACTTTCACACGCAGATAATGAAAAGTATATTAAAAAATTGAAAAGGACAAACTGAGAAAAAGTAGCACTGCTACCAATGAATTCGCATCTGTTTTGTTTGTTTTGTTTGCATATTGGTACGTGAATGTTCGGTCAACTGAAAAATGCAAGTAATGTGTTTACGTAAGCGCTGTCCTATGGAAATAGTTGCCAAATCCGTCAGAAATTGTTTAACTCTATTCGAATTAATCTTTCTAAAAACAACTAGAAAATGTTAAACTGTATACTAAAGAAGCTATCCCGGAAATTCTGAATTGTACAGGGCAGTGAATAATGCTACAATCCGTGACGTCACAGTACATGTCTTACAGTTACAACACACAGAGCAAACATAGTAAAAATCCTGCCTTAAATTACTAACCGAACTTTCTGTTAAAATGCCCTGCAAATTTACATACTTAAACTAACAGAATGCTAAATTACTCAAACCCGAATATGTAACACTCCACTGTAGCAGTAAGAATGTCTGAGACAGGAAATGATACCTGAACTATAGTTGAACTGTCTCTGATGATAATTTTCAAATGCAATGCTTGATTGTAAATCATCTTATTGTGTCCTAATAGTGACATTAAACAGGCCCTTAACAAACTTTCGTAACGGCAACGGAAACTCGGTACCGCTTGAAAGTGGTGAATGTTAAAATGCAGCGCAGCGCAAACCACCAAAGTAAAACCTTGCACAGGTGCAGTGCAAGAAAAACATCTACAATAAGAATAAAATACAAAGGGAAAGTATTGCAATACGATGCAACAATAAGTTGCAAGGGGTTGATTGTTGCTGTGTCCTGAGAACACCTCATACTTGCATTGTAGCTGCTGTGCTAAGTCTGTGGGCGCAGTCGTTTACTAGCAAGATCAATCTGAAGTGCTTGCTATGGCATCGTGGTCACGAAATGAGATTAGTGCAATTCTGCGGTACAACTTCGCACAGGGTTCAAACATAGATCAGTGCTTTGAAGAACTGACTCTTGCACTCGGTGATGTGGGTCCAGATCGTGCAACTACATTCAAGTGGTACAGAGAATTCCAAAAAGGAAAATTCACCCTGGAGGACGCTGAGAGGGCGGGAAGACCACGATCATTAGTTACGGAGGACGACGTTGATGCTGTGAGGAAAATGCTATACGAAGACAAGCGAGTGGCCCATAAGTAGACAGAGGATACCTTAGGGCTAAATGCACCAGCAGGTCGTTCGATTCTGCGTGATCAAATGGCTCTGAGCACTATGGGACTTAACATCTGAGGTCATCAGTCCCCTAGAACTTAAAACTACTTAAACCTAACTAACCTAAGGACATCACACACATCCATGCCCGAGGCTGGATTCGAACCTGCGCCCGTAGCGGTCGCACGGTTCCAGACTGAAGCTCTGCGTGATCATTTGCATGTAAAGAAGCTGGGTGCTGCATAGACTGACGGAAGAGCAGATGACGCGATTTGTGACTTGGTGCCGAGAGATGTTAAAGAAGGTATCTGAGAGGTAATCTCAGTATGTGAATAGCATCGTGATAGGTGGCGAGATTCAGCTGTACTACTACGGCGTGCCGACTAATACTCAAAACAAAGTCTGCGACTTTGAAGACGACGACACACCCGTAGCTGTCAGAAAATCCCGATCAATAAAGAAGAAAATGACAGGTGCTTTATTCATCTAGAGTGGAATTGTGGAGCGTGTTGATTTGGACGCACAGAAGACAGTCACAGCTAAGTGGTACATAGATAAGTGCCTGGCAAAAGAAGAACCTGCGACCGAAGTCAAGAATGGACCCTTGGTTCCTCCGTCACGAGAGCGCTCCAGATCACCGCGCCAAAGCATGCACCGAATATTTGCGGGATACAGGACTGAAACTTCTTGAAGACCCTCTTTACCGTCCAGACCTACTTTCTTGTGACTTTTCACTATTCCCACTTGTGAAAACAAAGCTGAAAGGAGTGCAGTCTTCAAGTGATGAGAATCTCCTGAGGGTTTGGGGCAACGAGTGTGCCTTATTCCCTACAGAATTGGTTTAGTGATTGGTTTCGGAGGATTTAGAGGTGCGGCAATTACTCCGAAAAAATTAAATAAATGAAGCTGAGTGAAAAACTTTCCTAGTACCATTTGTACTTTAAGCTTCGAACAACGGTGTTTCGCTAAGTGCAATATGGTACCACGCAATTACAAAGAAAGTAAAAGGGTATTGTGGAAGAACCTGAACTAACTGAATGATATCGAAGAGACTAGCATATAAAAACTGTATTGTGAAACTCACTTTTACTAAATTACAAAAATCTTTATCAAATTCACTTCTCATGAAAAAAATACAACTCTGCCATGTAGTTCCTTAATGAAATGGAAAAGGACTGGTGACTATATAACTTTGAGTCCAAGCCATGTGGAAAAATAATTTTGTTTAATATCCTCTAGACAATCGAACTAACCGGCCCGAATCAATAAAGAAAAATAACACCGAAAATTTACCTTTCGGAAATTTATGATAAATTACGAGCAACATTACCTGAATATCTTTACATTTTAAAAAATAAGTCTTTACAGAACCATCTATCCAAAAATCAACGTCCTCTGCCTTTGCAGATTTTGTTTTCTGCTAGTTATTCCTAGACCGCTCAGCAGTGTGACCAACACCCGCCACCTCACTTTTTTATGTGTCATCAGTCTTCCGACTGGTTTGAAGCGGTCCGCCACTAATTCATCTCCTGTATCAACCTCTTCATCTCAGAGTAGCACTTGCAACCTACATCCTCAATTACTTGCTATCTTTCTCTACAGTTTTTGCCCTCTACAGCTCCCTGTAGTACCATGGAAGTCATTCCCTCATCTCTTAACAGATATCCTATCATCCTGTTGCTTCTGCTTGTCACTTTTCTTCCACATATTCCTCTCCGATTCTGCACAGAACCTCCTCATGGCCGGCCGCGGTGGTCGGGCGGTTCTAGGCGCTTCAGTCCGGAACCGCGTGATCCCTACGGCCGCAGGTTCGAATCCTGCCTCGGGCATGGATGTGTGTGATGTCCTTAGGTCAGTAAGGTTTAAGTAGTTCTAAGTTCTAGAGCCATTTGAACCTCCTCATTGCTTACATTATCAGTCCACCTAATTTTCAACATTCGTCTGTAGCACCACATCCCAAATGCTTCGATTCTCTTCTTTTCCGACACACAGGCACCATTCACTACCATACACTGATGAGATCCAAATGTACATTCTCAGAAATTTCTTCCTCAAATTTAGGCCTATGTTTGATACTAGCAGCCTTCTCTCGGTCAGGAATGCCCTTTTTTGCCAGTGCTAGACTGCTTTTGATGTCTTCCCTTCTCTGTCCGTCGTTGGTTATTTTGCTGCCTGCGTATTAGAATTCCGTAACTTCATCTACTTGCCGTTAAGTTTCTTGCTGTTCTCATTTCTACTACATCTCATTACTTTACTCACTTCATACTCTATAATGCTACTCAGGCAACAACAATACTTCTGACAACGGAGGATGACATTGATTGTACACAGAACATCTGTGGCCTAACATACCAGCTATTAAAGACTTCTGTCTGAAATAATATCCCACAAACCGTACAATTGCAGTGGTGTTGTGTTTATAAACATTTGTCCATGTGTAAAAGTCAATAAATGCGTTAAGCGAATGATTATTAATTGCGAGTAACCGACGGTGGCCCTACCGTACAGGCATACATAATTGCGTGTATTTCAGTTTTATTATGTACTTTCTAATAGTGCCGTTATTTGTGAATCTTACAGGTTTTGGCGGCGCAAAGACTGTTCCATTAAGTTCCGGGTGTGCAGCCGCAGGAATTCTCCTTCTTCTTGTAATACTTCCGCCGTATAACGTTCAGACATCTTCAGAGTGAGCCGCAAGACAGTCTTGCGGATCACTCTGAAAATGGCTGAACGTTATACGGAAGAAATATTAAAAGAAAAAGGAGAATTCTTGCGGCTGCACACCCGAAACTTAATGTAACTGCCGTTATTTGTTCAAATGTTATGATGTTTCTCACAGCTTTGTATTAGCACAGACTGTTTGGAAGATGAGAATTGCTGATCTACATTAATCAGATGAAGTATGCGATCAAAGACTGTTAGAATTACTACAACTCCACAGAAATTCTAAATGTTGATAGTCATACGTCGATCTGATCAGCCGTTTGCTAATCACAATGACTCGCTCCTCCTTAAAAGGGAAATACCATTTCCAACGTCAGCAGTCAGATCCTAAAAGTTTCCTCTACGCGCTCAAAAAATAATGATATTGTCATAGCGATGATAGAATTTTCTGCTGCCAGATAATTTCTCGTCGTCTTTTCACGAGTCTGTCATGGATCAGATATTTATTAACCAAAAATTTATTAAACGTGTTCGACGAAAGGCGATACTCTAATGTTATCAAGCTACTCTTTGTACGATTACTGTTATTAATAACCGCCGGGACGTGCCGACAAAAGCGCGTATCGGTTTTTAGCGAGACATCACACGGCCTGACGTGACCAAAACAACGAACAAGCTGTACAAGCGTCCCTCTGCTGTCGCTATGCTGTTCACCTGACAATCACCGCCTGTTGCTTTTCGAGACATGTGTCACTTGCTTGTTTGCGCGTGACACACCAGTTCCACAGCGTCAACGTGCATCCTGTCAATAAGCAATGAGCGGAAAAATGTTAATTTACCACAGCTTTATGGAAGGTGTAGACATTTTGAATGTCTGTATCAGTACTGAAGTAGGGCGTAACTACAAGATGTGTCATAAATATTCACCCGGTTTCAGGAGACTATACCGTATATTCTACATGACAGAAGAGAGAAAGCCGGCCGGGGTGGCGGAGCAGTTCTAGGCGCTACAGTCTGGAACCGCGCGACTGCTACAGTCACAGGTTCGAATCCTGCCTCGGGCATGGATGTCTGTGATGTCCTTAGGTTAGTTAGGTTTAAATAGTTCTAAGTTCAAGGGGACTGATGACATCAGAAGTTAAGTCCCATATTCACGCGGTTTCAGGAGACTATACCGTATATTCTACATGACAGAGAAAGCCGGCCGGGGTGGCGGAGCAGTTCTAGGCGCTACAGTCTGGAACCGCGCGACTGCTACGGTCGCAGGTTCGAATCCTGCCTCGGGCATGGATGTCTGTGATGTCCTTAGGTTAGTTAGGTTTAAATAGTTCTAAGTTCAAGGGACTGATGACATCAGAAGTTAAGTCCCATATTCACCCGGTTTCAGGAGACTATACCGTATATTCTACATGACAGAAGAGAGAAAGCCGGCCGGGGTGGCGGAGCAGTTCTAGGCGCTACAGTCTGGAACCGCGCGACTGCTACGGTCGCAGGTTCGAATCCTGCCTCGGGCATGGATGTCTGTGATGTCCTTAGGTTAGTTAGGTTTAAATAGTTCTAAGTTCAAGGGACTGATGACATCAGAAGTTATGTCCCATATTGCTCAGACCCATTTTTTTGAAGAGAGAAATTTGTGGTATATTTTAGCTTATTCACATGACTACGCCATTTTTTTATTTTTTTTTTTTTATTTTAAAAGGAACCATCCGACTTTACAGGGGAATATCTTTTACGTGAGTACACCCACAACGATAGCGTACTTTTTAGGATCAGTGATTTCATTAGCCTGACACAAATGTTTAATGTACAATCCATCTGACGTGTTACGAATATCCAGACGTTAATCAAATTCGTCCCGCACTTTTCTTGGCGTGCCTGGAGTTGCTGCTGTTGTTATGCGGCACCTAAGTTCACCCGAGTTATCGGAAGAGTAGCAAAAGAAAAGGAATCTTTCACAAACGCATAAAAAAACAAAAAAAAAAAGAAATGTACTGTGAGATAAAGCGGCCAAGGAGGCTCCTTACGACCGATCAGCCGATCCGCCATTGCAGTGTCCTACAGTCGGCGAAAATCGCGACGCGCAGCAATTGTAACTGAAGTGCATCTGTTGAAACGGAGACCACTACACAGTTACTGTGTCACCGTCACCTCAACTCACGTCCGCCACTGGTAGCTCAGTGGTTAGCACGACGGAATGTCATACCTAACGGCGCGGGTTCGATTCCCGGCTGGCTCAGAGATTTTCTCCGCTGAGGGACTGTGTTCTCATTATCATCATCATTTCATCCCTATCGACCCGCAATTCGCCGAAGTGGTGTCAACTCGAGAGACTTGCACTTGGCGAACGGTCTACCCGACAGGAGGCCCTAGTCACACAGCACTTCCATTTTACCTCAACTCACCACACGCTGGGTACAGAATGAGCGAGACAAGGAGCCAGTGACTTACATACTGGCATACACACCATCCAATAATTTAACACCTGGACCCAGGGAAAACTGTTAGTTTCGATTAGTAAAATAAATTTCACGCTAAATTTATATCTTCATTCACATAGAGGATATACTCGTGCGAAATCGGATGACTTTGTTGTTGCAACCGTAGCGCATTTCTCCCAATGACATTCCAATACTTCATTTTTTTAAGAACGCAGAATGCAATTTCTCGCCAACTCTACGTTAAATACACTACTGGCCATTAAAATTGCTACACCACGAAGATAACATGCTACAGACGCGAACTTTAACCGACAGGAAGAAGATGCTGTGATACGCAAATGATTAGCTTTTCAGAGCATTCACACAAGGTTGGCGCCGGTGGCGACACCTACAACGTGCTGTCATGAGGAAAGTTTCCAACCGATTTATCATACACAAACAGCAGTTGACCGGCGTTGCCTGGGGAAACATTGTTCTGATGTCTCGTGTAAGGAGGAGAAATGCGTACCATCACGTTTCCGACTTTGATAATGGTCGGATTGTAGCCTATCGCGATTGCGGTTTATCGTATCGCGACATTGCTGCTCGCGTTGGTCGAGATCCAATGACTGTTAGCAGACTATGGAATCGGTGGGTTCAGGAGGGTAATACGGAACGCCGTGCTGGATCACAACGGCCCCGTATCACTAGCAGTCGAGATGACAGGCATCTTATCCGCATGGCTGTAACGGATCGTGCAGCCACGTCTCGATATCTTAGTCAACAGATGGGGACGTTTGCAAGACAACAACCATCTGCACGAACAGCTCGACGACGTTTGCAGCAGCATGGACTATCAGCTCGGAGACCATGGCTGCGGTTACCCTTGACGCTGCATCACAGACAGGAGCGCCTGCGAGGGTGTACCCAATGACGAACATGGGTGCACGAATGGCAAAACGTCATTTTTTCTGATGAATCCAGGTTCTCTTTACAGCATTATGACGGTCGCATCCGTGTTTGCGACATCGTGGTGAACGCACATTGGAAGCGTATATTCAAATGGCTCTGAGCACTATGGGACTCAACTGCTGTGGTCATCAGTCCCCTGGAACTTAGAACTACTTAAACCTAACTAACCTAATGACATCACACACACCCATGCCCGAGGCAGGATTCGAACCTGCGACCGTAGCAGCAGCGCGGTTCCGGACTGGAGCGCCTAGAACCGCACGGCCACCGCAACCGGCTGAAGCGTGTATTCGTCATCGCCATACTGGCGTATCATCCGGCGTGATGCTTTGGGGTGCCATTGATTACACGTCTCAGTTACCTCTTGTTCGCATTGACGGCACTTTGAACAGGGACGTTACATTTCAGATGTGTTACGACCAGTGGCTCTACCCTTCATTGGATCCCTGCGAAACCCTACATTTCAGCAGGATAATGAGCGACCGCATGTTGCAGGTTCTGTAAGGGCCTTTCTGGATACAGAAAATGTTCGACAGCTTCCCTGGCCAGCGCATTCTCCAGATCTCTCACCATTTGAAAACGTCTGGTCAATGGTGGCCGAGCAACTGGCTCGTCACAATACGCCATTCACTACTCTTGATGAACTGTGGTATCGTGTTGAAGCTGCATGGTCAGCTGTACCTGTACACGCCATCCACGCTCTGTTTGACTCAATGCCCAGGCGTATCACGGCCGTTATTACGGCCAGAGGTGGTTATTCTGGGTATTGATTTCTCAGGATCTTTGCACCCAGATTGCTTGAAAATGTAATCACATGTCAGTTCAAAAAAAATGGTTCAAATGGCTCTGAGCACTATGGGACTCAACTGCTGAGGTCATTAGTCCCCTAGAACTTAGAACTAGTTAAACCTAACCAACCTAAGGACATCGCAAACATCCATGCCCGAGGCAGGATTCGAACCTGCGACCGTAGCGGTCCTGCGGTTCCAGACTGCAGCGCCTTTAACCGCACGGCCACTTCGGCCGGCCACATGTCAGTTCTAGTATAATATATTTGTCTAATGAATACCCGTTTGTCATCTGCATTTCTTCTTGGTGTAGCAGTTTTAATGGCCAGTAGTGTAGTTCTATAATATAGAAGACCTCATTAAAAATAATAGGGCTCGCTGACATTAAATTCCGAGGAATAACGATGTGCATATAGACACAGATGGTGGTGGTATCGTGTAGACAGTGTGTGAAAGGGCAGTGCTTTGACGGAGCAGTCACTTGTACTCAGGTGATTCACGTGATAAGGTTTTCGACGTGATTATGATCACGCAACGGGAATTAACATTGTTTGAAGGTGGAATGGTAGTTGGAGATGGATGCATGGAACAATCCATTTCAGAAATCGTTAAGGAGTTGCATATTCCGGCATCCAGAGTGTTAAGAGTGTGCCAAGAATACCATATTTCAGGCATTACCCCTTACCACGGATAACGCACTGGCCGACGGCTCCACTTCACGGCCAAGGTCAGTGGCGTTTGCATATAGTTGTCAGTGCTAACAGACAACCACACTGCGTGACATAACCGCAAAAATCAACGTGGGACGTACGACGAACGTATCCGAGAGGACAGTGCTGCTAAACTTGGCCTTAATGGGCTATAGGAGCAAACTACCGACGCGAGTGTCTTTGCTAACAGCGCAACATCGCCTGTAGCGCCTGTCCTGGTCTCGTGACCATATCGTTTGACCCTAGACGACTGGAAGACCGGGACCTCGTCAGATGAGTCCCGATTTCAGTTGGCAGAAGCTGATGGTGGGATTCGAGTGCGGCGCAGATCCCACGAAGCAATGGACAGAACATGCAGGTTGGTTGTGGCTTCATAAAGGTGTGGGCCGTGCTTTAGAGGAAGAGACTGGGCCCTCTGGTCCAGCTGAACCATCTGAGACCATTTGTACCCCAACAATGATGCAATATTTCTGGACCTTAATGCGACATGTCATGTCACCAGGCCACAGTTGTTCGCTACTGGTTTGAAGAACATTCTGGACAGTTCACCTTGCCTTGGTGATTAGCATGACGCATATCTGTGCGGCCTTGGTCAAATTGTTGGCAACATTTAAATACCTCTCGACGCAACATTACATTTGGTCTACCCACCACCAGAACTTCCCGATGAATATGTACAATTTACTCGTTTTGTCCACCAGAATCGTACCGTTCCTCATACTTCTACTACGGAATACGTTTGCGATTGCTGTGCGATTTCGTTTCCACACTGTGATGCACGTGTTATCCGTACTGCTACAGAACTGCATTAGAAGGAAACCCGGAACATGTTCTCTCTCTTCTGACAGTGGGCCACCCTTGTTGCGCAGTGGTCCTGCCGCGGGACAACATTTGTGTAACTTACTTTCTGAAGACCCTACGTAGAGTCAGTGCCTTCAAACCGGATCCTTTTCGAAACTACACTCCTGGAAATGGAAAAAAGAACACATTGACACCGGTGTGTCAGACCCACCATACTTGCTCCGGACACTGCGAGAGGGCTGTACAAGCAATGATCACACGCACGGCACAGCGGACACACCAGGAACCGCGGTGTTGGCCGTCGAATGGCGCTAGCTGCGCAGCATTTGTGCACCGCCGCCGTCAATGTCAGCCAGTTTGCCGTGGCATACGAACCTCCATCGCAGTCTTTAACACTGGTAGCATGCCGCGACAGCGTGGACGTGAACCGTATGTGCAGTTGACGGACTTTGAGCGAGGGCGTATAGTGGGCATGCGGGAGGCCAGGTGGACGTACCGCCGAATTGCTCAACACGTGGGGCGTGAGGTCTCCACAGTACATCGATGTTGTCGCCAGTGGTCGGCGGAAGGTGCACGTGCCCGTCGACCTGGGACCGGACCGCAGCGACGCACGGATGCACGCCAAGACCGTAGGATCCTACGCAGTGCCGTAGGGGACCGCACTGCCACTTCCCAGCAAATTAGGGACACTGTTGCTCCTGGGGTATCGGCGAGGACCACTCGCAACCGTCTCCATGAAGCTGGGCTACGGTCCCGCACACCGTTAGGCCGTCTTCCGCTCACGCCCCAACATCGTGCAGCCCGCCTCCAGTGGTGTCGCGACAGGCGTGAATGGAGGGACGAATGGAGACGTGTCGTCTTCAGCGATGAGAGTCGCTTCTGCCTTGGTGCCAATGATGGTCGTATGCGTGTTTGGCGCCGTGCAGGTGAGCGCCACAATCAGGACTGCATACGACCGAGGCACACAGGGCCAACACCCGGCATCAAGGTGTGGGGAGCGATCTCCTACACTGGCCTTACACCACTGGTGATCGTCGAGGGGACACTGAATAGTGCACGGTACATCCAAACCGTCATCGAACCCATCGTTCTACCATTCCTAGACCGGCAAGGGAACTTGCTGTTCCAACAGGACAATGCACGTCCGCATGTATCCCGTGCCACCCAACGTGCTCTAGAAGGTGTACGTCAACTACCCTGACCAGCAAGATCTCCGGATCTGTCCCCCATTGAGCATGTTTGGGACTGGATGAAGCGTCGTCTCACGCGGTCTGCACGTCCAGCACGAACGCTGGTCCAACTGAGGCGCCAGGTGGAAATGGCATAGCAAGCCGTTCCACAGGACTACATCCAGCATCTCTACGATCGTCTCCATGGGAGAATAGCAGCCTGCATTGCTGCGAAAGGTGGATATACACTGTACTAGTGCCGACATTGTGCATGCTCTGTTGCCTGTGTCTATGTGCCTGTGGTTCTGTCAGTGTGATCATGTGATGTATCTGACCCCAGGAATGTGTCAATAAAGTTTCCCCTTCCTGGGACAATGAATTCACGGTGTTCTTATTTCAATTTCCAGGAGTGTATGAAAGGGAACAAAATCACGAGACAACCAATAACGTTTCGGGTACAGGATTACTAGAAAATCATCTAATACATCGAACAATCCATTTAATCTACTACAGTGATCACATATACAAATATCTGCATGATTTCATAAGAAAAATACGAGGGTCACTCCAAAAGAAATGCACACTATTTTTGTAAAAATACAGTTTTCATTCTGCATGTGTGAAAGTTTTACATATTGTAGATACGTCCTTCCCGCTTGTTTTCAAACTTAGTTCAACCTGTTCCCGTGAGTGGCACCGTCACAGCATGCCTTCAAGATGGCTGCTACACTTGACGTACGTCAGAAGCAACGTGCTGTCATAGAATTCCTGTGCTGTGAAAACGAGACAGTGGGAAACATCCAAAAAAAGTTGAAAAAGGTGTATGGAGATGCTGCTGTCGATCGCAGTACAGTTAGTCGGTGGGCAAGCAGGTTACGTGATGAAAACGGGCACGGCAATATCGAGGATTGTCCTCGCAGCGGCAGGCCTCGTACTGCACACACTCCAGACAATGTGCAGAGAGTTAACGAATTGGTGACTGCTGACAGACGCATCACAGTGAACGAATTGTCACACTACGTTGGGATAGGGGAAGGAAGTGTTTGCAGAATACTGAAAGTGTTGGCGTTAAAAAAGGTTTGTGCCAGGTGGGTTCCCAGAATGTTGACAGTGGCTCACAAAGAAATAAGAAAGACGGTACGCAGCGAACTTTTGTAACAGTACGAGAATGGTGGAGATGAATTTCTTGGAAGATTTGTGACAGGTGATGAAACATGGCTCCATCATTTTTCACCAGAGACAAAGAGGCAATCAATGGAGTGGCATCATGCAAATTCACGCAAGAAAAAAAATTCAAAACCACACCTTCTGCTGGAAAAGTTATGGCTACAGTATTTTTCGATTCCGAAGGACTCTTGCTTGTGGACATCATGCTAAGTGGAACCACCATAAATTCTGATGCATATGTGACGACACTGAAGAAACTTCAAGCTCGACTGAGTCGTGTTCGTCCAAATCGGCAAAAGCAGGATGTCTTGCTGTTGCACAACAATGCACGGCCACATGTCAATCAGAAAACCATGGAAGCGATCACAAAACTCGGATGGACAACACTGAAACACCCGCCTTACAGTCCTGACCTGGCTGTGTGACTATCATCTCTTTGGGAAACTGAAAGACTCTCTTCGTGGAACAAGGTTTGAAGATGATGACTCCATTGTGCACGCTGCCAAACGGTGGCTCGAACAGGTTGGTCCAGAAATTTACCATGCGGGTATACAGGCGCTGGTTCCAAGATGGCGTAAGGAAGTTGAGAGGGATGGAAATTATGTGGAGAAATGAAAATAGTGTTCCTAAAGGATGTATCTACACACTGTAAAACTTTCAAACATGTAGAATAGAAGATGATTTAAAAAAAAAAACAGTGTACATTTCTTTTGGAGTGACCATCGTAGTCACAACAGATGTCTTAATATCAATTACAATTCGGTGAGCCTTGATATACAGGGGGGGGGGGGGGGGGGGATTTCGTCACAGCTTCTTAGTCTAGTATAAAGGTCAGTTAAATGTAAACGAGAGATGGAAAAAAAGTAAGCAAAATATTGAAAGGTGGCTACACTGAGCCACAGCGCCAGAGATCGCTAGAGAGCATTGTTCCGCCGCCTCCACTGGCAGTGATTATTGAGATGTCGTAGTGGGCAGTGCTTGTCGAGGACTCGTAGTAGTCAGTTCGTGTTCAGATGTGCTAGTAGGGAGTGCTTGCTGAGATGTGATACTGAAAAGTTCTTGTTGAGATGTGGTAATAGCGAGTCGGTGTGGAGATATATTGTAATGATTAGAGTGATTTTGGTCAATATATGAAGGTAACGAAACTTGATTTATTTTTCATTATTTCCATGTTTTAAATAATGCGTCATTACAGGTTCAGTCAACAAAGCATCTGGCTTGTGTTCTTGTATTAGAGTGTAATTCTGGTTTTCTTGAGTAATTATGGTATTTCTATTTCCTTTAATTAATTCAGTATAAATGATATTTAAAATTTCTTGTGTTATTGAAGAAGAACCGTGCCAGATGCGTACGTTGAGTCATACTTCCACACACAGAACAGTTACACTTGTGCTTTGGTTTCGTAGGTTTTTATAGTTGCTGGGGACTTAATTAATTAATTGTGTTAATGAAAATTTCCATTTCATTCTTTGTTATTGTTCTAAACAGTCAGATTGCGTAATAATACTAGTCAGGGCCAACCGTTTACGAGACTTCGTAATCGAACAGACAGCTACTAAAGCAGAAATTAAAATTATTTTCATCTTTTATAATTAAGCCCCCATGCAATATTTATTATTTCGAAAGAAATCGCCGTAACTGTTCACAGAATTACCGCACTGTGAGACAAGACAGTTGCCTATTGAACCTTGATTCAACCCAGGCGTGTACCTCCTCCACCGAAGCAAATAGACGCCAGCTAAGGTCTTTGTTCAGGGCGCCCACAGAAACGAGATTAGTAAGAAACTTACCATTCCAGTTGGGGACCAAGAAGCAGACGAAGTGAAGGAGATATACTATTGTGGGAGCGCAACACATGACTGGCAAAGCAAGGTGAGTATAAAAAGCAAACTAGCGCACAGAGGCTGTTCCTACACGAAAGAAGTGTAGTGGAATGAAACATAGGCCTTAATTTGAGGAAGGAATTTGTTTGAATTTTGTGACAGTGAACCTTGGACAGAGAGGAGACTGGAACAGACGAGAATCGAAGCTTTTGGTGTGTGGTGCTGCAGCAGAATGCTGAAAATTAGGTGGACTCATAAGAAATGAAAAGGTTCTTCGCGGAAACGGCGAAGAAACGAACCTATGGAAAACACTGACAAGAAAGCGAGATATGACGGTAGGACTTAAGACGAACTATTCGATGTTCTTTCGGACATGGATGCAAACACCTGACTGTATTGTCGGTCCCTTTACCAGTAACAGCCCACGCCATCCTCAAGGATGTCCCCTGCTACCACCGTAATAAAGTTCATCATCCGTCGTTGCTCACTGTCCGAAGCTCGACTGACTTGATCGGCTCGTCCACTGGTCAACTCAAGACTCTTCCAGTAGGTATTCTGGTCAGTCCAAGACTAATAGTTATCTCACGACGTTCCGAGCTCAACCCCAGCAGGGGCTGTCCACAGACCACAATTCTTTCACGGCGCCCTCTAGGTGACAGTGGCGCCAAAATGTCATTCAATACTCCGTAATTCACGACACGAGACTATGACGATAAAAAAAATCTAAATGGCAAGTTTACTATCCATATTAAAAATGATGTAGGTGGAGCACATCTAAAGATAAATTTAAAAAAATTAAAAAATGTACACATCTCTAAGTGTTAGGTAAGGAAATGTGTGGTAATAAAAGCAGAAAGGAGGATGAGTCATTAAAACCGGATATTAGTACCCACTGATGTTATGGAAAACAAAGCGGACATGTAATGGTTCTATGCCCGCAGTACTGGCATGTACACGCTTCATCTAGAAGACACTAGGACGGTAACGTGCCAAGGAGAAAACCCTGGCAAGCACATCGCCTACGAAACTGGTGTCCCGAGAGACCAAAAAATAGCAATAAAAAGACTCCGCCGTAAAAACAGCTCCGAGGCTACGGGGATTGGGCTGCCTCGAGTAGAATAAGTAGGGCCCTGGCCGCGCGCAGCCCCTGTTTATTAAATTTCTGTTTTACGAGCTCGGCGGCGGAGGTGCGGTAACAGGGACTGAGGGGTCTGCTGCTCTGTGTGCACACTTGTGCTGTTTAGGGGCGGGGGGGGGGGGGGGGGGGCGAGCGAGGTCCGCCTCCAACCGTACATCCGGCTGGAACGTGATTTCTTCAGAAAAGTTACAGCAGACAACACCAACACGTCCTGCACAGCTCTTGTGTACCTGAGGCCATATTCGGTTGGTAACGCGGAAAAGTGGAAAAAGACACACACACACACACACACAGAGAGAGAGAGAGAGAGAGAGAGAGAGAGAGAGATGCCTGTCAGGTTACGAAAATGTGTAGAAGAAGTTTCGTGAACTTTTAACACCTATTTGCATCTGTGATACTGTACCAACTCAGAGACGTGATACTGGATACCTTAAGGTATGAAGAACCTCTCAGAAAATAAAATGCTATTTAATATTCTCCATTAGGGATGTAAGGTGAGAGCTATTATTTTGCTACAGTGATAACTGGTAGCACACAACCGCATTTCTGTCCTGCATACAGCTTAAGGGGGGTAGGACGTCAAACAGGACGACTTGGAGGAGGAGAGACACCACAGGACATTTTAATTTCCACTGTCTATACTTTTAAAAATAAATTCATAAAACTTCGTCAGAATGACCAGAAAGGATTCAGGATTTACACTTATAGTGGTGGAAGTTCAAAAATATAAGAAAATAATGTATTTTTTTGACATTTGTATTTCAACTTTTTTCACTTACCATTGGCTGCATTTGTTGCTATAGGTACACTTTCCTTCATAATTAAGGGAGATTCTTCGATGAATTTTGCACAACATACAAACCATACTTACAGGTGTATGAAACTCTAGAATTTTCCAAATCTATTAAAAACTGTGGTAAAAATTGAGATAATTGACTATAAAATTTGAGTTTCTTTCTAAACATGAAGTTTAAAATATAACAGCTCACTCATTTTTTCATAAATTACATAATTTCTAAAGTTTCATACACTTGTAAGTATGGTCTGTATGCTGTGCAAAATTCATCGAAGAATCTCTCTTACTTACGAAGAAACGTGTACCTATAGAAACAAACGCAGACAATAGAAGGGATAATATGATGAACTTTCACATGTAAAAAAAAATTATTTTGTTATTTTTTTTTAACTTCCATTGCTATGACTGTGAATCCTTAATCCTTTCTGATCCTGCTGACAAAGTTTTATGAGTTTATTCGTAAAAGTATAGGCAGTGGAAATTAAAATGTCCTGTGGTGTCTCTCCTGCTCCAAGACGAACCGTTTGACGTCCTACCCCCCTTAACAGCGAGTTTCGAGCGATAATGGTCTCTTTATCATTATCTGGTTGTAATAAACTTGACACATGAGATTAAAGCACTAAAAATTCTAACAATTGCGGCGTTCCTAAAAGAAAATATAATAAAAACACATCGGACTGGGTGTCCTCGCTCACATTAAAATCGTCGACTTCTGCCACCGAAGATCACTGCATATCACCAGGATACATTAAAATCGTCGACTTCTGCCATTAAAGCCCACTGAAAATCAGCAGGACGCGGCGTAGTGTGCGGTGTGAGATGGGACAGTTACTGAAGAAGTTTATGATTTTACTGTAAGACGAAGTTACTGCACGGACAGTATGTCGTGGGAGTCGACCGCGACCGTAAACAAACGAGAACTTGCTCTATCCCAGGGCAGTGGAGAGGTGTTGGGGACTGAGCCCTGCCACCCTCTCGAAGGACTGCCATCCTACGTCCGCACTGTCTGCTTCCCTGAAAGCAGAACTGGCAGAAAGGTCACAGCGATTGCTGATTCCTTTCGTTGTGGTGAGAGTCACATTCGAAAACCCTTTATGCACCAGGATTCACTCATTTAAAAAAAAATAGAGAGACAGAGAGAAAAACAAGCAATCCATAACACAAAGCAATTGGTAGTGGTTACATCGCAGTTGTTCGCTGCGGTTGTTAGCGGTAGTTCATGCCCGACCTCTACCAGTATCTTACTCAACCATAGTTCAAAAAACTCCCCACCTAACACTGCCATGATATAGTGTTCACGTAATACACAAAAATGTTTCAAATGGCTCTGAGCACTATGGGACTTAACATCTATGGTCATCACAGTCCCCTCGAACTTAGAACTACTGAAACCTAACTAACCTAAGGACATCACACAACACCAAGTCATCACGAGACAGAGAAAATCCCTGACCCCCGCCGGGAATCGAACCCGGGAACCCGGGCGCGGGAAGCGAGAACGCTACCGCACGACCACGAGCTGCGGACTGTAAAACACAGTCCAATGTTTGTATATTATGTTTATTTCAGAATCGTCGCAGTAAAGTTGGTAGACTTTTTAGTGTTAGCTTTTCACAACCTGATGATAGCATTGTTTCTCGAAGCGCGTTGTTAACATATATGCAGGAAATAAATACTGTTGAATGCTATCAATTATGGCTATAACAATTCTATTTCATTTAATAAACGCAAACATGGTCCCAATTACACTGTAATACAATTTTTAATCCTGCGGTTCGCTAATTTCGACTAAGCGTCATTGTTCACCAAATTTTTAACATGTGTTACAAATGTGCTTTACAACGTCGCTTAGTGCAAATTCGCTGATCGAACTATTAGATAAACATCGCATTATAGCCTACAACTGATCATGTTTACGTTTATTAAGCATCTGGAGGCCGTGGATCCCCACAAATACAAAATTCTGTTTCATTTATTTGTTGGCCCTTGGCGTTAACCATTTACCCAGACAACTCAGTAATGACAGACTTGATATAAAATATCGTATATACAACATAGGCATATTAAATTACGCGAATGCTGTTCGGGATTTCGCCGGCCGAAGTGGCCGTGCGGTTAAAGGCGCTGCAGTCTGGAACCGCGAGACCGCTACGGTCGCAGGTTCGAATCCTGCCTCGGGCATGGATGTTTGTGATGTCCTTAGGTTAGTTAGGTTTAACTAGTTCTAAGTTCTAGGGGACTAATGACCTCAGCAGTTGAGTCCCATAGTGCTCAGAGCCATTTGAACCATTTTTTTTTGTTCGGGATTTCATCCGGTCATCGTAAACGTCACTCCACGCTGTTTCGACTGTACACCTGCCAGTCGTCTCTAGGTGAACCATCGCAGACTGACGAAGACTTTTTCTTTTCTTTGTTGTAATTTCATTCCCCTGCCACGCACGCGCAGGGGAGGGCTGGCAGCGGCACAGTCAACTGCTCTTCAGCCAAACGGCTTTATAAAATACTGAAACGGTGATTCTTACATAAAAAAGAGGATTAAAAGGGGGGACATAAAAACACTGGAAATGGAGATGATGGGAGTTAAAATACACACTTATATGGGGACATGCTCTGGAGGACAGTTAAAAAGTCGATATAAAGTTAAAAGATGGCAATTTGAAGTGGGCTTGAAAAACACTGGAGGCAAAAACAAGTTAAAAGATGGCCACAGTATAAAAAGCACACGAGCAATCATGGACTATATACAGGTCAAGCACATAATTAAAATGACATCACTAGATAACACTGTATAACAGCACCAAACACAACACTAACGCAGCACACTTGATAATGAATAGAAACCTGTGATCATCATCCCGAGGGGGGGGGGGATGGGCAAGGGAGAAGGGAAAAGGAGGGGAGAGAAATGGGGATGAGGTGGGCGCGCTGAAGGAGGGCTGGGGAGGGAAGGGATGGGAAAGGAAAACCGGCGAGGAGGGGTGCAGGGACTCAAGGGAAGAAGGAAGAAAATCCGCTCTGGGAGAAGGAGGGAGAGGGAAAGAAGTGACGGTGACAGAAGGACCACAACACCTGGCAGCAGCATCCTCGCTGGTGGAACTGTGAAGATCAGTTGTCTTCAGAGTTGTCGCTCGCCGCAACCATCGGAGTATTCTGGTCTCTTCATCTGGAGAAAATCTCGGAGATGACGGGATTCTGCGCATCATCCAGGTGGTAGCCGCTGTAACGGTTCATTAGATTTTCCGCGATTCATGTTTCAACGGATTATTTTATAACTGAGTCCCAAAAAGTGGTGGCTGTGGCCAAAGTTGTTTTGTTATACTCCATTGAATGTCTGTTGGAGATACAATGTTCCGCAATTGCAGACCTGCTGGGTTGCAAAAGACGAGTGCAATGTTTCTGTTCTGTGCAACGTTCTTCCACTGTCTGTGTTGTTTGCCCTATATAGGTGATACCACATTGGTGAGGTATTTTGCAGATTCCCGTCTTTTGCAATAACAAATTATCGTTCACTGGTCGCAGCAGGTCAGAAATCTCAAATGGTGGGCGGAAAATCACTTTCACCTGAAAATTACTGATGACTCTTGTTATTTTGAAGCAAATATTTCCAACAAAGGGAAGAAATCTAGGGACTTTATTGGCGCTTTATCCTCTTTATCCACGTCCCGGTTCTTGGTTTTATCTGAGAATGTCCTGTTAATTTGCCGGGTAGATTATCCATTGTCTCTGGACACTGTTTTTGAATGTGCTACCTCTTTAGGGAAACTATGTGCGTACAAGGATTTTAAGCACACTAATGATCTGGGACGGATGATGTCAACTTGAAGCGTGGAAGTACAAATCAATGTGTGTGGGCTTACGATAAACAGAATGTCTCAGAGAGTCGTCACTCTTCTGTCTAACCAAAGCATCCAGGAATTGGAGACAACCATCTTTCTCTGACTCCATAGTAAATCGAATGGAGTTAAGGCTATGTAAAAACTCTATTAACTTATCTTCTCCGTGGAGCCACACTATGAAAGAATCATCCAGTTACCTCCAAAGAACAGTTGGTTTAAGAATCGTAACAGCGAGAGCACGGCTCCAGGGCGGTGTGGGCTATCTGTCACCATGACTTACGCGTGCGCGGTAACATTCCCGTGCGCTATATAGGGCGAAGCAGAGAACGTCTTCGTCAGTCTTCGATGGCTCACCTGAAGATGACTGGCAGGTTTCCATTCCAAATATCGTGGAGAGAAGTTTACGACGACCGGCTTCAATCCTGAAATCTACTCGAAAACTTAATTCGCCGGTAAATTTTAAATTTTGCACTTACACTACATGTACGAGCGATGTATTACAATGTGAAATGAAAATTAAAGCTTAAGATATGAACTTGAAAGTGACCCACGGTTAAATTAGCCACTTGCACAGATAATACAAGGAATATAGCCTACTAGGACCATGTTTTCATTCTCATAAGACGTCGAGGCTATGGACCCCCACAAACAGAAAATTTTAAAACACTGATACTAGATAAACTTCATGGTACACTTTGTACGTTCAACAGTCCATGTACCACATCTTCTTACCATGGAAGCTTACCAGAGTGGCACAAAGTGCTTTATTCCAGAGGCATTCAGAACCAAGGAGTGCAAAATGAGGCAGCATTTTAATGGAAAGGAAATGAAAGGACAGGGTTATGTCATATACATGCACACTAAGACAAAAAAAAAAGACGCATCAGGAAGAAATTATCTGAACACAGACAAACAGTTGATTATAGTTTCAGAAAACTTGGATGACTTTGTAAGACGTTGTGGTCTCCTGACCTTCATTGCTTACATATTCCGCCCTCACAATAATATTCCGCACATCAAGATGCTTCATTCGAACCCAAACTCAATAAGATAAAGTCAGTGTTGTATGAATTCATGTAAAAGATACGCAAATAACAAGTAAATTGTAAGTGCTATCCGAGGTTGAAATACTCGAGGCTGGCGTACACACACACATTCAAGACACAACGGTCACAAAAGCTTTTAGTTCGGGAGAGGCAAACTGCATGCCAGGAGGCCGGTCCCTTCTGAGGACGAGTCAACCTATCTACGTCAGCTGGCGACCACCCGTAGAGTGAATTGGAGAACGCCCCCGTGTTCGCCTTAAAAGCTAATTCCACTACATTGTGTGGGAGCGCCCAGCCTGCGCATTCTTTACAAACATAGCATGCAGCTTCAGAGGTTTTCACAGGAAGACAGCAATCACCAAACGCCGATACTACAGATTTCCGGACTGGTCGCCTTAAACGAAACGTCATTCTCCCGTTTTAGAAGAGCAATGCTGATTGGCAGACGATAATACTGACGCCTTGAGCTGAAGGAGTAATGGAAGAGACCGAATGATATACCTCTTCACATCTGGTATGGAGAGGGGCCATTCCGTTGTCGCTCTTGGAGCGAGAACACGTAACGACAGCATGTGCGCTCGTACGTGTACTCAAAGAGAGAGGAACAAGTCTCTCCTCAGTACTTCACTGGGAGAGCACCTCTGTCGAGAGCGAATCAGAGTGCGACTCTATATTGAGTCCTTGCGATTAAGCGTTGCTCACTGTGTTGGCCGCCACACTTATTGTGCAGTGTGAATGGACAGAGTTATAGTTAAACGCCTGCAAGCGAATTTTTGAGTGGCATCGCGGTGGACTAGTTATCTGACCGGTGTACAACGCCAATAGTAGAATAGGGGCGAGTAGGAGTCCTTGACTTCATCAAGGCGTAGGAAGAATTTGATTGGCGAAAGTCAATTCAGATAGAACTAGAGTTATCTTATTTGTCAGCAGCAAGCAGCGCAGACAGCAGTCATCGCAGCGTACGGTATTGTGAGCGCTACAGCTCTTGCGAGCCCCATATTTCCTCCACAACAGTACACTTCACTGCATTTCACACACGACAGCCTCGACCGTACCTAGCAACATTCTAACAGATAATTATTCAAGTTGAGTAGGTACGGCTCTCAGCCATTCTGCCAAGTCAATAACAATCTTAAACTTTGTATAGAAATTTCATTAGCGAATCCTATCCTTAAGAGGTAACTTCACATTCCGAAAAGAACCCGGATATAACGTTTTTAGTTCGTAACTAAAAGTGCCATTGTGATTTCTCAGAATTTTTGCAAAATTGGTTAGTTTCATGTTTTTCTTACACTAACTAGCACTACTCCAGTACCCAAGTATCCCACTAGTTACGTAAGAAATGTTGTGAATATTTGTGTCATTTCCTTACAACGGACGACTCCAGAAGATATTTATTGCTGACAGTTTTTCAGGCATTTCTCTTTAGAACGTTAGGAGCGTCTGTCTGACTTCTGTAGTTGTGTGGAGGTGGAAATTGCATCTTGCAGGAGCCACGGGGTAAAGGGTACATCTCAGATTATTCTGTTGTGCAGAATGACAGAATAGCACCCACACGCTCACAATTATTCAAGAGGAAGAGCATCACAAATTATCTGCCCGTAATGCCCCCAACGTTCTCAGTTGGGTATAGATCCGGCGAACTCGCTGGCCAACGTACGGTTTGGCAATCACGAAGAACTCTCACAGTGTGCGGACGGGCAGTGGCATTAACTTGCTGAATTGTAACGCCAGGATAACAATGCCTTAAATGGCGTAGAATATCGTCGACATGCCGCTGTGCAGTGAGGGTACCACAGTTGACAACCAACGGTGTCCTGCTACAAAAAAAAGGCACCCTAAATCAAAACTCTCAGCCGTCGAGCCGTGTGATAGGCGACATTCAGTTTGATATCCCACCACTGTCGGTGGCATCTCCACTCACGTGTTCGACGTGGAATCTCATTGACTTGAGTATAATATTGTTGTCACCTCTGAGTCCCGCTTTGAACTGAGCCCTGATGACAAGCGATGACATACCTATTGATGACCGAGACAACAATGGGATATCAACCTGACTGTCACCCACCATACGACCCGACAACCAGGGATGATGATCTGGGGTGCCGTTTCTTTTCATAGCAGGATGCCTTTGGTTATCATCCGAGGCAGCCTTTCAGTTTGATACAGCCCACCAGGAATTTCTTTCTTGTGCCAATCTCTTCATCGCTACCTACGTTCTCATTTATTTGTTATGTATACCAGTCTCTGTCTTACTCTATAATTTTTACCCTTTAAGCTCCCTCTATCGTAATAGATGCCCGTATATTCCTTTCCTCGCCGATTCTGCAGAGAAACTCTTCATTTCTTACTTTTTCAGTCCACCTAATTTCCATCTAAGTTTCAACATTCTCCTGTAGCGCCCCATTCAAATGCTTCAATTCTGCTCTGTTCCGATTTTCCCACATTCAACCATACAACGCTGTGCACCAAACGTACATTCTCAGAAATTTAGGTCTATGTTTAACATTAGTAGGTTTCTCCTGACCAGGAGTGCCCTTTTTGCCAGTGCTGGTCCACTTTTTATGTCTTCTTTACTTCGTCCGTCCTGGATGGAGTTAACTTCCTTAAATTCATCCACTTCGTGACCATCAACCCTGATGTCAAATTTTCCGCTGTTCACATTACTTTCGCCTTTCTTCAGTTTACTCTCAATCCATATTCTGTACTTATTAGACTATTCATTCCTTTCAGGAAAAACTGTAATTCTTCTTCACTTTCTCACAGGACAGCAACGTTATCAGCAAATATTATCATTGATAGATACTTTTTCATCTTGAATTTTAATTCCACTCTTAAACCTTTCTTTTATTTTCTCATTGATTCTGTGATACATAGGATGAACAGTAGGAGCGGAAGACTATGTCCCTGTCCTACACCCTTTTAAATCCGAGTACTTCGTTCTTGGTCTTCCAGTCTTATTGTTCCTCGTGATTCTTGTACTTATTGTTCATTATACATCTTTCCATATAACTTACTCCAAATCTCTCAGTACTTACAAGGGAACCTCCCCATCGCACCCCCCTCAGATTTAGTTATAAGTTGGCACAGTGGATAGGCCTTGAAAAACTGAACACACATTAATAGAGAAAACAGGAAGAAGTTGCGTGGAACTATGAAAAAATGAGCAAAATATATAAACTGAGTAGTCCATGCGGAAGATATGCAACATCAAGGATAGTACCCGCACCGCAGCGTCGTGGTCCCCTGGATAGCGTGAGCAGCTGCGAAACGAGAGGTCCTTGGTTCAAGTCTTCCCTTGAGTGAAAACTTTAATTTTTTATTTTCAGTTTATGTGACAAACTATTATGTTTTCATCAGTTTTTTGGGAGTCATTATCACATCCACAAGAAAACCTAAATCGGGCAAGGTAGAAGAATCTTTTTACCCATTCGCCAAGTGTACAAGTTAGGTGGGTCGACAACATATTCCTGTCATGTGACGCACATGCCGTCACCAGTGTCGTATAGAATATATCAGACATGTTTTTCTGTGGAGGAATCGGTTGATCTATGACCTTGTGATCAAATGTTTTCGGTTCCCATTGGAGAGGCACGTCCTTTCGTCTACTAACCGCACGGTTTTGCGGTGCGGTCGCAAAACACAGACACTAAACTTATTACAGTGAACAGAGACGTCAATGAACGAAAAGACAGATCATAACTCTGCGAAAAAAAAGAAGTAAATTTTTCACTTGAGGGAAGACTTGAAACAAGGACCTGTCGTTCCATATCTGCTCACGCTAACCACGGGACCACGGCGATACTCGACTAACGCACTCCTTGATGTTGTATATGTTGCGCATGGACTACTCAGTTTCTATATTTTGCTTATTTTTTCGTAGTTCCACATAACTTCTTCCTGTTTTCTCGATTGATCTTTGTTCAGTTTTTCAAGGCCTATCCACTGTGACAACTTATAACTAAATGTGAGGGGGGTGCGATGGGGAGGTTCCCTTGTTAGAACTTCTTACACCCTTTGACATTGCCGAACGCTTTTCGAGGTCGATAAATCTTATGAATGTGTCTTGATTTTCCTTCAGTCTTGCTTCCATTATCAACCGTAACGTCAGAATTGCCTCTCTAGTGCCCTTATCTTCACTGAAGCCGAACGAATCGTCATCTAGCTCATAATCAATTTTCTTACCCATTCTTCTTTAGATTATTATTGTCAGCAACTTGGACGCATAAGCTGATAGTGCGGTAAATCTCGCACTTGTTAGCTCTTGCAATCTTGTGGTTGACGTTTTCCCGAAAGTCTGGTGGCATGGCTCTATCTATCCCTTGTGCATTATTTGATTTGTAGTCTTCCAAAGCTCTTTTAAATTCTGACTGTAATCGTGGACCCCCTACTTCTTCTGTATCGACTCCTTTTAATTCTTTTATTACACTCTTAATGTTACCACTCTCGCGTTTATTGTCACCGATGGCTGTATTGACTTCTCTCTATGCTGAGTCAGTACTTCCGAAAATCAGTGCTTTTTCGATTTCTTCACATTTTTCATGCAGTATTTTTACCTTAGTTCCCTGCACTTCCGATTTATTTGATTCTTAAGTGACTTGTATTTCCGCATTCCTCAATTTCCCTGACGATTTTTATGCTTTCTTCTTTCATCGATCATCTCAAGTATTTCTCCTGTTATCCAAGGTTTCTTCTCAGGTGGCATTTTAGTACCTACCGTTTCCTTTTCACCGAAGTGGCCGTGCGGTTAAAGGCGCTGCAGTCTGGAACCGCAGGACCGCTACGGTCGCAGGTTCGAATCCTGCCTCGGGCATGGATGTTTGTGATGTCCTTAGGTTAGTTAGGTTTAACTAGTTCTAAGTTCTAGGGGACTAATGGCCTCAGCAGTTGAGTCCCATAGTGCTCAGAGCCATTTGAACCATTTTGAACCTTTTCAACTTCTGTCATTGCCCTTTTTAGAGAAGTCCATTCCTATTCTACCTAAGTGCCTACTGAGCTATTCCTTATCGCACTGTCTTAGCCATAGAGAACTTCAAGAGTATCTCTTCATTCCTTACTACTTCAGAATCCCACTTCTTTGTGTATTGATTCTTCCTGACTAGTCTCTTAAACTTCAGCCTGCTCTTCATCATTACTTAATTGTGATCTGAGTCTAATCTGAACCTGGGTTTGCCTTACAATCCAGTATCTGATTTCAGAATGCCTGACCATGATGTAATCTAACTGAAATCTTACCGCATCTTCCGGCTTTTTCCAAGTATACCTCCGAATCTTGTGATTCTTAGACAGCGCATTCTCTATTATTAACTGAAATTTATTGCGTAACTCAGTTAGTCTTTCTCCTCTCTCATTCCTGTTACCAAGCCCATATTCACCCGTAACCCTTCTTCTCCTATCCCAACAACCGCATTTCAGGCCCCTATGACTATTAGACTTTCATCTCTTTTTCATACTAAATTACCTGTATCCTATATCATCACATACTATCTCTTCATCTTCGTCTTGCGACGTCAGAATGTATACTTAAAGTATCGTTGTTGTTTGACGTATTCCAATCTCTGCCTTCCTCTACAGTTTTTGCCCTCTACAGCTCCCTCTAGTACCATGGAAGTCATTCCCTCATGTCTTAGCAGATGTCCTATCATCCTGTCCCTTCTCCTTATCAGTGTTTTCCACATATTCCTTTCCTCTCCGATTCTGCGTAGAACCTCCTCATTCCCTACCTTATCAGTCCACCTAATTTTCAACATTCGTCTATAGCACCACATCTCAAACGCTTCGATTCTCTTCTGTTCCGGTTTTCCCACAGTCCATGCTGTACTCCAGACGTACATCCTCAGAAATTTCGTCCTCAAATTAAGGCCGGTATTTGATATTAGTAGATTTCTCTTGGCCAGAAATACCTTTTTTGCCATAGCGAGACTGCTTTTGATGTCCTCCTTGCTCCGTCCGTCATTGGTTATTTTACTGCCTAGGTAGCAGAATTCCTTAACTTCATTGACTTCGTGACCATCAATCCTGATGTTAAGTTTCTCGCTGTTCTCATTTCTACTACTTCTCATTACCTTCGTGTTTCTCCGATTTACTCTCAAACCATACTGTGTACTCATTAGACTGTTCATTCCGTTCAGCAGATCATTTAATTCTTCTTCACTTTGACTCAGGATAGCAATGTCATCAGCGAATCGTATCATTGATATCATTTCACCTTGTATTTTAATTGCACTCCTGAACCTTTCTTTTATTTCCATCATTGCTTCCTCGATGTACAGGTTGAAGAATAGGGGCGAAAGGCTACAGCCCTGTCTTACACCCTTCTTAATACGAGCACTTCGTTCTTGATCGTCCACTCTTATTATTCCCTCTTGGTTGTTGTACATATTGTATATGACCCGTCTCTCCCTATAGCTTACCCCTACTTTTTTCAGAATCTCGAACAGCTTGCACCATTTTATATTGTCGAACGCTTTTTCCAGGTCGACAAATCCTATGAAAGTGTCTTGATTTTTCTTTAGCCTTGCTTCCATTATTAGCCGTAACGTCAGAATTGCCTCTCTCGTCCCTTTACTTTTCCTAAAGCCAAACTGATCGTCACCTAGCGCATTCTCAATTTTCTTTTCCATTCTTCTGTATATTATTCTTGTAAGCCGCTTCGATGCATGAGCTGTTAAGCTGATTGCCGGCCGCGGTGGTCTCGCGGTTCTAGGCGCGCAGTCCGGAACCGTGCGACTGCTAAGGTCGCAGGTTCGAATCCTGCCTCGGGCATGGATGTTTGTGATGTCCTTAGGTTAGTTAGGTTTAAGTAGTTCTAAGTTCTAGGGGACTAATGACCACAGCAGTTGAGTCCCATAGTGCTCAGAGCCATTTGTTAAGCTGATTGTGCGATAATTCTCGCACTTGTCAGCTCTTGCCGTCTTCGGAATTGTGTGGATGACGCTTTTCCGAAAGTCAGATGGTATGTCGCCAGACTCATATATTCTACACACCAACGTGAATAGTCGTTTTGTTGCCACGTCCCCCAATGATTTTAGAAATTCTGATGGAATGTTATCTATCCCTTCTGCCTTATTTGACCGTAAGTCATCCAAAGCTCTTTTAAATTCTAATACTGGATCCCCTATCTCTTCTAAATCGACTCCTGTATCTTCTTCTGTCACATCAGACAAATCTTCACCCTCATAGAGGTTTTCAATGTATTCTTTCCACCTATCCGGTCTCTCCTCTGCATTTAACAGTGGAATTCCCGTTGCACTCTTAATGTTACCACCGTTGCTTTTAATATCACCAAAGGTTGTTTTGACTTTCCTGTATGCTGAGTCTGTCCTTCCGACAATCATATCTTTTTCGATGTCTTCACATTTTTCCTGCAGCCATTTCGTCTTAGCTTCCCTGCACTGCCTATTTATTTCATTCCTCAGCGACTTGTATTTCTGTATTCCTGATTTTCCCGGAACATGTTTGTACTTCCTCCTTTCATGAATCAACTGAAGTATTTCTTCTGTTACCCATGGTTTCTTCGCAGCTACCTTCTTTGTACCTATGTTTTCCTTCCCAACTTTTGTGATGGCCCTTTTTAGAGATGTCCATTCCTCTTCAACTGTACTGGCTACTGCGCTATTCCTTATTGCTGTATATATAGCGTTAGAGAACTTCAAACGTATCTCGTCATTCCTTAGTACTTCCGTATCCCACTTCTTTGCTATTGATTCTTCCTGACTAATGTCTTGAACTTCAGCCTACTCTTCATCACTACTATATTGTGATCTGAGTCTATATCTGCTCCTGGGTACGCTTTACAATCCAGTATCTGATTTCGGAATCTCTGTCTGACCATGATGTAATCTAATTGAAATCTTCCCGTATCTCCCGGCCTTTTCCAAGTATACCTCCTCCTCTTGTGATTCTAGAACAGGGTATTCGCTATTACTAGCTGAAACTTGTTACAGAACTCAATTAGTCTTTCTCCTATTTCATTCCTTGTCCAAAGCCCATATTCTCCTGTAACCTTTTCTTCTACTCCTTCCCCTACAACTGCATTCCAGTCGCCCATGACTATTAGATTTTCGTCCCCTTTTACATACTGCATTACCCTTTCAATATCCTCATACACTTTCTCTATCTGTTCATCTTCAGCTTGCGACGTCGGCATGTATACCTGAACTATCGTTGTCCGTGTTGGTCTCCTGTCGATTCTGATTAGAACAACCCGGTCACTGAACTGTTCACAGTAACACACCCTCTGCCCTACCTTCCTATTCATAACGAATCCTACACCTGTTATACCACTTCACTTCACTGACCCCTACTATATCTAGATTGAGCCTTTGCATTTCCCTTTTCAGATTTTCTAGTTTCCCTACCACGTTCAAGCTTCTGACATTCAACGCCCCGACTCGAAGAACGTTATCCTTTCGTAGATTATTCAATCTTTTTCTCATGGTAACCTCCCCCTTGGCAGTCCCTTCCCGGAGATCCGAAGGGGGATTATTCCGGAATCTTTTGCCAATGGAGAGATCATCATGACACGCTTCAATTACAGGCCACATGTCCTGTGGACACACGTTACGTGTCTTTAATGCAGTGGTTTCCATTGCCTTCTGCATCCTCATGTCGTTGATCATTACTGATTCTTCCGCCTTTAGGGGCAATTTCCCACCCCTAGGACAAGAGAGTGCCCTGAACCTCTATCCGCTCCTCCGCCCTCTTTGACAAGGCCGTTGGCAGAATGAAGCTGACTTCTTATGCCGGAAGTCTTCGGCCGCCAGTGCTGATTATTTATCAAAATTTAGGAAGTGGCGGGGATCTAACCCGGGACCGAAGACGTTTTGATTATGAATCAAAGACGCTACCCCTAGACCACGGATACCTCCCCTGTTGATGTTACTCATTACTTAACTGAAACCTCTGTCTTTCTATGTCACTACACTGAGCCCCACTACATATAGGCAGAGTCTTATCATTTCCCTTCTTAGATTTCCTAGCTTCCCTACCACGTTCATACTTCTGATATTCGTAGAACGGTACCCTTTTGTTGGTTATTCATGCTTTTTTCTCATTTTCACCTCCCCCTTGGCAGTCCCCTTCTGCAGATGCGAACTGCGGACCAGTCCAGAATCGTTTGCCAATGGAGAAAGTATCATGACCCTGTTTTTCAATTTCAGGCCACATGTCCTGAGGATACACATTATGTGGCTCTAATGCAGTGGTTTCCATTGCCTTCTTCACCCTCATGCTGTTCACCATTGCTGATTCTTCCACCTCTTAGTCATAGTTTACCAACCCATGGTCAACAAAGTGCTTTGAACTTCTGTCCTCTCCTCCACCCTTTGTGACAAGGCTGTCGGCTGCACGAGGGTGACTTCTTGTGCCGGAAGTCTTCGGCCGCCTTTGCTGATGCTTTGTATTCAAAATATAAATGGTGGCGGGGATCTAACCCGGGACATACGACGTTTTGATTACCAACAAAAGCTGGTACACTAACGGGTACACAACGACAAGCCGAAGCTATTCTACACCCTGTTGTGTTTCCCTTCGCGCAAGCCCACTTGGGGTTCCATTTCAGCAAGATAATGCCCGCCCGCTGACGGCGAGAGTTTCTACTGCTTGTCTTCGTGCTTACCAAATCCCACGTTGGCCATAGAGGCTGCCGCATCTCTCCCCAATTGAGATCATTTGGAGCATTATGATCCTTCCAACCATCTCGGGATTTTATCGATCTAACGCTCCAGTTGAACAGAATGTGGGACGATATCCCTCAGGAGACCATCCAACAAATCTATCAGTAAATGACAAGTGGAGTAACTGCTTTCAGAAGGGCCAACACTTTATTGGCTTGCTCAGTTTATGAGGCTGTTTCTCTTGAATAAATCTTTTCCGAAAATGTAATCATTTCTTTGCCTGTACATATACCAACCGATTTCCGTCCTATTCCTCCGTGGTGTTTTGGGGTCCAGCTAGCCGAGGGTGGGGCTGAGTGGTGGGCCAGTGGGTCAAAGTGATATACTAGTTTAGGAGCAACTTTATTGCTTTTAATTACAACATTTCTTCGTTGTCATTGAGAGGCAGTCACTCCCTACTCCGGTGTAGCAGTCCATCGACTGTCAGGGGGTGGCTAGCCCCCACCCCGATTGGACGGGGGCGCTGGTGACAGACCTGGAAACGAACTCGCAGCCCATCAGCAGGCCGAGGCTTTGACGTCAGTGCCACGTTCATTGTTACTTATTTAGCAGTGTAGTCGAACTTCTGTGCCCAGCGACCCAAATATGGCTCCCGTCTTCTACGGTGATGAGGGATGATCGCCATTCAGGGGACTTGACCGGCTCTCTCGTGGCTGAAGTTTGGCAGAGGTGACGTACACGGCAGGTCTAGTGTGCTGCGGCACCTAGTCCTCACACTGCGAGAGGCTGCTGTCTGATCCCAGTTTTGAATCTAGGGCTGCAGCTGGGGGCCGGCCGGGGTGGCCGAGCGGTTCTAGGCGCTACAGTCTGGAACCACGCGAACGCTACGGTTGCAGACAGGGTCTGTTTTCAGTGCAATTTTTGGTAATGCAGTACTTGCGGTACTTCGTTTCCAACCAAAACTTTTTCGCTTCACGTCACTATTACGCTTCGTCGTGCCGAAATTAATTACGCACGAGTTGCGAAGTATATTGTTTCAGGTAAGATACGTCAGTGTTGTGCGCGGCTGATATTCGGTGGTTTTAATGATCATTTTGCTGAAGCTAACTGTTCCCATCATAATCCATAGTTGTATAGAATCCGTTGTATGAACTGTGATTTAGTGACACTTACAGACAACACTTTAGCACGACGTTAACTTGGAGTTCTTTAGCAACTTGATCAAATGTTTAGCCGGTAGAAAAATTATTTAGTAATTACTCAATGTAATAAAATAAGATTATCATTTCCATTTACAAATTAGTTAAATACCAAACCACTGAATAACACAGCGAACGCCACACAATGACTAAGTCAGAAAACAAATTATTTCTCAATAAACGGTTTTACGTGAGAAATGTGGTGTAATCCTTCACTTTTCTTATTACGAGGAGTTTCAACTTCAATGCAATTATCATGCGGTATACGTTGAATCCTGTAAGGTCTATTATAAATCAGAAAGAAATTGTGACTCAAATGTTTCTTCTTATGTGACAATGAACGTGCTTTAATGAGAACTTTCTGACCAGTATGTAGTTTCTTTGCATTTGTGTTACCGTGTAGGTTTCTCCTTTTGCGTGCAGGATAATTTATATTTTTGATAGACAAATCAATTACGTCTTTGTGTCGAAGTTTACTGTTCGGTGGTTCTTCATTCTTCAGTACAAGAATAGGTGGTAAAGCAGTGGAGTCATGTGGCATTTCATTCAGTATGTTTTGAAATAAGTGTAAGTATCTGTCCCAATACTGATGCTTTCTGTGACAATGAAGTCTGCAAAGCTTATTCACCTCTATCATAATGCGTTCAGACGGGTTACAATGTGGAGAGTACAATGAAATAAAAACAGGCTAGATTTTGCGATTACGAAGCATGCGTGCCCAAACAGCAGATCTGAATTCTGGTCCGTTATCTGAAATGACAATTTCGACGTGTCCAACTTCACGTAAGAAATTTTTAACAAAGGCGTTGGATACAGACCGTTCAGTGGCTTTGCGTAAGGGTATGAAAGAAACAAATTTTGAAGTTGAGTTCAACAGCGATTAGGATTTACGAAAATCCATTCAGTGTTTTCACAAGGGTTCCCAGAAGATTAACAGCAGCAAATTATTTTAATCTAGTATGAATGATGGGAAACAATGGAGTCCGATGTGAGATGGCAGATGGTTTAGCTTTTTGACAAAGTTTAGAAATAGACAATACTCTCCTAATCCTCTTTTCCATGTTGTTAAAAGAACAGGTCGTCCGAAGAATATGATAACATTTTCGTGGACCAAAATGTGCTTAGCTGAAATGCAAGGATCAGATGAACTTATTAACAAAATCGTCAGGAATACAGAGTACCCATAACTTATCATCAACAGTGCAACGTTTGAAGAGTATGTTGTTTCTAACCAGATAATAATGACGAGTCTGCGTGTGTGTTTTTTAACGCCATTTACTTTTAATATCTTTCCAAATCGGATCGTTGTCTTGTTCATAAGCAATGTCCTTTAACGATGCAGTGATGAAGTTTCCAAAGGCTACTTTTTGAATGTAAAGAATACTGAAATTTTTCTTAAGGTTAGCTTCTGTGTTACTTTTCTCAAGGCCAGCCTGTGCACGTGACAGTACGTCCGCAGTAATGTTTTCCTTTCTGGGAATGTAGTCTATTGTGAAGTGGAATTCTTGCAGAAATAATGCCGAACGTTTCAACCTGTCATGATTTAATTTTGATGACATAAGAAACTGTAATTCTCGATAATCACTATAAAATTTTAAGTGTTTGCCAGAAAGAGAGAAACGAAATTTGTCAAATGCCCAAACGATAGTTAAAGCTTCCAATTCAGTGGCGGAATAACTTTTTCAGGTTTTTTTAGCACGCGGCTAGCAAAAGCGATGGTTTTCTGAACAGTAATGCAATTTTCTATGGTTTCTTGAAATAAATGGGCACCAAGACAAACTTTAGAGGAACCTGTGCTAAGGCAGAAATCTTGTCACAGTTCTGGGTGAGCTAAGTTTGGTGCATGAAGTAGCGCTTCTATCAAAGAATCAAATTCCAACTGTGCCTGTTCGTCCCAGTTCCAAATAGTGTTTTTGCCAGTGTGAGAACAAAGTTTTGGTGTTACAAGAATTTGCATATTAAGGAAACGATGGTAGAAATTCACGAGACCTAGAGATCCGTCTGAATGCCTTCAGAAGAAATAATGTGTCCTAAAAAATTCACCTTTGTCCTACCGAATTCAGATTTTCCCATGTTAACTGTAATTCCAGATTCTGCAAAAATACGTAACACACTATTGAGGATACGATTATGCTGTTCCCAAGACGGTTCTGCTTTTAAAATATCGTCCACGTATGAGGTGATGTGTCGTTTCAAAAACTCAGGTATTGTGGAATTTAGCCCACGAATAAATGCTGCCGAAGAAATGATCAAACTAAAAGGAAGTTTCCGAAGTTGATAACACGCCGAAACAGAGAGAAGCCGTATAGTTTCTACATTCTGGATGAAGTTCAATTTGCCCGCATCTCGTGGTCGTGCGGTAGCGTTCTCGCTTCCCACGCCCGGGTTCCCGGGTTCGATTCCCGGCGGGGTCAGGGATTTTCTCTGCCTCGTGATGGCTGGGTGTTGTGTGATGTCCTTAGGTTAGTTAGGTTTAAGTAGTTCTAAGTTCTAGGGGACTGATGACCATAGCTGTTAAGTCCCATAGTGCTCAGAGCCATTTGAACCATTTTTTTTGAAGTTCAATTTGATAAAAGCTGAATCTGAGATCAATAGAAGTCAACACTTTAACGCCACTGAAATTGTGAAAAAGTTCTTCCAACGTTTGCGATCTGTCTGTTTCAGGAATGATTGTGGTATTTATTGGTCTCGAAGCCTGATGGATACGTTTTTCTTCTCAACAACGTGTAATGGATTGTTGTATGACCTTACTGCTGGTTCAATAATGCCCTCGTCAAGCACAGATTGCATTCCGTGTAATGTGCCGGAATTACGTATGGTCGGACGCAAAATTTTGTATACTCACGAACACGAAATTGGTATTGAAATCTGTTAATTGTTCTTGTTTTGTGAGTAAAAACTTTGAACAGTGCTTGTAAAATGTCAAAAAGATCCTGCCTATCAGTGTCATTACAATTGTCAATTGTTTGAATTTTATTCTGAATTAAAACGTTAGTATTTAATACGTCATCGATATCATCCAAGTCAGTACCTGGAAAGTGATTATTAGTGTCAAATTCCGTCGAAAGTTCCAAACTATGATCTAACAAAAGTTAAAGCCGATTGGTTTCCAAGTCATGGTTTGAAAGCCGATCTTCAAATTTTAAAGCTATTGACTTACCTTCTTTCTCTAAACTTATTTCAGCGTCGTGAAAGTTTAATATTGACTTATAGTCATTCAAAAACTCTACTCCCAATATAATCTCCTACGACAATAATGGAACAATAAGAAAATTCAAAGTAGATCTGTGGCTTTGGCAAAAGAATTCTCAGTAAGTTTGTTGGCGTACATCTATACTTTTTCCAAAAATTGCACCTTGTATTTTAATCTTACGTAAAGGAAGAATGCGACAATTGTTCGACTTGTTCTATTTACTAAGAGCTGTTTCTCTAATTACTAAAACAGGATTGCCAGTGTCAAGTACTACCGTAAATTTTATGTCATGCCACAAATGCTTTGCTCATTACAATACTGTGCGACAATATGAAACTGCAACTATAAAGGAAATTCTCTGTATACAATTACGCGCTAGCAGTGAACAATATTTAATTTCTAATCATGCACTAATCATTAAAACTCCAAGAATGAGGCATCCTCGGCTAAGGGTCGACGTATGAAACTTCTTAATTTAATTTTTTGTACTTCAACTGAAATAACTGGGAAGGTGAAATTTCTTAATTTAATTCTGAAACTGTAGATCTGTGGCTTTGGCAAAAGAATTCTCAGTAAGTTTGTTGGCGTACATCTATACTTTTTCCAAAAATTGCACCTTGTATTTTAATCTTACGTACTGTCTCTTTGCTTGTCTTTATCACTTCATTTATGACCCACAATATTCTAACGCGGCCGTGCGGAATGGCCGCGCTGTTAGAGGCGCCATGTCACTAATCGTGCGGCCCCTCCCGCCGGAGGTTCGAGTCCTCCCTCGGGCATGATGTGAGTGTAGTCCTTAGTGTTAAGTTAGTTTAAGTAGTGTGTAAGTCTAGGGACCGATGACGTCAGCAGTTTGGTCCCTTAGGAATTCACACATGCACACAAATTCTAGCGCAATGCAATCTGAGTGCTCAAAAATGATAACCTGGCCTCAAATAATTAGTACGAATGAATTGCCCTGAATTAGAAGAAATCCTAACAATAACCCATACACATCATAAGTCACTTACCTCACAGAAAATCTTCATTACACGAACTACAGCAATGCCGCAAGCTCCAGTACTGCCAGCTAAATAAAAGATTCTAAGTACTGAAGACTCTAACTGCTAATAGACATATGGTTGGCAAAGGAAAGATCTAATTGTAGAGCAAACAATGTATTTACGATATTTTACCTTAATCAAGTGACAATCAGTTCAAAAGAATTATATAATTATCAGTAATAAATCTCCATAACGGATACACATTCAGATCGTCCACTCGCACTAATACTGCAAAACCTCCGACACTGCTAATTATTAACCACTAACCTCCATCACCGCTGACTACTCACTACCAACTTCCATCACTGCTGGCTGTTCAGCTTCAACTGCGGTCCGCCCCAGTAGCTGAGTGGTCAGCGCGACAGAATGTCAATCCTAAGATCGTGGTTTCGATTCCCGGCTGGGCCGGAGATTTTCTCCGCTTTGAGACTGGGTGTTGTGTTGTCCTGACCATCATCATTTCATCCCCATCGACGCGCAAGTCGCCGAAGTGGCGTCAAATCGAAAGAATTGCACCCGGCGAACGGTCTACCCGTCGGGAGGCCCTAGTCACACGACACTTACATTTACTAGTCCGACCAGCCAGAGTCCCTTAAGGCCGGTTCCCACTAGAGCGCGGCAGCGCGTCGTGCGGCAACGGCAGCGGCAAGCGTTTTCCGCTTTGACGCGGCGGCTCACGGAATTGGCGTTCCCATCTGGAAGCGGCAGACGCTAGCGGTAGCCAATGACGGACAGCCACTGAGGTACTGGGTGGGACCCACCGAAACGACCGGTGTATTTGAATAACTATATCTTACACCTACATGAAGGAAAGACGAAGTTGGGTGAAGACATACCAATTTTTCATTTTCTGTACAATGTACTCTTTCACATACACTCCTGGAAATGGAAAAAAGAACACATTGACACCGGTGTGTCAGACCCACCATACTTGCTCCGGATACTGCGAGAGGGCTGTACAAGCAATGATCACACGCACGGCACAGCGGACACACCAGGAACCGCGGTGTTGGCCGTCGAATGGCGCTAGCTGCGCAGCATTTGTGCACCGCCGCCGTCAGTGTCAGCCAGTTTGCCGTGGCATACGGAGCTCCATCGCAGTCTTTAACACTGGTAGCATGCCGCGACAGCGTGGACGTGAACCGTATGTGCAGTTGACGGACTTTGAGCGAGGGCGTATAGTGGGCATGCGGGAGGCCGGGTGGACGTACCGCCGAATTGCTCAACACGTGGGGCGTGAGGTCTCCACAGTACATCGATGTTGTCGCCAGTGGTCGGCGGAAGGTGCACGTGCCCGTCGACCTGGGACCGGACCGCAGCGACGCACGGATGCACGCCAAGACCGTAGGATCCTACGCAGTGCCGTAGGGGACCGCACCGCCACTTCCCAGCAAATTAGGGACACTGTTGCTCCTGGGGTATCGGCGAGGACCATTCGCAACCGTCTCCATGAAGCTGGGCTACGGTCCCGCACACCGTTAGGCCGTCTTCCGCTCACGCCCCAACATCGTGCAGCCCGCCTCCAGTGGTGTCGCGACAGGCGTGAATGGACGGACGAATGGAGACGTGTCGTCTTCAGCGATGAGAGACGCTTCTGCCTTGGTGCCAATGATGGTCGTATGCGTGTTTGGCGCCGTGCAGGTGAGCGCCACAATCAGGACTGCATACGACCGAGGCACACAGGGCCAACACCCGGCATCATGGTGTGGGGAGCGATCTCCTACACTGGCCGTACACCACTGGTGATCGTCGAGGGGACACTGAATAGTGCACGGTACATCGAAACCGTCATCGAACCCATCGTTCTACCATTCCTAGACCGGCAAGGGAACTTGCTGTTCCAACAGGACAATGCACGTCCGCATGTATCCCGTGCCACCCAACGTGCTCTAGAAGGTGTAAGTCAACTACCCTGGCCAGCAAGATCTCCGGATCTGTCCCCCACTGAGCATGTTTGGGACTGGATGAAGCGTCGTCTCACGCGGTCTGCACGTCCAGCACGAACGCTGGTCCAACTGAGGCGCCAGGTGGAAATGGCATGGCAAGCCGTTCCACAGGACTACATCCAGCATCTCTACGATCGTATCCATGGGAGAAAAGCAGCCTGCATTGCTGCGAAAGGTGGATATACACTGTACTAGTGCCGACATTGTGCATGCTCTGTTGCCTGTGTCTATGTGCCTGTGGTTCTGTCAGTGTGATCATGTGATGTATCTGACCCCAGGAATGTGTCAATAAAGTTTCCCCTTCCTGGGACAATGAATTCACGGTGTTCTTATTTCAATTTCCAGGAGTGTATTTCATTATTCATGTTTTCTCATTTCAACATAAACAGATTTCATGACTACTGTTCATGATTGTTCACTATCTCCTAACACATTGAAACAATGTACGATAAAAGAGATTATTCAGACTGTTAAGTGAGACAAAAATTTAAAATGTGATACGGTAGCAGGTACACGAAAACAGTAAGAACACAGAAGCTAGGTGGAAGGGATGAAAGTGGAAGCCACCTGATAGAATTTCCCACAGAGCATAATGTAATCATCGCCAGCACCTTGCTTAAGAATCACAAAAGAATAATACATATTTGGAACAGAGTTTTCGAAACCAGATTTTAAATTGTAAGGCATTTCCTGGTGCAGACGCAAACCTGACTGAAGGCTGTCAATAGCAAGAAAAGCGTTCTGAAAAAGAAAATTTGTTCACATCGAATATAAATTCTAATGGTTGGATACTATTTTACAAAGGTATTTGTGTGGAGTGCAGCCTTGTATGTAAATGAAACGTGAACGATGAACAGTTCTGTCAAGAAGACAATGGACGCTTTCAAAACATGGTGATCAATAAGAATGCGAAGATTATATACGAGGATCGTGTGACTAAAGAAGAGGTACGGAATTAAATAGAGGAGGAAGAGGAAATTACGGCACAACTTTGACAACAATAGGGGTTAGTTGACAGGACGAATTATGGGGCATCAGAGAGTGAGGACAAAGGGGTTGGGTGATAGTATTCTGATAATAATCATCTGTTTAAATACTATTATACTATTTTATCTATTAATGTAAGCAGTGAATTTACTCTTCCATGCACTCCTCCACAAAACATTTAAACCAAAACTGAAATCAGCTGAACACCAAATCTTCCAACCACAGTCTGACAACTACTGGATTCACTTTCAACTTTCTATAACTATCACTGGCTAGCCACACACACATACAGATATAAGGAGAACAAAAATAAACAAACATTAGTTTTCAGCATATAATTCTGCAGGTTGGCAACATGTACATAAACAAACCAGACAGGAAGGGACATGAGGTGAACACACTGTAGTTACCACTTCAAATCAGAGTTTTCGGTAAAACGTCTACTGCTAGTGACAGAAGAAAAAAGAGCGAACATGAAAATGTGCTTATGTTCCATAATCCAAGTTTTAGTTCAACCTCCAGTATGTGACCAGGTGAGGGGAAACGTATATGTCCGCAAAAAACTCGATTCACTGTAAGTAATCAGTCATTCACGTAAAAAACAAAGATGTGAACTGTTTTATAATCTGCACGTATCACATATCAAAACAAAACTGAATCATTCTAGATTCCACCGAAGATGCCTTAAAGTAAAAGGCGAAACGCGTCTTGAATCAGTAAAGTACACTAGATAAAGAAAAAAAGGTCTGTTACTTACCAAAGGAAATAATCAAAAGCTGTAGATATTTAGTAAATTACATCTTATTACATACCAGCAAATTTGTTTCGGTTTAACTTCTCATTCCACATGCTATTAAATGCTGTTTAAAAAAATTCATCTATCACTTCTGAAAAACTGTAGTTACTTTCATATCTCGGTATATAAACAGATTTAGGATATTTATCATGCGAAGAAATACATGACTTTTCACAAGTTATCGTTTGCAAAAAAACACGTTTCGATTTCTTGAACCGTTTACGAAATTTGCGGTTGATACAACCACATGGTTTACGACGAGCAGGACGAAGTACCGGTCGCGTCGCGAGCAACCCGCGCGCGGTCACGGCACAGCCCGTGCACCGACATATCATTCAGTATCTCGAGAACGGTGATAGCTATCGATTTGCTCTCAGCTTTAAAAACAATTTCTATATGTTGACTAAATTTCATGCGCAATAATGTATTACCTAAAATGAACTGTACGCAAAGTCCACGCCATGCGTTTTTACCTCCGCACACTCATTAAAATTTCGTGTAAAGGTTTACGTAAATGCGATACAGCAAGTAACCACGACGAATAACGAAAAGAAATTCGGTCCTTTATCGAGAGAAGATATCAGGCTGTAACATGACCAAGAATAAAATTTTTCTGCCGAATAGTTTCCTTGGAATCGGATGATAAGTATTTCATAGCTGCCGCCGCGTCCGCGCCAGCGGTTCGGCGAAAGTTCGTGTGGCCCGGGGTTCCGTACCTGACGTCACGCTCAGCGCGTTCTGTGATTGGCGGAGCGGACCTGGAGCGCGGCACGTGGCAGCGGAAGCGGTTCGACATGGTCAAACCGCAACGCAGAGCCCGCCGCGCCGTGCCGCTGACGCCGTTTCCATGTCAACCACGCCGCTGACGCGCGGTTTTGACGCGCGGCACCCCTAGTGGGAACCGGCCTTTTACAGAGTGCGCACAGCGCTGTCAGAATTATTAATGCAGAGTGCTACATAGCGCTGCCAACATATGGACACGTAACAAGCCTAGTTACACAAAGTATTATTCCTGAAGCAAGGAAGAGATACAATAGAGCCCCTCAACTCCGCCGCGCGGGGCAGCCGCGCAGTGTGGGGCACCTTGCCACGGTTCATGAGACTCCCATCGTCGGAGGTTCGAGTCCTCCCTCGTGTTTTTGTGTGTTGCTCTTAGCGTAAGTTAGATTGAGTAGTGTGTAAGCCTAGGGACCAATGACCTCACCAGTTTGGTCCCATATGAACTTACCACCACCCTCAGCTCCTTGAAGTACACTAGACAATAATGTTTCCCTTCCCCCACCCAATGAATGTCTGTGGCTCTACGTCTGATCTATTCATCCAGGGCAAGGTCAAATTTCCCAAGACCGTCTCCAAAAACCTGGATCTAGAATTACTAAGTAAACTGATTCTTCAGCCCATCGGAAGAAAGTAACAGCTGGTGCTCAGAAAATTCTCGTTGCCCTTCATAGTGGCAACCACTCAACTACAGCGCTTAACAACCAGAAGTATAAGGAATATGTAACATCAGCCTCACGGCAAACAGAAAACATGGCTCCAGCAACTCCTGCTGAAACTGCAGCTCAATGACGCATCTTGGGAGTTTTCCGTCAGGTGGAGCAGTGGATGGAGTGTACCTTGATCCAGAGTAGTTCGCATTCAAGCTGGCCACAAATGGTTTGGCTGCCATTACCACACTGAAATCTGTTGGTGCCGAAAGGTTTCTTCAGCTTATGTGTTGGAAATGAAAGGCGGGTTGTCAGGGTCAGTGTGGTTGTAGGCGAATTCTGCACGAAACTTTGCCAGCAGTGTGAAGCATTGTGGTCCAACATTGACGACAATATTAATATGGAAGTTGAAAACGATCTGGACGAGTATCTTGCAGTACCACTGTGTGAAACAGCTGTGACGATGGAGGTATTAACTCATGTAATATTTTGCACAATTAATCATTTTTACTAATTAGTTTTTCTTTATTGTGGTATCAATTATTCAATTTTATGATTGTCATCTGATGAACAGCAACATCTACTGTTCAGTCTGGACCTTCCACAACCACTGACGCTTTGTCCGGAGCTTTATTTGACCAAGATGCTTCACTTGAACTGTCTGGTACCCAAAAAACATTGCATGGGCCTTCAACAATCGAATTCAGACGAGTAAAAGAACTGAAAACTGCACACAGGACATCACTACATCGAACAGCGATAATTCAATAAACAATTTATGTGTCTTTTGTATCCTTAGTCTGTCACTAAATGCCTTCTTTCTGCCCACTCAAAGCGAAGGCCCAATCCTGTGCTTGTCATCCACTCATTTCATGACACTTATAAATTACTACATACAGATATCATATTCATCTTTATATTCAGTGTCGTGTGTGTAAAATATTGAAAATATAATTTCTTAATGTTTTCATGGCACTCGTTTCCACACCAATTTATTCAAAATACCGTCTTTTAAGCGTAATAAACCGAAAGTACAGCGTCATTGAGAGACAGACAGGTGAAAGTCGTTTGTCTGGAGAATTCAGAGGGAATTCTTCATAATATTCGTTTTCCCCCTCCCCTCTTATAAGAAAACTGAATGTTACAGAAGCCTCTTTTAGGAAATTTAATGTGACTCCACGTCGTGAACGGTTTTTTGTTGATAAGCTATATTTGTGAGGGGAAGGTGAGGGCGTTTTTGTCGTTTCGCAGAAGGCGCAAAAAAGTCGCGGCATTTCGGCACGCTCTAGCACCGACGCCGCACTTTAGAAAATCAGACCTGAATGGGGCAATCTGTAAGGAATTTTATCCACTTTGATGTTATATTGAGTGCTCATCTTCTAAAATAGTATAATTTTCGAGCCAAGTGCGGAAAATTTAAGAAAATGGGAAAATTATGAGATATTTGCGTTTTTTATTGTGAAGCCGACCCTCTATAAGGCAGCAAAGATAGAATTCGGATTCAGCGCACCATAAAAATATACAGAAAATGCGAGGTAAAAACTTCTGCAATTTTTTTACGTGATAACCACCATTTGACTGGGCTAGTTCGACTGCTGTGGCATTAATTTCTACCATTTCACGGTTCTCATGTTTCAAACATATATTCCGAGTGATGTGCCTTGAGCGCAGTTTTGCTAATTGCTTGTTTCACGAATTGCTAGGAGACTTTTTTATTTCTGTCTGAGTTATTAGAATCCACGTGCACACGTAGATGGGGATATTCAGTCACGTATAACTTTTATATCCGTCAGCACAACTGCAATAGTGTCTGCATTACTATCTCTCTGTCTCTGTCTTTGTCTCTCTCTCTCTCTCACTCACTCTCTCTCTCTCTCTCTCTCACTCTCTCTCTGTCCCTCCCTCACTCTCTCTCTCTCTCTCTGTCTCTCTCTCTCTAGTAAAAAGCGATGTAAACATTTTGTAGCTATGTTTATGGATATAATAGGGTAATTCAGTGGTTTGCGAACCTGGGCGTCAGCTGCGTTGTTGATATACAGTGTTCATACCGCGACTACATTTTCTGTGTTATTTAGTTTCAAACATTAAGACAATCATTCTCTCAGGTTTTTCGTATGCTTATTTATTGAAGAAGAGAATTTTCCTTTGTCCTCTCGTGTAGCAACGTCAGTTTGACCATTCATATTGACACGAGGTGGGTTCATGGCACGACCCCCTCTTACCCTGAAGTTTGTTTGAAAAGTAAGTAATGAGCAGTAACAAAAACCACTTGAGTGTAAACTTAACATAAAAATTTGGGACCGCGAAGTAGACGTGAAGGAATTCAGGTACCCTAGAAGCAAAATAATACATGATGGACAAATCAAGGAGAACAAAAACGGCGGACTAGTATTGGCAAAGATGACATTCCTAGCCAAAAGTAGTCTACTAGTATCAAACATAGGCCTTAATTTGATGAAGGAATTTCTGAGAATGTACGTTTGGAGTTCGGGGTTCTATGAAAGCGATCATGAACTGTCGCAAACAAGAGAAGAACTAAACAGAAGCGGCATAAGAAATTACGAGGTTCTCCGCAGAATGAACGAGGAGAGGAATATGTGCGAAACATTATCAAGAATAAGGGACATGAGCGTAGTACGTGTGTTGATATACCAACGCATTACTTCATTGGCCAAAGGGGAACCCGGAGAAAGACATGATACACTCTGAGCTGTCTTTCAATAAATTTATTTTCAGTGGAAAAATGTTTTCTGACAACTTCACATGGCATACATGTTATTTAACCAGAAAAATATTTGCCACAACCTGAGCAGTGGTGCTGTGTACTCACTGCTCTTACACGTCTTCATGTTTCAGTGCTTTTTTTGCTTGGCTAAGCCTGCACTATGGCGTTATCATTTTCTTTCGTTTCCAAGTAAGCAATGGCGTCTATTTTTCTGGTTAAACATCATGTATGCAATGTGAAGTTATCATAATAGGTATTTTTCCATTGTGAAGATGGTTCATGATCGAAACCGATTGTGAATAAATGTACTGTAACACAACACAGTGTGTATCAGGCATTCTCGTAGTACCGGGTGATCAAAAAGTCAGTATAAATTTGAATACTTAATAAACCACGGAATAATGTAGATAGAGAGGTTAAAGTTGACACACGTGCTTGGAATGACATGGGGTTTTATTAGAACAAAAAAAGTATTGCTATACGCGTGAAAGATCTCTTGCGCGCGTCGTTTGGTGATGATCGTGTGCTCAGCCGCCACTTTCGTCATGCTTGGCCTCCCAGGTCCCCAGACCTCAGTCCGTGCGATTATTGGTTTTGGGGTTACCTGAAGTCTCAAGTGTATCGTGATCGACCGACATCTCTAGGGATGCTGAAACACAACATACGACGCCAATGCCTCACCATAACTCCGGACATGCTTTACAGTGCTGTTCACAACATTATTCCTCGACTACAGCTATTGGTGAGGGATGATGGTGGACACATTGAGCTTTTCCTGTAAATAACATCATCTTTGCTTTGTCTTACTTTGTTATGCTAATTATTGCTATTGTGATCAGATCAAGCCCCATCTGTCGGACTTTCTTGAACGCTTGTATTTTTTTGGTTCTATTAAAACCCCATGTCGTTCCAAGCATGTGTGTCAATTTGTACCACTCTATCTACATTATTCCGTGATTTATTGAGTTTTCAACTTTATACTGACTTTTTGATCACCCGGTACGTCGATGCCGGTAAGAAAAAGTTGCGTGAAAATAAATTGTACTTGAGGGAGTTGTAGAGGATTAAAAATTAAGGGAAGACAGATACTGAATTACTGTTATATCCAGCACATAAGTACGGAAGTGCTACTCCGAGACGAGGGAGTAGGCAGAGGCGAGGAATTCGTGGCGGGCTGCATCATGTCAGCAAGAAGACTGATGAGACAAACAAAAGTCCTTCTCTAATCCTCGTTTTGTACTTTTCGTTCGCTTCTCTCCAGCTGTTTTCTGCCTCCGCATGGAATATTTCGACAACGGGGGTCACTATAAAAGCTTTTCGTAGTGCGTGCAAAATGACCAGTCCGTGCACCTGGCCCCACGTGTCATTTTTTTCCGAAGGCTGAAACGAGAATTTACTGGTCGCGTAGTTGTTTATTCTGGCCCTGAGAATCTGATTTATGCCACCCTGCAGGTTTCGGCGACTCGCAGCCAGGAGTGTTGTATAATGCGCCGATATTTCACGTCGCGCTAACGGGCTAATGTATCGGCCGCCAACAGCTGGGGTGGGGGCTCAAGATATTTGCACGGCAATATTTCCGCTGCGCGGTAATTCGCGTTATCTATTTGCAGCGCGTGTCCGGCGCTGTTTGCCCAGGACGCAGGCAGGTATATATTAGCCGCCCTAAGGGATGATCCCCAGCAGATAATGGTCTGCGGCCGAACCGCGCACCTCGCAAATATCGCCGCAGTTGGCCGATGACAGCCACAGCATTGTCTCACGGCTCTTTCGTATACGATTCCGCACAATGCGCGCTTTATTACCTGAACTGCACGAGACGCCGTGTTAATTTTTTTGATCGGTAACATGTGTGACAGTTCGATTTAGTAGGACATCATGACCACAGGAGAGGTCAAGAAGAATTTCCGAATAGTTTTCTGATGCAGCATTTGCGTAGACTTGAATCATATCCAGATTGTCTTAGACCGTACTGACGTTTATTTTTTTATTGATCGGCTTATTTATCGTAGCAAGAATAGGGCCAAAAGATCCTCTGTTATCTCTGACCAGGTATTCTTCACTCTTTTCTTCACTGAGATCTGTTATGGGTTCCATCATTTATGAAGGGAGCGTCCCAGTTCGAAGGATTAAAACCGAATAGAACAGTTTTACAATACGGTCATATTTATGTTCTACAACCCATCACTGTTTCTTGTGTGTAATAATCTGTCTATCAGTACAATTAGTGTTTGAAAGTTAACTAATCTAACGAGTACACTAAGGCCGGCCAGTGTGACCGAGCGGTTCTAGGCGCTTTATTCTGGAACCGCTCGACCGCTACGGTCGCAGGTTCGAATCCTGCCTCGGGCATGGATGTGTGTGATGTCCTTAGGTTAGTTAGGTTTAACTAGTTCTAAGTTCTAGGGGACTAATGACTTCAGATGTTAAGTCCCATAGTGCTCAGAGCCATGAGTACACTGAGGTGACATAAGTCATGGGATACCTCCTAAAGTGGTGTCGGACCTCTTTTCTCCCGCCGTAGAGCAGCAAATCGACATGACATGTACTCGACAAGTCGCCGGAAGTCCCCTGCAGAATTAGTGATCCATGATACCTCTACAGCCTTCCGTAATTGCGAAAGTGTTGCCAGTGCAGGATATTGTGTCCCATAAATGTTCGATGGGATTCGTGTCGTGCGATCTGGGTGGGTTAATCATTCTCTCGGCACACTGACATTGCGAATCTCGAAATATTGAATTCCCTGACGATATCCGAAATGTAATGTCTAATATCTCTAAGTCCAACTACAATGAAGAGCCAAAGAAACTGCTACACCTGCCCAAAATCGTGTAGGGCCTCCACGAACACGCAGACGTGCGCGATGTGGCATGGACTCGACTAATGTCTGAAGTAGTGCTGGAGGGAACCGACACCAAGAATCCTGCAGGAACGTCCATAAATCCGTAAGAGTACGAGAGGGTGGAGACCTCTTCTGAATAGCACGTTGCAAGACATCCCAGATGTGGGCAATAATGTTCATGTCTGGGGAGTTCGGTGGCCAGCGGAGGTGTTTAAACTCAGAAGAGTGTTCCTGGAGTCACTGTGTAGCAATTCTGGACGTGTGGTGTGTCGCACTGTCCTGCTGGAACTGATCAAGTCCGTCGGAATGCGCAATCGACATGAATGGATGCAAGTGATCAGACAGGACGCTTACGTACGTGTTACCTGTCAGACTCTTATCCAGACGTATCAGGAGTTCCAAATCACTCCAAGTGCACGCGCCCCACACCATTGCAGAGCCTCTACCAGCCTGAACAGTCCCCTGCCGACATGCACGCTGTCTCCATAGCCATACACGTCCATCCCCCCGATACAATTTGAAACGAGACTCGTCCGACCACGCAACTTGTTTCTGGTCAATAACAATCCAATGGCGGTGTTGACGGGCCCATGTGAGGCTAAAGCTTTGTGTCACGCAGTCATCAAGGGTACACGAGTGGGCATCTGGCTCAGAAAGCCCTAATCGATGATGTTTCGCTGAATGGTTCCCACGCTGACACTTGTTGATAGCCCAGCATTGAAATCTGCAGCAATTTCTGTCACGTTGAATGATTTTCTTAAGTCGTCGTTGGTAACGCTCCTGCAGGATTTTTTCTGGCCGCAGTGATGTCGGAGTTTGATGTTGTACCGGATTCCTGATATTCACGGTACACTCGTGAAATAGTCGTACGGGAAATTCCCTACTTCATCGCTACCTCGGAGATGCTGTGTCCCATCGCTAGTGCGCCTACTACAGCGTCACGTTCAGACTCACTTAAATCGTGATAACCTGCCATTGTAGCAGCAGTAACCGATCTAACAACTGCGCCAGATACTTGTGTCTCACTCATATAGGCGTTGCCGGCCGCAGTGCCGTATTCTGCCTGTTTACAAATCTCTGTATTTACGCATGCCTATACCAGCTTCTTTGATGTTTGAGTGTATCATTCCGCGTTCAAAGTCTGATAGTTGTCGACGTGCGACGATAATTACGTCGGAAACCTTTTCACACGAATCACCTGAGTGCAAATGACAGCTCCGCCAATGCACTCCCTTTTTGTGTCTTGCGTGCTCGATACTACCGCCATCTGTTAATTGCATACAGCTATCATATGAGTTTTGTTACCTCATTGTATGATACTCAAGTTGATGAAGAAATATTTCTTTGTAACAGATGAGTGTGCCGCAGGGGATTTTCGTAGGACCGTTGCTATTCACAATATACATAAATGACCTTGTGGATAACATCGGAAGTTCACTGAGGCTTTTTGCGGATGATGCTGTAGTACATCGAGAGGTTGTAACAATGGAAAATTGTACTGAAATGCATGAGGATCTACAACGAATTGACGCATGGTGCAGGGAATTGCAACTGAATCTCAATGTAGACAAGTGTAATGTGCTGCGAATACATAGCAAGAAACATCCCTTATCATTTAGCTACAATATAGCAGGTCAGCAACTGGAAGCAGTTAATTTCATAAATTATCTGGGAGTAGGCATTAGGAGTGGTTTAAAATGGAAAGACCATATAAAATTAATCATCGGTAAAGCAGTGCCAGACAGGCTCATTGGAAAAATCCTAAGGAAATGCAATTAGAAAACTAAGGAAGTAGGTTACAGTACACTTGTTCGCCCACTGCTTGGATACTGCTCACCGGTGTGAGATCCGTACCAGATAGAAGAAATAGAGAAGATCCAATGGGGAACAGCGCGCTTCGTTACAGGATCATTTAGTTATCGCGAAAGCGTTACGGATATGATACATAGATACCAGAGGAAGACTCTGCAAGAGAAACGCTCAGTAGCTCGTTACCGGCTTTTGTTGAAGTTTCGAGAACATACCTTCACCGAGGAATCAAGCAGTATATTGCTCCCTCCTACGTATATCTCACGAAGAGACCATGAGGATAAAATCAGAGAGATTAGAGCCCATACAGAGGCATACCGACAATCTTTTTTTCCACGAACAATCCGAGACTGGAATAGAAGGGAGAACCGATTGAGGTACTCAAAGTACCCTCCGCCACACACCGTCAGCTGGCTTGCGGAGTATATATGTAGATGTAGATATTTTTAGATAGGAAGAGAAACACTTGCAAATTTTCAATATATGTACGCTATCTGATCAAATGTATGTGGTCATCTATTTAATGCAGAACTGACCGCTACATTTCACGAGAGCCGTACTCATCAGTATAAAAAAGGGGCAGGAAGAGTAGAAGAACAGTAACAAAAATGGGTCGACCGGGAGAGCTCAGTGACATAATCAACTTCGCTCTCCAAAATTCCAGGACATGTTCAGATTTGCTTGGACACATGCAGGATTTGACGGTCTACACACGGAAAAATTTGAATACGTTAGAAACATGTTTTGACAGAGCACAGGGAAAACTGTGCGACTGTGAAACTGTTGCATTCAATTGTTGCAGTTCATGTGACAAACTCTTATGTTTTCATCACTTTTTTGGGAGTGATTATCACATCCACAAGAAAACCTAAATCGGCAAGGTAGAAGAATCTTTTTACCCATTCGGCAAGTGTACAAGTTAGATAGGTCGACAACATATTCCTGTCAGGTGACGCACATTCCGTCACCAGTGTCGTATAGAATATATCAGACGTGTTGTCCTGTGGAGGAATCGGTTGACCTATGACCTTGCGATCAAATGTTTTCGGTGCCCATTGGAGAGGCACGTCATTTCGTCTACTAATCGCACGGTTTTGCGGTGCGGTGGCAAAACACAGACACTAAACTTATTACAGTGAACAGAGACGTCAATGAACAAACGGACGGATCATAACTTTGCGAGAATAAAGAAAGTAAAATTTTCACACGATGGAAGTCTTGAGCCAATGACCTTTCACTCCAGAGCTAACCACGCTAACCACGGGACCACGGCGCTTCTGAGCTCACGTTATCCTTAATGTTGCTTATGTTGCGCATGGACTACTCAGTTCGTATATTTTGCTTATTTTTTTTTCGTAGTTCCACACAACTTCTTCCTGTTTTCTCGATTGATCTGTGTCCAGTTTTTCAAGGCCTATCCACTGTGCCAACTTATAACAAAATCTGAGGGGGGTGCGATGGGGAGGTTCCCTTGTTAGAAAGATTTTCGTTCTCCTGTTCTCTTCCTATCTTAGCGCGTAACGGTGCTATGTCTAATTGGCTTCTCGGCATGCAAGAACATCATAACTTCGTATCACATATCGTGTATCTATCGTTTCAGCACAGTCGCATGGAAAGGTCTCACTTTTCTAGTAACCGTGCACATACATTAAACAAAACCATTAGGAAACACTTTTCCACTGATAGTGTCTCTCTGTAGAAGAATTTAGTCAGCAATGAACACTGAAGAAAAAACTAAACTACTTCTATCAGCCTCCAAACTTTCCCCAAAAATTAACGCAAACGGTAATTTCTCTCCGCTGAGCAGTAAAAAAATCTCTCGCATTTTCTCCAAGTGTTTCGTTCTCAATTTGTTTTTCAGTCACTCACAATGCTTCCTTTCCCCCTCTCATTTCTAGTGTTCTGCTACGTAGCTCATTCTGCACTTCCTCCAGCCCTACTATCATGTCCACTAATTTCAGGTGCCATAGTTTAAGTCCACCTACATGCATTTAATTTTTGTAATTTCAGTTTTCATATATTGGTTTGTTTTCCTGCAGCTGTATCTTGTGTGGTTCTAACAGCTGAAGATTTCCAGCTAGAATGGATAAAACCGAATAAAACATTCTTTTAAATACGGAGACCTATCTGTCCACCACCCAGCAAGGTCATTTTGCTGTAAAATTCGGCCTTTTCTATAGGCAATGTTTGCAAGCTTACGAGTCTAAAGACTATAGAACCACAATTGGGTGAAGAAACGTATAACATGTAACGGACATTCATGACGGAAGATTAACAAATCATAAATCAGATATTGTTTGGAATAACACAAAACATCGGCTTAATACAATATCTGTTAACTCATGTAGTACTCGATGAGCGATATTCCCCAAATTAGAAGTTCTTTCTGATTTATTCTGCATCTATGAGCAAGTATCGAATTTCAATGAAGTGATTAAGAAACAGCATTACCGCCAGTAAGGGGCTCATGTGAGCATGTCACTTCATTTTCGATGTGCCACACTGCAATAGTCCAGTATCAAACAAGCGTTTTCTTAAAAAGGGACTACACTCTAACCACGAGAAAGAGCCCCTCCTCCTCATTATTCCACTGTTGGCACTACGAATGTTGGTGGGAAACGTTTTTCAGGCATTCGCTAAGTCAAACCCTTCTATTGGCTCACTGCAGGGTATAGCCTGATTTATCACTTCAGATCACTCGGTTCCTGTCATCCACTCTCCAGTCGCGTCGCTCTTACACCACCTCAAGCGTCACTTGGCATTGACTGCAGAAATCTTTGGCTTCAGATGAACTGCTCTACCACTGTACCCAATTTTTCCCCTTACACACAGTCATCGTAGCAGTTAGACGGCTGTCTGTATTTGTACAATTTGGACTGGAGAGCGATTCCATCTGCTGATTTCATGAAACGTCTTACAATCATCCTTTACAATGTTCGCTAGTCCCTGTCCTCCAGTACATAACGTATACCTAAAAAAAGAACTAAACTCCTCCGGAACAGGCCATGAAGGCCTATCGGTACCGACCGGCCGCCGTGTCATCCTCACCCCACAAGTGTCACTGGATGCTGATATGGAGGGGCATGTGGTCAGCACACCGCTCTCCCAGCCGTATGTCAGTTTCCGAGACCGGACGTAACGTATGCCTGGTCTTGATTTATTTGTAGTTGTTCCTTGGTGTTTTCTCTCCACACTCACAACAGTCGACTAGGGCAGCAGCAAAATGGTTCAAATGGCTCTGAGCACTATGGGACTTAACATCTTAGGTCATCAGTCCCCTAGAACTTAGAACTACTTAAACCTAACTAACCTAAGGACAACACACACATCCATGCCCGAGGCAGGATTCGAACCTGCGACCGTAGCAGTCGCGCGGTTCTAGACTGAGCGCCAAGAACGGCTAGACCACCACGGCCGGCGGGCAGCAGCAGAAGGGTTGCAACGTCCCAGATGGGTTTGCTACTCAGATGACTTCTACAGAGAGACACTATCAGTGGAAAAGTGTTTCCTAACGGTTTTGTTTAATGTATGTGCACGATTACAAGAAAAGTGAGACCTTTCCATGCGACTGTGCTGAAACGATAGATACACGATATGTGATACGAAGTTATGATGTTCTTGCATGCCGAGAAGCCAATTAGACATAGCACCGTTACGCGCTAAGATAGGAAGAGAACAGGAGAACGAAAATCTTTCTAACAAGGGAACCTCCCCATCGCACCCCCCTCAGATTTTGTTATAAGTTGGCACAGTGGATAGGCCTTGAAAAACTGGACACAGATTAATCGAGAAAACAGGAAGAAGTTGTGTGGAACTACGAAAAAAAAAATAAGCAAAATATACGAACTGAGTAGTCCATGCGCAACATAAGCAACATTAAGGATAACGTGAGCTCAGAAGCGCCGTGGTCCCGTGGTTAGCGTGGTTAGCTCTGGAGTGAAAGGTCATTGGCTCAAGACTTCCATCGTGTGAAAATTTTACTTTCTTTATTCTCGCAAAGTTATGATCCGTCCGTTTGTTCATTGACGTCTCTGTTCACTGTAATAAGTTTAGTGTCTGTGTTTTGCCACCGCACCGCAAAACCGTGCGATTAGTAGACGAAATGACGTGCCTCTCCAATGGGCACCGAAAACATTTGATCGCAAGGTCATAGGTCAACCGATTCCTCCACAGGACAACACGTCTGATATATTCTATACGACACTGGTGACGGAATGTGCGTCACCTGACAGGAATATGTTGTCGACCTATCTAACTTGTACACTTGCCGAATGGGTAAAAAGATTCTTCTACCTTGCCGATTTAGGTTTTCTTGTGGATGTGATAATCACTCCCAAAAAAGTGATGAAAACATAAGAGTTTGTCACATGAACTGCAACAATTGAATGCAACAGTTTCACAGTCGCACAGTTTTCCCTGTGCTCTGTCAAAACATGTTTCTAACGTATTCAAAATTTTCCGTGTGTAGACCGTCAAATCCTGCATGTGACCAAGCAAATCTGAACATGTCCTGGAATTTTGGAGAGCGAAGTTGATTATGTTTGAGTGCCTTAACTTTGATAATAGTCTGTAAAAAATTATTTGCTCGAGGGAGGCTTGAACCAAAGACCTTTCGTCTCGCAGCTGCTCACGCTAACCACGGGGCCACGGCGCTTCAGAGTTTACAGTGCCCTTGATGGTGACTATCTTTCGCATGGACTACTCAGTTTGTATATTTTGCTTATTTTTTTCATAGTTCCACACAACTTCTTCCTGTTTTCTCGATTGATCTGTGTTCAGTTTTTCACGGCCTATCCACTATGCCAACTTGTAATTACATCTGAGGGGGGTGCGATGGGGAGGTTCCCTTGTAAGTCCTTACAGCCCGGCATTGCTCAAGCACACGGAAGTTATTACCACGAGTCAGCCACCAGGCGTAAACATTTCGGTAAGGTTAGTGTCAGTCACCAAGAGTGCGACCTCGACACTTGCGCCTGTAAGTGCGAGCGAGCTCAGTGGAAAAGTGTCAGATGAGTACTGATTTACCTACCTCTGTTACTCTAACATTAAGTAAGAAGTAGTAGAGAGGGCGCAACAGCTCCTATCTGTGGTCTGAGGATGTAGTTATGATACTGAAACAAACTGATTAAGCCAATACTTCACAACTAAAGACGCTGACGTAATGAGCAAAGCCGATTCAGTCACTATATATATATATATATATATATATATATATATATGCTCCTGGAAATTGAAATAAGAACACCGTGAATTCATTGTCCCAGGAAGGGGAAACTTTATTGACACATTCCTGGGGTCAGATACATCACATGATCACACTGACAGAACCACAGGCACATAGACACAGGCAACAGTGCATGCACAATGTCGGCACTAGTACAGTGTATATCCACCTTTCGCAGCAATGCAGGCTGCTATTCTCCCATGGAGACGATCGTAGAGATGCTGGATGTAGTCCTGTGGAACGGCTTGCCATGCCATTTCCACCTGGCGCCTCAGTTGGACCAGCGTTCGTGCTGGACGTACAGACCGCGTGAGACGACGCTTCATCCAGTCCCAAACATGCTCAATGGGGGACAGATCCGGAGATCTTGCTGGCCAGGGTAGTTGACTTACACCTTCTAGAGCACGTTGGGTGGCACGGGATACATGCGGACGTGCATTGTCCTGTTGGAACAGCAAGTTCCCTTGCCGGTCTAGGAATGGTAGAACGATGGGTTCGATGACGGTTTGGATGTACCGTGCACTATTCAGTGTCCCCTCGACGATCACCAGTGGTGTACGGCCAGTGTAGGAGATCGCTCCCCACACCATGATGCCGGGTGTTGGCCCTGTGTGCCTCGGTCGTATGCAGTCCTGATTGTGGCGCTCACCTGCACGGCGCCAAACACGCATACGACCATCATTGGCACCAAGGCAGAAGCGACTCTCATCGCTGAAGACGACACGTCTCCATTCGTCCCTCCATTCACGCCTGTCGCGACACCACTGGAGGCGGGCTGCACGATGTTGGGGCGTGAGCGGAAGACGGCCTAACGGTGTGCGGGACCGTAGCCCAGCTTCATGGAGACGGTTGCGAATGGTCCTCGCCGATACCCCAGGAGCAACAGTGTCCCTAATTTGCTGGGAAGTGGCGGTGCGGTCCCCTACGGCACTGCGTAGGATCCTACGGTCTTGGCGTGCATCCGTGCGTCGCTGCGGTCCGGTCCCAGGTCGACGGGCACGTGCACCTTCCGCCGACCACTGGCGACAACATCGATGTACTGTGGAGACCTCACGCCCCACGTGTTGAGCAATTCGGCGGTACGTCCACCCGGCCTCCCGCATGCCCACTATACGCCCTCGCTCAAAGTCCGTCAACTGCACATACGGTTCACGTCCACGCTGTCGCGGCATGCTACCCGTGTTAAAGACTGCGATGGAGCTCCGTACGCCACGGCAAACTGGCTGACACTGACGGCGGCGGTGCACAAATGCTGCGCAGCTAGCGCCATTCGACGGCCAACACCGCGGTTCCTGGTGTCTCCGCTGTGCCGTGCGTGTGATCATTGCTTGTACAGCCCTCTCGCAGTGTCCGGAGCAAGTATGGTGGGTCTGACACACCGGTGTCAATGTGTTCTTTTTTCCATCTCCAGGAGTGTATATATGTAATATTTATCTGGATTTGTTATCGGGAATACTTCAATCACATTCAGTTAGTTTAGCAGATTACTCTTGAGTTTTTTGTGTTATATAAAGCGTAGCTGGGAGAAGGATTGCGAAGCGAACTCATTTTTCTGTGTTTCACATTATAAACTTGTGTTATCCCCTCTCCACAACACCGACCAAGCTCTATAATGTGGGTGTGGGTGAGTAATTGGATGTGCACTTGTAACAGATGAATCAGGATAGATTATGTTATTGTTTCTTTGTAACGGCTCGATAAATTTCCGTTAAATTTCTTCGGTCCTGACTTGTGATCTGAAGCGGCCAGCGACAACGTGCGTCCGTCTCTTTTTAACAGTGGGGCTTGGGGTTTGTCAAGTAAAAATCAAGGTTGTGAAGATATCCGGTGCTTTCACTGCTCAAACTTTTGTCCGGTAAACTTCAGTGGGAACAGGGCAACGACCTTTTAGTGGTTTTCTAGCATTCACCCGATTGGATAACGGAAGGCACCTCCCGAGCGTTTTGCCGATTGGCTGACTAATGTCTTCTGTCTGTCAAGTGTCGGTTAACGTAGATTTCTAGAAGTTTGGAAGACAGCTCTTAGGCTGTGTCAGCATGGTCAGTAAGATGTGCTCTTGCGAGACTATCTAGTGTGAGTTATTTCGGTTAGGGTCCGTCATTTAATTCGTAGCGCAATGTTGATCATCACTCAAATTCACACACCTGGAGAATAAATTAAGTTGAAGTGCTGTCTCATCGATCAAATCCTCATCCTCGCACTTAATCAGAGCGTTCATTGCCGACCAGAATGTACGCCTGGATCGATATACTAATCAGCGTGTCCTGATTTCTACCAATTTTGCTATGAGTTTGGGAGACCGAATTTAAGGTGATCGGCTACCCACAATATTCCCATACCTTTGTCCTCTACGAAATTTATTGATGATTAAGAATTCTTATTTGCCCATAGACATGTGCTTAGTTTTGGATTTCTCAGAAATATCTGAATTTTACCCAGCATGGTGAACATAACTTCTGACATCCCTATGATGCATCCGCAATGATGTTGCTTATTGGTGTATGGATACTTTGTACCTTTCCCGTCTGGCTTCCTGTTAGTCGTTGTAAATACGTGGATGTTACGAATGTTTGTACTTGTTACATTCCAAAGTGCACGCACTAATTATCTCCCCTGGGTGAAGATCCCTTGCTGATAACGATAATGTGTTCGAAAACCACCTCACTTTAAGAAAATATATCAACATATTTGCTCTGTTTTTGGTGCAGGATGAAAGAGTTTATTTCACGCAACATAATTAGATTCTTTTTTTCCCCGCAAGTGCAGTCCACCGTGTTCCTATGTCCTCCCTGAGATCACCCTGCTGGAGAAATGATTAATGAAGGTTTGATGTAACTCATTCCTTCGACCGTCAATTATTCAAAATGACAGTCCCAATCGCATTATTTATAATGCGATTGTGACTGTCATTTTGATTATAAGTAAACTAATCGCTGCTGATCTCCATACAACTATATTGTCTAAAAATTTAAACCTCCGACCGTCGTTTTGAAATCTTGATATAAATTTCTCTTGCGCAGTTGACGCAATTAAATAGGCCACATTCTTTTAATGATCCCACACAACAGTGCATTCCATGGAATGAGGATACAGCGATGTTTTTTCCAACTCTTATCAATAAAAAAAGATAAAAAAGGGACACATTTTAATATCTTTTTAAATATGGGGTCCCTCTTAAGGGTCGTCAGGCTGATTCTCTCTGGTGTTTCGTGAAATATTTGCGATTTCGTTTATGAAATGTGTGGGTGGATTCCCCCAAAAATACTGTTCGTCATACGTGTAATGCGATGCCAAGCACCAGCGGAAAACGTCGGTGTGTTTCTCGTTACAAACAAAACGACTTCTGAAGCGGAATTTAACATACCCATTCCATATAGCGGTCCCAGATTAGTCTAGTGTTATTTTAGGTTTAGTGCTGCGCATTGACAGTGCTGCTCTGTCGAAAGGTACGTAAAAGTCCGCTTTGTTTGAAATGGGAAAAAACCGGTACTTTTTCCATTGACACTGGACGTCGCATGAAAGACGCGATGAGCACTATTTGATCGGGCTTACTCAGACTAAACATCTCAGAAACTGAATTATATGCAGAAACGCCAGAGAAAATGCACTACACGACTCTTGGTGTACATCTACTTAGATATGCACGGGCTGTACACAGTCTCCAGAAATAAGATTTCGGTTGTTCAGAGTCATTTTCTGAGTATTTGGGTATAAGACGGCAGCGGATTCTAGGGGTTCGTTACAGAGCAATAACCTGACTACGATTTATTTGGTTTGTTCCCCTAGTCAACTTTGTTTATGTGAAAATGTCGTCACAACACTGAAAAAGCCTATAGTTAGCAATCACCAAAACGTGCAACAAAAAACGCAGTGTACGACAACAGCTCCACACTGCTGCAATAGAACTGAGACGTGGTTTTCCTTTCTGGAAAATCAGCTTAGCAAAGTCGTGACGCATGCAGTGAACCTATGAACGAGGAGGATACCGGGCAACTCTCATCAGTAAAGCTAGCCATATTTCACTGAATGACTCTTAACAGATAGCTAACAAACCCGAGACACAACCGAGTGGAGAATAAAGTAGTACTTTTAACAGTGGAATATGTCGTGTGTGAAAGTTTCTCTCCAATCAATACACACGGCACATACTGGCTGCCTTTGAGGAATTGTGCGGATAGTTTTAGTACTATGCAAATACACTCCTGGAAATTGAAATAAGAACACCGTGAATTCATTGTCCCAGGAAGGGGAAACTTTATTGACACATTCCTGGGGTCAGATACATCACATGATCACACTGACAGAACCACAGGTACATAGACACAGGCAACAGAGCATGCACAATGTCGGCACTAGTACAGTGTATATCCACCTTTCGCAGCAATGCAGGCTGCTATTCTCCCATGGAGACGATCGTAGAGATGCTGGATGTAGTCCTGTGGAACGGCTTGCCGTGCCATTTCCACCTGGCGCCTCAGTTGGACCAGCGTTCGTGCTGGACGTGCAGACCGCGTGAGACGACGCTTCATCCAGTCCCAAACATGCTCAATGGGGGACAGATCCGGAGATCTTGCTGGCCAGGGTAGTTGACTTACACCTTCTAAAGCACGTTGGATGGCACGGGATACATGCGGACGTGCATTGTCCTGTTGGAACAGCAAGTTCCCTTGCCGGTCTAGGAATGGTAGAACGATGGGTTCGATGACGGTTTGGATGTACCGTGCACTATTCAGTGTCCCCTCGACGATCACCAGTGGTGTACGGCCAGTGTAGGAGATCGCTCCCCACACCATGATGCCGGGTGTTGGCCCTGTGTGCCTCGGTCGTATGCAGTCCTGATTGTGGCGCTCACCTGCACGGCGCCAAACACGCATACGACCATCATTGGCACCAAGGCAGAAGCGACTCTCATCGCTGAAGACGACACGTCTCCATTCGTCCCTCCATTCACGCCTGTCGCGACACCACTGGAGGCGGGCTGCACGATGTTGGGGCGTGAGCGGAAGACGGCCTAACGGTGTGCGGGACCGTAGCCCAGCTTCATGGAGACGGTTGCGAATGGTCCTCGCCGATACCCCAGGAGCAACAGTGTCCCTAATTTGCTGGGAAGTGGCGGTGCGGTCCCCTACGGCACTGCGTAGGATCCTACGGTCGTGGCGTGCATCCGTGCGTCGCTGCGGTCCGGTCCCAGGTCGACGGGCACGTGCACCTTCCGCCGACCACTGGCGACAACATCGATGTACTGTGGAGACCTCACGCCCCACGTGTTGAGCAATTTGGCGGTACGTCCACCCGGCCTCCCGCATGCCCACTATACGCCCTCGCTCAAAGTCCGTCAACTGCACATACGGTTCACGTCCACGCTGTCGCGGCATGCTACCAGTGTTAAAGACTGCGATGGAGCTCCGTATGCCACGGCAAACTGGCTGACACTGACGGCGGCGGTGCACAAATGCTGCGCAGCTAGCGCCATTCGACGGCCAACACCGCGGTTCCTGGTGTGTCCGCTGTGCCGTGCGTGTGATCATTGCTTGTACAGCCCTCTCGCAGTGTCCGGAGCAAGTATGGTGGGTCTGACACACCGGTGTCAATGTGTTCTTTTTTCCATTTCCAGGAGTGTACATCGAGAAGACGGGGTTAGGAATAAAATGAAACACAGTTTCTGCGCAACGAGCCGCAGGAGACAAAAATAGAGGATGATACAAAAAGTTACGAGTATTTAAGAACTATGTCAGAAACAGCTGTGTGATTTGCTCCAAATGGTAGTTTAACTCATATTTTTATGGATACGTTTCCACATGTGCTATGATGGTTGCCCTTAGCATGTGTAGGTGATAGTCCATTTCTCTCTATGTCGTTGCCAACATGTCTTTCCTCACCACCTCTACACTCGTATTCGTGCACTAAGAGTTTACACACAAAGAACTGCTGAACTGGACTCTTTATCCTTAACGTAACGCTGCGAAAACGTCAAGAGGGTTTATGTCTGGTGAACGTGCTGGCCATGTTGTTGGACCGTCACTACCGATGTCCTTTCCGGAAACATTTCACACGAGAGTTGGCGAACGAATAACCACCAGTGTGACGGTGCATGACCTTGTTGAAACACTGCCTATGGATGAAATGTTCAAGTGTTCAAATGTGTGTGAAATATTATGGGACTTAACTGCCAGGGTCATAAGTCCCTAAGATTACACACTACTTAACCTAAATTATCGTAAGGACAAACACACACACCTATGCCCGAGGGAGGACTCGAACCTCCGCCGGGATCAGCGGCACAGTCCATGACTGCAGCGCCTTAGACCGCTCGGCTAATCCCGCGTGGCATGGACGAAATTCTTACAACTGGAGTGCAACATTAAGTTCAAACATGTCCACGTCAACCGTTGCAGTAATAGTACGCTCAGCAAAAGAAAGAACGGTGCAATAATCCAGGTGTGCTTTATGCCACATCACATATTCACTTTCGGGGTATTCCTTATCCGCTGTTCAAAATGGTTCAAATGGCTCTGAGCACTATGGGACTTAACTTCTGAGGTCATCAGTCCCCTAGACTTAGAACTACTTAAACCTAACTAACCTAAGAACATCACACACATCCATGCGACCGTAGCTTATCTGCTGTACTACGATATGTAGGTTCTTCGACTCCCAGATGGGAACACTATGGCTGTTTACTTTTCCTGAGATGTGAAAAGTCACTTCGTCGGAAAAACAAACTTTATTGAGGTAGTGATTTCTGCATCGATTCGTTCCAGCATACGAGTATTCCTTGCAAACTAAGCACATCTATTACTATCAAATGGCTCCAGAGCCTGCAGTAGCTGCACTTTGTAAGTATGGAAATGCAACTCTTTGTGTAAAATCATCACCAAAGTTCTCTAAGTGATGCATGTTTCTCTGGAAACACGACGCGTCGATTTCCGCGATCTGCATTGAAACGCTGTACAAGCAAGCACGCTATCAGCACTGACGTCACTCCAAGTTTACCGCTTCTTGCCTTGTCACCGATGCTGTGGTTTAAACTTTTCATACCATGTACAGCGAAACAAGCGCTGATACAGAGGCGAGTGAGTGTGCCGCGACTTACCCTAGTTCACAACTACCAGCGCCCTGTCATCATAACGCGCCTTGCAAACAAAAAATTGCACCACGATCTAAGAGTGAAACTTCCTCAAAATATTTTTCTTCAGCATATTAATGTTAACATTATGAAATTTCAGAACGATTTAATGTATATGTTTTGTTAAATATATTATTTTAAGGAAAAAAATAAGTGGTGCTAAATAATGAAGCTAGAGAGGTAAAAACAGTTCACAATGTGCAAATTTATGTCACAATCAAGAGTCACATGTCTCGACTCGCTCCGGCTAATATTTTGGTCAAAATATGCGCTTTTTACGAAAATTTTAATGCGCTAGATATTAGACTTAGGAAGATGAAAATTCGTGTGTTGCTTCAGTTTGATACAAAAACTTTAACTAAGTGACTCCATTAAACTACTTTTATTAGTTTTCAAGCTATTCACTAAAAGCTAAATCTGGAACGAAAACATCCCTGTTCATATTAGATCAAGTATCATCTGTCTTACTTAGTAGAAAGTTGTGATTACAGCTCTTGATTACGTTTATTAAATGATACAGTTGTACCAATTTTGAAGACTTTATCGTAAATAAAAATCACTACCTGTAGTAGTTGGTCTTAGAGCTGCAGCTTTTTTAGTTTGAAGTCAGCTGATAGGTATTAAAAGAAGTCCCTCTAACTAAGGGTTCACCTTCAGAGGACATCGTGTTTCCAAGCGGAGAAGGATTTAGCATATTTCATCAAAATGTAAGAGATGTTATAGATAAAGTTAGTGAACTGCTTATGGATCTTGACTCTAAAATTATTGGTACATCGTGGCACCAATTAAATAGTTTGTCAATTCAGAGGCTATCTTTACCAGGATACAGATTAGCTGGCTGTTTTCCAAGGCGTTCCTTGTGGGGTGGGTGAGTGGCCATGTACGTAAAAAACGGTATTTCATTTGAGTCCACAGACGGCACTGCACTGAAGAGATGTCTGAATGTTGTGCAGGGGCAGTTGAATTCAGTTAAACTAAACTTCTAATTGTTGTTGTTTATAGATCCCTTAACTCTGACTTCAGAGCATTTCTGCTCAAGCTAGAGAGGGTTCTTGATTCACTTTATAGGAAGTACCAGAAATTAGTTGTATATGGTGACTTCAGTATTAACTTTGTAAATGGTGGTGCAAGAGAAAGGTGTTGGTAGATCTCCTAAATTCGTATGATCTGATGCAGACTTCGTTTTTTCTAACTAGGGTGAAGGGGAACAGTAGCACAGCCGTTGACAATATTTTTATTCATTCTTCATTACTAGATAGCCATTCTGTTAGTAAAGGGATGAATGGCCTTTCAGACCACGATGCACAAATTTTAACACTAAAAGGCTTTTGTACTCAAACAAATGTCACATATAATTACAAGCTGCGTAGGAAAGTTAATCCAACACCAATAGAGTATCCTTTAAACCCCGTCAAGGAAGAAGTGTGACAGGATGTTTATAGTGCCAATAACATAGATGACAAACATAATGCTTTCCTTAACACATTTCTAATTCTCTTTGAGAGTTGCTTTCCATTAGAACGTTCTAAACAGGGTACTAGCAGTAAAAGGCAGCGTGGGTGGCTGACCAGTGGCATTATGATATCATGTAGAACAAAGCGGGAATTATATCAAAATGTTAGAAGTACTCACAATCAAGCTACCGTAGCCTATTAAAAAGAGTACTGTAAGGTGCTTAAAAATGTTATTAGGAAGGCAAAGAGTATGTGGTACGCAAATAAAATAGCTAATTCACAGGATAGAATTAGAAACTATATAGGCAGTTGTGAAAGAAGTGTCTGGTCAGCAGCGCAATGTCAACGAGTACAGTATTGAACGATCATTTCTGCAGGAAATCATATAAATCTTTTGGCAAATGCCTTTCCGAGATTGAAATACTCCTCTGTGGTACAGATAAGGGGGAAATTGAGTCAATAATTAAATCACTGAAGACTATGGCCTCTCATGGATGCGATGGAGTGCTTACCAGAATATCAAAGTACTGTGCTGCACATGTTAGCCCTGTATTTAGCCATATTTGTAACTTCTCCTTTAGGAATGGTCAGTTTCCTGAACGATTAAAGTACTCAGTAGTAAATCCGCTTTATAAAAAGGTAGAAAGGGATACTGAAGACAATTTTAGACCTATTTCTATGCCATCAGTGTTTGCGAAAGTTTTTGATAAGCCTGTGTATGTAAGGATAATTGATCATTTTATATCACACCATTTGATATCAAGACTTTACAAGTCGTTTAACAACTGAAAATGCTATATTCTCTTTTCTCTGTGAGGTACCGGATGGATTAAACAAAAGGTTTCGAACGCTAGGCATATTTTTTTATTTAACTAAGGTGTTTGATTGTGTTGATCACAAAATATTGCTCGGAAAGTTGGACCATAATGGAATACGGGGAGTAGCTCACAATTGGTTCGCCTCTTACTTTAACAACAGACAGCAAACGGTCATTATTCAAAGTGTTGAGAAAGAGTATGATGTGGGGTTTAAGTGGGGTACGGTCAAGTGGGGGGTGCCCCAGGGATCAGTGTTGGGGCCACTCCTGTTGCTTATTTATATAAATGATATGACCTCTAGTATTATGGGAAACTCTAAAATATTTCTGTTTGCTGATGACACTAGCTTGGTAGTAAAGGATGTTGTGTGCAACATTTTCTCGGTTTCAAATAGTGTAGTTCATGACATAAAACATCATGAAATGATCGTATGGCATTGTTGGCCGGGAGGCCGCATGCGGGATAGTTCGACCGCCGTATTGCAAGTCCTTTTTAGTTGCCGCCATTTCGGCGACTTGCGGATCAATGATGATGAAAATGATGATGAAGGGTACACAACACCCAGTCCTCTGCCGGGAATCGAACCCGCGCCCCCTGCGTCGTAGGCGGAAACGCTACCGCTACGCTACGGAGGCGGACAGTTCATGACATAAGTTCATGGCTTGTAGAAAACAAACTTACACTTAATCACAGTAAGACTCAGTTTTTACAGTTTCTAACACACAACTCAACAAAACCTGACGTTTTGATTTCACAGAATGGAAATATGATTAGTGAAACTGAACAGTTCAAATTCCTAGGTGTTAGATAGTAAACTGTCGTGGAAAGCCAAGTTCAGGATCTTGTTCAAAGACTTAATGCTGCCATTTTTACTGTTCGAACGGTATCTGGAGTGAGTGATCGTCCGACACGAAAATTAGTCTGTTTTGCTTATTTACATTCTCTTATGTCGTATGGTATTATATTTTGGGGTAACTCTTCCCATTCTAAAAGGATATTTTTGGCTCAGAAACGGGTCGTTCGGTCGATAAGTGTTGTAAGTTCACGAACCCCTGTCGGCCCCTGTCCACGAGTCTGCGTATTTTGACATTTCTTGTTAACAGTATTAGCTTATTCCCAAGAATAAGCAGCTTTCACTCAGTCAATACTTGGCAGAAATCAGAGCTGCATTTGGATCGACTTCCTTACCTATTGTGCAGAAACGTGTGCAGTATACTGCTGCATTCATTTTCAATAAGCTACCACAAGAATTCAAAGATCTTAGCAGTAATCCACGCGCTTTCAAATCGAAACTCAAGAGTTTTCTCATGAGTCACTCGTTCCATTCTATCGGGAAGTTCCGTGAAGAATTAAGCTGATACTTGTTGTGTTGTTGATTGTGTTTACATAAACTTACGGCTTGACTTTTTTCTGGTTCATAAACATTTTATTTTTATCTCTTAATACTTTTATGTTGTAATTTCATGTACTGACATGTTCCATGACCTTGGAGATTTGCTCCTCAATTTGGTCCTACGGAGCTTGACGTGTAAATAAATAAATAAAATACAACTAATCTTAAAGAAGCAGTTCACACGTCATGTTCTAGTGTCGGTTTCGTACTAAAAATTCCATCCAGAAACGCAGTTGAGCCTCAAACGTTTTCAGTAAGTCAAGCCAACTTAACCTGATTCGCATAAATATTAAGAAGATTGCAAATTATTAAACGACAAATATATTAATTAATGCGTGTCCCAGAAAGAGGCCATTGGTCTATAGATGCTGCTACCTGTGCCTAAGGCAGTTGGTAGCAGATGTTCTGTTCGGCAGTCCGCTGCGCCCATATATACGGGCAGAGGCAATAGGAAGAGACACTTTGCACCGGTTAATCAACCTGTCCATGTCAGTCAAACGCCTGCGAGCGCTGTGCCTTGGATGACGTCAGAGCCAGGCTTCTACCAAAAGCGTGTTCGGGTACAACTATGAAGTGAACTCGCTAGGACTACACACTGTACTGGATCGCTTAGTTTTAACAGAAGTAAACCTTTGTGTTGACAAAATCACGTGTCAAGTGGCGAGATTATTTTCCACTTTGAAAGGGAGCAGTTAACTTTCGATGAATTTTTCAGGCCTCTGTACACAGCGAATATTTATAGACAGATTTTTTTTAATGTTTTATCAGCCGCTCTAATGCATCTAGCGGATTGCGACCATAGGCACTTCGGAACTATGGCTGAGATGTACTAAAATTAATAACTGCAGCGAAAGAGGAGGGAAGGTAATAATGTCTCTATCTGTCTTCCAGCCGCACAGGGCAATGCAACAGCGAGAGTTGAAGGTTAGTGCCAGACCGGGACTTCCGTAGACCGATTGCCTTAACCGTCTCGGCCATGCTGATGCCGTGTTTCTCCCACCAAAATGTCCAACTTTCCACCAGCCGCACAGCAACGACCATTGCCCATTAACGCCCTATTCGCAGATTTCTGATTCCTGTAGGAGACGCTGGTTGTGCATCCGCACTGAAGCATTTTCACCAGACATCTGGAAGTCATTATTTCCTTCCTATCTCTTTCCCACCCTGTTTCCTTTCCATTACGTTCCTCCAAATTATTCGCTTATATATGTCCGAGCTGCTTCATTGCGAGTGGTATATGTTCTGTTGGACATGTCTGGCAGAACAAACACCACTCATATCTGTAATACAAATGAAACGCATCAGGCGACCGTGTTTCATGAAAAATCAAAACACATTTCACTTTCTCCTGCACAGATAGCTTTGTAACAGCAGTACCCCAAAAGTATGCTACCTGTAACAAAAGACAGGGATATTGAATCGGATTCTGCCACGGCACGTGTAGACGTGTTTCCATAAAAACTTTATGAATGAAGCTACAGTTTGCAGAAAACCGCATGGATACGTAGAAGTGTGTCCATAAAACGCTTTACGAACTAAGTTACCATTTGCAACAAACCACATAGCAATATCTAGCATATTTTATAAAATGCATTTTAACCATCAGCTGTTTATTTTTCCCATTAGTCATTTATGGGTTTCAGGTATTAACCATCGTCCAGGATGTAGAGTACAACAGATTAGTTAAAAAGCATCCCATATCGAAATTGTCCAGTGAAATTGTACAAACACCTTTCCTGTGATGTCTGTCTATTTGACATGAGATATGTCAGTATTCGAAGACAAATTATGTCAGATGACTGTACAATTTCATAAAGTGCTAAACCGGATGGATTTAAAGGTTTATACAATTCAGAATCAGAACTGAGGTAAGCTTTTGCCTCTCCAAGCAACAAATTGGAAATGAAATATTAGTTACAGTTGTACAATCATCGTTTTTTGGTCATAGAATGGCCGTTCAATAGAAATGCGGAACATTTTGTTCATTGATTTCTTGGCATTAAATATGGACTGCCTATTGTGCCCTGTGGAAGCACGAAATACGAAAGGAAACAGTTAACAGAGATTTTTCAGTTTGATTTTCTGTGATTATTCGTTTGTGACGAAAAATTAATAGGAAATAAATATTCGCGATAGTAAATTTTTGTTTTACCCTTACAGATGAAGCAGATTAATGGCGTTGAGGTTAACACAGGCATAACGTTTCATTGCAAACGCCGTAAAGTAACGACAAATTATTAGTTAAATACAGTAAGTTCCGAAACTAAACAGCACTTACCTGTAATGATGAACATTAATGTAATTTCGTTTATTCGCTAAGTACACAGCGCTTTCTTTAAGAGAGTCAACAACTCCAACCGCTGTTGTGAATAATAGCAAAATTATACTGTCAGTAGTTTGAGGCTTCTAAATTCCTTATATCGACGTGTATGACCGAAATCTCGTAATAGACTACGCTTACGTGAAGAATTCAGACAACTACAACAATCGTTGTGGATATTAGTTAATCATACTGTCAATAAATGACACCTTATACAACGTATCCATAAAAATGTTTTCAACATAAGGTTTTTACGAAAACAATAATTTTAAACTACTTGTGTATTTTTCGTCATTAGCGGGGAACGTTACGTTCAAAATGACATCCCTATCATTAATTTTAATTAACTAATACGGGAGATATTCTGTGACGACAAAAAAACACCGTTGAGTAACATTATCTATGATTGTCGTTTTCTATACTCAGCGGAATGACAGAGGTATGTTTTACGTAAGAAAATGAAGTATTAAGCGATATTTGGTACATTTTTGATTTGCGTTTTTTAAAATTTTACCTTTTTTTGGAGTTAATTCGTTTTCTAGCGCTATATGATAAATCTTTTTTTTTGTTTTTACTAGCACATCCCTGTGTTTCACGTTACAAAACAACAATTTTCCAATAATACCTGAAATGAATATTGGCAGTTTCAGTTGCACTATAAATGGTTTAAAAGGCTCTGAGCACTATGGGACTTAACTTCTGAGGTCATCAGTCCCCTAGAACTTAGAACTACTTAAACCTAACTAACCTAAGGACATCACAGACATTCATGGCCGAGGCAGGATTCTAACCTGCGACCGTAGCGCCCGCGCCGGTCCACACTGAAGCGCCTAGAACCGCTCGGTCACTCCGGCCGGCCGCACTATAAATATTGCTTATTTTTAAGTAGTGGACATGAATGTAACTATGCAGAACAAAAATTTTCCCTAGGTTACATGGCGCTTTATGTATTCCCACTCAGTTTCTAGACATTTCACTGCTTCCGGTTACTAGGAGAATCTAGTAAGACATTGATCTCCTATGCAAACAAAGTGATCGGGATGAGGGAACCCTTGACAGGTATGCAACACACCTAATGTACATGTAACGCAGTTACGATCTTAACTGACCAAAGCTATGAGGAAAACTACCTTAGTCTACTCTTACTTGTGATAGTCTATGGTAGCCTACGGTAGTTTTAAATTTTTGGTAACAGCTAATCTAAATACAGCTTCTCGACAGATCAACAGCACTGGCCAGCCAGTGGCAAAACAGTGCACGGCACGAAATCGGGCTGGAAGCAACGCCATTTCTGCCGGGCAGTGGCTGACGAGCTCAGGAATAATTCCAGGAGGCTAGAGGCTGGAGGCTGCTGGATGGAGAGCAGAGAGGTACGGCAAGGCTGTGCAGCGGACAGGAGAAAGCAGCCGATGGCCGCCGCAGGGAGGAACTGTAACTGCCCTACAAGTCACGGAGTGGAGCATTAACGTTTCAGGGGCGGTAGTGGGTCGGCCGGAGAATGCTGCCCACGCACACCAAGGCGAAGCCGAGCTACGAAGTTACTCGTGCTGAAGCGTGAGTATGTAGGGCACACAACTGCCCAGTTCACCGATACCGCCAGGTCGAAATTCAGAGGTGCAGTATAAGTGAAATGTTTCCATCAGCAAATTTGTCGGGGTGGCAGATAGTAAATGAAGGGTTGTACGTCGAAAGTACTCTGAAGTTAGTTATACTTTAATATGTGATTTGTGGGTAACCTGTGGACTGGAATCTGAGTTTTTTACCTCGAGGATTCTGTGCTAATTTGGGAGGGAAGGGCGAAAAACCTAGAAATTTTCGGCTTTTTCATTATTTCCATTATAATTTCCAAACCATTTGTTTTTAGAGGAACGCACCTATTTACAATCTAATTTCCTGTGCATTCCACTAGTCAACAATATTTTCTGACCCAATAGCTACAGAAATACAGTGGTTCAAAAATACTACAATTTCTCAAATTGTGAAAAACAGCTGTAAAACGCAGATCTTTGCCTGATAACTTTTCTTTATCAATAGTTCTGTGTAAATTGTGTTAGCTGCAATGCACGCTTCTAAAAATCGGGTTCTTTTCTTTTCAGGTCAGTGTCGTTTTAGCTGTTCCATGAGGATGTTCATTGGTGACTTCTTATTGGAGTGACATTACGTAACGTTTTTCTTGAACTTGCTGTAATTAGAATTATTTTCGTGGTGGTGCTGAGCTAACATGACACCTTCAGTAGCGTTAAAACGGTGTTCCGTATACGAAAAAAGTCTCTCCGAAGATGAAGAGGCTGTAGTTAGAAAGAGAGGACTTGCTACGTTTCTTGTCTCCAGTGCCAAACGCGAAATCCTTGAACATGAACGGTTACTGGAAGGGATGAATTACAGAACTTGCGAAAAAATTACAACAATGAGAAACTGACTTAGGGCTCATTAAATAGCGAAGTGACACCGTTACAACTGCCCCCAACCCAAACCGCTCAGGAAAGCCATCATTTGATTTCAACAACAAGTATTTCTTAAGCAAGGAAGAGGTTTCTGAAGAGTACAGACGAAAACAGACCAAGTTAAAAAAGAAATGCAGCGAGAGGTAGGACACGTGATTTTGTCATATCCAAGACTGCGAGGTAGGAAATGGGGACAAAAATTCGCTTGAGCCTGTTCGATAATATGGACACAGATTTAATTGCGGCTAACGCGGAATGTCACCAAAAGTGCATCCATAATTTCTACAAAATACCTGCACGTTTTCACAAGAAGCCATTACAAACTCCTTCCAACACAGATCAAGCGTGGAAACAATATTCTCCTCCCTCGAGGAAAACACTGACGAGAGCCAGTTTCCCAAAGACAGTTGCTTGATGAGGCATCTGAAAATTCTCGTCAACATGTTAAAACTATGAAAATGAATCTGGAGAGAAAGTATAAAGACACCACAATCATGTCTTCTTCATCCAAGGGAGGGAGTGTCGTATGTTTCAAGAGGCTCTGAGCACTATGGGACTTAACATCTGTGGTCATCAATCCCCTAGAACTACTTAAACCTAACTAACCTAAAGACATCACACACATCCATGCCCGAGGCAGGATTCGAACCTGCGACCGTAGCAGCCGCGCGGTTCCGGACTGAGCGCCTAGAACCGCTAGACCACCGCGGCCTGCGTATGTTTCAATAAAACTGACTAAAAATTATGTCTGACAATTGATACTTGAACGAAAAACAAGAAGACCCTCAAGAAGATATGGCTCGAGCTGTGAAAACTGCAGGCAAAATTATTTTAGAGGATAGCCACTCTACTGCTTATCTTCCCATTGTTAATTTTTTGGAGGTTCTCATCATGTTGTCCCAGAGAAACTGTTTCTCATGTTGACAAAGGAAAGCTTTTGACTGGATCATGGAAGAACAAATATCTAGGTGTGGCACATGCCATTATGCCTGCCGTGCGACCAAAATCATTCTTGTCTCTCATTTTAATTAGGGTTGCACCATATATTTACAAAATGTTTTGATCCAAACTTTTTCTAAACCTCCTAGCAACGTCAGGATTTTCAGATTCCTACGATGAAGCTTCTAGGCTTGAGGAATCGTATCTACTGCAAGCAGAGAGATACTCTGTTGACGTGTCATGCAATCCCTTCAGTCAGTTCGACAACGATGACTTCTCAGTGAAAACACTGGGTGAAAAAGGCACATTCCAGTCATGGGAGGAATAATGGCTCTCACTCCCTGAGATGCTAGACCAATGAGACACAGGTTGTTCGCATGAAAGTCACCGCAGCGTCAGACGTAATTGGCAAAGCTGGCACTGCTGAAGTTAAGCAGATTCTCCGACAACCCAATAGAGAAGTTAGACATAGAGAAGTTAGACATAAATATGAGCCATGCAAAGGACGTCGTACCGTCTGCCTCTGATATTGCCTGTGTATAGGAGGACCTCGCATTTATCGTCAGTACTCTGTAGGAATGGATTCATAGAACTGAGCACAAAAGGAGAGAAATATGAATGCTTCTAGATCGTGTGTCTGTCATTCATTAATGCTCCTGTAGGTGATTACTCAGCAGTACAGACAGCCATTCTCACTGCAACTGAAGAATGTAAGTGATTTAACCAAGCAACATGTGCTCTCTTGATAAGCCATTGTTTTGGAATGCTCGTGACGTGGTTGCCTCCATCCCAGAGTTGAGCAAAGTAATAGTGATGGTAGCAGGTTTGCACCACGATTATGGCTAGGAGTGGTTTTAAAGAGTTGTAATGCGAGATTTTTTTAGCCAAAAGTATTGATAAGATACTATCTGGACTTGCTTACACCAGGGCTGTAGGTGAGCATAGCCTTGCTTACGCTAACTGGTTGGAGTGATAACTGAAAGAAGAAGAGTTGTTCGCAATAAATACGATTATCGATTCTTGTTATCAATCCAAGATTTATTCTGAGGATCCAGCATAGCATACTGAGAAAGCTAAGTTCACAAAAGTGCTGTAAGAAATTAACGGTGGCGAGCCAACTGCTGCGTTATGAATTCAATACTTTCGAATGTACTTGTTGTAACTGGGATTCACAGTATAAAATTTTTTTTTTGAGGGACATCATCTTTACGCCAGTGACTGTTATAAGTTTTTATTACACACTATTGCAATTTCGGCCTTATGTCATTATCAAGTGCCGATGTTATGGCTTTAAGGTATGTCAACGTAATGTAAGCTGACGTTGACATGGCTTAAAGCCATAATATCAGCACTTGGTAATGACCTAAGGCCGAAATTGCAATATTGTGTAATAAAAACTTATAACAGTCACTGGCGTAAAGATGATGCCCTTAAAAAAAAACTTTCGAATTTGTACGTTAATGAAAAATGCCGTGAGAGCTGAACGTATAGGTGACTGGAACCTCTACCTCGACTGAGGGAAATTGTCCCCTTCTTCCATGCAGCAGGCCATTTAAATTACGCTGAGAGTGGACACTTTTGCTTAAAAGACAAAATGGATTTTCATGAACATGAAACGTTCACTATTAAGGTCTACATCACTAGTCGCAGAACTGGCGAATTCAGGTCAGGAATCTGGTCAGCTATGATCATAGAGCAGGTTACCTCGACTGAGGGAAATTGTCCCCTTCATCCATAAGCAGGCCATTTAAATTACGCTGAGAGTGGACAATTGTGCAACCAGCATATGATCACCTTAAAAGACAAAATGGATTCTCAAGAATATGAAACGTTCACTATTAAGGGCTACATCACTAGTTGCAGAACTGGCAAATTCTGGTCAGGAATCTGATCAGATATGACCATAGAGCAAGTTCTCAAGCGAGGCATGAACAAGTATGGGCGGCTGACTTGTGGTCGTGATGTCGGGGATAATGTGCTGTCTCGATGGATTATGGGTTTGTCACGCCTCCGAAGTGTCAATGAGCAGGTGGATGTATTCGCTGGAGTACGATGAGAGACAACTGAACAGTACGTGGATATGAGGCCTTCTCGTGTTGCCAGGGGTATACCAAGAAACTTAGTAATTGGTTGCCTGACTTACCACCATTCCCTGATGCGCAAGAGCTATTGTCAATACCTACAGGATCGGTTGCTTCTGGAGTTGTGAAATGTCACTTAACGTGAATTCTTGGCATCACCTGTATGAAGACCGCCGGCCGGAGTGGCTGTGCGGTTCTAGGCGCTACAGTCTGGAACCGAGCGACTGCTACGGTCGCAGGTTCGAATCCTGCCTCGGGCATGGATGTGTGTGATGCCCTTAGGTTGGTTAGGTTTAATTAGTTCTAAGTTCTAGGCGACTCATGACCTCAGAAGTTAAGTCGCATAGTGCTCACAAGGGAACCTCCCCATCGCACCCCCCTCAGATTTAGTTATAAGTTGGCACAGTGGATAGGCCTTGAAAAACTGAACACAGATCAATTGAGAAAACAGGAAGAGGTTGTGTGGAACTGTGAAAAAATAAGCAAAATATACAAACTGAGTAGTTCATGGGAAGATAGGCGACATCAAGGACTCTAAGAACACAGAAGCGCCGTGGTCTCGTGGTAACGTGAGCAGCTGCGGACCGAGAGGTGCGTGGTTCAAATCCTGCATCGAGTGAAAAGTTTAGTTTTTTATTTTCAGTTTATGTGACAAACTATTGTGTTTTCATCACTTTTTTGGGAGTGATTATCACAT